>NW_023270320.1:1629626-2229626 GCF_011800145.1 Mirounga leonina
CCGCCGCTTCCCCGCGCCCGCCCGCCGCTTCCCCGCGCCCGCCCGCCCGCCCGCCAACTGCCGCCCACCTCCGGCCCGCCGCGCCTACCTGCGGCCCCCGGTCGGGCACGCGGCCTCCTGCGCCGGCGCGACCGGAAACCAGCCCCGGCAGGGCGAGCGCGAGGCCGCCCCCTGGCGTCCGCCTCCCGCCGCGCACCTGGAGGCCGGCGCGGGCGGGATGCCAACCCAGGTGCGCCCACCGCTCTCCTCTTCTGGCTTCTCTCCGAGCCCGTGAGGACAACGAGGTGTTCATCTATTATTGTTTTAGTCTGGACGCCAGGCTGGTGCTGGCTACGGTGGGGAGGAGCTAGAAGATCTAGACCTTTCAAAAAGCTCCCGGTCGTTGCAAAGCGGTGGTCTCCAAAGAGTAGTCCTCAGACCAGATGCCGATGCTTCACATCTCCAGGGAAATTGTTACAAGTGCAGATTCTCGGCTCCATCCCAGACCTGGAGGCAGGTGGGGTCCAGCAACTTGTGCTTTAACCAGGCCTCCGGGTGATGCTGAAGCGCCCCAAGGCCCCTGGTTTTTATTCATGATTTTGCATAGCATAGTGATATAGGAATGTATGTAT
This sequence comes from Mirounga leonina, assembly GCF_011800145.1. Classification (NCBI taxonomy): domain Eukaryota; kingdom Metazoa; phylum Chordata; class Mammalia; order Carnivora; family Phocidae; genus Mirounga; species Mirounga leonina. The sequence goes on from NW_023270320.1 coordinate 1,630,238, forward strand.
CCTGTTCTAGCAGAACTGACTGTACAAAGGCTTTAGATGGGTTTCGGGGGGAAGAAAGCATCATTACCAGAACAGGTAGCATAAGGAGAAGACATTTGGAATTTGAAATGGAATGGTGGTCCAAGCTAATATCCAGTAGGATCTTACATCTCTGGGGAAGGGTGCAGTAATAAAGATTCCCCCCATTTATAGGAATTTCCTGCCTCAGAGGATCCTGTGATGCTTTAGAAGGGATGATCTCTCCAAGACAGAGAACATACAGAGAAAAGGAGAGCCAATCTGAGCTCAAGGAAACTTAGATTTCAGGATTAGAGGAAGTATAAAGAACAAGCTATGAAAGCCAGTAAGGAGAGATTTCAAGGATAGGAAGGGCTGATTCCTGGTAAGATGGAGAAAACACATGAAAACTTTTCTCTCCCACCGAACACCACTATAAAACCTGAACAGAACTCATGGCACAGGGCGCCTGGGTGGCTCAGTCGTTAAGCGTCTGCCTTCAGCTCAGGTCATGATCCCAGGGTCCTGGGATCGAGCCCCGCGTCAGGCTCCCCGCTCAGCAGCGGGAAGCCTACTTCTCCCTCTCCCACTGCCCCTGCTTGTGTTCCCTTTCTCTCTGTCAAATGAAATTTTTAAAAATCTTAAAAAAAAGAACTCATGGCACAACTATCTGGGGTCTCTGAAAAGCAAATATCTCCAGCTAGATCAAAGAAGAATGCCAGAATTGGAAGCCCCACTGACTGGTCATGACCTTATGGTCTTTCCTCTGGTACCCTTGGACCTGGCTCAATACAGCCCCAAACCTGGAAGTGAGCACTGATGGGCAGAGAGAGACCCTGGAGAAACTGTCTGGTCTGGCTCATAAAGCAGAAAAAGAAACTCTAAAAACTCAGAGACAGTGGAGAAAATTCTGGGTTTTTTTCCTTCTCTTTTTACTTCATTCCCTTGCACCCCAGCCTCCAGTCAATCCTGTGTCAGGAGCAATGGCGGGCAGCAGAAAACTGTAGGAGCCAAAACTCTGAAGCAGAGTCATCCTTTCCATTCTGTGGAGCTACAGCTCCAAGAGGGCAGAGACAAACTTCGCTGCTTTTTGTTTTTCTACTGCTGTGACACAATTGTGAGAGTGGGTAGTTGCTCACCAAGAGTGGAAAGTTTCTGGTCAGAGGACCGAAATGAGAAGCCCCAGAGAACTGGGAAGTAAAGGGAAAACAGTGCAAAGGAAGAAATTCAGGAAAGCAACCCCATAAAATTGTTTATGAACTCTAGAGCTCACCCGTGACCTGCACATCATATATCTGATTCTAATTGGCATACCAAAGACTTTGAGAACTATGCTAATGGATAGCTTTCTGCCCAGGTCCCACACTAGCCACTGGGTGATGCACTAATGAGACAGATCCAAATAGCACTGCAAAAGATTTGAAAACTGAACTGACTTTGGAACATAGCCACAGAAGGAGTGTTTGGAATGTCTGACCCATACCTAACTATAGCAAGGGTTTGTCAAAATAAGAATATTGCCATTCTCCATAGGATTTAAACAAGAATCAGAGTCTCATGACATTCAAAATGCCCAGAAATACAATAGAAAATTACTAGGCATCTATGAAGGATCCAAAAACCTCAACTTGCATGGGAAAAGACCATTGACAGTCACCAATGATGAGATGATGCAGATGTTGGGATTATCTGACAAAGACATTAAAACAGTTATACAAATGCTCAAACAATCATGAACACTCTAGAAACAGAAGTTAGAAGGTATTGGTAAGAAAATAGAACTTAAGAAGAATTAAACATTTTAGAATTGAAAAATATATAACTAAACAAACTGACTTTATAGATCCAAGGGCAGAATGGAGATGACAGAGGAGAGTCATTAAACTTAAAGACAGATTAATAGAAATCATTTAATGTGACTAACAGAAAAAGAGGGAAAAAAAATGAGCAAGACCTCAGGCACCTGTGGGGCAAGAATAAAAGGTCTAACATTCTTGTCATCAGAGTCCTACAGGAAAACAAAGTGCTAAAAAGTATTTCAAGAAACCATGGCTGAAAATGTACTGGTGAAAAAGTCAAGATTCAAGAAGCTTATTCAAGAAGCTGAACAAGAAAGATAAATCCAGACACCCATACCCAGACACATCAAAATCAAATTGCTGAAAACTAAAGACATTAAAAATTCTGAAAGCAGCCAGAAAGAAACCTATAGGCAAACAACCATTCTAATGACAGATTTCTCATCTGAAATCATGCAGGCCAGAGGAAGTGGCACATTTTTCAAGTGCTGCAAGAATTATACACCCAGAATTCTATATACAGTGAAAATTTCCTTCAGGAATGAAGATGATATTCATTCAGATATTCTCAGACTAAGAAAAAAAGAAGAAAATTGGCAACCAGAAGACTTACTCTAAAAGAATTGCTTAAAGAAATTTCTTCACACAAAAGGGAAATGATACCAGAAGAAAACTTGGAACATCAGGAATGAAAGAAGAATAAAAGAAATGGTAAATAGCTGGGTAAATATTTTTTAAGATTTATTTATAAATAATAGTAATTTTAATAATAATTTAAAATAATTTATAAATAAAAATATAAATTTTTTTAAAGATTTATTTATTTGAGGGGCACCTGGGTGGCTCAGTTGGTTGGGTGTCTGACTCCTGATTTTGGCTCAGGTCATGGTCTTGGGGTGGTGGGATTGAGCCCCATGTGGGGATTCCAGCTGGGGGGTTGGGGGTGGGGAGAGTCTGCTGGAGATTCTTTCTCTCCCTCTGCTTCTGCCCCTCCCCCCTGCTTGCACTCACTCTCTCTTGAGAGCAAGTGCATGCACACAGAGTGGGGGGAGGAGCAGAGGAAAGAACCTTCAAGCAGACTCCCCACTGAGTGAAGAGCCCCATGTGGGGCTTAATGCAGGGCTTGATGTCACCGCCCATAAGATCATGATCTGAGCCAAAACCAAGAGTCACATGCATAATCAACTGAGCCACTTTTTTTTTTTTTTGAGCTCCTAAAATATGTTTGGCAGTTGAATGCAAAAAGTATAAAATTATCTGATGGGGTTTTTAATGTAAAAAAGTGCAACATATAAGACAACGACAGCATAAATGGTAGAGGGTAAGGAAACCTATATGGTGATAAGGTTTCTAGAGTAACCACTAAAACCAAAATAAAACCAAACAAATCAGGGTGCCTGGGTGGCTCAGTCGTTGGGCGTCTGCCTTCAGCTGGGGTTGTGATCCCAGGGTCCTGGGATGGAGCCCCACGTCGGACTCCCTGCTCCACGGGAAGCCTGCTTCTCCCTTTGCCTGCCCCTTCCCCTACTTGTGTTTATGAACTGTAGAGCTCACCCGTGACCTGCACATCATAGATCTGATTCCAATTGGCGTACCAAAGACTTTGAGAACTATGCTATTATATATCTTTAAAAAAAAAAATTAAAAGCTGGTTCAGGGGCGCCTGGGTGGCTCAGTCGTTAAGCATCTGCCTTCGGCTCAGGTCATGATTTGAATAAATAAATAAATAAATAAAATAGAAAATAAATAAATAAAAAGCTGGTTCAGACCCACTGACTTGATGTAATTGCCCATTAATGGGTTACAACCCACGTTGGAAAACATTGATTTTTATAACAACTTCCAGAGGGAAATGTTCTGGACTCTCTTGTCAATTTAAAAGTTAATATTTAGGATCCAACCATAAAATTGAGTTTAAGGTCTTATTAAAGCATGTAACTAGCCAAATTTGTTCTGCTTCGTGAAACTTTCCTGGCTCCATCAGGCAGATAATCCCTTCTGCTTCTTTGTTCCCAAATAGCATTTCTTCAGTAGCCAATAAACATTTTCAAGGTACCAAAGCGCATAGCATGCTGTTGGCCTCTCTCAAAATGAGGTCCCTGGGGACAGATGTGGTGGTGTCTTAGTCTTTTCTAAATCCAGCTTTTATTAGTGTGGGTAATATCTATTGACATTTACCATATTTGAAATTTAAAAGTTTTATTAATTTATTAATAAAACAATAAACCTATTACATGTTAAGAAAAATAACATCTTTTATAAAACCTACATTTTCCAAATTAAACAGAAAAATGGCAGTTCGCATTTTTGCAGATCTTTAGTCTAACTTAATAGAAGATATCTATACTTCTACAATCTGTTGCAATATATGGTGTGTTGAAGTATATGAAGAAAATCCAGACTCATACACAAATATATAGTTGGAAAAGGAGTATTTTAATAGACTTTTCAGAAGTTGTGATACTTCTGATACTCTGATACTACACCCAAATCTGACGAGTGGTCATTTCTCAAAGGTTAGTTGCAATGTAGAATCTGCAAATTTATCTATGAACTTTTTGTGCTGATAGGTCTTACAATCTGAATGGAATGTTTATCTGTGTATGATAACATCACAGATTGGTTATTTGGAAAATATTTTCTTTCAGTTATTCAGTTCTCCCAAACTGTTGACACATTTAAACAGTATCAAAATTTTAAAAAATTATTTACTTTAATTAATACCATGTTGATTTCATTAGAAAGGTCTGTAGTAGGTATTAGGAAGCTGCCAGGCTTACCATGGTAGATTAAAAATTTCACTTGAAGGCTCAAATTTTATCACTGGCAACAAACATTCAGTTGTTTCCTATGACAACCTGAAGTGACAAACTCTCTTCATTTATTTTTGAGAAAACGTATGCCAGCCATCCAAGTATGAATAACCAGTTTATCAATTGTTCTTTCAAGTAAAAGTGGTGTTCCATGGAAAGTGACCTGTTTGGCCCCCTTCACGATTACACAAATGCTTTTCTTCAAGACAACCAAAAAGATATGCTTTATGCACAAACCCATTCAATCACACAGAGTATTGAAAAGACAGAGTATTGTGAATAAAATATATACTGACCCATCAAAGACATTCTTCAGGGAATAAATGGCAGTGAAGAGAATAGCAGCTACTAAATACCACTGCCTTGTCTTTGTGGTAAGGCACCAGCAGTTTTACCCACCATTGTTTTGCACCAACAGTGCAAATAGCAACGCAGTGAGTGTTATTAGGCAAGTAGTTTTGAGCTAGTAGACCCCTCCACGGACCACATGTTAATTAACATGCATTATGTGGGAAGGGAAGCAGATGTACTTTCATGTCCAGTGAAAGGAGTGTGCTGCCAGGTCTATGTGTCCAGTTGCCCATTAGGAGATGGTCCTCACTAGGATTAGTAGAGCCTAAAATCATTATACATTTAAATCCTAGAGCCTCCTCACCTGATTCCATACCCACTAAGCAATCTTTTGATAAATGAATTGCCACTTCAGGCAGAAAATGCCAAGTGACTAGGCTGATGTAACTGGCCTGCTTCAGTTACATTTCTCAATGTAAATTATACTTATTAAACAGTCTTGATGAGCTTTGAGTCAGCAATTCTGAATCCAATCAATTTTGGGACACTGATGAGGTAGTTTCTGAGAGTAAATGCAATTTTGTAACTTCTCTATACAGTTTTTGTTCCTAATGACACCTTTGAGATTGTCTACATAGGAATGATTTCATATGACAATTTTAAATAGAAAATCAGTTTTTTTGAGTCTAAAAACAGCAAAAACATATAAAATGTTAAAAATATTATTTCCTAAATTCTTGAGAAGCCTATTCTACTCTATATAAATTTCTTTATAGTTTGATGCTTTAAACACTGAACAAAAATTCTTTGTTGATAAGGTGAGATTATGTGCAGGTACAGAGAACTAACTTGTTCAACACTTCAACTCCATTCTAGCATGTCTTCCTGAATTGTAGAGGCCGAAAGCTATCAACTACATTTTCCAGATTCCTTTGCAGTTAAGAGTTTTAGATGACATTTAGGTTCCTTCCAATCCAATGTACTAAAGCGAGCAAGCTTTAATTTGGAGCTGCATTACGTGGGAAGGGAAGCAGATGTGCTCACATGGAATGTGGCAGAGGTGGACAGTCCTCGAGACCTAGAGTCCTAGAGTCCTAGACGACAGCCTCATTCAGCAGTTTCCTGATCACAGGACAGGCAACAGCAATTTGATGGCCCGGTTCCATAGTGTGGTTTAGGGATATATTTCTGGAAGATCGGGCAATTATTCTGTGAGCTACCTATATACCTTAATAAACCCTGTAGGTCTAAATTATCTTGAGTAGATTTTGTTGAGGTCAAGAACTGACCAACTCACATTCTAGTAACACTTCCTTTCACATGATCATGTTTGTGGTTTCTGTAGTTGTATGGCAATATTTTCTTTCTCAGTGGCTTTTCTAAGCTGAGACAATGTCCCTTGTACATAGTTAAACGCTATTTTAAAAAACCAAACTACTATGTCAAGTTTTAGGATACATCTATAATTTTATTACAAAACCATTCTTTTGGCATTAGTTGGTTACAGTGATAGCAAGATACTGTGAGTGTGGCAGAGCAGCTCTAATGTAACACTGCATTCCCTGCTTCCTGGACCCAAATTTAAGTTACCTTATACCCATTACATACAAGTTACCAGCGTTCATTAATGCTGCAAATCCTGACACATATTCCCTTTAGGGAGGAGCTGATGCTAAGGGATTAGAGTAAATGTTGATAAGTCTACAAAAGCTCCTTCGTGGGACTTTGTTTCTTCGCCCTCCCCCCAAATTACTTTGCTTTAAAAGAATCAAATTACTAGTCTGAATAGCAGCAGCACCGAAGGAGCATCACACTTAGTTCTTGTTAAAAAGCAGTACCTGTGCAATGCACGTTTTACACCACAGGCAAAGGGAATGACCGCTTTAGTTTTAAACTCCTGCGTTAGAGTCTCTTAAAAAAATAAAAGCATTCCATCGAGTTCTTCCAGATGGTGTTATTGCTGTACATTTGTTGGTGGGTCACCCTCTGTGCTGTGTTTGCTTTGAAGGGATCTTCCAATATATCTCCAATATTCCTTTCTTATAGTGTCCTTTTCTTTAGCTAGAATTTCACACAACTGAAAATGAAAAACAAAAATTCTTTAAAGATAATGTGTAAATCAATCTCTAGGGCAAATGCTTTTGAGCCAACTGTTAAACTCAGAACATGTTCAAATGAGATACATCATTATAATCATACACTGTGTTCACTAGTGATGTGGGTTTTGCCCTGAACAGTGGAAATAGTCCTGCACTGAACTCGAGTGAACATGCTGAAAAGGGTATGAATATAGTGGCATTGGACAGACCAAATTCTGAGACACCAAGAACAGAGTTCTACTGACTTACCTCTAATGCTTTATTAAGAATGTCCTCCTTGTTGTCACATTGGTTTTCTAGCATGTCTTCATAGATATCCACGAGAAAGGCAATTAGGTAGGGGGAACTGTGACTTGGTTGTAAATCAAGTAACTGATTTAACAGATTTGGATATTTGGAAAGACCACGATCCTGTAAAATCCTAAAAAAAATTATTCTCAATTTTGAGAAGGAAGAACAAAAATAATAAAAAGATCGTAAGAAAATGACCTCTGTAACACGAGCAAGAGAGGAGACTTATTTTGAATGAATGAAAAACTAAATGAAAATTTTAAATTATGTGTGAGTTTTATTATTAGATAATTATGAGCTGAGTATAATTAGTTAAAAAGAATAATGAAACTTAAAAGTGATCATTTATAACTCAAACTGCAACACACACACAATTAAATCAGAAAATAAACCATCTTCTTAAAATTAAAAAAGTAAGGAAGAAAACAAGAGAGAAGTTTCTGTTTCTTCTTGAGATGGTTCCTTATTCTTTTAGCTCTCCAGATGTTATAGGCCCCAACCCTGGATATATCTCCAAATGTGACTGGGCTCCATACTTTATGTTCTTTGGGCCTAGTCTCCAGGGAGACCTCTAAGCTCGAAAAGGAGCCTGGCTGTATCAGTAACCAGGCAAGTGAAACCTTGTCAATTTAAGCAATGAGACTTGTAACAGGAGATCTCTAGAAATGAAAAGAGAAAGGTTGGCTATGCATCTGTGCAATCTGCTTTAAATAGTTTGCTTTGTCTTTACTATGTTCCTGGGCTAAACAGAAACTAAGTGTGTATATCCCATTCTTTGAGATAAAGACTATAGGATTCATAAATACAACTATAACTCTATTACTGTTTAGTCATGGACTATTCCAAAAACTGTGCTGGTATGTGCTTGGGGGATGAAGAGAAGGCTAGAAGGCACTGTTCTTGGTGTCACCATCTAACACTGGTATACTTCTCTTAGATCCAGAAAAATGGGTAATTCTTTGATATCTTTTGGGAATCTGATTAATGGAATACATTCCATGATACATCATATTAGCAGGTGGTTTTTATATAAAACAATCCAAAACAACCTCTTACCCTTTCAAATAGTTCCATGCACTCTCATTATGCGGTACTAGTTTGATCATTTCTAGAGTGTACCTGTAAGAAAAAGACCACAAAGAAATATGTGTAATTTTAAGAGCAGTGCAATAGTTAGAAACAGTTTTAATAAGATTGTGGCACAGCTTGGATATGTGCTTTCATTTATCTTAGTGGGCTATGACTAGGTCTAGGTCATATCTAAATTAGAGAGAATTCTTCAAGTCAGCAGTTTTCAATTCATAGTTACATAGTTCCTCCCTCCTGTAAATTTGTAACCAATTCTGGGAAAGGACACCTAACTAATACGAAGGCTCAATTCACAACAGGAAAATGAACTGATGTGGAGGATTTCCTTTAATTTAGGCTTTCCCTTTGAAGAAAATGTCAGCTAAAACAGGAGGTTTTTTCCTTTTATTGGTAAAGCAATCTTGAGAAAAAGTCTAAGATCTACTTACGCCCAATTTAAATCATTCAAAAAGGAGAACTAGATAATCTTAGGAGCTGTAATAAAAATAGCATGGAAATTTTATAGACAAAGAATAAAAATGAGAAATCAACACAAATGTATATTTCTTATATTCTGAAACAAGATTACTAGTTAACTATGATGTGATTACCAGTCAAAATGGACACTCCCTTTCTTTTCCCTTTAACCAGATTATTAAGTACAATTTAGATCCAATTACAACAAATTCCAAGGGAGTGACAGAATTTAGCTTCACTACATACTTGTTCAAACGAGTAAGTCACTCACTGACTAAACTTTACTAATCTTGGTTTTATTGCTGTTTTATTTTTATTTATTGTTTCATTACTGTTACGAGGGCATTTTTTTTTCCCAGAGAGTACAGTAGTCCACCTTTCTCCATAGGATGGGTTCCCAAACGCCCAGTAGATGCCTGAAACCAGAGTATCAAATCCTATATATACCATGTTTTCTCCTATACATCCATACCTATGATAAAGCTTAATTTATAGGCACACTAAGATTAACAATTAATAAACAGATCATAATATACTCATTGTAATAAAAGTTTTATGAATGTAGTCTCTCTCAAAATACCTTATTAGACTGTACTCACCCTTCTTGTGATGATTTAAGACAATGCCTACATGATAAGTTGAAGTGAGGTCAATGACAGGCATTGTGATGTAGCGTTAGGCTATACTACCTACTGTCTCACCACACCTGTGTCCTCAGGAGGATCATACGCTTCTGGACTAAAGCTGCCATGAGTAACTGAAACTGCAGAAGGCAAGACTGCAGGTAAGGGGGGAATACTAGAACAATAAACTCATCCAGCATTATGAAAAAGTTTTTTCCAACTAATTTTACATAAACTAGTATTTCCAGTTATTTTTCAAACCATGTCCCTGCATGTTTTCACTAGGCATTGTAGAAGATTATTTCATTTTGCAATACCTAAAGAATTTTATTCATATACCTATGCACTAAAGCATGATCTATTTTAATGGTTAAAACATGAACTTTGAGGTCAGAGTGCCTAGCTTCTTTGTTTTTTTGTTGTTGGTGCTGTTTTTGTTTTTTTTAAGTAATCTCTATACCCAACACAGGACTTGAACTCACAACTCCTCGGACTCACGACCCCAAGATCAAGAGCTGCATGCTCTACCCACTGAACTGGCTGGGTGCCCCAGACTGCTTAGATTCTAATCTTAGCCCCACCAATTATTATCTGTGTGCTCTTAGGCACACTATAGAACTACTCTGAACCTCAAGTTCCTTATCAAGTATCCCACAGTGTTGTTATGAAAATTAAATAAGAATTCCTGGCATGTAGTAAATGCTTAATAAATGGTAATTGTTGAGGCCCCTGGGTGGCTCAATCATTTGAGCATTGGACTCTTAATTTCGGCTCGGGTCATGATCTCAGTGTTGTGGGATTGAGCCCTGTGTTGGGCTCCACACTCAGTGCAGAGTCTGCTGGAGATTCTCTCTCTCCCTCTAAATAAAATAAAATCTTTAAAAGATAGATAAATAAAATAAAATAAATGGTAACTATTATTAATAGTACTAGTAGTACTCATGAAAATATGGCCATGACATATAAAATGAAAAAAGCAATGTGTATAATACCATTGCCTACGTTGCGGGGCATACATGTTTGCAAATGTACTTTAATAAGGTTTGGAAGGATCTGCACTAATTGTAGCTCACTCTAAAGAATGGGGTATGGGAAGAGAGAGTAAGAGATTTTGATGTTTTACTTTACACAATTCAGAACAGTTTTCCCCTACAACTAGACTGTATTACTTTTATAATAAAAGGAAAAAAAAACAGAAAATAATCAGATAAATCTATATTCTTTAAGAGTTAAAAAATCTAGTTAAACTAAATTCTAGATAACTACAGCTACTCTTAGCATTTTAAATATTTCTTTTACCTATCTTAATGGTATGATAAGCCTTAAATATGGAAAACTCTTAGATTTTTTTTTTTTAAAGATTTTATTTATTTATTTGAGAGAGAGAGTGAGAGAGAGCACAAGAGGGGGGAGCGGGAGAAGCAGACTCCCTGCTGAGCAGGTAGCCCGATGCGGGACTCAATCCTGGGACTCCAAGATCATGACCTGAGCCGAAGGCAGTCGCTTAACCAACTGAGCCACCCAAGCGCCCATAGATTTTTTTTCTAAACAATTTTTTAAAGATTTTCTTTTTAAGTAATCTCTATATCCAATGTAGGGCTCAAACTCACAACCCCGAGATCACGAGTTGCATGCTCCACCAACTGAGCCAGCCAGGTGCCTGTGGAAAAGTCTCAGATTCCTGACTGATTGTTTCTATTTGGTAATAAAAAACCAGTGATCTGCCTTTGAAAACTGTGAGACGTTTCCATTTTTCACTCTTCATACTCAACTTTCAAGTATCTTATTACACCTAACCTAATGAAGTATGCTATAGTAAATAAGGAATATGTAGTATTTTAAATCCCTAATTATTAACTGGGTTAATTCAAGGAAGAATAACCTGAAGCAGTCTACCTTTTAGCAAGAAAGCTATTGAAATCTCTAAAGGATGACACTTTACTGTCCTTCAGAGTGCTTTGTCCTAATTTTCGTAACAGAATACCAACTCTAAAATAAAAAAAAGTACTATATAGAGGGCTGGATGATGAGTCTGAATTTTCTCTACTCAAGCCCCAGTATTTAGGTTTGAGAGTAATAAAATTATTTCAGTAAGTTCACTGTTACCCCTCATATCAATACTATTCAACAGAACTTGCTATGATGATGAAAATGTTCTGTATCTGTGCTGCCCAATATAGTAGTCATTAGCCACATGTGGGTACGGAACCCCTGAGAAGTAATTCATATAACTGAGGAACGGAATTATGTGATTTTAATTAATTTGAACTTAAGTAGCCATATGTGGCTAGTGACTACCATATTAGACAGCGTAGCTTTGAAGAGTCGAACAGTAAAAAGAAAGCATGAGACATGCTTGAGGGGAATGTGTATGCTCCAGAAAGAAGCCTACAGCAGACAGAGAGTTAATGCAGGACACTGGATGACAGACCTCTTTTCCTTTTAATTTAAATCACCAGAACCCTATAAAGAACAGAGAAAAGCTAGCTGCCCTGACCCAAACAGAAGTAATAAGAAGGGAGATGAAGGCAGATGGTCATAAACATCAGCTCTTCCCAGGAGCTGTTAAAACAACTTTTATTTTTTTATTTTTAAATTTTTTTAAGTAAGCTCTAGGGCCAACATGGGGCTTAAAACTCATGACCCTGAGATGAAGAGTCACATGCTCCACTGACTGAGCCAGCCAGGAGCCCCTAAGACAACTTTTATGATTAAAATTATGAGTATGAAAAAAAAATTATGAGTATGTTCTCATCAGGCTATAAAAACAATAAATAATATTCAAATTTAAAACAGACACTGAGACAAAAGAGACAAAGTCAGAAAAGAGGTGACTATTAATGTTTATGGATATTAGTATTCATTCCAATTCAAAAAATTCTAGCGCTTATAATAGCTTTTTGTATGCTAAAGCAGTAGTTTTCAACTAGGGATGGTTTTACCCCACAGTGGACATTTGGCCATGTCTGGGGACATTTTGTTTGTCACAACATGGGGGGAGAGTGGGTTATGCTGATATATAGGGTGTAAAGGCTAGGAATGCCACTCCACATCCTATAATGTACAAGACAGCCTCCTACAACAAAGACGTCCTGCTCCAAACCCTGCACAGTAGAGTAACAGGGCTCCTGAGGACTATTATCTAAAGGACACCAGAATTTAATGAGATAGTTTTAAAAATAAAGCTTCCTAGACACTATGTAATCTGATTTCTTCTCAATCTGTGATAGCAACAATATTTCAAGAAACTTAAGACACTACAGTGTAGAGGTATACTACAGTAGCTATAAATTTGTCCTTAAGGTTTTCATCTAAGTATTCTGTCCTATTAGTTCAATGAAGGCAGGATCAGGGGCAGTCTTGATCTTTGCTGGATCCCCGATGCCTGAGACATGATAGGCACACAAATACTCTTTTAATGAGGGACGCCTGGGTGGGTCAGTTGGTTAAGCAGCTGCCTTCAGCTCAGGTCATGATCTCAGGGTCCTGGGATCAAGTCCTATATCGGGCTCCCCACTCAGCAGGGAGCCTGCTTCTCCCTCTCACTGCCACTCCTCCTGCTTGTGCGCTCTCTCTCTCTCTGACAAATAAATAAAATCTTAAAAAAAAAAAAATGAGTGAACAAGTGAAGGAGATTACTAACTGGACTTCTCTCTCCAATATAGCACGATCATTGTAGCCAGTGGTGTTAGAAATTACGAAGTATCTTTGGTTCCAGACAGAGTTATTTCTCACATCCTCTTTAAGAAGTTGGTCTACATACTGCAGCTCATTATCCCAAAGTTTAAATTCCTAAGAGAAAAGAAAAAATATCCAATTAGAAATGTCCCATTACTTTTGTTTTTTAAGAACAACCCCAAGATCAAGAGTCACATGCTCCACTGAGCGAGCTAGCCGGGGGCGCGTAGAAATGTCCCATTATTAATAATAAAAAAATAAATAAATAGGGGCGCCTGGGTGGCTCAGTTGGTCAAATGTCTGCCTTCAGCTCAGGTCATGATCCCAGGGTCCTGGGATCGAGCCCCGCATCAGGCTCCCTGCTCAGTGAGGAGCCTGCTTCTCCCTTCCCCTCTGCTGCTCCCCCTGCTTATGCTCTCTCGCTGTCAAATAAACAAAATATTAAAAAAATAAATAAAAATAAATGAAATTTCAGCAAAGCTAGTGAAGCTAGTGAAGATGTGGGACTCATCACATATTTAGAGGAAAATGATAGTTGCAGGTCGAGGAAGTGGAAGGGGAAAGAAAAGTCATCAAAGACAAGGGAATGGTCACAAAGAAAGAGAAAAATAAGTAAGAGAGAGCAAAGTGGCCTGTGATTTGGTACTATCTTCTTGAGAACAATTTATATACCAAGAGACATGTTTATACTACTTAAACAGACCCAAGAAGTATTCTCTTGGGGACTAAATCACAGGCAAAAAAGGTATATGTAACTAAATACTTATGCATTAAGGTGAAAATTTAGAGGGGGAAAAAACCAAACTCAGAAAATGATTAAATATAGTATAGTATATTAATAGGATGGATTTGATATGAATACATAATATTAAGTAAAAAAGAAGTATTAAAAATGCACATATGATAAAATTACATTAAAATACATGTGGAGAAATATACACAACTATATTTAGATACAAATCTTTACGTTATAAAGCTGTTTTAGTAAAAAAAATTATGGGCAGGAGAAAATCAATTAAGACAATTTAAAAAAGGAATGAAAAGTCAAAACTTAACAAATGCTGCAAAAGTTGGGGATGTTAATTATGAAAAAGCTAATGGAGTTATATTTCTTTTTTTTTTTTTTTTTTTAAGATTTTATTTATTTATTTGACAGAGAGAGACACAGCGAGAGGAAACACAAGCAGGGGGAATGGGAGAGGGAGAAGCAGGCTTCCCACCAAGCAGGGAGCCCAACACGGGGCCTGATCCCAGGACCCTGGGATCATGACCTGAGCCAAAGGCAGATGCCTAATGACTGAGTAACCCAGGCACCCCTGGAGTTATATTTCTTATCTGATAATGGCAAAAGGGTAGAATTTCATATAAAAAACAAAAATACCAAATATCTTTAGAAAATGTATCCCTTTAATCAAATTTAGAAAAGCTTACATTTTTAAGTAAAAAAAAATTTTGTTGGGGCGCCTGGGTGGCTCAGTCATTAAGCGTCTGCCTTTGGCTCAGGTCATGATTCCAGGGTCCTGGGATCGAGCCCCACATCGGGCTCCCTGCTCAGTGGGAAGCCTGCTTCTCCCTCTCCCACTCCCCCTGCTTGTGTTTCCTCTCTTGCTGTGTCTCTCTCTGTCAAATAAATAAATAAAATCTTTAAAAAAAAAAAAATTTTGTTAACTGCTCTTGTATAATGAATAGTGCACAAAGTAGCAATCACTGGAAAAAAATCACAGGAAACAACACTACAATTGTTTGCTGGAATAAATAAATGCCCAGAGTGGGAGTTAGAATTTTATGCTAAACCCTGAACAACTCTTCTCTTCTATTCAGGGTTTAGCATAAAATTCTAACAAGTGGGCAGAAATAAAATACTATCTATTACTGTAAAATCATATTCCAAAGTTTATGTATGTAAAAAACCCCTGTAGGTGCCACGCCCTTGTTAATTAAAATAACACAGCTGTATCAGAAAATTACAACTACCTTTTCTATTCAATTTGCTAATAAATATAAGATGTGATGCAAATTCAATTTAAAAAATACAAAAGTTACTATTCTTCTTTAATATGAAACTACTTACAACAGATTTTGAGAGATTAAAAGATTAATCAGCATGAAGGATGTCAGGTTTTAATTAAGTATCTTAATAATTCTTAGTCATTATATTTTGTGTGATCTTTATGTGTTTTCGTTCAAGAGTATACTTACAATTTAACAGTAATTTTAATTATTTAATTCAGTTAAAACAATCTGAAAAACATTTTAACAAGAAAGGCAATACCTGAATAACCCATTGTCGATGTTGCCAGGCATGATAATTCTTTGCATCCTGATTAAGAATATCAGCAATAAATTCAAGCTCCTGAGATGGATCTTTTAGCCATTCCACTAATACTCGCCTATGATGCCTAAAGCAGGGAGAAGAAAAAAGTTTTGTGTTAATGTATCCAAGAACTGAAGTATCAACTGCGTGTGTTGTACTATGTGATGTCGAGGAACACTCAAAAAACAGAAATTCACCTCTAATTCTCAAGATTATACTGGAGAGAAAAGGTAACAAAGAAGAAACACTCAGAGGGAAAAATTCCAGAACACTAAGAAGAGTTGAGAAACATAAAACAATGATTTGTGTGTAAAATGAAATCAGATACTTACTTAGGGTTTAAAGAAGGTTTATTTCAATCTAAATCTGGAAGTAATCTTTTGACAACCACAAGATCCTATCAAAGAATTTTGAAACATTGCCAGATGGCATAATCAGACTACAGGAAATGTGATACTATTTAATCAAGTACAGAAGCTCCTCTGGTTATAAATAGGCTTTTAATTTTTCTTAAGTCCACAGCATCACATACAAGCAACTGCTCATTCCATCAATTCGTGGGCAGAACTGAATTTGCTTCTACTCTGGCAAGTAGCTATGACAAGTTCCAAGTTTGTCAAGAGTTGTTTCTGTACTAGGAAAATGCTTCTAAGAGTTTTCTGTTTGGTTCTATTTTTATAATTTTTCTTAGCTGAAATATTTATAAAAATCTATTAGTGAAAATGTTTTAAAAGTCACTGTAGTGATGGTTGTACGTATTTTGTAAATACACTAACACCACTGACTATACATTTTAAATGGGTAAATAGACTAATGATGTTGGCTAATTGAATTTAAATTTTAAAAAATGGGTAAATAGTAGGGGTGCCTGCCTGGCTCAGTTGGTAGATCATGGGACTCTTGAACTTGGGGTCATGAGTTCAAGCCCCACATTGGGTGCAGAGCTTACTTTAAAAATAAATAAATAAATAGGTAAATAGTATGTGAGTTATACCTCAAAAAAGCTGTTTTTAAACAAAATCATTAATATTCAATATACTAAAAGTGAGTAGGAGTGATGGGAAAAGGGGAAAGATTCAATGCTTAATGAATGAATGAATGAATGAATGAATGGAAAATTTAAAAATTCATCTTACAGAATATTAAGAAGGCAAGATACTACTAAGAGGAATATCCTAGTGGGAAAGGCTTCTAAATTTATTTCAGAAATCTCCCAAGTTAGTGAACACTAGTAATAATTTACTTTTCTAGGTTCCTGGTAAATTCTGTAATTTAGGAAAAACTTAAGAATTAGGTCCTTCCGCATGTCAAGTTGACCCTCACCACTACCACCAGCAGTACCTCCTCCTCCATCTCTAAAATAACAGCAACCACAGTAGCTTCCATTCAAGGGGTGCTCACTATATGCCAGGTGCTGTTCAAACTCTATTTCTTTCCTATTTGTTCTCTGTCCTCCTGCTCCATATCGCCTCTTTTTTTCCTCCACTGTGTTCTGTTCAACTCACCCATAATAATCCCTATAGTTTGTCTATGCTAACTTAGGGCTTAGCTTCTAGAACAAATATACTCTGTAAAACACTCTGCACCATTGTGGTTTTCACACTGCACTGTAAGATAACTGGCTTTATTATGTGCTTTCCCTGTTAGACTGTGTGGTTCATCTTTGTATCCCCGCCATCAGTAAAAAAATTTTGAATAAACGAATGAAAGATGAAATACCAGAAAGTCATTTTTTAACACACTGGAGAGAAAACATTTTTTCAGATTCTTTACTCAAAACTTTTCCAACAGTATTATATGCTAATGTCAATTTTTAAATAATAATAGCAGTACACATATTTGAGTGTTAACTTGAGGTTAGGCACCACTTTAAGCACTAAACATAAAATCATCTCATTTAGGAGCACCTGGGTGGCTCAACTGGTTAAACATCCAACTCTTGATTTCAGCTCAGGTCATGATCTCAGGGTCGTGAAATCGAGGGGCTCCTTGCTGAATGTGGAGATTGCTTAAGATTCTCTTTCTCTCCCTCTGCTCCCCCACCCCAATCTCCTCTCCCTTAAAAAAAAAAAAAATCTCATTTAATCCTAACAACCCTATGAGACAGGTAACATTAGCTCCAATGCAAAGTACTAAAATTATTAAAAAACCAAACAATTCCCTGTAATCTCATCACCTACTGGGCAGGTAATATTAACATAATGACGTATTTCCTTCCTATTTTCATCTTACCAAACTTGATAGTTTTTGGGCTGTTCCTCAATTATTGCAGTGATGTAGTTCATTTCCTCATGTAGATCCTTTTGAAGTGACTTTAAGAGAACTCTCCGAAAATGCCTATAGCAAACACCAAGCATTGTTTCATTACTCTACATAAACTGCCTAGCCACAGTATCTGATGAAGGTAAAACAACATAGTTAGACACACTTCTTTTTTTGGTAGATATTCTATATAACCAATAATTTAGCAATGTAACTGCGTTTGGTTTTCCAAACTCATACAACTATCTGGTGACTGGAAGAATCAAGCATTTTGAAGTAAAAATAGTGAAAGGCAACAAATGTTGAGAGAGGAGAAAAACACAACCAACTAATGATTATTTTTAGGTAACACTCTGGTTACGAGTGTTCTATTACAGGAGAATCAAAGACATCTCTTTCCCTATAATATTTCCCTATATGGTACAGCTTGTTCGTTCAGATATATAATTCATATAATAAATTAATTCCATTACAAACATTATCAAATATTTTGTTTTCAGAGCCACCACAAATATGCTATTTATATATGAAACAAGTTTCTCTTAATTTCCTCATAGGCAGAATCAAATCATTAAAAAAACCTTTTCTCTAAAAACATGATTATTAGTTCTGGTCTATTTTTACTTCAAAATTTCCAACTCAATGTATAATAAAAGACAAACAGCTGCTTTAAAAGTATAATGCTAACTAGGACAGATAACAGTATTTCTCTATTTTATTAGTTTAAGGAAAACTAGGCTTCATAAAGCATGGCCATAAACAAGCAGCTTGGTTTACATGAGTAATGTTATCCAGTATACTGCCTTTAAAAAAACAGCAAATAAACTTAGGAAATTTTAAAATACATTCTAAGTTACTTTGTGTTATGTATGGTCAGGAATTTTTTTTTTTTTTTTTTAAAGATTTTATTTATTTGACAGAGAGAGACACAGCGAAGAGAGGGAACACAAGTAAGTGGAGTGGGAGAGGGAGAAGCAGGCTTCCTGCGGAGCAGAGAGCCCGATGTGGGGCTCGATCCCAGGACCCTGGGATCATGACCTGAGCCGAAGGCAGCCGCCCAACCCACTGAGCCACCCAGGCCCCCCGGTCAGGAATTTCTTAAAAGATAAGAAAGTGCATATCAGAGATATAAAATGATGGAATATCATACTAAGAATTCCAGTGAAACATGGTAGATTAAATGAATGTTTATCCTGACACCCTAATAAAACCCCACAAAAATGATAGTAAGGGAATAAATAACAGTATAAACCACAAAGACAAAGAGAATTAGGAACAAAGGGATATCACAGCATTTGGAAGAGGTCAACAAAATTACGGAAAATAGTAAGCTGACAGAAAAGTTTACCTGACTTTAAAAAACAAAGTGCTAAAAACCTGTCAACAGAGGAAGAAAGGTTCAGAGATCAGGTGTCAGGTATCCTCAAAATTGGGAATCAAGTATGGGGTTAAAAACAGTATAAAATCTAGGGGCTCCTGGGTGGCTCAGTTGTTAAGCGGCTGCCTTTGGCTCAGGTCATGATCCCAGGGTCCTGTGATCGAGCCCCACGTCGGGCTCCCTGCTCAGTGGAGAGTCTGCTTCTCCCTCTCCCTCCGCCTGCCTCTCTGCCTACTTGTGCTCTCTATCTCTCTGTCAAATAAATAAATAAAATCTTAAAAAAAAAAAAAAAAACCGTATAAAATCTAGAAAGAGCTCTTAACAGCCAAGATCCCTCCCCCAACCTTAAGCAGAGAGGTGACGGCATCACTGGCCTGGTGTGAGATAACAGAAAAAATATATATAGGTCTCTGCCCCTGGTTCCTGGCACAGAGCTCCTGGAGCAGTTAGAAATTCCTAAGTGATAAGAGCACTAGAAGCAGGGCACCTGGATGGCTCAGTCGGTTAAGTGTCTGCCTTCAGCTCAGGTCATGATCTCAGGGTTCTGGGATCGAGACCCGCCTCGGGCTCCCTGCTCACAGGGAATCTGCTTCTCTCTCTCCCTCTGCCCCTCACCCCGCTCGTGTGCTCGCACTCTCTCTCTCAAATATATAAATAAAATCTTTAAAAAAAAAAAAAGAGCATTAGAAGCATTCTATTGAGGCAACTCTAGGTGGGCTCCTTAGGTGGCTCCTGGTCACCAGGAAGACCAAACCTTGATCAGAAGCTTGGAATTATCAGTTCTACCTTCAGCTGCCTAGATAAGAGAGAGGCTAGAAACAGAATTAATAACTGATCATGCCTACATGAGGGAACCTCCAAAGCATCCCAATACTAGGAGGGTTGGAGTTTCTAGATGGGTGAACCTATCCATGTTCTGGGAGAGGACATATCCTCCATGAGGACAAAAGATCCTGAGCTTGGGACCCTCCCAGACTTTGCCCTATATATCTCTTCATCTGGCTGTTCATCTGTATCCTTTTATCACATCCTTTAATAAACTGGTAAACAAACACTCTAGCAAATTAATTGAACCCTAGAAAGGGGTCATGGGAACCTCTGATTTATAGCCCATTGGTTAGAAGCATAGGTGACAACTGATTTGCGATTAGCCTCTGAAATAGGGGGCAGTCTTGTGGGACTGAGCCTTTAATCAGTGGGATCTGACGTTATCTCAAAGTCAGGTAGTTAGACAATGTCAGAACTGAGTTAAATTGTAGGACACACAGCTAGTATCAGAGAGAACTGCTTGGTAGGGGAAAAGCCCACAGCCATTTGGTGATCAGAAATGTCAGAAGTGAAGTGTTTTGTGTGAAAGTAAAGGAGACACACAGAAGGATAACTGTGGTTCTTTCTAAAAACCTGGCAAGACACAAGTGGCTTTATTCTCTGGAAAAAATCTGAAGCAGAAAGGAATACCAGACACAAGAGAAACACAGGGCAAGGAAAAAGACTAGAAACTGGGAAATTTAAAACACTAATATACTAAACAGCTGAGAACCCCCACCCCAACCAATCTTCCCCTGCCTGACCCCCCTAACTGTGGCAGCCAAACACATACTCCTCAGGCAATAATCAGACAACTCTTCTTTGGAGAAACAAACCAACCACAAGAAAAGATCTAGAATTGCTGACATGTGAAGATTTCGCACAAAACAGCCACATCTCCACTCACTAACCTCACAGTGAAGCCCACCAGCTGACAAGTCCTGCCACATACACAGCTTCCAATCAGGACTTTCCCTACCTCTTGAGAGTTTGAAAGGAGAGTCAAGGATGTGAGAAAAATACTTACATGAAAGAAAGAAACCAAAACAAACACACAGAGAAATGAAAATATATCACACATCTATGAAATAAAAGACAAGATGCTATTTAAAAAAAAATTCAGAAAATAATAAAGAGCTTTGGAAATTAGTAATTTTTTAAAAAAGATTTTATTTATTTATTTGACAGAGAGAGATACAGCAAGAGAGGGAACACAAGCAGGGGGAGTGGGAGAGGGAGAAGCAGGCTTCCCGCGGAGCAGAGAGCCTGATGCAGGGCTCTATCCCAGGACTCTGGGATCATGACCTGAGCCGAAGGCAGGTGCTTAATGACTGAGCCACCCAGGCGCCACTGGAAATTAGAAATTTAAAAAAAAAAAAATTTTTTTTTTTTAAAGATTTTATTTATTTATTTGAGAGAGAGAATGAGATAGAGAGCATGAGAGGGGGGAGGGTCAGAGGGAGAAGCAGGCTCCCTGCCGAGCAGAGAGCCCGATGCGGGACTCGATCCCCGGACTCCAGGATCATGACCTGAGCCGAAGGCAGTCGCTTAACCAACCGAGCCACCCAGGCGCCCTGGAAATTAGAAATTTTTGAGTGCAGATAGAAATCAGAAGATAAAGTTGAGGAAATATTTCAAACGTAAATGAAAAGACAAAGAAATGAAAATTTAAAAAAAGCAATCAAAAACATACCACATACGACTAAAAAAAAGCATTCCAGAAAGAGAAAAAACAGGCAAAGAGAAAAGGAATTACCGAACATAAAAAAATTCTCTGGACCTACTAAAAAGGTTTAAACGAAATAACGGGAGTGTTCTCAACAGAAGCTAAAGGAAATAGAAAACCAGTTTTAGAATTCTGAAGGAAAACAATTTCTAATATAGAATTCTACTAATAAAGTTGAGAAGAGACTAAAGAAACTTTTCAATATATCAAATCTCACAAATGATTTCCCACACATCCTTTTATAAGTTCTCTTCTACTCAAGGATGTGGTCGATAAAATGAGAGAATAAATCAAGAAAGAGACACAGGTCAGGTCTGGAGATAGGGGATCGAACACATGAAAGAGTTTGAGATTAGATGTGCAATGCCCACACTGGTGAAGAAGAAAAAAAAGGAGCTGAAGGATTACCTGTTGTGTTCAGCAGTAATGACACATTTTACACATATCAGAGAGCCTGGGAGACAAATTACTTACTGGCACAAAGAAAACGAAACTAAACAACAAAAAAAGGCAATCTGTTAAAAGGAATGTACTCTGAAATACTGTAAAATGTGGGTCAGCATATTTAGAATATATAGGTTAACTTAAGAAAAAATAGCAAAGAGTTCTTACCTATGGGGGAGGGGACACTGGTAGAGAAAAGAAAGGGGACAGAGGATGCCATTTTTCATTCAGTCTCTGACTTTTAAACTCATAGTGTGAATTATGATAACAAAGTTTAGTTATGAAAAAGAGCCATCTGAACTAAAACATGAGACATTTAAATGGGGACTATTAATGAGTAGTACTTACCACACTGTATAATTGGCTGCATTTAACTCAATAGCATCCCTGGTTAGTTTAAAAGCTCGTTCACTTCTTTCATCACGCTGCAGGACAGCCCGGAAATAATCATAAACATCTCTAACTGGGGACAGAGCATACAACTGCATTAGGACTATCTTCCTTGTATAAACTCAGCACTATAATACAAAATGCTGTTATATCTTACAAGGAAAAATACTGAATTTATATCATTTATAACAGTAAACAAAAGAAAGTCAAATGACTGTGGGAATGCCACCCTGAGAATGCTTTAGTGTCACAGCCATAACATCTGTGTAACTATGCTTCCCGCTCATGTATGTACAGGGGGCTAGTGCCAGACTCCAAATCTCTGAAAGACGTCAGGCATTAAAGTAAAATTAAGAGTGCATATATTCAAATATAATTCACTTACCTGGTTTTCCCACATTGTATTTTGATCAGTTTCATAACTAAAAAAGCAATGTACACAATGGTAGAAAATTCAAACCATACAAAAAGGTTCACACTAAATTTCCATTCAACTAAATTCCTAGTCTTTCTCCAAAGAAGCAACCACTGTTAACTGATTCTACTGTATCCTTCCAAATATATGTTCTAAATACATCATCCCGTTTTTTACACAAATGAGATCACATTGGGGGCCTGGCTGCCTCAGTCAGTAGACCATGCAACTCTTGATCTTGGGGTTTTAAGTTCAACCCTCACGTTGGGTGTAGAGATTACTTAAAATCTTCACAAAGATAAAAAAAATAAATGAGATCACATCACACTCTATGTTCTGGGCCTTGCTTTTTTCACTCACACATTATTAAAGGTAGTGCAAAACTTACATACTCATTGACTCAACAATTCCAGTTCCAGGAAGTTTTCTTACAAATATACTTCCATATGTACCCAAAGCATCCAAAGAAATTTACTGGAGTATTTGGTCACATAAAAAACTTTTAAAAGGCTGGTCTGATGGTAATGGGTTAATCAGAACTTACTAACATTAGTGTCACTAAAGTTGGTATACAACCCCCCACTGCTAAATTTGACTGGCTTAAAAAAAAAAGGAAATGAAAATTGGAAACAAATGATAAAGAATGAGCTAAGTCCATTATGACACACCCTTACAATGACATACTACCCAGTTGTTAGTATTGAGACTGCTCTGGTATGTACAGCTATGGAATAATTGCTAAGACTGTTAAGTGAAAAAAGTCAGGTGCAGAGCAGCATGCTATTCATTTAGTTAAAAATATATGCTTATTTATGAATATACTGAGGAACAGGGATGAGAAGACATAATTTTCAACAGGATTCCCTGTTACAAAGTGTACCACATTTCTTCAATAGCTGCAGAGCATTTCACTGTATGGTATTCAAATTTTATCCAACTCATTCCCTATAAATGAATGTTTCATTCTTTTGCTGTCCTGAATATAAACTGTATGCTATCCTGAGTATCAGTGTATGCACATGTGCAAATTCAGTGTCTCTATAAATTCCTACAAGTAGAATTACTGCATCAAGGTGATGTGCACTGTTGATGCTGACAGGTTTTGCCAAATTAAAGATCTGATCAATATATATACTCCCTCCAAGAATGTATGAATAACCTATTTTTTCCACATCCTCACTGACAATATCAAAATTTCTCATCTTTGCCAATCTCTTAACTGAAGAAACTTAGAATTTGGCAAATATTAACCTGTTGTATTCCCATTTTCCACAAGACAAACTGAGGCTCAGAGAGATCAGCAAGTTCACACTGGGTCAGTGTTCCTTGCAGACAGAAGTTAAACCCAAATCTAGGGGTGCCTGGTTGGCTCAGTCAATAGAGCATGTGATTCTTTTTTTTTAAGATTTTATTTATTTATTTGAGAGAGAATGAGAGAGAGAGCATGAGAGGGGGGAGAGTCAGAGGGAGAAGCAGACTCCCTGACGAGCAGGGAGCCCGATGCGGGACTTGATCCTGGGGCTCCAGGATCATGACCTGAGCCGAAGGCAGTCGCTTAACCAACTGAGCCACCCAGGCGCCCCTAGAGCATGTGATTCTTTTTTTTTTTTTTTTTTTTAAGATTTTATTTATTTATTTGACAGAGAGAGGCAGTGAGAGAGGGAACACAAGCAGTGGGAGTGGGAGAGGGAGAAGCAGGCTTCCCGCGGAGCAGGGAGCCCGATGCGGGGCTCGATCCCAGGACCCTGGGACCATGATGACCTGAGCCGAAGGCAGATGCTTAACGACTGAGCCACCCAGGCGCCCCGAGCATGTGATTCTTAATGTTGGGGTTGGGAGTTCGAGCCCCACGTTGGGTGTAGAGATTGCTTAAAATTAATTAAAAAAAAAAAAGTTAAACCCAAATCTAGTCTGACATCAAAGCCCATGCCACTAATCACAATGAACTAGTAGATACTGCAGCTGAAATGCCCTCATAACATAGTATAGTTTAAGGCAGAGAACAGATTATGCCCCAAGACAGACTATGAAAAAAAAATGTGTTAAAACACTCAATACTTTTTTCCACAATTAAAAATGTATGTGGACATGCTATGCTATTTTTCTTACAGTATATAATTTTACACCTACTGACAGTTTAAAAACTTTTAAAAGGGATGTATGGAAACGTCAAAATATCCTTGTTTGCTTAACCATTCTGTTACTACTGGCAATGTGGATTGTTTTCAATTTTGCTTTATAAAAATCACTGCTTTAATCTTCCAATAACTTTGCATTAAAATTTTTTTTAATTACGTGCACATATTGTTTCCTTAGACTATAACCCCAAAAGTGAAGTTATCAGAAAACATGAACAATTACAGCTCTTTACAAATTCTGAGACATTAAAAGGTTACCTACTTCTAAACACTATCTTTAAAAAGCTGAATTTAAATCATACCAGAATAAAATTTAGAAAGAATATAAGTGGCAAACAACAATGAAACTAAGAACCAAGCTCCCAAATATTTTTCAAGCTATAACAAAATGCTTAGAACACATTACTTCTATATACAATGTATATATACATTTATATACACACCTATCTACACATACAAAACATATACACTTGCACATATACGTAGCATAAAACCAACTTCGTGGAGACGGGAAACATAATGAGACCAGTGGAAGGCTATATACCAAATTTTTTTTTTTTTAAAGATTTTATTTATTTATCAGAGAGAGAGAGAGAGAGCACAAGCAGGGGGGAGCGGCAGGCAGAGGGAGAAGAAGGCTCCCTCCTGAGCAGGGAGCCCGATGCGGGACTTGATCCCAGGACCCTGAGATCATGACCTGAGCCGAAGGCAGAGGGTTAACCAACTGAGGCACCAGGCGTCCCGGCTATATACCAAATATTAACAGTGGTTATTTCTCTTTTTAAACTGGTAACTTTTACTGCATCATCAAGAACATTCTTTTTTTAAAAAAGTTTTTACTTAAATTCATCAGTTAACATATAGTTTAATACTAGTTTCAGGTGTAAAATATAGTGATTCATCACTTCCATACATCATCTGATGCTCATCACAAGCACACTTCTTACTCCCCCTCACCTATTTCACCCTTCCCCCCCAACTCACCTCCCCTCTGGTAACCATCAGGTTGTTCTCTATAGTTAAGAGTCAGTTTCTTGGTTTGTCTTTTTCCCTTTGTGCATTTGTTTTGTTTCTTAAATTCCACATGAGTGAAATCATATGGTGTTTGTCTTTCTCTAGTTCACTTAGCATTACACTCTCTAGCTCCATCCAAGGTGTTGCAAATGGCAAATTTCATTATTTTTATTGCTCAGTAATATTCCATTGTATATATACCACATCTTCTTTATCCACTCATCAGTTGATGGGCACTTGGACTGCTTCCGTAATTTGGCTATTGTAGATAATGCTGCTATAAGCATCAGGGTGCACATATCCCTTTGATTAGTATTTTTGTACTCCTTCTATAAATACTTAGTAGTACAAGTGCTAGATCATAGGGTAGTACTATTTTCAACTTTTTGAGGAACCTCTATGCTGTCTTCCAGAGTGGCTGCACTAGTTTGCATTCCTACCAATAGTGCCAGAGGGTTCCCCTTGCTCCACATCCTCGCCAACACTTGTTGCTTGTGTTGTTGATTTTAGCCATTCTGACAGGTGTGAGGTGCTATCTCATTGTAGTTTTTTTTCACTTAACTGACTGAGCCACCCAAGCACCCTTCATCAGTGTTTTATAGTTTTCAGAGTACAGGTCTTTCACCTCTTTGGTTAGGTGTATTCCTAGGTATCTTATTGTTTTGGAGGCAACTGTAAATGGGAATTACACCTTAATTTCTCTTTCTGCTGCTTCATCACTGATGTATAAAAATGCAACAGATTTCTGTACATTGATTTTGTATCCTGCAACTTTACTGAACTTATTAGTTTTAGCAGTTTTTTGGTGGTCTTTCAGGTTTTCTATATATAGTATCATGTCATTTGCAAATAGTGAAAGTTTTACTTCTTCCTTGCCGATTTGGATGCTTTTTATTTCTTTTTCTTGTCTGATTGCTGTGGCTAGGGCTTCCAGTCCTAGGATGAATAAAGGTGGTGAGAGTGGACATCCCTGTTTTGTTCTTAACTGTAGAAGAAAGCTCTCAGTTTTCCCCACTGAGGATGATATTAGCTATGGATTTTTCATATATGGCCTTTATTATACTGAGGTAAGTTCCCTCTAAACCTACTTTGTTGAGGGTAACAGTGGCTATTTCTTGATGATAAGAGTCCTCTTTTGATTTTAACATCCTCAAAATTTTCTAAGATGAGCATTTATTACTTCAAAAAATATTTTTAATTAAAAAGAAATATATATTCCATGCAAACACTGTAAACAATACAAAAGTACATGAAGTTTCCCTTACTCCAATGCCACTCCCCAGTGCACTGGATTTCTATCAAGGGTAATGGTTGTTACCAGATATTTTTCTAAGTGTTTGTGTGTGTGTAGTTTTGTTGTTTATTTTTTAAAATTTTTACTTATTTATTTTTATTAAGTAATCTTTATGCCCAACATGGGGCTTGAACTCATGATCCCGAGATGGAGAGTCCCATGCTCCACTGACTGAGTCAGCCAGGCATCCCTGTTGTTTATTTTTAATGAAATTGGTATAATATTTTTCATACTGCTTTCCATTTTGGCATTCTCCTCCTCAATGGTATGTTCTTCCATGCCAACATATACATATCTACATCACTCTTTTTCCACTATTCCATATAAAGAACATGGCATAACTTACATGTGAATGCTATTTTTTTTTTCAGAACAGAATTCTGTAAGTGGGAATAGAATACACAGCCTTATGGCTTTATATGTCAAGTTGATAGGCTCATAAATTAATCTGGGGTTATATAAATAGAATTTTATATTCATTAGATTTTTTCTGTAGTTTTCAATATTAAAATATTCTTTTAACTAAATATTACACATTTGATACACTGTCATACTCAAAGTTTCTAAAACGTACTTGGCTTTTTTCACTCAACATTGTTTCTGAGGTCTGTCCATGTTATAAAAGATCTAGATCCTCTTAACGGTTACTTAGTATTCAACTGTATGATAATGTATGTTTTATGTATCCATTTTCCAAAACATAAATATTGTAAGTGGCTTCCAACATTTTGCTTTTTCAAAAAATGCTGCAAATTATAATAGTTAATACATATAGTGCTTACTCTGAGCCAGACAGTTTTATTATTTTATATATATAATTTACTCACTCTATAAAGTACTGGCCCTTGAATGACATGGGTTTAAACTGCACAGGTCCACATATACGCAGATTTTTTTCAATACAGTATAGTACCATATTTTTCTTAGGAATTTTTTTAAGAGTTTTTAAAAAAAATTTTTTTTGAGAGAGAGAACAAGCTGGGGGAGCAGGGAGGGAGAGGGAGAAGCAGGCTCCCCACTGAGCAGAGAGCCTGATGCGGGACTCAA
Source organism: Mirounga leonina (assembly GCF_011800145.1). Lineage (NCBI taxonomy): Eukaryota > Metazoa > Chordata > Mammalia > Carnivora > Phocidae > Mirounga > Mirounga leonina. Next base: position 1,658,603 of record NW_023270320.1, read on the forward strand.
TCTCAGAACCCTGGGATCATGACCCAAACTGAAGGCAGACACTTAACCAACTGAGCCACCCAAGTGCCCCGATTCTTTTTTTTTTAAACTAAACTCTATCCCCATATGGGGCTTGAACTCATGACCCCTAGTTTAAGAGTCATATGCTCTACTGACTGAACCAGCCAGGCACCCTTCCTTATGATTTTCTTAATATCATTTTCTTTTTCTCTAGCATAGTTTATTGTAAGAATACAGTATATAATTCATTTAACTACAAAATATGTGTTAATTGACTATTTATATTATAGTAAGACTTCCAGGAACAGTAGGCTATTAGTAATTAAACTTCTGAGGAGTCAAAAGTTATACATGGATTTTCAACTGAGCAGGGAGGAGGGAGGTCAGCACCCCTAACCCTCATGTTATTCAAAGGTCAACTATAGCTACTACTGTTATCCTCATTTTACATAGGAGAAATAAAGGTAAAGGTTAAATAATTTGTCCAAGGTTATAGAGCTAGTAAAATGGTGAAGTTAGAATTTAAATCAGTTGGTCTGTCTCTGAAGTGTGTGTTCTTAACCTCCTAGTACATGTCTTCTGATGTCATATGGCAGAGTGCACCCAGAATGTAGTGGGAAGCAGTATTTCAAGGTTATACGATAGAAGCATTTTCCAATTTTACTAGATTAAACCAAACCCCCAAATGGCTAAACATGAAAATTACCATCTGAAATGTATGTATCTGTTCATATGCCCTAAGATCTGATATTGTACAATAGTTTTAATTTTTACCATTTAATGCATGGTTGGGAAATAACATTCCCATTTTATTTGTATATCTTTCATTCCTAATGATAATGGACATCCCCCCGCCTTTAAAAGCCAATGGAGTTTTCTCTTCTGTAAACTACCAGCTCATATACCCTTTGTCTATTTTTTTATGTTTGCCTGTTTCCTTAACCTTTTGTAGGAATTTCTTGTAAAGTTCTGAACATCAATCCTGTTTCATATGGTGTATCTTTTCCCATACTATTGCTTCCCTTTTAATTTGGTCATGGATATCTTTTGTACAGATTTTAAATTTTGATATATTCATCTATCAGTTTTTGATTGACAGGTCATATTTATCCATCTTTTTCCTTTGTGGTTTCTAATCATGATATATTAAGAATTTTAAATGTTAATCTTTTTCACCCTGCAAAAAAAGCTTTTTTAAATTATTTAACCAAGAGAAACGTTATGATTGTATCGGTTTCTCCAACATCTTTGTTATACGTACGTAATGAATCTGAAAGTGGTTTTCATCTCTCTGATCACTAATGAGGTTAACATCTCTTCACAGATATTTCCATTTCTTCTAGTGAATTATCTCTCCATATCATCTCTCTTCATAGTGTGAAAGCTTTGCATTTTAATGCAGTTATATCTTCTGATCTTTTCCTTAATTCTGAATTTTACATCTTGCCTAATAATACCTTCTTCACCAAAAGAAAGAGAGATTATTCTCTTGTTCCTTGTATATTTACAGTTGTGTTTTAGAACTTTAATTCATCCGTAATTTATTTTCACGTAAGACATGAGATAAGGATATAATTTTACTTCTATCCAAATGCACAGACTACTGTTACAAAACCAATTTCATTAATCCATCTTTTCATACAAGTGTAAGATGTCCTTTTTATCACATATTAAGTTCCCATCTATACTGATCTATTTTTAGATTTCTTATTAATCTATTTATTTCTGCACCAGTTCCACAAGTCATTTTTAGTAGTACATTTTTATATTCGATAAGTCAAACCTTCATACCATCTACTTCCTTTTCAAACATTCCTTGGCATTACTTCATAATCAAAAGAATACAATAGACGCTTTCTGTAAAAAAGGAATGATCTTGGATAACAAAGCCTTAACTGAAATGTGTACATAACACACACACATACACACACACACACACACCACAGAGGTTTGAGGATTATGAGGCCACCACAACCAACAGAAATCAGAATATATATACACACACACACATATAAATACAAAGCTAGCATTCCATTTCATTCATGTACACTTTCTTAGAAGAACAACTAACATTTGCATGACCTTCAATTTACAAAGCATTTTCATTCACATTCATTATGAAAGAATGATACTTTGTCAAAGAAAATAATCCACTCATTTTAATATCAGTTAATGTATTCCAACTGAGCCTAACACTTCATTGCTGAAATATATTTCAAAATGCACAAGTTTCACCAACCAAAGTTTATTCTACATAAAACAGTAACTCCTTTATGTTGTATCTTGTGTGCAGATTAAACAGTAAATGAAAAGCACAATCACAAGTACCTATTACATACTATACTGTAGCATTCATTACTTAGACTTAGAATATGTCCATTCTTTGGACAAAATAAAAGTTTTAACCATGAAAATGAATTATTAAAAAACGAGTATTAGCTTAAGTCATTTAGATCTTTATTAGACAAAAATCTGTCATCTACCTAACCAGATAATTGTCAATTTCAACTCTGCTACAAAGTTTGACTTGTAGACCTTTTCCCAATAAAAAATAAACTTACATTTTTCACTATAAATGATCTGGACCACTGGATTGGGGCCATCATTCTGCGGCACTGGATCTATATCAGCCCATTCTGCTCTGTCCCTGAAATACATATATTTTTTTCAGTGATTGTATTCAAACACATAAGAAGAAAAAGAACTCTGGTGTTTTTAAAAATAGTGGTGGGGGGTGGGAGGGATGGGGTGGCTGGGTGATAAGACACTGGGGAGGGTATGTGCTATGGTGAGCGCTGTGAATTGTGTAAGACTGTTGAATCACAGACCTGTACCTCTGAAACAAATAATACATTGTATGTTAAAAAAAAAAAAAAAGAAGAAGATAGCAGGAAGGGAAAAATGAAGGGGGGGAAATCGGAGGGGGAGACGAACCATGAGAGACGATGGACTCTGAAAAACAAACTGAGGGTTCTAGAGGGGAGGGGGGTGGGAGGATGGGTTAGCCTGGTGATGGGTATTGAGGAGGGCACATTCTGCATGGAGCACTGGGTGTTATACGCAAACAATGAATCATGGAACACTACATCAAAAACTAATGATGTAATGTATGGTGATTAACATAATAATAAAAAATAGCAACAACCACACTTCCATTAATATTAGTAACTTATAAATATTTTAATGTAATCATGGTTGGATTTTTTTCATGACCAAGTTTTGCCATTTTGCTTTACATATTAAACCTTTTTTTTAGATTTTATTTATTCATTTGAGAGAGAGAGAGAGCACAGGCAGGGGAGAGAGAGAAGCAGACTCCCCAATGAGCAGGAGCCCAACATGGGGCTCGATCCCAGGACCCTGGGTCATGACCTGAGCCGAAGGCAGACACTTAACCGACTGAGCCACACGAGCACCCCAACATATTAAACTTTTAAAGTAACATAAATTGAATAATCTGCCCATTAAATAAGTTAATAAATCAACAGTTCTCAAATTTAAAGTTTTTATGTAAGTGTAGAAACATGTTTGCAGTAAGTACACAATAGTTTTAAATTAGAAATCAATTTAATTCATTGGTCTAATAAGACTTTTTGGAATTAGCATTTTAAAAAACTGAGTAACAATTTACTAGGAACTGACATTTTAAAATCAAAGTAAGCACTATTAGTTTACTATACTGAGAGGTAGTCCAGGTGGTCTTTAGAGAGCAGGTTATGAAATCTAATAACTGTCTGAGCTGGAATGTAGGCTCTACCATTTATCAGCTGTGTGACCTTGAGAAAGTTACTTAATCTCTCTGGGCCTCAGTTTCTTCATTTATAAAATGGAGATGATATTACTAACCAACCTCAGAAGGCTGTTTGGAGGATTAAGTGAGATAATATGTTAAGCAGTAAAATGTGTGTAATAGTAAGCACATAGTAAGTATATTACACATATATACTGTTAGTATATAATCAATATATGAAATACACATTACCATGTTATAAATATAGCATATAATAAATGTATATAATAAGCATTCAATGAATACGATTTCTCATTATCAATGCTAAAATAACACGGTGGCACCAATAGGTGCCTATAGACATTTCTGTGCAAAATGCCCAGTATGACTAAATTTGTTTTAGCCACTCTTTTTATATTATTTTTCTTTCACCCGTCTTTTAGTTCTCTATACTGATCAGCTATTGACAGCAAAGATTCTGTGGCATCCAGACAATCTTGAAGTTGTGTCCACTATATCAGAAGAAATACAAGGGAAACAATTACCTGAGGTGTGAGACTTAGAGCCTGGGGAAGTAGCATGAGAAAGGTAAGGCTGTCATTTAGTCACTGAAAAATCAGACATAGCCAAGTGAAGCAGCTGAATATTTTACAATTCAGAGAGGAGGTGTGAGGATTATGGGGCTACCATAGCCAAATTAAATGTGTAAAACAACTCCAGTAACAATCTGGATAGTGACTTTCACTCATTCATAAAATCAAGGAAGGCAAATAAGCTATCGAATGGGTTTACCTAGAACTACCTAAGAAAAAATAAGACAAAAGAAAAATAAGATACAAGGATTTCTCAATTGTCTTTGCAAGTTCAACTGGAGGTAAGGAACTGGCATTACCAGAAAGCAAAGAACTTCTAGGGGTGGGACTGGGGAGAAAAAGCAAGAAAGTTACAAAGTACCCAACTCTCCCTACTATATGCCACTTGTATTATGTACGAGGTGATGTAGGGATGTATTACAGAGTTTAAGAACAAATATCTTTTCGGTCTTACAGCTTAAACTCGGTGCCTGTCTGATGGTAGGCGCTAAAATATTTAAAGAAAATGCTGAATGAAAATGTCCCAGTCCTTAAAGATCTTACTCTAGCTCTCTCCATTTTAACAGAAGAAGCCCTTACACCTTGTTTTTAAAGCGAGCTAATCGGGACCTTATTTATATTTAAATCTTACTTCCTGCCAGGCTATTAAACAGCACCCAAACCCTTCGGTATTCAGTTAGATTATCAGGGTTAGCGCTGTGGGAGCATGAAAGAGAGCGGGAGATTTCTTAAATTCCTCAATCACACCTAAACAGCCTAAGAAAGAGTGCTGTCCAGTGTGTTGCAGCTTCTACGCTCTCTGATGTCTGGCCTCCCCTCTGTCTCTCGGTGACAGCGTTGGCCCCGGGAACAGCACCCCCGAAAAGAGCGCTAGGGCCCCAAGCGGGCCCGGACCCCGCCGAGCGCGCCCCCTCCACCCCGGGGGGCCGGACAAGGAAGCGGCGGAAACTTCGGCCGAACACGCCGAGGCCAGAAGAGCCGACCCGGAACCGCCGGCCGGGTGAAGCACCCGCCTTCGGGGGAAGGGCCTCGGGTGCCGCGGCCCTGCTGTGGGCGTTACCTGTACAGGACATAGGTGGGCGAGTCCAGGCTCAGGAACCCGTCGTCCATAGGGGACGCCACCGCTTCTCCGGGTTCAGCCGCCATAGCTTCTTCCTGCTGCTGCTGGGGCGGCGGAGGGTGCGGCTGGGGCGGTGGCGGCTCCGGCTGACCGGACTCGCTGCCCTGCGCAGCCTCTCCGACCCCCTCAGTGGCCGCCATCTCGCCTCGGTCCGCAACGGAGGTGGCGGCGGCGGCGGCGGCGGCCCCGCCCCTTGGGGCCCCGCCCCTCGCTCCCTCCCCACACCCCCGCGGCGAACCACTTCCGGTTTTCTTGCTTCCTACCATAGAGATGCAGACCAGAGAGACCCGGGCGGGGCCCCAGCCCTGGAGGTCTGAGATAGGCTCCTGGCCATGCGTGAGGAACGCTACTCTCCCTAAGGTCTCCAGATTTCCCGCAGTCATCCCGTGTGTGGGCCTTTCCGAATGCTTGTAGTTGATACTTGGGAACGTGTTGGTTTTTAGATCCCCTCGCTATGGAGATGGTTCTCTCTTCTCTCGGACAGTGTCTTAGAAGCAGTGCATAAGGGCAGGTGGCCCACAGCTGAAGACCCAGCTCCTCTCGCTCGCCCCTGTCTAGGGAACTGGCCTCCAGTGCTCCATATTAACCTTTTAAGAGCCTTTATGTTTCTTGTGCACATTTTTCTTTTGGATGATGAGTTTATGCCTCAGAATTTAATACAGGGTTTTTGTCTTTCGAAATTAAAATCCTAATTATACAAATACTGTGTGTATGATACAGAAAAGGCAAACATTCATTTAACAACTGTTTACTACCTGTTATGTAGCTTGCTCACAGCAGTGTAAAATAGTCTCTGTAGTCACGAAGTTTACATTGTAATGAAGGGCAACAGAATATGTCACCCTAAAATATGTAGGTATTCAGGACATGCCATTCCAAAATATGCTGCTTTGGTATACTGATCATTTTTGAGGTGTAGGCACTTGAAAAACAGTAAATGAAGGAAGAAGCTTTATCTGAGCTCCCTTCATCTGCCTAAAGACAGATCCTCTGCAAGAAACTCAATTGTCATAAACCCCATTCCTGACAAATTTTGTCAAACTGTCCTATCTCCCATCTACTCTTCTAAGGGCCCATTCATCTTTCCTAAAAATTTATTCTCTGGAGAGGCCTACATTCCCACTTCCCTTTCCCTATTAAGATGGTATTTAAGCCTGAATTCTAAGCAACCTCAGTGAATTACTTTTTTCCTACGTATCTTCCATGTGTATGTGAGGCATACATGTTAATAAATCTGTTTTTCTCTAATCTTTTATTGCAACGGTCTTAGCCAAGAACTCAGAAGGGTGAGGGAGAATTATTTTTCGCTTAGTTAGGAAGGCTTTTCTGGGGGCTATTTGTTTTTACTTTTTTTTATCATTATTATTAGAGAGGGAGAGTGTGAATGCAGGGGTGGGAGGCAGGGAGGGGCAGAGAGAGAGAGCTGAGACTGGGTTTAACCCTTTCACATATATAGTTCCAGCTGATATGGTCAGTCTTATTCATGCCATTTTGTTTTGTGTTTTTTTTTTTTTTTTAAAGATTTTATTTATTTATTTGACAGAGAGAGACACAGCGAGAGAGGGAACACAAGCAGGGGGAGTGGGAGAGGGAGAAGCAGGCTCCCCGCAGAGCAGGGAGCCTGATGCGGGACTCGATCCCAGGACCCTGGGATCATGACCTGAGCTGAAGGCAGTCGCTTAACCAACTGAGCCACCCAGGCGCCCTGTTTTGTGTTTTTTGTGTAATGTTTTCTTGTTCTTTCTTTCTGTGCTCCTTTTCAGCCCTGACCGAATTTTGTCTGTTCCTTCTTCTCTACTGGTTTGAACGTTATGCATCCATTTCTATTAATTTATTAATGAACATATTCAAACTTTTTTTTAAGAAAGGGAGGGGGGTGAAGGGCAGAGAGGGAGAGAATCTTAAGTAGTCTCCATGCCCAATGGGAAGCCCCATGTGGGGCTCCATCTCACAGCCCTGAGATCATGACCTGAGCCAAAATCAAGAGTAGGACGCTTAACCGACTGAGCCACCCACGTGCCCCTCTGGGGGCTGTTTGAGCAAAGACCTGAAAGAGGAAAATGCATGCCATGTAGCGCAGACAGGGAGTGCATACTCGGTGTGTTTTTGTACAGCAAGGATGCCAATATCACTGAAGTCCTGTGAATGAGGGGAAGGAATTGGTAGGTGATAAGGTTAAAGAAAAAGCCAGAGGCCATGGTAAGAATTTGAGGTGTGTGTGTGTGTGTGTGTGTGTGTGTGGTAATATAGTCATAACATATAATTTATCTTTTTAATAATTTTTAAGTGTATTGTTCAGTGGCATTAGCCCCTACTAACCAGATTCTACTTTCTGTCTCTCTGAATTTGACTACTTTAGGTACCCCATAGAAGTGGAATCATACAGTATTTGTCCTTTTGTAATTGGCTTATTTTGCTTCACATAATGTCCTCCAGGTTCCTCCATGTTGTAGCATGTGTCAGAATAGCCTTTTTAAAGGCTGAATAATATTCCATCGGTATGTATAAACACATTTTGTTATCCGTCTGTTAATGAACACCTGGGTAATTTCCACCTTTTGGCTGTTATGAATAATGAAATATCTGTTAGGATCCCTGCATCCACTTCTTTTGGATGTAAACCCAGAAGTGGGACAAGTGCTTGATCATATGGTAATTCCATGTCTAATTTTTTGAGGAACTTTTCTCCTACCACCAGAGATTCTAATTTCACTGGTTTAGAGTGAGACCTTGGCAGCAGTGTATTTTAAGAGCTCCCCCATGTAACTCTAACATGCAGCCCAGGTTGAGAATCTCTGCTGTAGTCAGTCCATGGTGCAGCCTGCTACTTTGTCATCAGGTCTTCTGAGGATATTAAGGTGCCACAACTGCTGGGGAGACAGGCCTAGGCAGGGCTGATTAGCAACCAGTACGGTCATGTTAAATATGTAAATCAAGCAATCAAAAAAGATTCTTAATATATTACTTTTAAAAATATAAATAAATCACAATGTGTGTATAAATAAAACTACTTACCAAGTGATAGAAGTTGTAGTGCAAATTGTTCATCAATTTTTAACGGCTTTGTTGATAAATATTTTATTTATTTATTTATTTTAAGATTTTATTGATTTAGTTGACAGAGAGAGACACAGCGAGAGAGGAAACACAAGCAGGGGGAGAGGGCGAAGCAGGCTTCCCGCAGGGAGCCCGATGTGGATCTCGATCCCAGGGCCCTGGGATCATGACCTGAGCCAAAGGCAGATGCTTAATGACTGAGCCACCCAGGCGCCCTGATAAATATTTTAAATATCAAAAAATTTACCTCTTTCATGAGTATAATTCATCATCAATTAATTTTTTGTTTTTAGGAATTACTGATATGAGGTTTTCATTGATATAGCTATTATTAACTACATGATGCTACTAATTTGATTGCACTCTTCCAGAGATTTCCCCAGAAGTTTGATAGTTATTAGGTGCCTAGGGATTGTGTTAAATGCCTGAGATTTCAACTCCCCCCAGTGCTCTTTAGTCTTCATCATTTTCTCTCTCAGCTACAATCAGAAAGGATGATACCTTCAGGACATTGATTGCACTTCCGGAGCTGGTACCTGGAACCTCTGAGCTAGAGAGAGGAGGAGAATGGGGGTGGAGGGATAAGAGGGATAAAGTAGATGATAACTGATTAATCTTGGTTGCCAGAACTCGGAGCCTGTGTTTGTCTTTTGGCTGCTTTGCCCCACCACCAAGAAAGGACCACTTGTGGCTGCACCCAGCCTAGCCCAGAGACAGTCATGCAAGACAGAAAGGAAATGATGGAGTGGGGCCCAATTATTAAGGGAGCCCCGGGCACAAGTCTGTGGAAGGATATCCTGAAAGTGCTGAAAGAAAACACCTGCTAACAGAGAGTTCTATATCCAGTAAGAATAGTCTTCAAGAAGGCAAAATAAGAACATTTCCAAATAAACAAACACTAAATGGTTTGATGCTGGCACACCCTAAAAAGAAGGATCTTCCAAAGCACGTACTTTAGACAGAAGTAAAATATCCTCAGATGGAAAAATCAGAGATGCAGGAAGGAAAGATCAAAGAAAATGGTTAAGTATGTGGGTAAACCTAAATGATAATTGATGATATAAAATCATAGTATTAATGTCTTCTGCAGTTTACAAGTGTATGGAATTAAAATCCATGCAAGTAGTAGCATAAAAGTTGGTTAAGGGGTCAACAGACTCTCTTAAAGTCCTTATGTTTCCCAGGGGAAGGATAAATGTATTTGCTTCCTGCATCTCTGACTTTTCCATCTGACAGTTTGTCAATTTGTCAAACTAAAAAGCAAACAAATGGGGCACCTGGGTGGCTCAGTCGGTTAAGCCTCTGACTCTTGGTTTCAGCTCAGGTTGTGATCTCATGGGTCATGAGATGGAGCCCCATATTGGACTTCCCGCTCAGTGGGGAGCCTGCTTGAGATTCTTTCCCTCTGTCCCTCCCCTAACAGACATTCTTGAACTCTCTCAAATAAATATTTAAAAAAAATTTTTTTTAAGAGCAAATAAGCAAACCACCATCTCATTGACAGGTTGATTGGGATTGTAATAAATCTATAGATCTATAGATCAATTTTGGGATAATGACAACTGTATTAAATCTCCAACCTTTGAACTTGATATATCTTGGTTTATTTAGGTTTTTAGGTCTCTCATGAAGTTCTATTGCTTCTTTGAAAGTTTTATAATTTCTCTGTAATTTGTTGAATTTAGAGTTGTCTTTTCTGTTTCTGGTATACAGAAGAATTACCTTTTATATCCTGTCATTTTACTAACTTCTATTATTTTAATAATTTAGCTGAAGCAATTAAGAATGTGATATTGGTACACAAATAGATGAATAAAATAATGAATACAGTAGGGAACTCACAAACAGATCGATGAATATATATGGATACTTGAGATTTGACAAAGCCTGCACTGCAAGGAGTGGGAAAAGGAGATTGTTCTGAATCATGGTGCTGGGACAATTAGGCATCTATACAGAAAGAAAAAAAAACAACAACCTGTATCCCTACTTCACACTATATAGACTTCAATGTGAGAGGCCAGAGATAAAGGCCTTAGATGACAAATAGAAGGAAATCTTCAGACTTTAGGGTCAGGAAAAATTTCTTAAACAATATATAACATCATAATAATATAAGAAAAAAGAATAAACCTGATTATGTTAAAATTAAGAACTTCATCTTCATCAAAATATACCATTAAGGGAGTAAAAGAAATCACAGAGGGCTTAAATCCAAAATAGGTATTGTAATCCAACAAATAAAAATACAGATAACCTTAAATAGAAAATTGATCTGAACTGATTCTGCACAAAAGAGCAAACCCAAATGTCAAATAAATATAAGACAAGGTGGTCAATCATATTAATAATCAGGAAAATGCAAATTTTTAAAAAAGATTTTATTTATTTATTTGACGGAGAGATAGAGAACATAAGTAGGCAGAGTGGCAGGCAGAGGGAGAGGGAGAAGTAGGCCTCCCCGCTGAGCAGGGAGTCCAATGCGGGACTTGATCCCAGGACTCTGGGATCATGACCTGAGCCAAAGGCAGATGCTTAACCGACTGAGCCACCCAGGTGCCCAGGAAAATGCAAATTTAAAACATTTTTATATATCACTATCCACCCACTAGACTGGAAAGAATGAAAAAATTCAACAATTCCAAATGACTAATTTGGAAAATAGGTTGGCATTATATAGGAAAGTTGAAGATACATATTCTTATAACCCAGTAATTCTATTCTTTGGTACATACCCCAAAGAAATGTGTACTCCCATGCATCAGAAGGCATGAACAATGTTAGCAACAACATTGTCTACAATAGCCACAAACTGGAAACAACCAAAATCCTCAGCAAGAATACGATGTGTATTGTTATAACTATGTTTTTATAGAAAATTACATAAAAACTATGCTGCATTAAAAACAATTTTCTGGAGGCGCCTGTCTGGCTCAGTCAGGAGAGCATGAGACTCTTGGTCTGGGGGTCATGAGTTCAAGCCCCACATCGGGTGTAGAGATTACATAAAAGAAAAACAAAGTAAAAAATAATTTTCTGTGACTAAAGAAAGCTGTAACTCACCTTTCTATAAGGGCTTTGTGAAATTTTGAGAGAAGAAAGACAACTTCAGTTTTATCAAGGCATCTTCCGTCTGAACATTCTGGAAACAACTGTTAAAATATATTGCCAAATATAATCTGTAGGCTGGTTTCTTCCATAGAAACAGTTTTTAATGACTGCATGATACTTCTTTTAGATACTGTATGTAGTACTCAATCATTTATCCATTGTTGGACATTTCACATTTATAATTTTTCACTGTTATATTTCATTCAATAACTATCTTCATATTAATAAACATGATCCAATAAGCATTCATTTTTGACCATTGTGGACCAGTTACTGTTCTCAACAGCAATGAAAAGAAATCAACAACAAAAAAACCTCTGCTCTTATGGTGCTTTCACTCTAGTGAGGCAGACAAAGAAGATAAACATGTAATATTAACTGAAGATTGATAGTGACAAATACTACTGACACTAGGCAGGAAAGAGAGGTAGAAACTGTCAGCAGAAGTGGGTTACTACTGATGTTGATTGGGAAGCCCTCATTTTGTATGTGACATTTGAATACAGATTTGAGGGTGATAAAAGAGTGCATCAATGTAAATATCTGTAGACACTGAGGAAAGTGTTCATGATCTCGGAGGCAAGTGTGGGTGCAATGGAGTGATTCAAGGGTAGGGTACTAGGTGATGAGGTCAGAGAGTTAAGGCAGAGCAGATATAGGGCCTTGTAGAATTTTGGCTTTTACTCTCCAGTGAGATGGGAAGTCACTGGAGGATTTTGAGTAGTGGAGTGACATAACTTATGCTTCTACAGGTCACTGTCTTCTGTGTTGGGAATGGATTGTCTTTCATCCATTCAAAATACAGTAGCATGGAAGGGCAAAGTAGAAGCAGGGAAGACCAGAGACAAGGGCTACTGCAGTAATCCAGGAAAGATAGTGACTTAGACTAGGGTGGGAATAGTGAAAGTGGTGAGATAGAGCCCAGCGTCCTGTGACCGAGTCCGGCGTAGGGCTCCCTGATCAGCGGGAGTCTGCTTCTCCCTCTCCCTCTGCCCCTCCCCCCACTTGTGCTCTCTCTCTAATAAATAAATAGAATCTTTGAAAGAAAACCAGCCAGAATAAGAAGATACACTACTTACAGAACAAACAGATGATGGCAGATTCTTTTTTTTTTTTTTTTTTTAAGATTTTATTTCTTTATTTGTTGGGCGGGGGGAGAAGAGCACAAGCAGGGGGAGTGGCAAGCAGAGGGAAAAGCAGGCTCTCCACTGAGCAAGGAGCTGGATGATGCAGGACTTGATCCCAGGACCCTGTGATCATGACCTGAGCCAAAGGCGGACATTTAATGACTGAGCTACCCAGGCATCCTGCATGACACCAGATTCTTACTGGAAGCTGCCGCAGGTAGCCTCTAAGACAGCCCCTAATAACCCAACCTTGCGTTTAGGCCCTTGTATAATCCCTTCCCTTTGAATGTGGGCTAGACCTCATGACTAGCTTCTTATGAATAATTATGGCAGAAGGATGGGATGGATGTCCCATCAGATTACAAAACTGTAGGGGCACCTGGGTGGCTCAGTTGGTTGAGCCGCTGCCTTCAGCTCAGGTCATGATCCCGGGATTTTGGGATTGAGCCCTGCCTTGGGAAATCCCTGCTCAGCGGGGAGTCTGCTTCTTCCTTCTCCCTCTGTTTGTGCACTCTTGTGTGCGCATGCGCTCTCTCAAATAAATTTAAAAAAGAAAAAAAAAAGAAAGCTTGTAGATTATAAGACTGTGACTTCCAACATGTTTACCTCCCTCCCCACACCTTTATAAGTCTGTCAGAGCCCTCATTCTGAGGAAGACAAACTGCCATGCTGTGAGCTGTGCTACGGAAAACATGTGGCAAGAAACTAATGTCTCTGGCCAAGAGCAAACAAGACCTAAAGCCTGCTAACAGCTATGTGAGTAAACTGGAAAGTAGATTGTCCCCCAGTCCACCTTTAAGATAACTAGAGCCCCAGCACATACCTGGACTGCAACCTTGTGAGAAACCTTGGCCAGAAGCCTCCACTAAGCTGCACCTGCATTCCTGAACCACAGAAACTGTCAGATAATGTCTGTTGTTTTATGCAGCCTTTAATAATTTGGGTTAATTTGTTATGTAGTAATTGGTAACTAACATAGAAAAATTGCAAGTAAAGTGGAACAACTTCTTTAAACTGAAAAAAAAAAAACCATTGAAAATTTCATGAAAAAATGGCAGCAAGTTAGACTTCTTCAGATATACAAAAGCTGAAAGCATTAATCATCAGTAGCCTTTCAGTACAAGAAATGTTGATGGACATTTGTCAAGCAGAAGGAAATGATTTAAAACAGCATTTTGGGTCTACCCAAAAGAAAGGGGGACACCACAAATTTTAACTGTATTGGAAAATATAAAGACCCCTTTTTCTTATTATACAATCCTCTTTAAAAGATAATTTGCTGCTTAAAGCAAAAACAACAATGTATTGTGGACTTACAACAAATGTAGAATTAAAATCTAGTAGCATAACGGCTGGGAAGGATGAAATGGAAGTATACTGTTGAAGGTTCTTATGCTACACTTGAAGGAGTGTAATATCACTTGAAATTAAACTGTGTTAAGAAGTACACTATAAATCCTAAAGCAGCCACTAACATAACACAAAAAATTACAACAATTAAGTCATCAAAGGAGATAAAATGGAATAAAAAATACTCAATTATTCCAAAAGAAGGCAGAAAAAGAAATGGAACAAAGAACAGACAGAACAAATAGAAGACAAACAGCAAGAAGGTAGATTGCAACCTAACCAAATAAATAATCATATTAAATGTAAATGGCTTAAACACACAATCAGAAAGCAGAGACTGTCAGGCTGGATATAAAAGGAAGACCCAGGGGTGTCTGCATGGCTCAGTGGGTTGAGTATCTGATTTTTGATTTTGACTCAAGTCATGATCTCAGGGTTGTGAGATCCAGCCCTGCAACAGGCTCTGCACTCAGCAGGAGTCTGCTTGAGATTCTCTCCCTCTCCCTCTGCCTCTGCCCCTCCCCCAGCTTGTAGGCTCTCTCTCTAAAATAAATCTTAAAAAAAAAAAAAGAAGACCCAACTATATGTTTTCTATAAGAAACTAAATATGAAGTCACAAGTAAGTTAAAAGTAGAAAGGTGATAAAAAGTACAAAAATTAAAAAGATATACTGGGGCACTTGGCTGGCTCAGTTGGTAAAACATGTGACTTTTGATCTGGGCGTTGTGAGTTCAAGCCCCATGTTGGGCATAGAGCTTACTTAAAAATATTTTTAAAACGATATATGTATTGTAAAGATTTTATTTATTTGAGAGAGAGAGAGAGAGAGAATGCATACTGGGCAAGGAGCCCAATGCAGGGCTTGATCCCAGGACCCTGGGATCATGACCTGAGCCACAGGCAGATGCTTAACTGACTGAGCCACCTAGGAGCTCCAAAAATATATATAATATTAACAATAATTAAGAGAAAGGTGGAATGTCTATAATAATAACAAAGTAAATTTGAGATCACAGAAAATTAGTAAAGATGACGAGGGTTATTTCATAATGAATGGGTTGGTTAATTAAAAAAGACATAACAATCCAAAGTATTTATTTTCCTGATAACAGCTTCAAAATAGATAAAGCAAAAACTGATAGAACTACAGAGACATATCCATAAATATAGTGGGATTTCAACACTTTTCCCTCAAAAACTCATACAAAAATAGACAGAAAAATCAGTTATGCTATAGAAGACTTGAAGAACACTCTCTCTCAACTAACCTCATCTAATCAACATTTCTAGAACATTCCACCCAACAGCAACAGAATACACATCCTTTTCAAGTGCACACAGAAAACTTACCAAGATAGACATTATTCTAGGTCATAAAACAAGTCCCAGTAAATTTAAAAAGATTCATGTCATATAAAGCATGTTCTCTAACCATGATGGAATTAAGCTAGAAATCACTAACAGAAAGATTCTTGGAAAACCTCAAATGTTTGGAAACCAAATAACACATTTTTAAATAACCCATGGGTCAAAGTTAAATCAAAATAAACAGAAAATATTCTGAACTGGATGAAAAGTGAAACCATAGTATATAAAAATCTGTAGGATTCAGCTAAAGTAGTAGTGAGAAGGAAATTTTTTTTTTAAAGATTTTATTTATTTATTTGAGAGAGAGAGAATGAGAGACAGAGAGCATGAGAGGGGGGAGGGTCAGAGGGAGAAGCAGACTCCCTGCCGAGCAGGGAGCCCGATGCGGGACTCGATCCCGGGACTCCAGGATCATGACCTGAGCCGAAGGCAGTCGCTTAACCAACTGAGCCACCCAGGCGCCCAAGAAGGAAATTTTTAACACTGAAGACCTATATTAAGAAATGAGAAAGGTTTCAAACCAATAACCTCAGCTTCTACCTTAAGAAACTAGACAAAAGAGCAAATGAAAAACCAAAGTAAACTGAAGAAAGGAAATAATAAAGATCAGAACAGAAATTAATGAAATAAAAACAAAAACAAAAAAAAATAGAGAAAATTAAGTAAACCAAAAGTTGGGCTAATGTATCTCTATGTGGTAGCACAGAACAACTGGAAATCAAAATGGTAAAGCAATACCCTTTGTAACGGCATCAAAAATCAGGAAATATTTAGAATAAATCTGACAAGATACCAAAGACTGGTACATTGAAAACTACAAAACACTGATGAGAGAAATGAAAGAAGACCTAAATAAACGGATCAAAAACTCAATATAAAGATGTCAATTCTCCAAAACTGATCTATAGATTCAATGCAATCCCAGTCAAAATCTCAGCAGGCTTTGTTTTGTAGAAATTAATGAGCGGATTCTAAAATTCATATGGCAGGTAATGAAAAGAACCTAAATAGCCAAATCAACTTTGTAAAAGAAAAAAGATGGAGAGCTTATACTATGTGACTTCAACACTTCTTATAAATCCACAGTTATCAAGATAGGATATTACTGGTATCTAGAGAAGAATGTAACAATAGAAATCCAGAAATAAAACTCACATATATTTAGACAATTGATTTCTTTTAAGATTTTATGTATTTGAGAGAGAACATGAGAGAGGGGTCAGAGAGAGAAGCAGACTCCCTGCTGAGAAGGGAGTCCGACGCGGAACTTGAACCTGGGATTCCAGGATCATGACCTGAGCCGAAGGCAGTTGCTTAGCCAACCGAACCACCCAGGCACTCTAGACAATTGATTTCTAACAAAGGTGCAAAATGCAATTCAGTAGAGAAAGGATAGTCTTCCCAACAAATGGTCCTGAGTAGTTCTTTTTTTAAAGTTAATTAATTGGTTTTAAGATTTTTATTTATTTGACAGAGAGAGACACAGTGAGAGAAGGAACACAAGCAGGGGGAGCGGGAGAGGGAGAAGCAGGCTTCCCGCGGAGCAAAGAGCCTGATGCAGGGCTCAATCCCAGGACCCTGGGATCATGACCTGAGTCAAAGGCAGATGCTTAACGACTGAGCCACCCAGGCGCCCCGGTCCTGAGCAGTTCTATATGCTTCTGCACCCCTTCCAAAGAGAGGGAACTTAAATCCATACATTGCACTTCAGTGTATACAACAATTAAGTCAAAATGGATAATAAACATAACATGTAGTATCTAAAACTATGAAACTTCTAAAATACATTGGAGGAAATCTTACACACCAAAAGACATAATACATTAAAGAAAAAAATTGATAAAATTATACTTCATGAAAATAAGAAATTCTGCACTTTGAAAGATACCACTAAGAGAATGAAAAACCCAGCAACAGGCTGGGAGGAAATATTTACCAATCAATTATTCCATAAAGGACTTAAATCTAGAACATATGAAGAATTTTTGAAATTTAATAAAATAAAATCCAATAAAAACTTGGAAAATAATTTGAACATTTTATCTAAAAAGATGTGTGGCAAATAAGAAAATGAAATGGTTTTTATGAGTTCGTAAGAAAATATAAATTAACGCCATGAAATACTATTATATACCTATTATAATGGCTAAAATTAAAACAAAACAAAACAAAACCACAATGAGATACTACTTACACCCACTGGGATGACTAGAATCAAAAAGAAAGACCCAAGTATTGGCAAAGATGTAGAGGAAGTGGATCTCTCATTCACTGCTAATGGAAATATATACAATGCCTTTATAGTACAGTTTGGTAGTTTTATTTTTTTTTAAAGATTTTTAAAATTTATTGAGAGAGAGAGAACAAAGGCAGGGGGAAAGGCAGAGGGAGAGGGAGAAGCAGACTGCCCTACAATCTGGGAGCCCGACACGGGGCTTGATCCCAGGACCTGGAGATCACGACCTGAGTCGAAGGCACACTCTCAACCATCTGAGCCATCCAGGCACCCCCAGTTTGGTAGTTTTAAAAAATTAAGTACATACCTACCATATGACCCAGCCATTCCACTCTAATAGAGAAATGAAAGCACATGTCCATACAAAGGTTTGTGAAGAAACATTTCATAATAGCTTTATTTGCAATAGTCCCAAACTGGAAGCAACTCAAATGTCCACCAATAGGTGAATGAATAAAAACATTATGGAATACTCATACAGTGGAATACTATTTAGTAATAGAGAAGGATGATTATGGATACACAATACAAAGAAATCTCAAATCATGCTGAGTAAAAGCCAGAAAAAAATGAGTACATCTTATGGGATTCCATTTGCATAGAAGTATAGACTACGCAAAATAATCTATAGTGACAGCAAGCAGGTAAATTGTTGTCTAGAGATAGAGATGGGTACAGGGGACCTAGGAGGACTTGGAGGGATTACCAAGGGGCCTAAATAAAAACACTTTTTGGGGTGATAGATAAGCTCATTTTGATTACTGTGATGGATTCATCATGTGTATATATGTAAAAAATTATCAAACTGTGCACTTAAAATATTGTTAAAAATTAACAATAATTCATTAATAAGGAGAGAAGATATGAGAAATAACAGCATGTTTGTATGTTAATGGGAATGATTCATTTAAGGGGAAAAACTGAAAATTCAAGGGATGGGTATCTCTGGAAACTTGTCTTTTAGAAGGCATATATTGTGCAGAGGACTTTGGCTAGGAATATAGACACATAGACATTTATATTCTCAACAATTTCCTTAAAACATAGTCCTAGAAATTAACTATCAAAGTGTAGAAACATTCAGCCCATCTTATATACAATTAGATAAAAGAAATATGAGCACATCCGTGGCTTTAAACTTACTGGAGTTCTATGTACCTACCTCAGGTCTTGCTCATGCTGAAGTTATGTACCACTGTGATTGTGCTTGGCACAGGGATTGGCAAACAGGGAAAGATTTTTGGCTTCAGAGGTAGGATCTTCATAGAAGTCTTCCTTCTGCTTGAGTGCAGAATAGCAGCAGCTAGGGTAACTTGGTCGTTCCTCCACTGAGCAGCAGAGTGTATTTGGTCAGCCCCTTGAACCTGCTCTAGTCTGTGACAATTTTGACAAATAAACGTGATGCTGTGTAGTTTCCGAGGCTAGGTCCTAAGAAGCTTTGAAGTTTTCACCTGGGTCTCTAAGAACTTGCTCTGAGGAAGCTAGCTGTGTGTGGTAGGTTCATCTAGCCTGAGACTCCATAGCCTGAGTCATGTCAGGATGTTGTGTGCAGAGTTGCCTGGTCAGCCCTCAGGTCTTCCATCTGCCTATCAGTCTAGGTATCAGACGTGCAAGAGAAAGCCTTCAGATGACTCTAGTCCCAGCCACCATCTAACTGTGACTGAATGAGGGGTCCCTACTGAGAGAAGCCCAGTGTCTTCAGATGCAAGAGAGATATTATACTGTTTAAAGCCATTAAGGTTTGGAGTAGTTTGTGATGCAGCCATAACCTGAATAGTACATAAATGTATTTTAGGCAAACTGGTACGCTTTCACCTGAGTGACAGTTCTATTTGGGAACTTTTCTGTGTTGTGCTTCATTTGACCAAATCTTTAAAGGCAAAAACATTTTTTTGGTTTATTTTTTGTGATTCAACCTACCCTTCTCCTTTGCTTCAATATTAAATACCCAGGAGGGACACTCAATAAATGCTAAATTAATATGGTATCTCCATGGTAATGAGTGAAGAAAACTTATATTTATCTGACAGTAAAATGGGCACTATTTTGACTACAGAGCTAGTTTTTTCTTTTTTATGGTGCTAACTTCACTTTGAAATTACTTAGCTGATTATTTTAATGTAATCAATTTCCACACTGCTATTGCCACTTTACCTGATACGGAAGATGTCATATTTCAATAATGTTTAGGGTGGAGATGGGGAAAAGGGTAAATTTTAAGGGTGTACAAGGCAGGAAAAGGGGCTCTAATCACCTAAATAGGATGCTCCAACAATAATGCTTTACATTGTTAAAGAATGCAATTACCTTGCCATTGGTTCTTGCTGTACTGTCTGCAGTAAGACTGACAGTGTTCACATGATAACTCTAAGAAGGGAGAAGCCAGGTTTAGCTTTTATCGCTTAAGAACTTTGGACCATCAGCTTATAACTATTGAGTACCAGCCTGAATCAAAACAGTCTATGATAGGTACTGGAAAAAAAACCTCAAGGAATATTCCTGATTTAATAATAAATCAGTGGCATAATCTTTAAATTGATAGGACAATATGGCAAGTGCCAAAGGCAAGTGGATGAATAATATTAGACAATTATTAAATATGTGTTGGTCATGGTTCAAGGGCAGGAAAAAAAAAATCTACCCTCAGGGGCGCCTGGGTGGCTCAGTCGTTAAGCGTCTGCCTTCGGCTCCGTTCATGATCCCAGGGTCCTGGGATGGAGCCCTGCATCGGACTCCCTGCTCCGCGGGGAGCCTGCTTATCCCTCTCCCACTCCCCCGGTGTGTTCCCTCTCTCGCTGTGTCTCTGTCAAATAAATAAATAAAATCTTTAAAAAAAAAAATCTACACTGAATTTTTATACAAGTCTTTATTTACAACTTGTTTAACAACTGTACACTTTTTGCAGCCTTGAAAACATTTTTGTACTTGAATGGGAAAATATAGTTTGACCAAATCTTAACTTTATTCTTCATATACATATACATATATTATATGCATACATATAAACATATACATATAATTAATACCATAACAAGTTGGCAGTCATAAAATTAAAACGAATAAGTGATATCAAAAGGAAATACAATATAAGATTTCAAAAAAATTAAAAATCTGTCTTCTAGTGGTTTATTGGACTTTATGTTGTGATTTTAATGAAAATTTCTTACTGAGGCTAACGAGTCAGTCACCTCAGAAAAACAGTGAGAAAACCCACCGATCTAATATACAGTAAATGGTTGGTAAACTTGGTAAACACATGGAAAACTCCTTGGATGCCATTATGTACAATGTTGCTATATCTGTATTGATTCCATTTGTGAACTGAGAAATTTAGAGTCCTATGTGGATTTATTTCATTTTTGGATTATAGTGACAAAGAATGAAGTTGTCAAATTATAAATTCAATAGTCAACCAGAAATAAGAATATACCTAGTAATACCCTTTTTGCAAAAGCTAAACTGCAAGATGGATAACTATGATGCCAAATAGGAAACTAACAACAATTCATAGAAAAATCAATAATACTTAAGACATGAGTATAAGGCTTTAGAGCTGGGACTGTAATCAATACAACTCCAACTCCAATGTACTAAGGTGTTTTCCAGCTCATCTGAAAAGTTTAAAAAATACTATAGGAAAAAAAAGCCTTTTTCTAACCTCAAATCTTTGATAGAATTTATTACTCAAAATAAGGCAAATTATTAAATTATTAGATATGTTTGAATTTTACCACTCATTACACAACCAAAAATTGGGTGTTATAAATGGTGGGGCAATTGTCAAAACATGAAAACTGCAAAACAAGATAAACCTAGAAATTATTCTTCTAAGTGCAAAGCATTCTGAATTACACATAACCTGTACACAGCAAAGTTAGTGACAGCAATGACATTTTAGTGCAACTAAATTTTAAATAACTAAGGCTATTAAAAAATGAAAGGCTCAAGGCCTCAAATCATTGATTGGCATTTGTGTACAGTCATTTTCTGTATTTATACTAAAATACTATTTACTTCAAGCATAATGAAAATTTCCCTTAACATGAGTCTATGTAGTACACACACTAAATTAGGCCAACAATTAAAAAAAAAAAAAAAAAAAAACCACCTCAAATCACACCATTTATCCATCTGTACTTGAGCAATAAGAATTTCATAATTTGCTTGGAATTTGACACTACTGGATTGAGTCTGTTGCCTGATTTAAAATATTTAAAAAGGAAGAGGAAAGCATCAAGACTTTCTAACAGGATAGTTCTAACTAAGCACCAAGCTGACTCAAAACAATTATGATTAGTCCCTTATTTTCATTAAAAAATTCAAAGATGCAGCCATATACATCCTTTTCGTTATGTTAAGAAGTAAAATGATACTAAAAATGTTTAAGTCACTAGAATAAAATGCTTGCTTTATACATGAAATTGAACTTGATTCATAATCTAAGTTATTAAGAGCAAGAAACACTATGAGGAAAACCAAAAAGATAATTTGGATCATGATGTGCCTTTAGGGAGTAGATAATCAAATGTGATGTTAGGGAGAAATGTTTAAAGGGACATAAACAAACTTTTGCCGCCACTTTCATTAGATCCACATATATTTTTAAAAATAATGGAAGATAAGGATAAATGTTTAACAATATTTATTTGTAAATAAATTAAGAATTCACTGGTTTCTGCTCTATATGTATTAGAAACTATGTATCATCAATTTGAAAGACTACAAAAAAGGGGAGAAAAGCCTGAAGAGACTGTTATGATTTATGAAATGATTTAATTATATCACTTGAAAAGTAAAGTGCTGAAAACCTGTTTAAAAATATATTGAAAACTAGTTTCAAGGAATGGGGTTTTGATTTTTCCGAAGTCTTTAAAAAGGGCTGGTGTTAATTTTTATAAGAAAAACAGATTTTACTGCCATAGTTGAAGAAAGCTAAGAGTTATTATAAGTTAATTGAATACTTTTATTTTATCTTTCTATTTGGGCATTATAGCACTGTAAAAAAGCATTTTCTGCAATGATGGAAATGTTCTGTATTTATGCTGTCCAATAAGGTAACCACTATCCATGTGTGGCACTAAGCACTGGAAATGTGGCTAGGTGACTGAAGAACCAAAGTTTTAATTTTAATAATTATAATTTAAATCACCATGTGGCCAGTGGCTAACAAATTGGACAATGTAGGTCTAGAATCTACTCTTATCTAAATTAGCAAAAAGCCACTGACTAGATGATAAAGACATTTAGAAGGGAACTTAATCAATAATTAGTAGATATTCAAAACATTGTATTTTGTCTGTGTGTGTATGAGTGTATTTCATTTTTAACTTTTTACTTTAGGGGGACAAAAGCAAATCTTCCCTCAAAGGTCAGGGTCTAGACTTCTCTATTTCAGTGTTACTCTCTTCTAGGTGACTTAAGCAAAGAGCATCACCAGAACAGCAGAGCATCAGCAGAATGAAGAAGAAAACACTACAGAAACTTTTCACACTATATTTCTCTCATGTAAAAGCACAAAACAAAACTCTAAGAGACTGTTCTTATGAGTAAATCTCCCTATTCTTTGGCAGTAATCATGTGTCAGTGTTTACCTAACAACAAATATTTCAGTTACAAATGGAAGAGTCCTAACTCTTAAAGACACCTCTCAACAGAACAAGCTGAAAACTTTGCTGTATTTGAACTTAATAGCCAAGTTCATTAAGCACATGTTAGAGCAGAACGAAGAATATTTCTGTAGCATTCTGCCATCTGTAGTGTCTGCCTTTTCCCATCAGCTAACCCCCACCATTTCGCAGATTCTCTGACTTCAGAGCTCCTGGAACTTGGCTTTCTTTCTCCTGTCCTTGGGTCTAGGCAATGATGAAGAAACTATGAAAGAAAGTGAAGGGCAATTGATAGGTTTGTATTTTAGGAGAGAGGCAAACCAAAGGTTAGAACATGTTCTAACTAGAAGATTGTTTACTTTTTATTAACGCAACTCCAGAAGACAAAAAGTTGCAAGTGTGTTGGCATTTGAGAGAACTTGGCTTCATGAGTATTGACTTATAAAAGTCTTATTAATGTGAAATATAAAATGTAATTGATGCCTAGTAGCCCCAATCCCGCTTCAAATAGATCTCTAGACTTAGGTTTTCAGACCCCACTTTAGACATTTCAGGAAGAGTACAGAGCCCATTTCTTTGGGTGATCTTTTACACTTTTCTTAGTGAGTGCTCCAAAAAAGGGAAAAAAAACCCCTAGTTTTTGTAAAACATACAAATCAAAAATGCCACAGAAAAGTAGAAGAAAAATAATTACCTAATATTAGTAAAGTGCTGTGAGTCTTGCAGTAAAGTATAAATAATACATAATGATTAGACATAACAGTAAATATTAAGACACTCACCTCTAATAGTGACATAAACACACTATAGAATGTATATACAGTAATCACTGCCCATAGGTTGCCAAGTACAACAAGAATAAACACGCATCCCTTTTATTAATTTTAGCAATATAATTGCTAAACTAATTATTTTCCTTTGTCAACTTCGAGATCTCTTAAGTGGTAACACCTGCTCAGAAGTCCCCCCCACATACATTAAAGCAACACATGCTTTGGTAGTTTCCCTTTTCTCACTTTGAGATTACTTTTGTCATGATAGTTAATTCTTCCTTTAAGCTCTGAGTAGATATAATTCAGGATATTTGATAGCCCTATGGGCCTGGAAGTTTGAGGCTATGGATACTTTTTCTCATGACTTATCTTCAAGACTCTTAACGATCTAATTCTGAGCCTAGGGGTAATTTATCAGGTACATAAAGACTCTCTTGAATATATTTTTTTAAATCTCTACTCTTGCCTTCAATTTAAACAAAATTTTGTTGGGAGGCTATTATGTCTAATTAGGGAGAAACATAAAATTGAGCCTAAGGTATATAAACTAGATAAAGCAGCAGATCTAGAGAAGTCAGTAGGAATTTTCAGCCACCACAGATTTCTTCTCATCTTATCAAATCATAGTATCCTTAATGGCTTCAAGTCACTATCTTAGATTTAGAAATGGGTAACAGTTTCAGAATGAAAATAGATGCTTTTCCCTCCACTGATAAACGTATAGTGAATATTGTATGCCCAGTTAATGCCCACTGAAGGGAAGGACAGTTAGAAAATAAATTATATTTTTGTCTACTCTTCTTTATTTAATGATCATGTTAAGAAAGTCAGAAGATTTTATGTAAACTATCACTTTAGGAACACTTATTAAGACAGTGTTATTTTAAATTGTATTAGTACTTCCATCTGCTTGGTTATTTGTTTACAATGAGGCCATTTCTTGTCCCCATAATCCATTCTAATTTCTAGGAATGGATTTGCCTTAACAGCCTTCTGTTATTTTCTCAGATTTTAATGCTCATTTATAAATACAGCATACAAACCTATCTTATAGAATATTACTGGAAAACAGAAAAATAACGAAGAGAGACATCACATAATTGTTAGGAAACATGCATAGACCCCCTACAATTGTCAAAACTCATATACTTGCCATAATTAGGTTCAGGTCTCTTGTTTCTCAAATAAACTAATGTTCCTTTCTCTATCAATTTAAGTGCAATGTGAAGAATCCAAGTATAGTTCAAGATAACATTAAATAAACTTCGTTAAGTTTTTATATTCATAGATAACACATGTGAGTTGGATTGGATTGATAAAAGCCTATTTAACAACAACATAATCATACATTCATTCTTCCTAAGAACATAATCAATGATTTAAAAGAGATGGATGTCATCACATTTGTGCTGTCCTTCATTTTATAAAAAGGAAGCTAAATATTAATACTTCTGTGATTTTAGGGAATAGGGAAGGGCGGAAATTAGCTGTGTCAGTAGCAAATTATTTTGTTTCTTGGGTTTCTGAGAAATGAACAGTTTTTACTATAAAACTTTAGAATAAAATTATTGTGCTTAAACTGGACAATAAAACATTTTTCAAAATTTTCAATAAAAGGAACATACACCAATTATTATTTAAATATGCTTTATAGATAAAGTAAAAATTGGATGACAGATACATTGAGAATAGCCTTCCTCATATAAAAACTTCATGGTATAAAATATTAAAATCATTATAGTTACAAAGAATAAGCTCTGAAAGCCCTTTCTAAATGTAATGAAACTGGGTTGTACAACTACCAAAATAAGCTGCTGTTTCGACAGTTGGGACTATAGAAAAAGAGATTATCATTATTGATTGGAAATCCCCTTAACTTATAAAAAGGGAAAATAAAAAGCACACTAAAATAATTTTCAGACTCTGATACCCCATTTCTTTTGTTTAATACACTCCTTCATCTACTTCAGGGTTTCACACTGGCTTGACTTTGAAGAAGTATAATGCTACGTCAACTTGATGAGAATCCCTTCATAATACAAGGCTAAGAAGTCAAAGTTTCCTTCTATAGTTTAATGAAAAGAAAACAAAAAGCATTTTGTCTTAATGTTATTCTGTAGTTAGCAAAAAGCAAGACACCAAGCACTTTCCTCTCATTTTAGGATCACGGTTGTTCTTATCCACAGGGCTGTAAACTACCTAGGTTGACACTAGCTGTGGGTTGTGGATGCTTTTTCAGATAATCTCACATGTTCCAACTGGGGATAACTGTAACACTCCAAAGCCTGAGATCTAGACAATTGGAAATTAAGTGCAGAGAGTTAAGATAATTTTAAAAATTTAGATTTTTGTTTTAAGATACTTCTCATACTGGGAGAGACTTTGTCAAATTTTTAACATGGTGTTATCTTGAAAAGATGAATGCTTGTCTGAGAGCAAGAGACACTCAAAAATATTTATCATTAGCTAACAAAAATAAACAAAGCTGCTACTGAAAAGGAGATGTGAATAAAGTAGCTAATAAAATTACCTTTTCTTCAGCCTAACTCATCTTTCACTGAGCAGTCACTTATTGCACAGTGTGGATTTTCATGCCTGTGCAGGGACTAATGAGATAGAAAAGCCAATATTTCTGACTGGAGAACATCTAGCTTAATTTTGTACAACTGAACTTTTACTATAAACACAAAACAATAAAACTTCAACAAAATTATTGTATTAAAATCTAATCATCTCACATCCCACAAGCCAATTTTACCAGGCTAGGGCTATCAAACAAATAATTCAATCTTAATCAATTCTGGAACATGGGTCCTTTAATTTAGGGACTTCTTTTTCTTGGTTATTATCAAATAATTAGACAAATGATAAAAAGGTATGATTGAGTTTTTGAAGCTCTTTTAAGATATGTACAGTTGTATTATTTATTCTTTTTCTATGTGGTAAACTATGATATTTGTTGGATTTTTTTTTTTATTACAAACTTTGTAAATATACACCGCAGAACATAAATGTTATTCTTTCATATTCTTTAGTTATTTACTTTGTATTTTCTTACCCTGGTTAGAAGGAAAAGAGAAAATAAGCTTTTTGTTGATAAGAATTCAACACTGCGGGGATGGGTCACCCCAACCTAATGCAGTAACACTGTACTTACTCCATTGCTGAGGCCAGGGCTAGCTCCACTGTCCACGCGAACTGTGGCTTCATGAAGCTACTGTATACAAGGAGTTTGTAAAAATATAGCATTGTATAGCTCACATCTAAATAAAGCGCCCAATGGCTTTCAACTTCCAGAGAGACCATGCATGCATCATCACAAACCACCTGAGAAATTATTAATCACTCCTGGAGAAATAGCAATTTCTAAATCCTGTCCAAAGCTGGGCAAGGGAAACAGGGTTGTCACTGCTACAGCTAAGTTTTATTCCTGCATTTTGAAAAAGCATCAGAATGTTTAGAAATATAATTTCTTCTATGTAATGAAAGTAACATACTAAACTATAAAGGTACAGTAAAGGAGAGTGAAAGTTATGACTGTAAACACCAAAATAATAGCATGCAACAGATGCCATAGAAAAATAAGTCAAACTTGTTTCTAAAAGCCTGGCACCTTTTCCTCCCATTTAGAGAAATATATCTGAGTAGGTAGGTACGCAGGTAGACCAGGACTGGGGCAGTAAATAGAGAACTAAAATTAAAACTTCTCATCTCATAGGATATAGTCCATTTAATGAATAGCTCATAGACTCTTATTTTTATCTATATTATTCTGCAGGTAGTATAATTCCCAAATAATTTTAATGTTACCAAAGTTAGTGTTCATGTCCTGTTTTAAAACAGCCAAATGCTTATGCTATTTGTGAAATAAGGGGGCAGGGGTAGAACCATTTTAACTAGTTTTTAATCTTTTATCGTTAAAACTATTTTGATGAGGTCTGCTTAGCCTCCTGAAGCCCCACAATGCATTCTACTCATGTGGTTCTTTCTGTTATTAGAAAATCTTCCTGCTTTACAGTCTTATCAGGCAGAAGCATTCACACTGCGCTCAGACTTCTGTACTGAATGTAAAAAATTAGCACAATGCATGAAGTCATTTCTGTGTATGCTCTTAATACCTTTCTTCAAGTACAGTTTCTGAGGACAAATGAAAACACTACTAATTTTTAGGTCAATTTTCTTATTAAAAAAAAAGTAAGGATTTAAAG
Source organism: Mirounga leonina (assembly GCF_011800145.1). Taxonomy (NCBI): domain Eukaryota; kingdom Metazoa; phylum Chordata; class Mammalia; order Carnivora; family Phocidae; genus Mirounga; species Mirounga leonina. The sequence goes on from NW_023270320.1 coordinate 1,686,882, forward strand.
TCAAACACCTAAATATAGTTTCTGAAAATCCTTAATTAACGTAGCTTGATTTAGTGTTATTCATTTATATTTAATATACAGGACTAAATGAAACCTGAACTTCCAAATAGCAAGTACATGAAATAAAATCTTATTAGATGACCTATCTAAAACCAAAACCAACCAATCAACCTAATTTCAATAACTTTTTGCTTTAAAAAAAAATTGGCTATGATGCAAGAAAAAGGCTGGAGGGGAACTTAAATATAATTTGGGACCAAATTCTTAAGTCACTATGGAAAGTCAGGCAGAGGCATTTCATTTTCAAATGAATAATATTTCACATTTATATAGCACCTTTTATACAAAGTGCTTTACAATCATTATTACTTGACAGCCATTCATCAATGTAAATAAACATGGTTTACAATCTGTCAACAAATCTAAGAACTTTGAGGCAACCAAATACCCAAGAGAATCTATTCAGTAGCAAAGTCTTGGACTAGGACATAGAATTAAGAAAAAATGTTAAGAGACCTGTTGTAACATCACATACAAGAAGTTACTTATTGATCTTAATGACTGATACTAGGATGTCAGGTTTAGGAATTACTGAGAAACTGAAGGGTTTATATTGAAGAGTAAGTAAAATGAGATGCAAGTCAACAAGGAAATTGTCCCAAAGGTAAGGCTACCTATTACTTGTAAGTACATGAAAAATAAATCCTTTAGATGTGGAGGGCAATTGAAGCTATAAATGTCAGCCACATTGCTAGAATTTGATGTTCAGTTACTAGGATATTCCAAAACAAGAAAAAAATTAATGCACTGCCTGATTTTTTTTCTTCTGTAATTTCCCCCCAAATAACCTAACCAATGCATTTATCTTCTGTCAGCAAACAAGATAGCAAGAAATAATGAAATTTTATGTATGTTTTAAAAATAGTTTCCAAATCTTCGGACAAATTTAATTTCCTATAAAACAATGTGGAAAACTCATTTTTTCCCTCTAAATAAATCTATCAGGTGCCTTAGGTAACATCTGATTAGCACCTCTGCCAATGTATTTATGTCTTTGCAAAAAGTGCACTTGCCAACCATTTTATATAGTAAATATGCAAGTTATTTGAAGTGCATTTGGAAAACTGAAAACACAGAATAATACATCATAAAAAGATTAATTCCCTTTAAACAAAGACATTCTTATAAAGCATGGTAACACAGAGGCACAATAAAGAATATAAATTGTATATCAATTATTGGCAGAAAATCTAATTCATTACAAAGCCTACACCATTGGGGAAAGGACATTTTCATACAAAGAAAAGTACTACACTATTATACAACACTTTTAATTGGGCATTTAAAAATTTTTGGCACATTAAAAGGAACCGAAAGGACTACAAAATAAAGAACCAAGAAACTAAAATATAGATACAGGAGAGAAAAAGTCCTCAAATGAGAAAGAATATCAACATAAAAGAGACAAAAAATAAGCTGGCTGAATTTCCTGAAATGTTGTCATATGTAACAGAAGTATGCTTTGAATGCAGGTGTTTAATTCTGATGGCAAGACGTGTCTACCTTGCTGTGGCTGGTTGAACATGGCCTGGATAAGATCTTCTTGTGCTGGTTGCTTGTCTTTGCCTAGCCAGAAATGACTGCCCTGAACCTGTACTAGCAAGTCTATCTTCAGCCGCCTTTTTATGCAGGGTCATTCCCTATACAACATAGGAAAAAAAGTAATCAATGTGAAAAAAGTGAAACATACGCTCACAAAAGAAAATTTCGTCATGCAGAATTTGTCACATTGCATCATAAGGCACAATTAGGAATGTTAACTCTGCTCATTATAGATTAAAATCTTATAGAGACATTTTAGTTCCAACAATTAGGTACAAATCTTCTCTTGGAAAAATTAAGGCTTAATTTTCTGAATTTACAATAACCAAACACCAGATAATAGAGATGGAATTTTGGAATACAGTACCCATATTCAATCATACTTCCTTTTCAGATCAAATGTAAAAAGTGATTTCCCAAGAACAAAAAGTGCAATTGATTGGTAGCAACTGATTCACATGGGGTTGCGGAAATCACACAGCTTATTTTGAGTGGAAAACACAAATGCACATGTTGTTTCTTAAGGAGGAAAGCCAGGCTAGGTATAATACATACCACCAAGGTGTTTTTCTTCACTTGAGGCAGGCTTGTATTCTCAAGCAAATTAAGAAAAATTCCTGACAGTCCACAACAGAGGGCCCAACCAAGAGCAGGGGGTCTTTCTTGAAGACTGGAGTAGGATGGCCTACTAGCTTAGTAGGGAGAGGATATACAATTGCCGGGCCCAGAGCACCTTAAACAGGAGGGAGGAAACCTCTGGGAGTGCGCCTTTTAAACTGTTCGTCTGTGAGGAGATCAGGGAAAAAGTGGTCTGGGTACTTATTTAATAAGACAATAAAGAACGCTGACCAGGGAAATATTAAGAACAGAGAGCGACTATTTATTCTCACCAATAATTGGCTACAAGTAAGCTGATGGAAGTTTACACTGCAACAAGGAAGAAAGGAAGAAATAAGCAACTGAGAGCCAAAAGGAGAGCCTACCTAAGCCAAGCTATGTGAAGTCCTAGGGCTTTCCTACAATGAACTGGACAGACTGGCACAGAAGACAGAAGACTAAACATCAATTTTCCCATCACTCGTTAGCTTTTAGGGAAAACACTAGTCATGGCTTTGTGTCTTTAACAGAATTTTGGTCTATCATATATACCCAAATAAGTAACATTTCTCCATTTTTGCAATGAGAAAATCCAGAACATGTTTTTCACTCAATTTGAAATCAAAGCATTTAAGAATCTGAAGAAAATTGACAAATATCTATTGGTAATCCTTAAATTTATTAATGTGGCTACATATATTACCAATTCTATTTTATTTAAAATATACTATCTTTTTTTCACTTTCACATTCCAAGCAACTTATTCCAATTCTTCACACACCTTTCAGATGCCAGTAGCCATGACAGGGCCATTCTCTGAGATATTTAATGCCTTTTCCCAGTGCTCGTCGCCTCCCTTCCATTCAGTAGTCTGAGATGCAGAACTTTCTGAATGTATGTATGAAGCTGTTACTTGCTATCTTACTGGAACATAATTTGTGTGACTCTACTAGGAGTTATTCCTTTACTCCCTGAGAGCTGAAAAGTAGGGCTATTCTTTAATACCACATCACAGAATAAGTAAATTCAGTTCTATAACCACAATATGTGAAGTCATACAAATCAAATCGAAACTATGAAATGACCAATAAGGATTGAGGGGCAGAGTTCCAAGATCACTAACACTAAGAGGACAAAGAGGAAACAGAATAGATGGAGTCAGAACTAGTTCTCAGAGAACTTCCTTAGATAGTTTTCCCTTATTTTTTAGAATTGTGATAAAATTTGAAATATGTTGTTTTAACCAAGGCAAGAATAAATGTGGACATGTCATGAAATTATATGAACTTCTGACAAAGATCAAATCCCATTATTAGGAAACCTGGGACATTACCCTTTAAGACACAGTATCAGTAAAGCAGAAATAACCACAACATAACTATAGGGTCGGGGGCGGTGGGCGGAGATGATGAAAAAAAAATCTGGTTCAATTTCTTGTCTTAGGCAACTAACATTTTGACAAGGCAGAGGGGGTCTTACTGGGAAGAAAAAACAATGAATAAAAAAAGACAAGTCTAGGACAAAAATATTGAAAAAAGTACAGCACTCTTCAAAATTCACAGCTATTCACTTCCAGAAAATCTTACTGAAGCCCAGAATGTTGACAAGCATTTATTTTCCTCTATAATATTTTTAACGTTTTTTTCCGTGTGTGTTGGAAAATTCAATTTCAAAACCTCCAGTTGTTCAGGGTTTATCACCATGAACATTTTCCAAACTGGGTGAGATAAAACATCCTCATTTTAAGTACCATTCCTGCAAAGACAATGGAACAGTCCCACAAAACAGACACTACTGCATCTGTGCTCGATATTATTCAAGTCCCCTTCTCCCAGAATAAAATGGTTCTCAGGGCCAGAAATTAAACTCTCATTTAACTTTCTATCCTCTAGGAATAACGATGTGTTGAAAACATCCTAACCCTGTTTATGGTGGTACTCATTTCTCCTTTTCAGTCCTAAGATCAGCATTAGGTTTGGTTAGTGTGTGTTAGCATAGCAATTACTTTCAGATTCATTTGGTAGAACTACTTATATAATACAGGTAGTATAATAAATATTACATATTCATTGAACTTTGCAATGTGTTTTAAAGTATTATTTTCTTACCATATTGTACCAGGCACTAACAATATATTTCTCCTCCATTTCTCTTTGACTTTTTGTTTTCTCATATTCTTTCTAAAAAAGAAGCACATGTAAACATGTAAAATGAAAAACAATTTATTATCAATAAAATACAATTAGTTATCTAAATTCATGGACACAGTTGTATACAGCAAGGCTCTTAGAAAATAAAGAATTAAAAACCAAATATTTCATTGTATAGTATAGTATAGTATAATATAGCAAACTACCTCTAAAGAATGGAATAGTCGGTCCCGTTCCTGGAGCTGATTTTTAAGAGCTTGTATTTCTGGTGCTGCTCCTTGATTCTGCTTAGGGTCTAAAGTACGGATAACCTGCAAAAATGAACAAAGAAAAAACATTTCTTTGAAGATTTTATTCATTTATTTGAAATACAGAGAGAGAATGAGTAGGGAAGCAGAGGAAGAGGGGAAAGCAGAGGGAGAGGGAGAAGCAGACTCCCTGCTGAGTGAGGAGCCTGATGAGGGGCTTGATCCCAGGACCCTGAGATCATGACCTGAACCAAAGACACGTTTAACTGACTGAGCCACCCAAGTGCCCCCAAAGAAAAAATTTTAAAGTTTCAAACTTAAAGAATATAACATCTAAGGAAGCAGTTAGTTAAAAGAAAAAAATCAAGGATAAACCTTGTAAGAATCATAAAGCTATCTTACAAGGGTACTTTAAAATTTGAATGTGTGAAATAATATTCAATTGTTACAACTTTCAATTATATAAAACTTTTAGCTATGTAAAAGAATCAGTTATAAGTAGTACTTCTGTCTTAAAATTAATAAGTAATACTGTAGCAGACATTACTGACAGGTGTCTTCCCTTTCCCTTTCCTCTGATGTGGCCCAGCTACCCTCTGCCTCTGAGCAGCCCTATACTTGGGAGAGAGAGTCCTGATGGTTAAAAAGCCTATCATTGTGACCCCATCACCTCCTCTGCTTGGTTTAGGCATGGGCATGTGATGCAATTCTAGCTGGCCAACTAGCAGTCTCCTGGGAAAGCTCTTTTTGCTTTTCGGCTCAATACTTTTACTATCAAAACTGATCAAACCTAGAGAAACAATAAAAATCCATTTCCTTTAATCCCAATTCACCAACTGCTGTACTGCCACATTTTCTCTACACACACACACACACACACACACACGTGTGCGCACGCTTTTTGGGAGGCTACTGTAAGGTAATCTGCAGACCTGGCAACATTAACCCCTAAGTACCTCATGCATCTTTTTAGACTAAGGACATTCTCTTACACAATCACAATACCAACATCATCTGTAAGAAAATGAACAATTCTGTAGGTCCTCACTATTCAGTCCAAATCCACATTTCCACAGGTGTCTCCAAAATGTCTTTGATAAATCACTGCTCCTTCCACCCCCAATTCAGGACCCAAAGATTAATGCATTACATTTGGTACTTCAGGCGCTTTTAAATTAGAAGAGCCTCTTGTGCTCCCCCATACTCCAATGCCTATTTTTGTTTTTCATAATATTGACTTTTATCCCCAATTCTGGATTTATTTGATGATGTGTTATTTAACTTGTTTCAATAATCTCATTTTCCCTGGGAACTGAGAGATCTAAAAGATTGCTTAGATTCAGGTTAAATATTATTGACAATGCTACTCTATCAGGGGGCACAAGATGTTGTTGGTTGTCTACCATCAGTGTAGCTAATTTTGATTATTACCCCAAGGAGGTGAATGCCACTTATTTTCTACATAAAGGACCATTTTCGTCTTCATAATTAGTAACTACTCTGTGGGTTAACCTATTTTGATCACTGCTTCTTCCTTGGCATTTCTTTTGTTCTTCCCCTAATAGCTCTCAGTGTGAGAACTCACTGTACACGCACTAAACTGGATGACCAGTGAAGCATGATCAGAAAGTGGAGAAGCCCGGAAACTCATACTTACACTTTTGGCTTTCTCTAAGTATTTTTTATATCGCTCCTCCATTTGCTTCATTTCCTCTTCTTTCTTCCGTAAAGCTTCTTGTAATTCTTCAATTTTTAAGGCTACAGGTGAGAGAGTGAAGAAAGAAAAAAAAAATTTTTTTTAGATTGTAACAATCTGAAAAGTATTTCAAATGACAAAATAAGTAGGAGCTTTGAGAGACTGGTCTATTCCTATAATTTTATTTTAAAAATTGATAATTTTTTGTTTTTATAAAAAGGTTTTCTTACAAATAAGCAAAAACTTCAGTTTGGAAATGCATAAATTAAAAAGTATCCATCAACGGATGAGTGCATAAACAAAATGTGGTCAGTATGTATAATCGAATATTATTCAGCCTCAATTCTGATACACGTGACAACACGGAGACCATATAAATGAAAATGAAAGGCGTTCTACCAGGTGAAGTAGGCCAGACATGAAAGGACAAATGTATGAATCCACTTAGATGAGTTACTTAGAACACTTACTTAGAACAACAGTTCTCTGGGAAGGAAAGTAGAACAGTGGCTCCTAGGGGCTGGGAGGACAGGGGAGAATGAGGGGCTATTCTTTAATGGGCATAGAGTTTCAGTTTAGGATGATGAAAAAGTTCTGGAAATGGACAGTGCTTGTACAACAATGTGAATGTACTGTCCCTGAACTATATACTTAAAAAGTGGTTAAAATGATCATTTTTAAAAAGGACTTTTTTAACAGAGAGAGAAAGAAAGAGAGAGAGCACGGAACAGGGAGGGGGGAGCCCCGAGGGAGAGGAAAGGGACAAGCAGGCTCCCCACTGAGCATGGAGCCTGTTGCAGGCCTGATTCCAGGACCCCAAAATCATGACCAGAGCTGAAGTCAGATGCTCAACCAACTGAGCCACCCAGGTGCCCCTAAAATGGTCATTTTTATGTGATATATATTTCACCACAGTTAGAAAAGGTGTGTGGGGGGGGGAAGGTCTGTGTCCTGCTCCACACAAAAGCATTAATAAAATCAGGCTACCTACATGTATAAATATCAAAAGCAGTAAAAGTTTGGCTGACTTACATGCAAGTATACTATGAAAATAGCTACTTTCATAAAATATTCATTACCATCCACAGTTAAGGAAAACTCAAAACTATAATTAGAAATACTTTAAAGACGATTATATACTCCTTCTGTAAATCAGACAAATTCTTTAATTGCTAGAATATGTAATAGGACCTATTTCTGAAAGAAACAATTTTATATAAACTCATCACTAGGTGTCTGGGTGGCTCGGTTGGTTGAGCATCCAACTCTTGGTTTCGGCTCAGGTCATGATCTCAGGGTTTTGAGACTGAGCCCAGTGTGGCATCAGCTTGGGACTCTCTCTTCCTCTGCCTCACTCCCTTCATGTGTACTCTCTCTCAATAAATAAAATCTTAAAAAAAAACCCACAAAACTGTGGCAATTAGTAATACAACGTGTCAACTATACTTCAATTAAAAACAACTATGCTAATTAGGGAAAACTCACAGCTGTTATTAAATCGTGGTTCAAGATCTTCAATAATGGCTCTCTTCTTCTGCAATTCATTATTGGCTTCATGAAGCTTTTCTCTGCAACAAAATATTTAACACATTGTCAACTTTTTTTTTTTTCCACTTAACTTCTTTGTTCTTGGGATACACTTGCATAGCACAAAAGTGCTATGAAACAAAAAAGGATAAAAAGCCTAATCCAACATGAATTTAATATATATTTTTAAAATAGGTAAAAAAAGAGACAAAAATCTCAGACTTTGAAATAATTTTTTCTTTTACATAAACATGCACAAGAGGGTACAGAGAACTTAATGATCTTCAGTTTTTTCTAGGAATAGGATATTATAAAAATTAATTTAAAATTTTACAGAGGTTATACAATGCAAAAATATTATTGCAAAATAGTGCTAAAAATAGAACTAGAAAGAACATTATCCACCAATAAAAAAGAATTAATGACACATGCACCCACATGGATAGATATCACACAGAATAACACTGAACAAAGAAAGTCAAATACAAAAGGGTAATACTGTAGGATCCCTTTTACAGGAAGTTCAGAATGTGTCAAAACTAATGAAAGGTGATAAGAGAGCAGCATAGTGGCTAGTTTGGGGATGGAATCAATCAATTAGAAGGGAGAATGAAGAATCCTAATGAATTGCTGGAAGTATTCTATATGTTGATCTGGGATACTTATGTATGTAGAAAAACATTCATCAAACTTAGGGACTTAAAATTAGTGTACTTTATGTAAGTTATATTCCAATACAAAAGTAAAAAATGAACGGAAAGTTTCTTCCTGTTAGTTACAAAATGTGTAATTCTCTCTATATTTAGTTTGGCACTTTGTAATATGAGAGGAAAAAAGGCTGCATAATCTGGAAAATACAGAAAAAAAAACTGAGAAGAAAACAGAGCACTTTAAGACTATTTCGGGTCTTTCCTATGCATAATACTCTAATAAATCTATCTCTTTTTCAACAAATTTTTTTTGTGTGTGACATATCTAGATACAAAATGAGTATATACAGTAGTTAAAAGAATAAGAAAATTTAAGCCCAGTAAACAGGTCATGAAACAGAAATTATCCCAGAACCTTAGGGAACCCAAAACCCAGAATTTTAAGCTTTCTTATGACTTTTGTGATGAGCCTTTGTGTGTATTCCTAACCAATATATTGGTGAATTTTGCCAAATTTTTACTTTATATATCATACTATATGTATTGTTCTGTGACTTCCATCTTTTACTTAACACCATGCTCTTGAGATTCACTTATGCTGATGTGTAAGCCCTAAGTTACACATTTTACTGCAGTATAGTGTTCTGCTGTTTGAACATAACTCATTCTAGCTATTGTTTTACAAATTGGTGGTATCTGTATTGGTTCTATTTTTCTGTGACTGCAAACAATATTCTTTCATACTTTCTTCTACATGTCTCCTGACACATGGATAATAGCATTTCTAGGAATCTAGGGTTAATGTAGGGAGTGGAATTGATGGGTCACAGAATATGTGCATGTTCAGTTTGTTAAGTAAATTGATGTATACTCAGTGCAGTATACATTGCTGAACATCTTTGGCAATAGAATTACCTCTGCTGAACATCTTTGGCAATCCTTAGTATGCCTGATTTTTAATTTTATCAATTTGGTGTATGTAAAATAGTCTTCCTTGTAGTTTTTTTTTTTTTTTTAATTTTTTATTTATTTGCGAGAGAGAGAATGAGAGACAGAGAGCATGAGAGGGAGGAGGATCAGAGGGAGAAGCAGACTCCCTGTCGAGCAGGGAGCCCGATGCGGGACTCGATCCTGGGACTCCAGGATCATGACCTGAGCCAAAGGCAGTCGCCCAACCAACTGAGCCACCCAGACGCCCTTCCTTGTAGTTTTTAATTTGCATGAGAATGACCTCCTTTTGAAATGTCTATGGACCCTCTTGTGGATCGAATTATATCTCCCAAAAAAGATGGCGAAGTCCTAACCCCCAATACCTAGGAATGTGACATCATTTGAAAATAGCGTCTTTGCAGATATAATTAGTTAAGATGAGGTCGTGCTGGATCAGGGTGGGCCTTAAGTCCAAAGACTGGTATCCCTATAAGAAGGCCATGTGAAGACAAAACGTACAGAGGAGAATGCCACGTGAAGATGGGGAGACAGAGATTGGAGTGATGTGTCTATAAGCCAGGGAACACCAAGGATTGTTAGCAGTCAGCCTGAAGAGGGTAATGGAACAGATTCTCCCTTAGAACCTCCGGAAAGAACCCATCCTGCTGACTTCCTTGATTTTAGGCTTGTAGTCTCAAGAACTGGTAGAGGATAAATGTCTGCTTTTTTTTTTAGCCACCCAGTTTGTGGTAATTGTGGCAGCCACAGGAGACTAGAGACTAACAGGCCTCATCCTCACTAATAATTCTTTTTGATGAAGATATTTGCTATGTAAATGAACACACAATGGTCAGTTTTATGAAAGAACAGGTATTCCTTTTTTTTTTTTGTAATATAGAGATGGGAAAGAAAAAAAGGACAGAATTCAGTACTGAATTCGGACTCTAGGTAACCTCACAATGGCTAGGAGGTAATATTTTCTCTTCTACTAGTGCATTAAGAATTTGCCCCTTGTTAGACTTGCCAGCAAGTGTCAGTTCCTAGGATTATCTCACTTTTCCCAGATTAAAAAAAAACAACTGGACAGCATGAGACAAACTGCCAAATTATAGAACTTTTTTTCCAATCATAGTGGAACATGTCAAAGTTATCTCTGTGATACTGAGGATGTCCAGTTTACCATAGTGGAACACTGTAACACTCCCAACAGGCTAGCAATTCATGGCCAACCTACACTCAATGTTTGTTAGGAGAGTGTTGCTAGAAAGTGATAGGAAGGATTAAAATTATTACTGGGTGTGAGAAAATCACAAAAACATTCCTAACGATGTCAACCTCAGCTAAAGATAAAGATGGGTGAAGATTTCTTCATGAGAAAACAAATGTAATATTTTAAGATTTATTTCATTTTTAGATTAAAAAGTCACTTTCAGATATATTTGCAGTTCAAGGAAATGTTTGAAAATCTGTTACTGATGAGCTCTATAGTACTTTAAAATAAAACTTTACTTAAAAAGGAAAATTCAGCTGGCTATACTCAAAAGCTGGCAAACTACAGTCCATGGGCCAAATTCAGCCTGCTGCCTGTTGTATAAAGTTTTATTGGAACAGTCACAACATTAATTTATAGTCTGTGGCTGCTTTCAAACTAAAGAGCTAAGTGATTGTGACACAGACCATGGCTTGCAAGGCCTAAGGTTACTGATGTCTGGCCCTTTACAGAAAAAGGTTTCTGCCTCCTGACCTAGAGTGTCTCAAACTCCTAACTATAGTTATAAATACTACCACAAAGATATAAAACTCTGGAATCTTATATGAGAAAACAGTTCTAAAGCAGTACTTATTTTGACTTAAGGACACTGGGTGGAGATGACCCGTTAGACGCTATTAATATGTCTTATAATTTCCCCTATCTTCAGGGGCCACCTGTGCCATTGCCTAGATACTCTGTAACCACCTAACAAAATACTTCTGTTTCACTGGAGGATAGGAGAATGATAATCAACAACTTTTATACTTACAGATGTTCTTCAAGCTTCTTTTTTAGAAGAACTGACTGGAAATGGAAAATAAAAGAAATTTATTTAACATTTTAACTAATAAATTATTTTTTAAAAATAAAAAGTAGAGTAGTAATCGACTCTGAATGAGTTCTAAGTTCTCTGATCAAAGAGCTCAAAACACACAATGTACCTAAGTCTATTTTCTCTTTGACTAGAGAGAGAGCAGCAAATGATGATAGCAATCAGTATAAAATACCTAGAAACTGCATATCTGAAGTCTCTATTTATAGTCAAGAAGAACTGAATAGGGGCGCCTGGCTGGCTCAGTCAGTTAACCGTCTGCCTTAGGCTCAGGTCAGGACTAGGATCGAGCCCTGTGTTGGGCTCCCTGCTCAGTGGAGAGCCTGCTTCTCCCTCTCTCTCTGCTGCTGCTTCCCCTGCTTGTGCTCGGTCTCACTCTCTGTATCAAATAAATAAAATCTTAAAAAAAAAAAAAGAGGAAGAATTTAATAAAAAGGCCACTTATATATAGACCTAATATTCCTGGAACCAAAAGGCAGGTAGAATTCTAATAATAATAGATTCTTCCCTAACATACTTTTTATCTACTATATTATTTTCCTTGCATCATGATAGAGACTAGGATTAATTTCCATAAATATTACTCGGAGATTTCTGAATATGCACACAAATAATTTATGTGATTGTATGGGAATGTGAAAGATGCTGTGTGCACAGAATTTAATTTACTGAAGAATGCATCTTTGGCTGGGTATTTTTTTTTTTTAAAGATTTTATTTATTTATTTGAGACAGAGAGAATGCGAGAGACAGAGAGCACATGAGAGGGGGGAGGGTCAGAGGGAGAAGCAGGCTCCCTGCCGAGCAGGGAGCCTGATGTGGGACTCGATCCCGGGACTCCAGGATCATGACCTGAGCCGAAGGCAGTCGCCCAACCAACTGAGCCACCCAGGCGCCCTGGCTGGGTATTTTTTAAAAAGTCTCCTGGGCGGGGGTGTTGCCTGGGTGGCTCAGTCACTTAAGCATCCGACTCTTGATTTCGGCTCAGGTCATGATCTCAGGGTCCCAGGATGGAGCCCTGTGTTGGGCTCCATGCTCAGTGGGGAGTCTGGGCACTTGGATGGCTCAGTCAGTTAAGCACCTGACTCTTGATTTCAGCTCAGGTCATGATCTCAGGATCAGGAGATCAAGGCCTGTGGTGGCTAGCGTTGGGCGTGGAGCCTGCTTAACATTCTTCTTCTCCCCCCAGGTCATGTGTGTGCTCTTTCTCTCTCACTCTCAAAACACATACACACACACAGTCTCCTAAAAAGCAGATTAGAATTGGCCTAAAAATAAAAAAAAAATAGTGGCAGTCTATAAAGGACCACTAGGTTTTGTAATTGAACTTAACACTTGTAGGGTACATATTATTAATGAATTCTATGAAACATTCCATTTTGAGATAAATTCAGCCAAACCCAATTAATATAGGCTTATAAAACAAATTGTCCAATCAGTCAAAAGCAGCAGTGAGGGGAGGAAAAACCTTTACACTGACTTCTTCGATTTTCAGTCACCGTATTTAAAAATGATTACTATAACTGTTTATTCAAGTCCATTTTAACACAGCTCTGGAATTTATCAAATTTACTTCTTTGCTCAATATGTAAACTATATCAATGGACTACAAGGTCCCCTATCAGTGCTTGCCCCAAATATAAAAGAAAGCAATAATTCTGTTAACTTTCAGTTATTGCTTTGTTCATTCTTTAGTACAGATGGTAAAATGAAAATACTTTCTAAATACCTTAACTGTAATTTTGCATTTACCTTTTGACTAGGCTCTAGCAAAATTAGTTTTAACTGAGATAATACACAATATTCATCTCATGAATGGTTAATACACTAGGCACTGCAGTCTCATGTTAATCTCACAACTATGAGCAATATTAGCCTCATCTTATAGTTGAGGAAGGTGAGACTGGGGAGACGTTCAGTAACTTTCAAGTAGCAGACCCAAAATTAAACCCCAGGTCTGAAACAAAACAAAAAACAAACCCAGGTCTGCCAGACTCCAAAGTTTATGCATGGTCTTTACTTCCATGCTTCCTATACTCCACCACCTCTCCACTGAAGACTGTTACTATTAAACTAGGTGGCAGGAGGAGGCCAGACTGCAATAGGAAGCTTCCAAATAATTTATAAAAATGTACTAATTATAACAAGGAGGCAGAGTAGGAGTGGGATGGGGGAGACAAATAAGAACAGAGGTCTTTTTGGTTTGACTTGTTAAGTTTTCAATATCCTTTAAATATCTTAAGTGTAAAGGGCATAAACCTGTAAGGCAAATAACACTCATTTGCATAAAATTCCCATAATTAAAAATTTCAGTACCATCAACTATGATGGAAGAGAATGTATATAAATAAAAAATTTGCTCAATATATAGAAATGAATAGGAAGCCATACTTACAATAGCCTTTTGAGCAGAAACCATGCCAAGAGACAGAGAGGACATATTAGTATGAAGCAAACACAGCAGCCAATAGAAGGAACGATTTAGTAATTCATGAACAGAAGTAAAAGTTATGCATTTTTTTTCAAAAATGTACATTTTTCTTTCTTCTATGGTCTCCTCATCCTGTCTTGTTCTCTTGAGTTTTATACACTGTGGCTAGCTCAAATTATCCATATGACTGGATATAACAATGCTTTTCTGCTTCCATGCTAAAAATAAATGACATAAAAATAATAATAAAAATGTGTAAACCATCCTACTCTGACTTCAGGTCATATGAAAGGACTGTGCTTTTGGTAACAGAAATGGGCAGAAATTATACTGTTCTTCAGAGAGGACCAGTTCCATTTGGCAGGTTGTTCTACGTACTACCTGGTATTCCTGAGATGCAACACCAGAGGTTTGTGAAAGAGAAGACGAAAACATCAAACATTTGCTGGATTTGAGGCATATCACAATGAGGAAAGTTCCTATCTGAATCTTTTCTATATATATATGAAAGAACTCTAAGGGAATATATAAGAATTTAGAGCAACACCTCTCTTTAGCATCTGGGCAGTCAAATAAACTAATTTAGGCAAATAGTACTTTCAGGGCTGGCACTCACTTCTGAAGTATGTTCTCTAAGTAACAGCACACAGCATATTTAATTAGATTTGATTACCACAGTGATACCTAAATCAGGCTACGCAGAATTGTTTTTTACAGAATAAACTCCTTCTGTATGTTCTAATACCAGTAAGAGAATCAAGTACATGTGGTGGCTATCGCTATAACACTAAGGTAGGCTGATACTGATGTTCTACCATTCTTTTTCCCTATGTACCACATGCCCTTCCCTTTCTCCCATAACAAAGCAACAAAAAGTCTCCTCAAAGTTTTAGAGACCAAGTGATTTCACTGAAGAAATCACTTAAATTCATCTCTAAGATAGTCTTAGTTAGCCTTATTAATATTTTAATACAATAATGTTGGTTTTGCTTCACCTCTTTCTGGCTTAGCATTCTGGATTAAAAACATGTTTAAAAAGTAAACCATGACATTTCAAACTAGTTCTGCTTTAATAAGGGAATAAGGTAGTTTAGATGTTGGTGACAATTTTAGGAACTAGGAATCAATTTGGGATCTAAGAAGGACTACCCACACATTAATTAAAGGATAAACCAAAACCAGTGATCTTAGAAAGAGCATACTGCCAATAGTAGATTATGTTTATGAAACTCATAAAATGGGGTCAATAATGAGCTTTCTAGATCTAATATTTGCAGGTTTTAAGTAATATAACTGGTTTAACACCCTTTCATTGGTTCCTTTTGTTTTCATACGTTCTTACATTAATAAGACTGGACAGAAATGATATGTCTATAATTTTGACGATTCTCCAAAAAGACTATCAATGAAAGCAACTATGTAGAGGTTTATACCAAAAGGCCAGAGTTTATAGCAAATTACACTAACAATAATAAAAGAACAACCAACTGTCTGAAGCAAAGATTGGTCACTAAAATTAAGGTTCCCCCCCTTTACACTATTTTTGAATACTCTATAGTTGCAGTTGCACTGTATACTGCTTATTAAATGGAAAGGATTTGCAAAACTTATTTACACTTTCATCAGAGACTGACTACTACGTGCTACAAAAGCACTGTGATAATTTAGAAAGTGAGCATGAGAAGATGAAAGTCCATCCAGTTCTGGCTCAACACATTTACTATATACTAATGTGAGCATGCCAGTCAAGCAGGCAAGGCTATGACAGTTATGCAGAGTATAAGGGAATATTAAAAAAAAAAAGGTCCGTGAACTTATATTTGAGTGGGGCAGGGTAGGGGTAGCAAGAGGGATTCAGAAATTCAGAGACAGTTATTTCTAAGGATAGCATTATTTTTAAAAATATCAATTACACATAAAAAATTTCTACTTGAACATGCTAAATTTCTACCAGCATTTTTGTTGTTGTTGGCCAGAGTTTGGAAAAACCCTGAACTCTGAAAACTGAGATGAACACACTTATAACAAAGGCCTCAGGGAGCCTGGCTGGCTCAGTCAGAAGACCATGCGACTCTTGATCTCAGGGTCATGAGTTTGAGCCCCACAATGGGTGTAGAGGAACTTAAGTGAATAAATAAAAACTTAAAGAAAAAATCCTAGCTTCCCCATTTCCTAAAACAAAAACTCCACAATGCCTCAATTAATTCCTTAGCTAATAACTACAAATAAACTTCTATTCCCAGCAGAGTGATTCTAATCAGTACAATGAAGTACTGTCTGGTCCTTTTCATAAGGAATGTTAGTAAAAGGAAAATATTGCTTCTCTTCCATAACCAATATACATTATTCTGGTAGAGACAATCAAATAAAAAACAAAACTTACAGCTTTTCTTAACACTGTGAAACTATTGGTTGGTACATATCAAAACTTACATCTTCTGCTTTTGAGCCTTGATCCTGTAAAGATTTTTGCAATTCTTCAACTTGTGACTGCACTTCCAGAAGTCTCTGATTCACCAGCCTAGAAATCAAATGCGTATTAATTTTCCAAGTTCAGACTTATTTCTATCTTCTCCCTAGGTTGTCATATTGGTTAGAAAGACAGTATAATTAACAAAACAAACCCTCATGTTAAGATAGTAGTGCAGTGCACTGTTCTGGTTTTCGTTTTACTTGAAATAAAAAATGGTACTTTAGTGGACATATTTTGTTGCACAAGTGTACTTATACATATCTAATTATCTGAAGTTCACGTCAATACATGTTTATTCAAACTATGTGTCAGGCACTATGCTCAGCACTGTGCTAAAAGATCCCTATACTCAAGGAATTTAGTGGGGAAGCAAAATGTTAAAATACAAGATAAATACTTCCACATAGCACAAAGAGGTACCAAAAAGGAATAATGACTGCCTGAAGCAGCAAGAACTTTATCTAATTGTGTGGAGGAGTTAGGCTTGACTGAACTGAGACTGGAACAAAAAATAAAATACTTAAGTGATTAAGGGTGGAAAGCAGATTTAAGACAGAGAATTCACCATGTCCAAAG
Organism: Mirounga leonina; assembly: GCF_011800145.1. Lineage (NCBI taxonomy): Eukaryota > Metazoa > Chordata > Mammalia > Carnivora > Phocidae > Mirounga > Mirounga leonina. The sequence continues at coordinate 1,703,845 of NW_023270320.1, forward strand.
CACACAGAAAATGAAAGGGTATAGTGAGTTTAAGAATGGCATGTCTAGAGCCTACTCAAAAAAAAAATCTTTAAAAAAGGGGGCGATTCGCTGGTTCAGTCAGTAAAGCATGTGACTCTTAATTTCAGGGTTGTGAGTTCAAGCTCCATGTTGGGCGTGGAGCCTACTTAAAATTAAAAATAAATAAATAATAACAAATTCTTTAAGAATGGCATGTCTAAAGACTAAATTATGAGGGAAAGAATGGCTAGAGGTGAAACCAGAGAAGAGGAGAGGTTGGGTGCAAACTTGTATGAAATGCAGAAGTACTTAGAACTTATAATCTGGCCTAAAATCTGGCTGAAATGGAATAATCCACCCAGCCTTTAAAATAATGCTGATTCTGGAGCTCAGAAATTCTCTAAGTCATGATGATGTAACATCCAGTACACCAACTTGGTTCCCTAGGTCTTGGGCAATCACCCTAAAGGGCTGCAAGAAGGGTGAAACTGAGACAACATTTTAGACATCACATTGGTTTGATAGAGTAAAATGTTATTAAAAAGGTCAAAGTGAAGGTATGAAGACCGGGAGGAGGCTACCACAATTATTACTAAGTCTGCCCGAAAGAGGAGGTAACAAGGTTGATATGTAGTTAAAAGGCAAAAGAATACAGGAAATAAAAAATAACACTTAGGATTTTGGTTTGAGCTACTGAAAAACATTTACTGAGAATACAGGAGAAACAGGTTGAGAAGGGAAGATAAACTTATTTTGTATTTGTTGAAAATGCAGTGCCTAGAGATATCTGTCAAAAGGCTGTATCTGTGCATCTGAAGCACAAAGAGAACTCTGAGTTGAAAATATAGATGTGAGAGCCATTTGGAGTTAACTGAAGCCATGAACAAAAAAAACACTAACTAGAAAGAATGTGAAGAAGAGGGGAAAAGAGGAACAAAGATGGTCAATGGCAGGTCACCAAGCAGAGGGGTAGAAAGAGGAACTTCACCCTGAAGAGAATGAGGAGAAACATAGGAGAGGTGTGTTAACTGAAATTAAAAAAAAAGTTTTAGGGGAAAAAGATCAACAATAATGAATACAATAGACATGAGGAAAGATAAAGTCTTGAATGCTCCCACTGGATTGGCCATTTAAGAGATGACTGGTTATTTTAGTAGGAAACACCTTAGTGAAATGGTAGAAGCCAGACTACCTTGAATTAAGGACGAAACAGGGCAATGAATTCTTAGAATCCAAACAGCCAGAAAATCCAATAAACAATTTTTTTTTACTAAATAAACTGTAAGAAATTCTTACCATAAATGTTCCAAGTTCAATAATTAGTGAAAATCACAGTAAAAATTCAATCAAATCTATAATAATAACTGATGTTTTTCAAATCAAGGAATAGAAAATTTGGGCGCTTTTTAAATAGTGAAGGAATTATCTGAAAATCCATATTCAATATGGGGAGATATATAAATACATTACTAGTGACACTGTAACTTTGTTCAATCTTTTCAGAAAGTAATATGAAAATATATTTCAAACTATTAGAGTATTTCAACTATCCATCTTAGCCATTTTGAAATTATTTAGTCAACAAATACTATAACCTATTAGGCGTTGGTAATTAACATAATGTATAACAAATCCGTATCAAGATGTTCAAGAATTTGAACACAACTCAAATGTCTAGTAAGGGGGAACAGACCAACACCCACAGCAATATAACTATTAAAGTGTGAAGTATACACACACACACACACACACACACATAGGTATGAAGCTACACAAATATAAGTGAAAAAAAATATATGAGCTCATCTTTTTCCAAAAAATGCAAACTTCAAAAAATCAAAATAAATGAGGATTATAATACCTACTTCATGGTGTTGTTTAGAAGAGTAAGAATAACATACAGAGTGTCCAGCACAGTACCTGTACATAATATGCACTCTATAAATGTGAATTGCCTCTACCTATCTTCTCCCCCTTCAGAAGTTTAGTTAACATCTTTTTTCAAAAGATTTTTTTTAAGATTTTATTTATTTATTTAAGAGAGAGAGAGCACACAAGGAGGGGGAGTAGCAGAGGGAGAGGGAGAAGCAGGCTTCCCTCTGAGCAGGGAGACCGATGTGGGTCTCAATCCCAGGACCCTGGGACCATGACCTGAGCCGAAGGCAGATGCTTAACTGACTGAGCCACTCAGGTGTCCCTAGTTAGTTAACATCTTAAATCTACTTACATATAATTGTCAGGGGGGTATAGAAAGAGGGTGAACTTGAGATCATAATAAACTCTGAGAGGGAAGGGAAAAAGAACATGTATACTTTGACAAAGCTCCCTAAGTGAGGGTTAGCAGGTATTACAGATTTAAAAAATGCCAGCTTACTGGGAAAACTAATTGGAAGGACTTTGGAGGTTTACTACAAACCTTTCCTTCTGACAGACAATATATTGGTGGTGAACAAACTGCATTTAAGTTAAAAGATTCAGTGGAACTAGTAAGAAGTTAAGTTAGAGACAAGGTCATGTAAATACTTATTAAACTCAGTAAGAACAAACTTAGGGTAATTCACTTAAGAGAAAAAGCATTCCATGAGGAGAAGACAGAAAAAAATGTTTTTCAAACATGGCAAAAGATAAACTGACAAGAAAGAGGGTATGGATGGGGTGCTTGGCTAGCTCAGTTGGTGGAGCATGCGGCTCTTGCTCTCGGATTTAGTTCAAGCTCCAAGCTCGGTGTAGAAATTGTTTAAAACTAAAAATATTAAAAAAAAAAAAAAAAAGGTATGGATTAGGTAGAGGCTTTCAATTCAGGTAGCCTGGGTCTGAGCCCAAACTCCCTCACCTGTAAAACTTTAATAAAGATAAGACCACATATTTAAAACGAATAGCACAATGTTTGGAACAAACAAAAGCTTAATAAACATTAGCTGTTGTTATTGTTGTTCTAGGTTACAGATGGTCATACTACAAAGGTAAGTTATCAATCAGTACTGTAATTCAAGAAAAAGGTCTGCGGGGAAGATGGCAGAGTAGGAGGACCCTAAGCTTGCCATGTCCCACAGTTACAACTAGATAACACTCATATGAGTGTAAATAACCCAGGAAACGACTCGAAGACTGGCAGAACAAACTTCACAACTAAAGGTAGGGAAGAGGTCCCATCGAAGAAGGTAGGAAGGGCAAAGTCACAGCCTGGGAGTGAAACAGACCATGACTGCCCATAGTGGGGAGGGAGCCCGTGGCATGGAGAAAGGTGGAAAACACACTTTCACACCAGGGAGCCCTGAACAGGGAGGACGGATCTCTGTAATATTTGACTTTGAAAGTGAGAGGGGCTAAATTTCTTGAGTTCTTAAAATGAGCAGGACTTAAAGCCTGGAATTTAAAAAACTGGTGAGCTTGGCTCTGGTAGAGCCCTGACTGCAATAGGAAGCAGTGTCCCAGCCCTTAAACAGCAGTGTGGATACAGCATAGAACTAGCAATTTGAAAAACGCTGAGGGTAGGCCAGAGGGAGTGATTTGCCCATCTCCGAATGTGGCCCAGAGAAACAGGGATCATGCAGAGAGACCCTTCCAGGAATAAAGGACCTGGCAGGTGCCATTTCCCTCCCCCTGTCCCCCAGCATAAGCGCATAGCCACCACTCCTACCTAACTTCCTTGCACTAAACACTGCCCCATGGTTCCACCCTTCTTAGTCACACTCCCCTTGGGCCCAGTGCTGTAGCGCCCCCCCCCCCCCCCACCCTCCAGAAGACTGGCACAAACCCTGCCAACATCACATCTCCCAACTTGTGTGTTTTGTGGGACCTCTGGTCTCATTTGTGGAGCAGATCTCATTTCATAAGCACACTGTTGCGCTCCTTGTTAAAACACTCCCCACCCCTGCTGGGGACCAAACACTGCCCACAATAGGCAAAGAGAGCCTCTATACACTGGAATGAAGGAAAAACAGGTCAAGACTCAACAGCAGAGCACACACATAGGAGACCCTCCCTGAAGTGCCAGGCCCTGAGGAACAGGCAACACTGCACTACAGGACCTCTTCTTCATTAAGCTATTATCATTAAGAGCAAGAGAAGTAGCTGACTTTCCTAACAGAAACAGACACAGAAAATAAGACAAAATGAGGAGACACAGAAATATGTGCCAAATGCAAGAACAGGACCAAACCACAGCAAGAGGCCAAAGCAAAACAGATATATGTAATATGCCTGACAGGGAATATAAGGTAACGATCATAAAGATACTCACTGGACTTGGGAAGAGAATGGAGGACATCAGTGAGATCCTTCACACAGCATTAAAAAGGAACCAATCAGAGATGACATACACAATTAATGAAATTAAAAATACACTTGATGGAATAAATAGCAGGCCAGATGAAGCAGAGAATGAACTAATGACCTGAAAGAGCAATGGAAAGTAACCAAGCTAAGCAAAGGAGAGGAAAGAAAATTAAGCAAATTCAGAACAGGGTTAGGGAACCAGTGATTCCATCAAAGGTAATAACATCTGCATGACAGACATCTCAGAAGAGAGAGATAAGGGGGCAGAAAATTTATTTGAAGAAATAATAGCTGAAAACTTCCCCAATTTGGGGAAGGAAACAGATTCCAGATCCAGGAGGCACAGAGACCACCCCCCGCCTCCTCCAAAAAGGTCCATACCAAGACACATAAGATGGCAGGAAGTACGGATTAAAAAATTTTTTTTCAAAGCAGCAAGAGAAAAGAAAACAGGGGTGCCTGGGTGGCTCAGTTGGTTAAGCGACTGCCTTCAGCTCAGGTCATGGTCCTGGAGTCCCGGGATTGAGTCCCACATCGGGCTCCCTGCTCGGCAGGGAGTCTGCTTCTCCCTCTGACCCTCCTCCCTCTCATGCTCTCTGTCTCTCATTCTCTCTGTCTCAAATAAATAAATAAAATCTTAAAAAAAAAAAAAAGAAAACAGTTACATATGAGGGAAACCCCATAAAGCTATTGACAGATTTCTCAGCAGAAACCTCGCAGGACAGAAGGGGTGGCATGCTATTCCAACTGCTGAAAGGGAAAAATCTGTAGCCAAGAATACTCTATCCTGCAAGGCTATCATTCAGAATAGAAGGAGAGATAAGTTTCTCAGACAAGCAAAACTAAAGAAATTCATGACCATTAAACCAGCCCTACAAGAAATATGAAAGGGGACTCTGAGTAGAAAGGAAAGGCCATAAAGGAGTATGAAAAGTAAAAAACATGAAAGTAGTAAAAATAAGTATTTTGGTAAAATTCAGTCAAGGGATTCATAAAAGGAAAGGATGTAAAATATGATACCACATGCCTAAAACATGGGGAGGAGGGAGAGGAGTAAAAAATGGGTTTAAACTTAATATAGACAGCTATATGCAGAAGATATTATATACAAACCTAATGGTAACCACAAATCAAAACCAGTAACAGATATGCAAAGAATAAAGATAAAGGGATCCAAATATATTATGAAAGAAAGCCAACAAACCAGGAAATGGAGCAAGGGAAGAAAGGATCACATAAAAACTATAGAAACAACCACAAAACAAGTAACAAAACAGCAAAAAATACGTAGCTATTAATAATTACATTGAATGTAAATGGACTAAATGCTCTAATTAAAATACACAGGGTGGGGCGCCTGGGTGGCTCAGTTGGTTAAGCGACTGCCTTCAGCTCAGGTCATGATCCCAGGGTCCTGGGATCGAGTCCCGCATCGGGCTCCCTGCTCTGCGGGGAGCCTGCTTCTCCCTCACCCACTCCCCCTGCTTGTGTTCCCTCTCTCGCTGTGTCTCTCTCTGTCAAATAAATAAATAAAATCTTAAAAAAAAAAAAAATACACAGGGTGACAGTAGATAGAAAAACAAGATCCATCTATATGCTGCCTACAAGGAGTCTCATTTCAGATCTAAAGACACTTGCAGACTGAAAGTGAAGGGATGGAGAAACATCTATCACGCAAATAGTTGTCAAGAGAAAGCCAGGGTAGCAATACTGATAATGGACAAAGTAAACTTTAAAATGAAGACTGGGGTTGCCTGGGTGGCTCAGAGGTTAAGCGTCTGCCTTCCGCTCAGGTCATGATCCCAGGGTCCTGGGATCGAGCCCCGCATTGGGCTCCCTGCTCAGCAGGAAGCCTGCTTCTCCCTCTCCCCTCCCCCTGCTTGTGTTCCCTCTCTCGCTGTCTCTCTCTCTGTCAAATAAATAAGTAAAAATCTTTTAAAAAAAATTAAACAAAGACTGTAGGGATGCCTGGGTAGCTCAGTTGTTTGGGCATCTGCCTTCGGCTCAGGTCATGGTCTCAGGGTCCTGGGCTTGAGTCCCGCACTGGGCTCCCTGCTCAGCGGGGAGCCTGCTTCTCCTGCTCCTCCTGACCCTTGCCCTGATTCATGCTTTCTTGCTCTCTCAAATAAATAAAATCTTTATTTGAGAGAGAGAGAGAGAGACCAAGCAGGGAGAGGGAGAAGCAGGCACCCCGCTGAGTAGGGAGCCTGATCCTAGGACCCTGGGACCATGACCTGAGGGCAGATGCTTAATCGACCGAGCCACTCAGTAGCCCCTCAAATAAATAAAATCTTTAAAAAACAACAGCAGCAAGAAGACTGTAACAAGAGACAAAGAAGGATACCATATAAGGGGACAATCTAATAAGAGAATATAAAGATTTAAAAAATTTATGCACCCAAGATGAGAGCACCCAAATACATAAAACAGTTAATAACAAACATGAACTAATCTATAGTAATACAATAATAGTAGGGGAATTTAACACCCACTTATATCAATGGACAGATCATACACAAAAATAAACTCAAGATGGATGAAAGACCTAAATGTGAGACCTAAAACCATAAAAATCCTTAAAGAGAGTGCAGGCAGTGATCTCTCTGACCTCAGCCATCACAACATTTTCCTAGATATGTCTCCTGAAGCAGGGAAACAAAAGCAAAAGCAAACTATTGGACTACATCATAATAAAAAGTTTCTGCACAGCAAAGCAAACAATCAACAAAACTAAAAGGTAACCTATGGACTGGGAGAAGCTATTTTCAAAGGACATATCTGATAAAGAATATCTAAAAGATAGAAAAAACATACACAACAACCAAAAACCAAAAAATTCTGTTAAAAAAAAGGACAGAAAACGTAAACAGACATTTCTTTTTTTAAGATTTTATTTATTGATTTGAGAGAGAGAGTGAGCATGACTGGGGGGAGGGGCAAAAGGAGAGAGAGAGAGAGACAAACAGACTCCCCACTCATCAGGAAGCCCGATTTGGGGCTTAATCCCAGGATCCTGAGATCATGACCCAAGCGGAAGTTTGACGCTTAACCGACTGAGCCACCAGGTGCCCCACGAACAGACATTTCTCCAAAGAAGACATCCAGATGGCCAAGAGACATCACATGACAATATCCTCAACATCACTCATCATTAGGGAAATGCAGATCAAAACTACAATGAGATATATCACCACACACCTGTCAGAATGGCTAAAATCAAAGACACAGGAAACAAGTGTTGACGAAGCTATGGAAAGAAAGGAACACTCCTGCACTGTTGGTGGGAATGCAAACTGGTGCAGCCACTGTGGGAACAGCATGGGGGCTCCTCAAAAAGTTAAAAATACAGCCACCCTATGATCCAGTAACTGCGCTACTGGGTATGTACCCCAAAATATAAAAACACTAATTCAACAGGATATATGCACCCCGATGTTTATTGCTGCATTATTTACAATAGTCAAACTATGGAAGCAGCAAAATGCCCACTGATAGGTGAATATATTGATAAAGAAGAGGTGGTATATATACCACCTATCTATGGAGTATTAGTCATAAGAATGAAGTCGTGCCATTTGCAATAACATCAAAGAGCTAAAAAAGTATAATGTTAAGTGATATAAGTCAGCCAGAGAAAGACAAATACTACATGATTTCATTCACATGCGGAATTTAAGAAACAAAACAAATAAGCAAAGGAAAGAAAAAATAAAGTCAAATCAAGAAAGACTCTTACCTATAAAGAACACACTGATGGTTATCAGAAGGGAAATGGGTGTGGGGATGGAGGAAAGAAGGGATTGGGATTAAAGAGTATACTGATCATGATGAAAAAATAAGATAAAATGATTTAAAAAAAGAACAAACACGATACTAAGTTGTAAACAGCTGTAAATGCCATCGGAATTTGGAAGGTAATCTGTCATCTACAACATGAGTGCTGTACAAATGACAAGTAGTTGTTTTGTTTCTGATGAGAGAAGACCAACAGCTATAAGGCCTATGAGGAACAATGCAAAGCATTATAAAGGAAGTTGTGTGGTTGATTCACTGGAAAAAAATTAGGGTACACAGAAGGCCTTCCTGTAAGATGGTTAAAATATAGCCTGGAGGCAAAGGATGATGGAGTTGAACAGAAGGTGCTCTCACCATGGGACTGTGTGATTACCAGCTGCTTTCTTTTTTTTTTTAAAGATTTTATTTATTTATTCATGAGAGACAGAGAGAGAGAGAGAGAGGCAGAGGGAGAAGCAGGCTCCGAAGGAGCAGGGAGCCCGATGCGGGACTCGATCCCAGGACGCTGGGATCATGACCTGAGCCGAAGGCAGACACTTAACTATCTGAGCCACCCAGGCGCCCTACCAGCTGCTTTCTGCAATTCCCTTTTCTCCCCTTTTCATTTCAAACTTTTTCTAAGTATTTTTAAGAAGTATTCATTCTTTATGCTCTAAGAATTGATATAAAACTGTTCTTCTGCTTATGCTTAATTTTGCTCTAATAATCACCCTGGTATTTATACTGTTCGCTGATTCTTCCTCAGCAGCTTTAAAAATTAAAGTGCCAAGAAAGGCAGAACATGTAAAATTGTCATAACAATGTTGACTCACAAGACTGACTCACACCTGGGAAGTGTCAAATCAATCGGGCATAATAAACAATCTGTAATATCAGGCAAACTATGAAACCATTAATAAAAATGTCAAATCCCTCAAAAATGACAGTACATCACAGTGTGAAGGAAATATGTTTGGTATCTAAGAAACATTTCCAAAAAGGGAAAGAACCAAAAGATTGTCACAACAAAATATAAAAGTAATCCTTTCCAGAGTAAGCTACTGCTTTAAAGTAGCTTTGAATGACTGCATAATTCAATACACTGAAAACTTACAAGCAGAAAAGTGGTTTTCTTCTTTAATTTGCAGATTCTAAATTCTCGTAATTGAATTGTTTATAAAATGAATGACATTTAGGGCTCACAAGAAATAACAGGGTTTTTTTTTTTCAAAGTTCTTGTCAATTCAGTTATGATAGATCCTATTTGTCTCACATCAACTGATCCTTCAACATATTAGCTTATAAAAACAGGATAAACTTTATTAATCTGGTAATGCATAGAACTGAAATTATTGTGAAAGGTCGAATTAATGATCAGACTCTTTTTTAATCCTCTAGTTTTAATTAGTAATTATAAAGGGAAAAGGGGAGGAGTCTGTTATCATCCTCCTTAAAGAAATACAGAGGGAAATGCTGTTGTAAAGAGGCACAAAACTTTTCCACATGTGTGTCCGTAAGTAGGAAAATGGAGAAAATGGATTAAAGTCCTCTTAAAATGAAATGGGAGGGGCGCCTGGGTGGGTCAGTCATTAAGCATCTGCCTTTGGCTCAGGTCATGATCCCAGGGTCCTGGGATCAAGCCCCGCATTGGGCTCCCTGCTCAGCAGGAAGCCTGTTTCTCCCTCTCCCACTCCCCTGCTTGTGTTCCCTCTCTTGCTGTGTCTCTCTCTGTCAAATAAATAAATAAAATATTTAAGAAAAAAAAAATGAAATGGAATAACACATTATCAGTATTGAAAATAAAATTCAAATCTTTAAGGGTATCAAAATCAAGTAAAACAGAGGAAACCTGTGTCTAAATGCTGCCATCTATCTACATTCCTACCTATTTTCTGTCTCCAGTTCATTCTTGCGTAGATTTGCGTCATCCAGAAGACTCTGCAATAAGGCAATTTTTTCATTGTCTGAACCCTCTTGGTTAATTTTTAACATCTTATTCTCATGCTGAAGACGAATAAGTTTCTCCCTGAAAGAGCAAAAGAAAAACTGATTATGTGCCACATCAATACAATATCATTATCAAAATCCAGCTATGCATAATTACAGATTTCACACAGAAAACAGAAAGGAAAAACAAAATACCTGCAAAGAATTTAGCTCTTGTAACTGGCTAAGACATTACATTTCAGGTCTTTAGTACTTTCTTTTCAGAATGGATAATGTGAAGATAACAGCATCTTCAAATATTATGATTTGTAATGAATGATATTTCAAAATTTTATTTCCTAAAGGTTTAAATGGTTAAGCTATGAATGCATTTATATATTTGTTCTTTAGTTCTCATCAAAAAACATGACCTCTAATGCTATGTTCTTGAACCGCTAATCACTTGCTGTCAAGATATAATATTCAATGAAGAATGCCTTCAAGATATGCATTCTGCCCATTCCCATAAATATGCATAAACTGTATTTTTGCTAACAAGGTGTATTAGAGCTGCATCTGTTTACACTTATTCACAATTTTTTCATATCATTAAACATTATACATTAATGATAATAGACTACTTTAAATGACATGTTAAACAGTGTAGATGAGTTGTTACTTAATCAATGCCCAATTATTCCAAATTTGATTGTTAACCACTTTTGAGCTTTAACAAGTTAATAACAATCAGCTTTACTGGTTATTTCCTTAGGATTAATTTCTGGAAAAGTAGTTTTGTGGATATTTGTAGATAATATTCACATACTGCCAAATTGCTCGAAGAAAATGTACCACCACAAGAAAAAAAAAACGTGTGGTGATGAATGTTAACTTACTGCAGTGATCATTTCATAATACAGACATATATGAAATCATCAAGTTGTACACCTTCAACTAATACAATGTTATATTTCATCTCTTTTACCATTTCATTTTCTTTTCTTTTTTTAAACATTTTATTTATTTGACAGGGAGACACAGCGAGAGAGGGAACACAAGCAGGGGGAGCGGGAGCGGGAGCTGCAGGCTTCCCGCAGAGCAGGGAGCCCAATGTGGGGCTCGATCCCAGGACCCTGGGACCACGACCTGAGCCGAAGGCAGACGCTTAATGACTGAGCCACCAAGGCACCACAACCATTTCATTTTCTTGATAGCTCTTCTGGAAACAGAGTATATTTAAATTTGTATTGAGTCATACTCAAAGAAGACATTTTATTTGTTGAATTTTTATCATTTTTCTCTTCCTCAGATTAAAAATCCAACTGCATTAGAAGCATTCATAAATAAAAAAAGACCATGTCACAAGTGGTCCAATAATAAAGTACCATATCAGATGGTTGAAAAGTAAAAGGTATACAAGATGCTTCCACTGTTGGTGCTGCATTATACTCCTTTTGTTTGTCCTCCTTAAATAAATGCCAACAACAATAAATTAATATTGTTGTCATTTATTCAACAAGTAACTGAATGCCTATGGTAACTTTCAGAGTTCATAAAACTCTTACACAACCATTATTTCATTTAATACCCCTCAAAGATGTTATGGAGAGTCAAGGACAGTGTCAATTTTAAAAGATGGCAAATAGGGGCGCTGGGTGGCTCAGTTGGTTAAGCAACTGCCTTTGGCTCAGGTCATGATCCTGGAGTCCTGGGATCGAGTCCTGCGTCGGGCTCCCTGATCAGCAGGGAGTCTGCTTCTCCCTCTGACCCTCCACCCTCTCATGTGCTCTCTCTCAAATAAATAAATAAAATCTTTAAAAAAAAGGGGGGGGGCAAATAGTCCCAAAGAAGGTAAAAGCAATATTCAGGATTAATCATTCTCCTTCTGCTGGACACTTGGTGCCTCTCCCCTAATTTTTCATTCCTACATATCAAGACAGGTATATAGTGAAATAAATGGAATTTTAGAAACACTATGACTAAGAAAGTAAGGTAATATTGAGGGAAGAGTAGTAGAGGTGGGGAGATATTTCTGTCTACTATATCTTTCCCAGACCATTTCATATAGTTAACAAATAAATCTTAGTGACTAATTTGCAGGCTGTTGGCTAGGCGTAACCTTTGTCTTTAAGCCAAGTGGTTTCACTGCTAAATGTCTGGTAAGGATACCCAATCACGAATATATTAATTTGTCATGAATGTGTGAAATATTATCCTACCGAAGTGGGAAAATCAAGGCTATTGGGCCAACTGAAGAAAGCTTCTAACATGCTGCAAACATGGACATTAAATACTGAGTTCATGTTGAAAGTGTCAGTAATAAGGAATAAGAAACTGATCCTCTTTATATTGCAGAGGACTAAGTTTCCTCCAGGAATACTGTGCAGTATGACTGAATTTCAAGATCTCCTTACCTGATTTCAGGTGTAACAATCTCTGCGGCCAGACTATCTGAAGATTCTTGACTTCCAAGAGGCATTAACCCTATAAATGTACAAATACGGATGCAAGGTTTAAGAGAGAGTACATTGATTTCTTTTAGTTTCTACATGAAACCCTACTTTAAGCATTAATTTTAACATTTAAAGTCTTCATTTTAGTCAAGTAAAAGACCATGTCACAGTTGCCTTATATTAATACCATTTTAACAACTGTACAGTGTACAACTGAATGGCAGTAACTCCACTCACTATGGTGAACCATCAGCAACACCTACCTTGTGTCTGGATTCCTTCATTTAGCATAATGTTTTGAAAACTCAAACATATTGCAGAACTTATCAGAACTTCATTCCTTTTCATGGCCAAATAATATTCCATTGAATACGTATATGTATACAAATATATATATGTACATTTTTTTATTTTACTTTTATTTTTTTTTGCTCCTTATGTGTTTTTATTTTGTTTCATATTGTGTTGTGTTGTATTTTTTCCTTTTTTTTAAATTCTTACGTTAATCCCCATACATTAAATCATTGGTTTTAGATGAAGTGTTCCATGATTCATTGTTTGTGCATAACACCCAGTGCTCCATGCAGAATGTGCCCTCCTCAATACCCACCACCAGGCTAACCCATCCTCCCACCCCCCTCCCCTCTAGAACCCTCAGTTTGTTTTTCAGAGTCCATCGTCTCTCATGATTCGTCTACCCCTCCGATTTTCCCCGCTTCATTCTTCCCCTCCCGCTACCTATTTCTTCTTTTATCTTAACATATATTGCATTATTTGTCTCAGAGTTACAGATCTGAGATTCAACAGTCTTGCACAATTCACAGCGCTTACCAGAGCACATACCCTCCCCAGTGTCTATCACCCAGTCACCCCATCCCTCCCACCCCACCCCCCACTCCAGCAACCCTGTTTGTTTCCTGCAATTAAGAATTCCTCATATCAGTGAGATCATATGATACATGTCTTTCTGTTTGACTTATTTTGCTCAACATAATACCCTCCAGTTCCATCCACGTCGTTGCAAATGGCAAGATCTCATTCCTTTTGATGGCTGCATAATATTCCATTGTATATATATACCACCTCTTCTTTATCCATTCATCTGTCGATGGACATCTTGGCTCTTTCCACAGTTTGGCTATTGTGGACATTGCTGCTATAAACATCGGGGTGCACGTACCCCTTCGGATCCCTACTTTTGTATCTTTGGGGTAAATACCCAGTAGTGCAATTGCTGGATCATAGGGTAGCTCTATTTTCAACTTTTTGAGGAATCTCCATACTGTTTTCCAGAGTGGCTGCACCAGCTTGCATTCCCACCAACAGTGTAGGAGGGTTCCCCTTTCTCCACATCCCCGCCAACATGTCGTTTCCTGACTTGTTAATTTTAGCCATTCTGACTGGTGTGAGGTGGTATCGCATTGAGGTTTTGATTCGGATTTCCCTGATGCCAAGCGATATTGAGTTTTTTTTTTTTTTTGATATTGAGCATTTTTTCGTGTGTCTGTTGGCCATTTGGATGTCTTCTTTGGAAAAATGTCTGTTCATGTCTTCTGCCCATTTCTTGATTGGATTCTTTGTTCTTTGGGTGTTGAGTTTTATGAGTTCTTTATAGATTTTGGATACTAGCCCTTTATCTGATATGTCATTTGCAAATATCTTCTCCCATTCTGTCGGTTGTCTTTTGGTTTTGTTGACTGTCTCCTTTGCTGTGCAAAAGCTTTTTATGTTGATGAAGTCCCAATAGTTCATTTTTGCCCTTGCTTCCCTTGCCTTTGGTGATGTTTCTAGGAAGAAGTTGCTTCGGCTGAAGTCAAAGAGGTTGCTGCCTGTGTTCTCCTTTAGGATTTTATGGACTCCTGTCTCACATTGAGGTCTTTCAAACATTTGGAGTCTATTTTTGTGTGTGGTGTAAGGAAATGGTCCAGTTTCATTCTTCTGCATGTGGCTATCCAATTTACCCAACACCATTTGTTGAAAAGACTGTCTTTTTTCCATTGGACATTCTTTCCTGCTTTGTCAAAGATGAGTTGACCATAGAGTTGAGGGTCCATTTCTGGACTCTCTATTCTGTTCCATTGATCTATGTGTCTGTTTTGGTGCCAGTACCATGCTGTCTTGATGATGACAGCTTTGTAATAGAGCTGGAAGTCCAGAATTGTGATGCCGCCAGCTTTGCTTTTCTTTTTCAACATTCCTCTGGCTATGCGGGTCTTTTCTGGTTCCATACAAATTTTAGGATTATTTGTTCCATTTCTTTGAAAAAAGTGGATGGTATTTTGATGGGGATTGCATTGAATGTGTAGATTGCTCTAGGTAGCATTGACATCTTCACAGTATTTGTTCTTCCCATCCATGAGCATGGAACGTTTTTCCATTTCTTTGTGTCTTCCTCAATTTCTTTCATGAGTATTTTATAATTTTCTGAGTACAGATCCTTTGCCTCTTTGGTTAGATTTATTCCTAGGTATCTTATGGTTTTGGGTGCAATTGTAAATGGGATCGACTCCTTAATTTCTCTTTCTTCTGTCTTGTTGTTGGTGTATAGGAATGCCACTGACTTCTGTGCATTGATTTTATATCCTGCCACTTTACTGAATTCCTGTATGAGTTCAAGCAGTTTTGGGGTGGAGTCTTTTGGGTTTTCCACATAAAGTATCATATCATCTGCAAACAGAGTTTGACTTCTTCTTTGCCAATTTGGATGCCTTTGATTTCTTTTTGTTGTCTGATTGCTGTGGCTAGGACTTCCAATACTATGTTGAATAGCAGTGGTGATAGTGGACATCCCTGCTGCATTCCTGACCTTAGGGGGAAAGCTCTCAGTTTTTCCCCATTGAGAATGATATTCGCTGTAGGTTTTTCATAGATGGCTTTTATGATATTGAGGTATGTACCCTCTATGCCTATACTCTGAAGAGTTTTGATCAAGAAAGGATGCTGTACTTTGTCAAAAGCTTTTTCTGCATCTATTGAGAGGATCATATGATTCTTGTTCTTTCTTTTGTTAATGTATTGTATCACGTTGATTGATTTGCGGATGTTGAACCAACCTTGCATCCCAGGGATAAATCCCACTTGGTCGTGGTGAATAATCCTTTTAATGTACTGTTGGATCCTATTGGCTAGTATTTTGGTGAGAATATTTGCATCCATGTTCATCAGGGATATTGGTCTGTAATTCTCCTTTTTGATGGGGTCTTTGTCTGGTTTTGTGATCAAGGTAATACTGGCCTCATAAAATGAGTTTGGAAGTTTTCCTTCCATTTCTATTTTTTGGAACAGTTTCAGAAGAATAGGTATTAATTCTTCTTGAAATGTTTGGTAGAATTCCCCTGGGAAGGCATCTGGCCCTGGGCTCTTGTTTGTTGGGAGATTTTTGATGACCGCTTCAATTTCCTTAGTGGTTATAGGTCTGTTCAGGTTTTCTATTTCTTCCTGGTTCAGTTTAGGTAGTTGATACATCTCTAGGAATGCATCCATTTCTTCCAGGTTATCTAATTTGCTGGCATAGAGTTGCTCATAATATGTTCTTATAATTGTTTGTATTTCTTTGGTGTTGGTTGTGATCTCTTTCATTCATGATTTTGTGGCTTTGGGTCATTTCTCTTTTTTGATAAGTCTGGCCAGGGGTTTATCAATCTTGTTAATTCTTTCAAAGAACCAGTTTCTAGTTTCGTTGACCTAGTCTACTGTTCTTTAGTTTCTATTTCATTGATTTCTGCTCTGATCTTTATAATTTCTCTTCTCCTGCTGGGTTTAGGCTTTATTTGCTGTTCTTTCTCCAGCTCCTTTAGGTGTAGGGTTAGGTTGTGTACTTGAGACCTTTCTTGTTTCTTGAGAAAGGCTTGTATTGCTATATACTTTCCTCTTAGGACTGCCTTTGCTGCATCCCAAAGATTTTGAATAGTTGTGTTTTCATTTTCATTGGTTTCCATGTATTTTTTTAATTCTTCTTTAATTTCCTGGTTGACCCATTCATTCTTCAGCAGGATGCTCTTTAGCCTCCATGTATTTGAGTTCTTTCCGACTTTCCTCTTGTGATTGAATTCTAGTTCCAAAGCACTGTGGTCTGAAAATATGCAGGGAATGATCCCAATCTTTTGGTACCAGTTGAGACCTGATTTGTGACCTAGGATGTGATCTATTCTGGAGAATGTTCCATGGACACTAGAGAAGAATGTGTGTTCCGTTGCTTTGGGATGGAATGTTCTGAATATGTCTGTGAAGTCCATTTGGTCCAGTGTGTCATTTAAAGTCTTTATTTCCTTGTTCATCTTTTGCTTAGACGATCTGTCCATTTCGGTGAGGGGGGTGTTAAAGTCCCCCACTATCACTGTATTGTTGTCTATGTGTTTCTTTGCTTTTGTTATTAATTACCTTATATAATTGGCTGCTCCCATGTTAGGGGCATAGATATTTACAATTGTTAGATCTTCTTGTTGGATAGACCCTTTAAGTAGGATATAATGTCCTTCCTCATCTCTTATTACAGTCTTTGGTTTAAAATCTAATTTGTCTGATATAAGGATTGCCACACCAGCTTTCTTTTGGTGTCCTTTAGCATGGTAAATGGTTTTCCACCCCCTCACTTTCAATCTGGGGGTGTCTTTGGTTCTAAAATGAGTCTCTTGCAGACAGCATATCGATGGGTCTTGTATTTTAATCCAGTCTGATAGCCTGTGTCTTTTGATTGGGGCATTGAGCCCATTTACATTCAGGGTAACTATTGAAAGATAGGAATTTAGTGCCATTGTATTGCCTGTAAGGGGACTGTTACCGTATATTGTCTGTGTTCCTTTCTGGTCTATCTTGCTTTTAGGGTCTCTCTTTGCTTAGAGGACCCCTTTCAAGATTTCCTGTAGGGCTGGTTTTGTGTTTGCAAATTCCTTTAGTTTTTGTTTGTCCTGGAAGCTTTTTATCTCTCCTTCAATTTTCAATGACAGCCTAGCTGGATAGAGTATTCTTGGCTGCATATTTTTCTCATTTAGTGCCCTGAATATATCCTGCCAGTCCTTTCTGGCCTGCCAGGTCTCTGTGGATAGGTCTGTTGCCAATCTAATGTTTCTACCATTGTAGGTTACATATCTCTTCTCCCGAGCTGCTTTCAGGATTTTCTCTTTGTCTATGAGACTTGTAAGTTCTACTATTAGATGTCGGGGTGTTGACCTATTTTTATTGATTTTGAGAGGGGTTCTCTGTGCTTCCTGGATTTTGATGCCTGTTTCCTTCCCCAAATTAGGGAAGTTCTCTGCTATAATTTGCTCCATTATATCTTCTGCCCCTCTCTCTCTTTCTTCTTCTTCTGGGATCCCAATTATTCTAATGTTGTTTCATCTTATGGTATCCCTTATCTCTCGAATTCTGCCCTCGTGATCCAGTAGTTGTTTATCTCTCTTTTTCTCAGCTTCTTTATTTTCCATCATTTGGTCTTCTATATTACTGATTCTCTCTTCTGCCTCATTTATCCTAGTTAGTGCCCACATTTTTGATTGCACCTCATTAATAGCCTTTTTGATTTCTACTTGGTTAGATTTTAGTTCTTTTACTTCTCCAGAAAGGGTTTCTCTAATAACTTCCACATTTTTTTCAAGCCCAGCTAGTATCTTTAAAGTGATGATTCTGAACTCTAGATCTGACATCGTACTAATGTCCGTATTGAGTAGGTCCCTAGCAGTCGGTACTACCTCTTGTTCTTTTTGTTGAGGTGATTTTTTCCGTCTTGTCATTTTGTGCAGAGGAGAATAGACTAATGAGAGAACAAAATGCTAGCAGAGTAACAATGTCCCCAGAAAATATACTCTAAACAAATCAGAAAAGACCTGAAGCAGTGGAAGAAGAAACGGAAAGAGAGAAAAAAGAAAAAGAAAAAAAAGAAAAAGAAAAAGATAAAAACAAACAAAAACAAACAAAACAAAACAACAACAACAAAAAAACCAGAATGTGATCAAATATGATCAGGCTGGTATATAGATCAGTGCCACACACTAGATTTGGGGTGTATTTAGGTCTTTTAGAAGAAAGTGCCTCCCAAAATTTTAAAGAAAGAAAAACTTATATATGTACAAAAATAAGGGTTGATATGATGAAGGGATGGAATATGAGTAAAGATGGAAATTATAAAAAATTTTATAAAAGGAACTGATAAGAAGTTTTTTGAAAAAAGAAAGAAGAGGATTAAAAAAAGAAAAAAGAAAAAAAAAGGGAGAGAATGTGATCAGGCAGGAGAATAGAAAACACCATATACTAGAGATTTAGAGTATATTTTAATGTTAGAAGAAACTATCTCAAAATTTTAAAGAGAGAACTTATATATATATGCCAAAAGTATGGGTAACTACTATGAAGGGATAGAATATGACTCTAAAAATGAAAAATAAAAATGTTTTTTTAAAAAAGGGATGGATAAGATGTTGGTTGAAAAAGGGAAGAAGAAAATTTCAAAAAAAAAAGACAGTTAAAAAAAAATTAACTTTGAAAGACTAAAGAATCATGGGGAAAAGTCATGAATTCTATGTGCATTATTCCCCTAGCGCTGGAGTTCTGCCATTCTCATTGATCGATAAACTTGGTCTTGGCTGGCTGTTCTCGCTGATCTTCTGGGGAGGGGCCTGTTGCCTTGGTTTCGAAATGTCTTTGCCGGAGGCGGAATTGCCCCGCCCTTGCCCCCTCCCGGCTAAGTAATCTGCTCGGGTTTGCTTTCTGGAGCTTTTGTTCCCTGCGAGCTTTCCGTACAGCTTTGGAGGCGGAGAGTGAAAATGGCGGCCTCCCAATCTCCACCCCGGAGGAGCCTAGAACTCGGTGCCCCACTCCTCAGTGAGCCCCCAGAGAAAAGCCGTCAATCACTCCCATCTCCCCGGTCTCCGGCCGCATTCCGTGCTCACCCGGCCTGTGACCGCATGTTTCTCTCTCTGGCACCCGACCCCGGGTGGAGTCTCCAAACTCAGCAGATCCCTGCAGTGCACTCCTGCGCGGCTCCTCCCGGGGGAGGAAGGTGAGTCTCCCAGGATCTGCCGCTTGTTGGGTCCCTGCTGGAGGAGCAGTGGCCCGACTGTGCTGCGGATCCCGGTTTATGGCAAGCCTGACCTGAGAGCCCGCACCTCGGCTCCGTCTCTGCAGCTGGCTTCCCTGCTCCGAAACCTGGGAGCTCTGCCACACTCAGGCACCCCCAGTCTTTCTGTGACCCCGAGGGTCTTGAGACCACACTGTCCCAGAGGGTTCCACCCCCCGCTTAGCCACCAGAGTGACGTCCCTTGGTGGAGCAGACTTTTAAAAGTTCCGATTTTGTGCTCCGCGGCTCTATCACTTGCCAGAAGCGGCCGGCGGAGGCCCCTCCCCCGCCGTCTATCCTCCCGAATATCGCCTCGGATTCACTTCTCCGCACATCCTACCTTCCAGAAAGTGGTCGCTTTTCTGATGAGAGAGTTGTTGCTCTTCTTTTCTTCGATCTCCTGTTGAGTTTGTAGGTGTTCAGAATGGTTTGATCCCTATCCAGCTGAATTCCTGAGAGAAGACGAAATCCAGGTCTCCTACTCCTCCGCCATCTTGCTCCGCCCCTTACATGTACATTTTCTTGACCCATTCATCTGCTAAGGAACATTTAGGCTGTTTCCATCTTTTGGCTACTGTGAATAATGCTGCTACGAACGTTGGTAAACCAGTTTCTCCTTGAGTCCTTGCTTTGAATGCTTTTGCCTATTTACTTTGGAATTCAATTGCTGGATCATGTGGTGATTTTAACTTTTTGAAGAACCCCCGAACTCTTCCACCAGTGGCTCTCCATTTTACATTCCTACCAGCAATGCATGAGGGTTCCAATTTCTCCACATGCCTCCCAAGAATTACTTTCCTTTCTCTTTTTCTGGTAATAATCCATTCCAAATGGATGTGAACCATCTCATTGTGGTTTTGAGCTGCATTTCTCTAATGACTTTGATACTGAACATCTTTTCATGTGCTTTTTTGTCATTTGTGTATCTTCTTCGGAGAAATATCTATTCAAGTCCTTTACCCACTTGTGAGCTTAGTTGTTTTTTGCTGTTGTTGAGTTGTATAAGTTCTTTATGTATTCTGGATATCTATCACTTACCAAATATATGATTTACAAATATTTTCTCCCCATTTTATGGGTTGCCTTTTCACTATCAATACTGTTCTTTGATGCACAAAAGGTGATGAAGTACAATTTTTTCATTTATTGCCCGTGCTTTTGGTATCAATTCCAAGAAATCAGATCCAAAGTATGATAATTTCCCCATTTTCACCTAAAAGTTTTATAGGTTTAACTCTTATATTTAGGTCTTTTATCCATTTTGATTTCATTTTTTTAATATGGTATAGGGGTACAACTTCATGCTTTTGGATGTGGATATCCAGTTTTTCCCACGGAGTATGTTGAAAAGACTTTCAGTTCCCCCACTGAATGGTCTTGACACCATTGTTGAAAATCAACTGACCATATATATAGGAGGGTTTATTTCGGGGCTCTTTATTCTATTTCATTAGTCTGTATGTCTGTCCTTATGCCTATACCCACTGCTTTGATTACTACCTTTTTATTAAGTTTTGAAATCATTAGGGTGAGTTCTCCAACTTTTTTCTTTTTCAAGACTGTTCTGGCTATTCAGCGTTCATTGACATTCCCTATGAATTTTAGGATGGGTTTTTCTGTTTCTGCAAAAAATGCCAATAATATTTTAGTAAGGGTTGTACTGAATCTGTATATTGCTTTTGATAGTATTGTTATCTCAATACTTTGGTAGTTTTTAAGGTGCAAGTCTTTGCCTCCTTGGTTAAATTTATTCCTAAATATTTTATTCTTTTTGATCCTATTGTAAATAAAATTTTCTTAATTTCCTTTTTGTACTGTTCATTAGCATACACATATATAATTTATTTTTGCAGCTAATATAACTGAATTGCATCTTGCAACTTTGCTGAATTCATTTTATTAGTTCTAAGAGGTGTTTTTTTGATTTTGGTGATGTAATCTGCAGCGATAGTTTTAGTTCTTCTTTTCCAATTTAGATTTTTAAAAAATTTTGGTCTAATTGCTCTGGCTAGAACATCTATGCTATGTTGAATAGAAGTATAGAAGTGGTGGCAGTTGGTATTGTCTTGCTTCTGATCTTAGAGGAAAAGCTTTCAATCTTTCATCACTGAGTATGATGTGCACTGTGGGTTTGTCATATATGGCCTTTATCATGTTATGGAAATATCTTTTCTAGTTCTCTTCCTAACTTATTGAGGTGTTTTGTATGTGTGTTTTATGATGAAAGGGTGTTAGATTTTATCAAATGCCTTTTCTGCATCAATTGAAATGATCAGATGGTTTTTTTTCCTTCATTCTATTAATGTGGTACATTCTATTGATCTCCATGTCTATCTTTATGTCAATTTCATGCTTTTTAATTATAGTAGCTTTATAGTAAGTTTTGAAATCAGAATGTAGTCCGTTCCACGATTTTTTTTTTTTAAAGATTTTATTTATTTATTTGAGACAGAGAGAATGAGAGACAGAGAGCATGAGAGGGAGGAGGGTCAGAGGGAGAAGCAGACTCCCTGCCGAGCAGGGAGCCCGATGCGGGACTCGATCCCGGGACTCCAGGATCATGACCTGAGCCGAAGGCAGTCGCTTAACCAACTGAGCCACCCAGGCGCCCCATTCCACGATTTTTTGTTGTTGTTATACTAGCTCCTCTGTATTTTCATATAAATTGTTGGATCAGCGTGTCAATTTCTACCAAAGAAGTCTGCTTAGAATGTGATTGGAATTGCATCAAATCTTTAAATCAATAAAGAGAACTGCAATCTTAACTAGAGTGAATTTTCTGATACCTGAACATGGACCGTCTCTCCATATATCTAGATTTTTTTTTTTTTTAATTTTATTTGTCAGAGAGAGGGAGAGAGAGCACAAGCAGAGGGAGCGGCACGCAGAGGGAGAAGCAGGCTCCCAGCTGAGCAGGGAGCCTGATGTGGGACTCGATCCTGGGACCTTGGGGATCATGACCTGAGCCAAAGGTAGGCACTTAACCGACTGAGCCACCCATGAGTCCCCATATATCTAGATCTTTATCTTGGCAGTGATTTATAGTTTTTAGTGTTCAAGCTTACACTTCATTGTTAAACGTACTCCTGAGCATTTTATTCTGTATGATACTATTGTAATTTCATTTTCAGATTATTTACTAGTATTCACAGAAATATAGTTGGTATTTATATACTGATCTTGTATCTTGAGACTTTGCTGAACTTACTTACTAGTTCTATGATTTTTTTACATCCTCCTTTCCAATCTGAATGCCTTTTATTTCTTTTTCTTGCCTGACTGCACTGCCTAGAACCTCTGATACTATGACGAATAGAAGTGTCAAGAGTGAACACCCTTATAGGCACCCCTATGTTTATGGCAGCATTATTTACAATAGTCAAATTATGGAAGCAACCCAAGTGTCCAATGATAGGTAAATGGATAAAGAAGAGGTGGTATATATGGAATAGTATTTGGCCATAAAAAAGAACAAGATCTTGCCATTTGCAACAACACGGATGCAGCTACAGAGTATAATGCTAAGATTCTCTCTCTCCCTCTCCCTTGGTCCCTCCCTGCTCCCACTCTAAGAAAAAAAATAAAAGGAAGAGACAAACCTAAAAACAGACTCTCACTTAACTATAGAGAACAGACAATTATCAGAGGGAAGGTGGGTGGGGGGGATGGATGAAATAGGTGATGGGGATTAAGAAGTACACTTATCTTGATGAGCACTAAGTGATGTATAGAATTACTGAATCACTATATTGTACACTTGAAACTAATATAACACTGTATGTTAACTATACTGGAGTTTAGTAAATAATAACAAAATAGAAAAAAAAAAATGATCATCCTTGCCTTGTTTCTGATCTTAGGGGAAAAGCATTTAATATTCATCATTAAGTACAAGGTTAGCTATAGGTTTTTCATAGCTGTCCTTTATTAGCTTGCGGAAGTTTCCTTCTATTCTTAGCTTGCTAACAGTGTTTATCACAATGTCACCAACTTTTTAAACATAATGATATACACAACACTCCATGTCAGGCATACAAAATATACTTCATTCTTTTTAATGGCTCTATAGGATACAGTTGAATGAGACTGCTAACTTCTAGACTGTTTCTAAATTTCACTATTATAAATGATGTTTAATTCATTAGGATAAATTTTTAGAGCAAAATGGCTAGGTCAACAACATATATGTAAATAAGGTTAAAACATATGGGTTTATAGGTAGCAAAGAAACAAATGTGTAAGTTTACATAGGATGGTCTCTCTTGAGGATATAGGAGCTCAGAGTTAAAGAATTAAGGCTTAGGCTGATTCCTAAATTTTGGGAAAACTGATACAGTTGATTAGAGATACATGAAAGGATTACCAAGCAGCAATAAGGGTCTAATTACATTCAGAAATAGCTGTGTGTGCGTATGTGTGTGTGAAAACATACATAATTTTCTCAAAAGCAAAAATCTATTACTGACTACTATAAACTAAAGAGCCTCTGCACAGCAAAGAAAACTATGAACAAGATGAAAAGGCAATGTACTAAATGGAAGAAAATATTTGCAAACCATGTGTCTAATAAGGGGTTAATATCAAAAACAACTCATACAACTCAACTGCAAAAACAACAATTAAGAAATGGGCAGAGGACCTCAATAGGCATTTTTTACAAAGAAGACAAACAGATGGCCAACAGACACATGAAAAGATGCTCAAGGTCACTATCAGGAAGATGCATATCAAAACCACAATAAGAGGTCACCTCACACCTGTTAGAACAGCTATTATCCAAAGGACAAGAGATAACAAGTTGTGAGGATGTGGAGAAAAGGGAACCCTTGTGCACTGTTGGAGAGAATGTAATTTGGTGTAGCTACTGTGGGAAAACAGTATGTAGGATCCTTAAAGAATTAAAAATAGAAATACCATATGATCCAGCAATTCCTCTTCTGGGAATTTATCCATAGGAAATGAAAATACTAACTTGAGGAGGTATCTGTGCCCCTCACTATTTACAACAGTTAAGAGATGGAAACAACCTACATTTCCATCAATTGATAAATGGATAAACAAATTGTGTGTGGGGGGGTGTGTATATATAAATATTATTCAGTCATAAAAAGAATGAAATCTTGCCATTTGTGATATTATGAACCTTGAGAGAGCATTATGCTAAGTGAAATAACTCAGATATAGAAAGACAAATACTGTGCGATCTCAATTCTAAGTGGAATCTAAAGAAAACAAAACAAAAAACACCACCAAAAAACCAAGCTCATAGACAGAGAACTGACTGGTTGGTGGTTGCCGGAGGTGGGATGTGGAGGGTTGGCAAAATAGGTGAAGGGGTTCAAAAGATATAAACTTCCAGATACAATATAAATAAGTCACAAGGCTATAATGTACAGCATGGTGACTATAGTTAATAGTACTGTACTGCATATCTGAAAGTTGCTGAGAGTAGACCTTAAAAGTTCTCATCACAAGAGAAACAAATTTTGTAACTGTGTATGTTGATGGATGTTAATTAGACTTAGTGTGATCATTTCACAATATATACAAATATCAAATCATTAGGTTGTACACCTGAAACTAACATAATGTTATATGTCAATTATACCTTAATAATAAAAAGAAAAAAGAGAAAATAATTGTCTTTAGCTGGTCCTGGTTAATTTGGAATAGAGAAAAAAACTTTAGGCTATCTGAATTAGGGTTTGACAAGCTTTCAGCATAAGGAAAGATGGTGGTGATGAAAACATAGTTAAAATGGCTGCTAGACAGGCTGTGTAAGCTAGAAAACGAGGCCAGAAGAGAGCTGTCCAGCTTACCAAGAGAAACAACAGAGAGGGGATTAAAGGTACAATGTAATCTGTAGAAGGAATGAAGAGAAAAAGGAGGGTATAGTCAGAGGAAAGGAAGAATTCCAGTTTTGGGTAACTGAAAAGCCAAGGGCTTGTTACTGGAGGGGAGCAAACAACTGTGAAGCTGTACAAGTCACTGTTTGGGCTCCAAATCTGCCAGCATGATGACAAAAGTGGTAGGGACTAACCCTGAGCTAAGTGCTGCTCCTTTCCTATGAGAATAGCAGAGTTCTACTTTGGACAGAAGTCCTGTAATGGATTGATATCCACCCCATATCTCAGGTGGAAAAAAAAAAAAAAAATCACTGACTTAGAAAGTTTGACTTTTAAAGAGGTCATAAGAAACTTTCCAGAATAAAACTTTCCAGGTTTATTATTAACACAAATGATTTAACAAATGTTTATGCTTTTGACCTGATAAAATTCAAATATTTAAATTAAAATAATAGGCAAGTAAATCTGGTCTCATTACTATAGCCTGTTTACCATAAAATCTGGCTAACAGTTTAGAATTTATATCAACTCCACAGCCTGTTAACTAATTTTTCATTTTCATCCATTGTTGCAAGCACTTTAAAATGAATCTAAAATTAAAAAAAAAAAGTATGTATTTATTTTAGAGAGAGAGAGTGTGCAAGTGGGGGGGGGAGGGGCAGAGAGAGAATCCTCAAGCAGACTCCCTGCTGAGCATGGAGCCCAACATGGGGCTTGATCCCAGGACCCTGAGATCATGACCTGAGCCAAAATCAAGAGTTGGCCACTCAACTGACTGAGCTACCCAGGTACCCCTGAAGCTAAAATTCCTACTGTTATCATAAGAAATAAATAATCTTGGTTACTGAAATGTTTTTACCTTGAGTTGTGAGCTGTCCTTCTTGAGCCTGTACACAACGAAGCTCTTCAATGGTTTCCTTCAGAGAATCCCTTTCTGTTCTTAACCTCTGGAGGGACATTAAAAAGAAGAAAAGTTAGCTTCAAGTTTTATGAATTTATTCATTGGTGGTCTTCGCCTTACTAAGAGAATGATGAACAGCAGTGAAAATGGGCATGTTTCACCTTTTCATCTTCCACAGAAAGATCATAATAAAAGGAAAATATTACAACAAACTTTTTCCCATTCAACAATATTCAATATCTAGTATGTGCAAGGCAATGTTATTCACCGTTAAACGTAAGTGTCTACTCTGTCCTTAACGTAAGTACATTATACAAATAACATTCCTTTCATTAGACATAAAAAGAATCAAACAGCAAAGACTTGAAATATTCATAAACCATTACAAAGTAAAAACATTTTTAAAAGATTCAAAATATGCTGAACAACAAAAAGAACTGTGTCCTCTGTATTAATTCTAAAGAAAACAAAAAAGCTACACAAATTTATAGAAAGTAATGAGCAAAACAATGTATAAGAAGCAACAGTGGTAGAAAAGATAAAGATATACAAAAGAAATTAGTGGAAATAAAATTATTCTTTTAATCTTTTATTTTAGATTTATTTCTGAAACACAAATGTAAATCTTCTCTAATTTAAAAAACAGGATCTCTAATTAAAAAATCTATAAATAGAAGGAATTAAATATCATTATCTTAATTTTAGCAGTGCTCAAAACCAAAATGCCTTATTATACTCACATCCTTTTCTTTTTGAAGACTGTCAACTTTTTCTTTTAGCCGCTTATATTCAAAATCTAATTTATCTGCTTTCTTCGATTCTTCAGATAATCTATTTTGTAGTTCTACTACCTGATTCAGAAAGGTACCATTAATTTGTATAATTTGAAACATTAAAAATTTTCACTATTTTCTTCTGCAAAGGTATGAAAACTCCCTCCCCCCAAAATACTAAAAAAAAAAAAAAAAAAAAAAAAAGTGTAGGATATAGCAGCCTACCCCAACAGAGAGAACTAGTAACAAACATCTACCCAGACATTATGGGTTCTAAAACCAGATCATCCAGAATAGCAATGTACAAAATTACAAAAGAACCTACAGGACAGCTTCCATTTCCTGTTATACAGATAACAAAGGAGTCTGAAACTCTTTCAGCACAAAGCCAAAGAAACACGAGGGGAAAAAGTCCAATTGCACAGCTAAGCTTACAAGAAAGTAAGGGAAACCCTCAGGGGTGAAAACTGCAGTGAGAAGTTTGTATGGAAGCTATGGGGTACCATGAGGCATCCCCCAACTGTTAATACCAGGAACCTAGAGCTTTGAATTTAAAGGAAGATGTGGTTGTTAAACCACCTTGGGCTTTAAAAGGTGCTGAGTCAGTAAACAGGTAGGTTAGGAAAAAATCCATTAGCTGGAAAAAGCAGTAAGGAAGATTGCCTGTCTTACAGTGAGTACTCTGGGTCTAATGAAGTGTAACTTGAAATTTTGATTCTAACTATGGCTTGCTAATATGTAGATTTGTTGACATTTTTTACCACATGCCTTATCTAGCAAATCCTAACTCAAGCAATTAATTTAGTCTTGGTTGGTAGTGCTGTGAAATATCTGGCCTAAACAAAACATATGTTGTCTGGAAAAACACAATATAAACCCAAACCCCCAAGTATTCCCGAAGAGAAAGATGAGCCAAATCAAAGAGCAAAGGCCATAAAGAAGCTACTATGAACACCAGTTAGAAAAACATTAACAGTACCAACAACAACAAAACAGAATAAGACCTATAAAGATTTGATTGGAATTATCAGTTATAAAATGCGAGGTTTAATGCATAAAGAAAATAAAGACAGAAATCTAAATTATGAAATACATAAAGAAAATAAAGGCAGAAACCTAAATTATGAAAGGAAGATGATCGGGCAGGTTTGAAAGAATACTCAAAGAGAACTTGCGGAAAGAACAATACTATCATTGAAAAACAAAGTATAGTAAGCCACAGATCAAAATAGCTAGAATTCATGTATTACAGAATTGTACTGCAATATTTCTAGTTGTAGATTCCTTATTTATTTTGAAATTCTTTTTTTTTTTTTTTTGTAATTCATTGTTAATACTATCTCTGATGTCCTTCATTAGTTCTAAAATTGTTCAGGCATTCTTTTTTTTTTTTTTTTTTTTAAGATTTTATTTATTTGACACAGAGAGAGAGCACAAGGAGGCAAAGGGAGAAGCAGGATCCCCGCTGAGCAGGGAGCCAGATGTGGGACTTGATCCCAGGACCCTGGGGTCATGACCAGAGCTGAAGGTAGACACCTAACCTACTGAGTCATCCAGGTGCCCCTATTCAGTCATTCTTTTCTTCAAATAATGTCTTTCTGTAATTCTTGCTGTTCTCTCTTCTGTAACTCTAATTAAGTCATCTCATTTTAATATTTTAAAATTTCACATATAGTTTCTCTGAGGTACTTTTATTTTGGGTAATTTTCAGTCCACATTCAAGTTCACTAATTCTTTCAACTTTATTGTGTACTGAAAATATCATAATAAAATGTTGGGAAGAAATGTATCCAGCAAAAAAACTTGCCAGTCATTCATGGTGTACAGAGCTGTTCTATTAAAACTTCTTCAACTGATTTTAAGCTAGTATATAGTTTTGATGCCAAAATCAGATCAGGAAAGTATGAGATAGAGAACTTCAACTGAATCAGAGAGGAAAAAGATTCCAAGTAAAATGAACAAAGCAAATCTAACAATATGAAAACAACAAATTCTCAGTGACTCTATGAGGTTTAACTCAGGAATGCAAGGATGGTTTAAGCATCAACAATCCATTAATATAATTCATCACATTAATAGAAAGGAGGAGCAGTACAGGAATCTCTCCATGGTGTAGGAAAAGGAGTTGATTAAATTCAGCATCTAAAGACAGACAACCTGAGTAAAATGTGCTAATAATATACGGGTAAAACATTTAAAGCATTCTGTATAAAATCGACAAGAAATGGTTGCCTACTATAATTATTTCTATTCAGAGTTGTATTACAGGTCAAACATGATGATTAAGAAGGAAAAAAAGGGTATGGAGTAGAAAGAAAGAAAAAAAACTGATTTGTATATGACTTCTGATGAGAGACCCTACAGACATTATTAGAAGTAATAATACGAGAATCTGGCATGGTTGTAAAATGAACATAAAAATCAATTTCAATCATTTAAATGAGCAATAAACTGAAAATGGTATCCTTTCTTTTGCTAATTGCAGTTACAAAATCCGAAAATCCGAATAAGGTACCTAAGAGTAAATATAACAAAACATGTACATGACATTTAGAAGAAAATTATAAAACTTCACTGAAAGACACTGAAGACCTAAATAAATGGAAAGATGTATTCATCAACAGGAACATTCATTGTCATAAAGATGTCAGTTCTCTTCAAATTAATCAACAGCATCAATGTAATTCCAAACCCAAAGGTTTTGGGTATAAAGCAAAGGAAAAGGTCTAATAGACAGTTTTGAAAAAGAACAAGGTGTGTGTTATCTGTGTTATCAAATATGAAATGACTAAAAATCTATAGGTAATAATAAGTGGGGTACTGGTGTAAGAGTAGACAAATAAATCAATGAAACAGAAGAGTATGCCAAGAAACAAACTTACATTTAAGATGGAAACTTTAGGTATGTGGTAAGACAGAAATTGCAGGTCCTTGTGGAAGAGACTATTAAATAAACGCCACTAGGTTGAATGGTTGCCTACATAGACAATAAAGTATCAAATGGATCCTTAACCTAGCATCCTACACAAAAACTTATTCCATGTGGATAAGAGACCTAATTGTGCAAAACAAACTTTAAATCTTTGTTAAGAAAATAGAGATTGGCTTACACTCTTGTGTAGGAAATGATCTAAGACCTAAAAGGCACAAATCATAAAAAGATATTTAAAGTTATCTTAAAATTAACCTCAAAAAAAGTAAAGAGGTTACAGATTGGTAGAAAATAAATGCTGCAAGTGTAACCGACAAAAGATTAATAGCAAGAACATAAAAAACTTCCAGAAATCAGTAAGAAAAAGAAATAATACAATTTTAAAAATGAATAAAAGATTTAAAATGGGCCATTCACAAAAGAACTGTAATCAGTAAATATATTTGTAATTAGGGTAATGCAAAGTATAATCATGAGAAGACACTATTTCATATTCATCCAATTGGCAAAATTTCAAGTATGACAATACTATGTGTTGGTGATGTGGAACAACAGGAATTCACTAAAACTGCTATTATAGTAATACAATCACTTTGAAGAACAATTTAGTAATATTTAATTAAATGAAGACACCCTAAGGAAGAAATTCCTTATAGCTAAAAAACTTACACACACATGAAGAGGACATGTTCAATAATATGCATAGTGGCATTTATAATTAAAAAAAAAAAAAGGTTAAAACATCCTGTATGTCCTTTGATGGGAAAATGGATAAATTGTGGTATAGTGACTCAATAGGATACCATATAGCAGTACAAATGAATAAAGCTATACCTATCAACATAAACAAATTTCCCAAATATACTGAGCAAAGTAAATCACAGAAGAGTCCTTTTACTATATCATTTATATAGTTCTGAAACATGTCAAAAATGTTATACATTATATATATATGAACTAATATATATGCACCAAATGAATAAAGAGATGCATGGTAATGAAAACCACAAAACAGCACAGTGATAACTATAATGGGGAGGGGAAGAGTCTGTTTTATTCTTTAAGCATAGATACTTGTATTATTCTTTTAGTTCTGTGTATTTTGTATTACATAATAACTTAAAAATAAAAAATAGAAGGATCTGCTACAGACACTAGTCAATAACCTCTGGATAAGAATTAAGTTTCAATGTTAACTATACTGGAATTAAAATTAAAAACTGAGTTAAAAAAAACAACAATAAAAAACCCTAAGTTTCATAGGTAAAAAACAATACCGTGAAAACAAAGTAAGTGGATTTTTGGTAAGCCACAATGTTATAATGGAGAACTTGCTTGAAAACATCACCAAGAAACTTTGTTACTATTCTTTTTACCTGTCTCTTATATGTCTCAAGTTGACTTCGAGCTGCATTGGCTTTTCTTAACTCTTCCTCTAGACTGACAGTGTTCTGCATATACATAGTATTCTTTTCTTCTAAGAGTTTAACCTGACGCCTCAAATCACCAAGATCTTCTAGCTTCTTTTTATATGATTCCACTTGGCCTTCTAGTTTAGACACTTTATCAGAAGAATGTCTAGAATGAGATGGGAAATCAGAAATCAGAAACACATCCAGAGTTGTAAAGCGGTTTTAAAAGTGCTAACCCAAGAGCGACTGCCAGAAAAGAACACATTCTGAAATTATAAGACCAAAGGTGAGTCCAGATTAATGTTTTATTCAGGCTAAAAAATGACCAAAATTACAGCAAAATGTGTAATGAAGAATGTTATATAATTTAAGGAAAGCAGGTGGTGGTGGTGGTGGTGGTGGTGTGTGGGAGGGAGGGGTAACCAGCAGAGTCACATGTAGCTCAAAAGCAAAATACATTGAGCAGTGTGTGTCCAAATGATCTGGCAATTAGAATGTTATTAATGACCACAGGAACAGCTATTTTCAAGGAGTAGTGGGGGCAGGAGGTGGCAAATTTTAGGGAGTTAAGGAGACCATGTAAATTTCACCTTGTTGTAATCTAAAATTTGTTCTGGAGGGAAGGAGAGAGTAATAAGTCTTTTTTTCTAAGAGGAAAGAGACCTAAACATACAAACATATGCTAAGGTGGGAGATCCAAATGTGAAGAGAAATGATAACTGATGTAACACAGTCCTTGTGTAAGCAAGAAGTGTTGAGACTCAGAGCACTGAAAAAGGAATCAGTACTGGACATGAGTAAGAATAACAAGTCTACATTCTAAAAGCAAAAATGCAAAGACAGGTGGCAATGCAGGGCAGTTAGGAGCTGCAGGAAGTATAGGACATGGACAGTCCCATAGTTCATGGCCCCTTTCTTTGATGCAGTAGGAGACAATGCCATCTCCTGAGACTAAGGCATGGAGAGGTGTGGGGGGTGGGCATCCAGGTGAGAAGTTATGGAAATATGTACTAGCTATGAGAGGAATGGGAGACAGAACTATCTATGATGAGCAGAATAGTGACCACAGGTAAGAACCAACCCAACGAAGAGTAAAGATCATGAATTCGTAGCAGGACAAAACTATATCACTATGTGATTTTCTCTGCTCCTTCCTGGTATTCAAGGAGCAAAAGTAAAAATGGCTGGAATGATCCAACAGAGGATAGGCTATACAAGTGGAATGGTCAGAAAACGAGGCGGCAGGGCGTGAAGGCACTTGGTGAGAGAACAAAGTGCAGATAAAACGGTCCAGCAAGGAAATGGTGCCTCGTGGGTGTGACAGCATCCGAGGAAGAGGAAGACTGAGTGACCAGAGGACTTGAAATTAAAGAAAAGGAGGCGTAATAAGAAAAGCTCCAGAACTATACCAAGTATGAAGCGGTGGTTGAAGGTTAATTTCTATTTAACATTTATATAGCACTTACCTGCCAGATACTGTCCCAACTGTTTAGAAATATAAACTCAGTTCTGCATATAAATCTGAGGTAGATATGTGCATCATCTCCATTTTACAGATGAGAAAATGGTTACACAGAGATTTAATAAATGGTAGCACTGAAATCTGAACTCAGGTAGTCCGGAAGGTCTAAGTCCTCTTAAACACCGTGCTATGTTCAGAGATCCTAGAGTTTGTTAACATCATTGGTAGAGCTGTTCTGGGTGATGACAGGCCTGAGATTCTAACAAGATGGGAAGATTGTTTACCTAAGAACATCTATTTCATCTTTTAGAGACTGAGCTTCATCTGCCAAAGTGGTTAGTTCATCATTCTGTTGCCGAAGTTCAGAGATTTCCTTTTCTAACTCTTCACAGCGAATACGATAATCATCTTTGGCTGCTTCTAGTCTGTAACCAAAACAAAATAGACCAAGAAAGTACTATTTATTAACAATTCTCCTTTGAACAATAAAAGGAAGTAAAAAAACATGAGAATAAACTCTTGAATCTTCTGTGACCATAAGCTCTACCTCCAAGTTTTAACCGTCCGGAAAACGGATTCCACTGGTCCAAGGCTTGCGGAAACTTAACAACTAATTACCACTCCTCTATTCAGAAAATTAGATGTCAAGAAATACTTTTCAAAATACAGCACATATAATTCATTTAAAGTTTTATTTCTATGAAATTAACATATGTTCCTTGTTGAAAATTTACAAAATACAGAAAAGCAAAGAAGATAAAAATCATGTATTGATCTAAATAGATCATACTGTTAACATTTTTGAGTGTATCCTCCAGTATGGTTGCTATTCGTAGATCTTTCCCCTCCAAATATGGATAATACCATTCCTACTTCTTATTTTGTTTTGCATAACATAAGTCCTTCCTTTTGATTTACAAGACTGTCTCTCATGTCACAAATATTATTTACTTTTAATTTTATTTAAATATTGAATATTAACAGAAATTCTTATTTCTTATGTAATTCTGTTGAATTTTATACTTTATAGTTTCCACTTTTAGTATATGATTAGAAATTTTTTTCTTTTATCTTATATTTTGTTAGGATTTATATGGTTTCATTTTTAACAATGAAATTCTCAATTTCCCCTGGAATTCATTTTAGTATATGATATAATGTAGGAATCTAACTTTTCCTGCCAAAATACCCACTACCCACCCCCAAACCATTTAACAAATAATTTAACCTTTACCTATTGATTAAAAATTGCCACTTCTATTATATTACACATTTTTTTTAAATACACTTGGGTTGCTTTCTGGATCTTTGTTTGTGTTACCAGTTTGTCTGTATTTTGCTGCACCAGTACCAAGTTTTTAAAATTAGCACAGAAATAGAACATTTTAACATTGGACACAGCAAGTACTCCCTTATTATACTTTGTGTGTAAATGATCTGGGAATCTCTTGCTCATCAATACTTCTAGCTGAAAATAAAATTTAAATTGGAATCAAGTTCAAATTATATAATAATCTGAGAAAATGGCATTCTTACAATCTTCCATTAAAAACAGGGAAACAAAACATGTAAACATGTTATCTCTCTCCACATATTGAAATAATTTTTATGTATAACAGAGTTTTCATAAGTCCCTCATATTTCTTTTAAATTTTTTTATTCTTTGGATACTTATTTATAAATGCCAAGTTTTTCCTGATGATATTAACTAGTTATTGATAGAAAATCTTATGACCTATGCAAATGTCTTACAGTTACCCTCTCTCCATTAAATGTTTACTGGTTCTGAGAACTTTTCAGTTGATTCACTTAACATTTTCTAGGTGGACAAGCCTATTATTTATAAATAATGGTCATTTGTTTTTTGTCATTCCAAAATTTTTAGGTAATTTCTCTTTCATTTTCTAGAAAATAACTAAATTGTATATGCCAGGCAATATTCTCAGTACTTTACATTTGTTAACTCATTTAATACTCAAAATTTCTAGAAAGTAGGTAATTATTAGACCATTTTATAGTGGATGAAATGGAGGCATGCCCATGGTTACAGAGATACTAAGTGGCAAAGCCAGGATTTTTAGAATGTCTAGAAAAAATTCAAATATTAGATTAACACTCATCCTCCCCTTGTTCTTTACACATACATACATATAATAATTTCACATACCAAGCTTATTTTTTTTTAAAGGTTTTATTTATTCATTTGAGACACAAAGAGAGAGAGAGAGAGAGAACATGAGCAGGGGGAGAGGGAGAGGGAGAAGCAGGCTCCCCGCCTAGCAGGGAGCCCGATGTGGGGCTCAATCCCAGGACCCCGGGATCATGACCTGAGCCAAAGGCAGACGCTTAACCATCTGAGCCACCCAGGCGCCCCTTTACCAAGCTTATTTTATACTATTCCTTGTCCTTTAACTTATGGATTGAAGGAACTAAAATATTCAATAGTTATTGTAATAGACTTAATAATATTCGACAGGTTAACAATCCTGGGATAAAGTTTATTTTAATATAGTACTGTACTGAATTTGCTATTGTTTTATTTAGGATTATTTTTAAAATACGCATAAAAGAGATGTTAGTATTTTCTTTTTTTTTAAGATTATTTTTGTTGACTTTGATGTAGGGAGGGAAAAGTGGAAGCAAATGCTTATGCTCCAGCTCTTATCAGTGGCTAGAAAACTGGATTTAACTGCCCCCCCACCAAATCTTTATTTTTAAATATCTGAAATCTATAGACAGTTTGAAAGATAGATCAGTGAATACCTGCATACCCTTTGCTAAATTCACCCACTATTAACATTTTGTTTCATATACTTTCTCTCATTCACTTAAAAAAAAAAACAAACATGCATTTTTTGGAGAACTATTTGAAAGGAAGCTGCAGAGGTCATGACCCTTCACTCCTAGTAAATACCTCAGCAAGAAGGACAATCTTTCATACACCATCATAATACCATCATCATATCTAAGAAAACTAATGTTAATTTAATAATACTATCTTATATGTAGACCATATTTAAATTTCTCCAACTGTAGTAAAAATATCTTCTAGTTCCCTCTCTCCACCCTGATCCAGGATCCAATGAAAATTCTCACATTATCTTTACTAGTATTATCTCTTTGTCTTTCCCTTCTTTTTATTTTTTTTTATAACTTTGACTTTTTCGAGTAGTCTTAGCCATCTTTAAGGATATTCCTTGTTCTGATTATTCCTTCATAATTACATTCAGATTAAATATTTGACAAAAATACTACATAGGTGACACTGGGTACAATGTGGGTGGTGCTGCTAAGTTTGATGATTTGGTTAAAATAACTGCCAGATCTCGCCATCAAAATGTACATTGTCCCTTTTGTGATTAAAAATAAACTATGAGACTTAAATCTTAAAAGCTACCAATGCTCCAAAAAAAAAGAAAGAAATTAAAGGTAGAAAGTCATAATAAAGATGAGCCAGAAGCATTATATCTGACTATAAAGAATAATAGATACTGAGGGGTGCCTGGGTGGCTCAGTCAGCTAAGCGACCGACTCTTGATTTCAGCTCAGGTCATGAGATCCAGCCCCGCGTTGGGCTCCACACTCTCTCCCTCTCTCTCTCTGCCCCCCCCCCTTTTTAAAAGATTTTATTTATTTATTTGAGACAGAGAATGAGATAGAGAGCATGAGAGGTGGGAGGGTCAGAGAGAGAAGCAGACTCCCTGCTGATCAGGGAGCCCGACGTGGGACTCGATCCCGGGACTCCAGGATCACGACCTGAGCCGAAGGCAGTCGCTCAACCAACTGAGCCACCCAGGCGCCCTCTCTCTGCCCCTCTTATACGTGAGCTCTCCCTCTCTTGTGCTCTCTCTCAAAAAAAATTAAAACTGAAATATATAAATATATAGTACTAATAAAGTATTTGAATTGTTTAAGTGCTTCAAAATATAAACTGCGTATGTATTGCAACGATAAAAGCATGAGACACTATTTCCTTCATTATGAGAATGCAGGACAATTCTAAATATCACTTCCCCAAACCATATTTTAAAAAACTAGCCACAATTTAGAAACAAAAGGATAAAGTCATACTTAAATTCTACTACCTACTGATTCTGTCTTAGAAAGTCAAGATGCAGGGCACCCGGGTGGCTCAGTCGGTTAAATGTCTGCCTTCAGCTCAGGTCATGATCCCAGGGGTCCTGGGATCGAGTCCTGCATCGGGCTTCCTACTCAGTGGGGAATCTGCTTCTCCCTCTGCCCCTTACCCCAGCTCGTGTGTACTCTCTCTCTCTCAAAAATAAATGAAAAATGAATCTTTAAAAAAAAAAAAAAGTCAAGATGCAGATGACAGTACTCAAAAACTTTTTGGTCTCCTTCACACTGTTAAAATTACTGAAATTACAAAGAACTTTGTTTATCTAAGTTTTATCTATTGATGTTTATCTATCATATTGAGAAATTAAAACATCTAAATACATTGAAAATAACAGTAACAAACCCATTATATTATTATAGACAACACACAGTTTATAAAAAAATAACTATATTCTAGGCAAAAAGTGAGAAACACTTTTATGATTCAAATAATCCAGTTTAATAGAAAACAGCTGGGTTGTCATAGCTATTTCTATATTCATCTGTTGTGATGGCTTTTTGGCTGAAATATATGAAGGAAATCTACCCTTGCACAGATACGTAGTTAGGAAAGAGAGGTCTGGAAGACTCTCTGAAAGGGTCTCAGTGAACCTGAAAGGGGTCCTCAGACCACATCTTGAATTGCTGATGTAGACCATAGGAGGTGGATGATTTCTAAAGTTTTAGAGAGGACTTAAAAATCATTTTTATTCTTTCGTGTTAAGGTAAGATATTCTATTTCTTACTGCTAAGTCCTTCAATTTTATGGTTCTGTTTTGTCTGGCAGGACACCAAATTTTTCCTTTTCTTCTTTTCCCTTTCACTGTCCAATTGCCAAAGGGTCATCCTTCCTTCCTTTTGGCCTTTTCCTCTCCAAGAAGATGTTTAGAAGACTGTCCCTCTAAATCAGTTTGCCTTTTAAATAAGTCTGTCTCTATAAATCAGGCACCTGGCCTTTATATTGTGTCTCTTTAAATTCAGAGCCTTTATGTTTTTATGGTGACTGGTCCTTTAAGACGATGTACTTAACTATAAAATTTTTCCCCTGAAGTTTGTAGTCTAATCTTTATTTATTTATTTCTTAAAGATTTTATTTATTTGACAGAGAGAGACACAGTGAAAGAGGGAACACAAGCAGTGGGAGTGGGAAGGGAGAGCAGGCTTCCTGCGGAGCAGGGAGCCCGACACGGGGCTCGATCCCAGGACCCTGGGATCATGACCTGAGCTGAAGGCTGACGCTTAATGACTGAGCCACCCAGGCGCCCCATAATCTTTATTTTAAAAGTAGTTTCAGATTTTGAGTGAATTTAATCTTTCTGGTGATCTCTCCAACTTACCCTCAGGCCCCTTCACTAGTGTTTTTCTGTCTTCCTCTAATTTTTTTTGTCAGTCTGCCTTCACTTGCCTCAAAGTACCTAGCAGAATAGGGTAGGACAGGTGTGTGGGATGTGTGGCTCATGTTTGTTTCCGTCAATTATATTTCGGTTGAGGCATTCTGTCTTCAGGTAATAATGAGCATGTATTTTTTTTTTCCTTAAAGATTTATTTATATATTTAAGGCGGGGGACGGAAAGGGAGAGAGGGAATCCCAAGCAGGCTCCATGCCCTGCGCAGAGCCCCACATGGGGCTCGGTCTCACAACCTTGAGATCATGAACTGAGCTGGAACCAAGAACTGGACACTTAACTGACTGTGCCACCCAGATGCCCCCGAGGGTGTAGATTTGATAGAATTTTTCCTAGACATAAAGTTATTTCATGTCATGTGGGAAGATATGGGGGAAGTTGTTTATTATTATTTGGTCTGCAGCTACCCAAAAGTCCTAATACTGCATTTTTTTTTTTTAAAGATTTTATTTATTTATTAGAGCAAGCGAGAGAGAAACAGCATGAGAGGGGAGTGGGCCACAGGGAGAGAAGCAGGCTCCCCGCTGAGCCGGGAGCCCGATGCGGGACTCGATCCCAGGACTCTGGGATCATGACCTGAGCCGAAGGCAGTCACTTAACCAACTGAGCCACCCAGGCACCCCTAACACTACATTTTTAACATTAAAAGACAGTTACCAAATTTTTAAAAATTAGACCTTAGTGAGTGGTCCTTTACCTGAATGTTTCTTCTTGGAGTTGTTCCAGCTGAGTTTGGAGCTGCAGATGCCTTCTTCCTGCAGGACTGTTAGGATCTTCTATAGAATCAGATTGATTAAGTCTTTCCATTAATACCTGATTCTCTGCCAAGAGACTACTTTTCTCCTCTTGCAATGCTGCAACCTGTTAGAACATAGGAAGACAGCAATTATTTCTTCCAATTACACTGGCATCAGCATAATCACTTGGGAATTAGCATTATGAAAGCCTGTTTTAATCAACTTTCACTTAAAACTATTACATTACTTTGCAATACTGCACAGGCAGAGCAATATGTAAGAGTAAGCAAGAGATCATTCTTTATATCTGGAAAGACAGTTCACCAAATACGATACATAAATGGCAACTAAGCACACAAAAAGATACTCATGATTAATTATTAAGGAAATGCAAATTAAAACCACAATGTTATACCAATACACTCTTACTAGAATGGCTCAAATAAAAAATATTGGCTATACCAAGTGTTGGGAAAGATGCAGAACTTTTTTTCCTTTTTTTTTTTTTTAAAGTAGTCTCCACGCAGAGCCCAACAGGGCTTGAACTCATGACCCTGAGATCATGCCCTGAGCTGGGATCAAGAGTCAGATGCTTAACCGACTGACACACCCAGGTGCCCCTAAAGATGTAGAACCAATGGAAGTCTCATACATCTCTGGTGAGAATGTAAAATGCTTCAAGCACTTTGGAAAACAGCTTTGCATTTTCCAAAAAAAATTAAACATGCAACTACCACATGACCCAGCCAGTATTTACTTACTCAAGAGAAATAAAAGCACAGGCCCACACAAAGACTTATAAAGAATGTTAGGGCAGTTTTGTTTGTGATAGAGAAAAACTAGAAACAACACAAATGTTCATCAACAGGTGAATGGAAAAATTCTAGTATATTCATATAATAGAATACTATTTGGCAGTAGAAAAAGAACTACTGATACTGTCAAAATGAATCAATTACAAAATAATGGAAGAAGTCAGACAAAAAAAAAGAGTATATACAATGTATGACTCTTTTTATATGCAACTCTAGAAGATATGAACTAATCTATAGTGAAAATGCAGAGTTGGGGACTGGAGGGGGAATACCAAGAGTCATGAGGAAACATGAAGGTGACGGGTTCATTATATTAATTGTGGTAATGTTTTCACACATTCATACATATGTCAACATGCATCAAAATTGTATACCTTAAATATGAAGTTTATTATATGTTAATTACAGCTCAATAAA
This sequence comes from Mirounga leonina, assembly GCF_011800145.1. Taxonomy (NCBI): domain Eukaryota; kingdom Metazoa; phylum Chordata; class Mammalia; order Carnivora; family Phocidae; genus Mirounga; species Mirounga leonina. The sequence continues at coordinate 1,744,144 of NW_023270320.1, forward strand.
GCTATAAAACAAAAGTTAACTGCCATTTCTAATTCTCACTTGCCATTGCCCACTTTCTCTTGAACTCATTCTAGTTGGGCTACTGGCCCTACCATTCCACAGAACTGCTCATCAGGATCACTACTGACACTTCCATGTCACTGTGAATAATCAACATATGACACAACCGATCACACCCTCCTCCCTGAAGCAGTTTCTTCACTTGGCTGCCAGGACACCTTACTCTTTTGGTTTCTGTACCAACCTACCAGGCTTCTCTTTCTCCTTAGTCAATTCCTCTTGACTTCCCTGCAATTAGAGTGCCTTACAGCTTTCCTTCTCTAGACAGTGAAGAAACTGCTTCAGCTCTATAATTTGGCAAAGGCGAAATTTTTTACTTCAACAATTCTATCTTTAATTTACTTAGTGTTTGATTTCTGATTTTAGTGTCTTTACTAATTTCACTGAGGGTATTAAATAGATTAATAAGATTAATCTCTGCTACTACCCCAAATTTCTCCACTTCCTCTAGGACTACTTTCCTATTTATCTTGCTCCTTTTCTCTTTTGTAATGCAGATTTTCCTTAATTAAGTAGTCAAAGCAAGGGTAACTGTAAGCTATGCATTCATGAGCTTCACATTAGGGCTTATCTATAAAAAGCTGGCCTTTATGTAAATTGAGTATCCACTATGGATATTGGCAAACCCTACAAATGAGGGCTTAAAAAAAAATCTCCCTCCACCCCTCCCTAAAGCTAGCACAGATATCCCTCCTTTCTTTTCTTGTGTCCTTATACCATTTTCATTCATTTATTATAAATTTAATGGGGATGCAGGAAGGAAAGAAAATTAATATATTTGATGTGTATACTATCTTTAACCAAAAATCTGTTTCCCCCCTTTTTTTAATTAGGATTGCATGATAGCCAAACTATACTGTATGGTAGTACACAGCACATTTGGTGTTGCTTTTAGTGGTGCATTTCAAATAGGTGGTACACAGAAAAGACCTCTTACCTGCATATCCAGTTCATGGCATCTTTGAGCAATTTCTTCTTTTGCTGACAAAGCTTCATTTAGTTCCTCTGTAGTTTTCTTCAACTAGTTAGAAATAAAGAGATACAATAAACATTTCAATATGAAGTAGCAACAATTAATAATTACATAGGCACAATAAAGAATTAAAACACTTTCATTTCTTTCTGAGGGGCAGGGAGAAATCAAGAACTCTTCTGAAGAGTCAAAAGCAGCCATTTCTAACTTTGAAGATCTTCTGGTCCTAAGTCTTGTCTTTTCGGTACTCTGAATCTGGTTCTTTCCTCTTATCAAGTTTTCTTACACTTTCCTATCTGGGCTACATGATTCTTGGTAATGTTGATTCTGTAATAACTGAGAAAATTTCCCTTGATAACATATGTATGTGCTAGAGGATGAGGGTTTCAATTGTTGAAATATATAGCTAAAAGTAATTCAACACAAGTTCTTCAGTCATATTAAACCTTTATATTAATTTATATAACACAGTTTTAAAAATATTATTATTCTGATTCTCAACACAAGCCAAACATTTCTGAGTTGTGTCCCATAAACCCTAAGTTAGCAACGCATGAACAAATTAATTAAAACTGATTACTTAATTTTAAAAAAGAAAAAAATTGATATAAAAAATTATAATAGCTTTTCCTTTCATGTGACCAAACCTCTGTGTAATAATAGATACAAAAAAAAAAAATCATACAAGGCAACAACTTTAAAATCTAATATCACGGGCGCCTGGGTGGCTCAGTCGTTAAGCGTCTGCCTTCGGCTCAGGTCATGATCCCAGGGTCCTGGGATCGAGTCCCGCTTCGGGCTCTCTGCTCAGCCTGCTTCTCCCTCTCCCACTCCCCCTGCTTGTGTTCCTGCTCTCGCTATCTCTCTGTCAAATAAATAAATAAAATCTTAAAAAAAAAAAAAAAATCTAATATCACAAAGTAAGGGAAGCAAATTACAACTCAGGTTAAAATTTTATCATGTCCAAAGATTTTCCTACAAAACATTTAGAAACCACTGGGAAGAAATAAGAGAGGATAACACGAAGATTTCTGTTCACACTTTGGAACAATGTCCCAGGACAGATGGAATATAGAAACTGACAATTTAAGTTGCAGTATTTTATTGGAAAGCAGTAATTAAAATTACAAAATGACTTTTTGGTTAAAATCGCTAGAATAGGGGCACCTGGGTGGCTCAGTCGTTAAAAGAGTCTACCCTTGGCTCAGGTCATGATCCCAGGATCTTGGGATCGAGCCCCGCATCGGGCTCCCTGCTCCGCGGGAAGCCTGCTTCTCCCTCTCCCACTCCCCCTGCTTGTATTCCCTCTCGCTGTCTCTCTGTCAAATAAATAAAATCTTAAAAGAAAAAAAAACCCGCAAGAATATACTGCAGAGTTCCTTTAGAAATACAGTAGGTTCCTTAGTACATTTAAATATCTACTGACCGTTCAATCCTTCACAAAGATGAAGGGTGGAAGAGACATATGCAATGGAAGACTCATGTGAAATAAAAGGTATTTTGTAAATCATAAGATTAAAATGCATGCCACTTTCCAGGAATGCATCTGTTGTGTTAAATGTGGCATACAGAAAGATATCACCAATGGAAAAGAAAAATCACGACTAGAAAACACGAATTACAATGACTTAAAGTTAATTTATTTTAAAGTGGGTCATGCAATATTTTAACTACAAATTATAAATTTAATTACAAATGTGTAATATCCACTAGTAAAGTAGCTTAAGTCTTGAATTTAAGTAAATAATAAACCAATACATTCTATAAGAAAATTCAACTGAAACATTCTTTTCATTAATATCTGAAGTTTATTCTTTTCAATCTCTAAATGGATAAAAACAATGCAAAATTAGATACCTGGCGATCAAGGTCAACATAGGCATCGTTTCCAGCAGAGACAGGAGATTCCTTACTCATCAGCTAAAATTAAGATTTAAATTAAGATTGTAACTATGAGGCAAAAATGACATCATATAAAATATACTTAGACAACAACATGAACACCTGGCCACCACAGAATTATAAAAATTAAAATGAAAACACAAATGTAAAAGGTACATTGTCCTACACAGTGAAACTTTTCAGTCTGAAATTTCATCCCAGGATAATGTCTTCATTTAAAATTACAGGTCTAAATTCTGGTGCTCATTTTTACGGTAAGCCCAGTCATAAGAATTAAGACAAATCTTTAAGTTTAGAAAGTGGCTGGGGTGCCTGCATGGCTCAGTCATTAAGCGTCTACCGTTGGCTCAGGTCATGATCCCAGGGTCCTGGGATCGAGCCCCGCATCCGGCTCCCTGCTCGGCAGGAAGACTGCTTCTCCCTCTCCCACTCCCCCTGCTTGTGTTCCTGCTCTCGCTGTCAAATAAATAAATAAAATCTTTAAAAAAAAAAGTGGCTAAATGTTTTAAAACTGACTTTTCAGTAAAAAACAGCAACACTTAAGTAACTCTATCTAAAGAATAAATATGGGCAACATCAATATTAGCCAAAATGAACTGGCTGATGTTTATAACACACATACACACACGTCTTAGCCTCTCTCACCCTTGTGTTGCAGAGAGGATCCATAATGTGTGAGGGTTTGGGGGAAAGGAGATAAAATTCTGATTGTGACAAGTATCAGGGGCAGACTCAAATGGTCCCAATTTTCTACTGTTTCTTTCTTTTGTTCTGTCTGAAGGACAAAAGAAAGGGGTACAATTAGAAATGTGGGGATGCACTGTTGAGAGATCTTGTAATTTCAGCCTTCAGGACCACTCTGAGAGAACTGAAATGTTATGGGGCACCTGGGTGGCTCAGTTGTTAAGCATCTGCCTTCAGCTCGGTTCATGATCCCAGGGTCCGGGGATGGAGCCCCGCATCGGGCTCCCTGCTCGGCGGGAGGCCTGCTTCTCCCACTCCCCCTGCTTCTGTTCCCTCTTTCGCTATGTCTCTTTCTGTCAAATAAATAAAATCTTAAAAAAAAAAAAAAAGAACTGAAATGTTATGTTCAGCTGTACTTTTTTCTCCTTATCAGTGGTTCTCAAAGTGAAGTTCTCAAACCATCAGCATTGCTTGGAAACTCTCCAGAAATGCAAATTACTGGGTCCCAGTCCAGATGTACTGACTCATAAATTGTGGGGTTAGGGCTCTGCAACATACTTAATAAAGTCCTCCAGGTCTCTGATACATACTGAAATTTGAGAATTACTGCTCTATATTAATGGGATGAGAAGATTTCAAAGTCCCTCAGCATAACTAGGAAAAAAAAAAAAATCTCAGTAAGAGTAAAAAAACTACCGGCTTCAAAGTTTATGCCTTTCTTTCTTTTTTTTTGATGTGGGGCTTGATCCCAGGACCCTGAGACCATGACCCGAGCCGAAGGTAGACACTTAACGACTGAGCCACCCAGGCGCCCCTGTTCATGCTTTTCTTGTGACAATATTAATCTTAAGATTTTTTTAAGACTTCTTCCAACTGAAAAAATAATCCCATTGTAAAGAATATACAATTCATAAAAATATAAGAAGAAAAAACCATTATTCTACCATCTACAAACAATCACCTTTATAATTTTGAAATATTTAAGAAGGTACCATCCATGGGTGTAGCACACACAGGTCAAGTGAGAAAGACAAGCATACTGTAGTGTGATAAAGGCTCTGAGGGCTCAGAGAGACAGGGTCTAATCAGAGGCAGGTGGCAGAAGGACTAGGAGCATTTTCTCCCAGTCTTTTTCCTTTTCCTACCGTTATAGTTAAGTCCTCATCATAACACAGTAAACTCTGAATAAAAACTGAGGTGTCCGGGCGCCTGGGTGGCTCAGTCTGTTAAGCGACTGCCTTCAGCTCAGGTCATGATCCTGGAGTCCCGGGATCGAGTCCCACATCGGTCTCCTTGTTCGGCAGGGAGTCTGCTTCTCCCTCTGCCCTTCCCCCCTCTCATGCTCTCTCTCTCTAATAAATAAATAAATAAATCTTAAAAAAATAAAATAAAAAAAAAAAACAAAAAACCCGAGGTGTCCTACACTCTGAATATAACCTTTTCTCAACTCTGGTCTCTCATTCAATTACGTTTAGTTTATGTGCTCCTCAATTTGAGGTTTCCAAGCCCTTTATCTCCCTCCTTTCTCCTGGCCTTCTAGTGAGAACCCATCATTCTGATATTCACTTTCTTCTTTACTCTCCTTAGACTTTATAGTAAACATTATTGTTTTTTCCTGCTCACATTTACACCTCCTTCTTCTGCTAACATCATCATCTTATTTTTGGGAATTTCCCTCCCCTGCTTTAGCTTCCAGGGTTCATCATCTGTTTAACCAACTGCCTTCTACTATCTAGCCTAGATTTTTCAGTCTTTTATGTTGATGACCTTTGTCAATATCTCAATTTTCTTATCCTCTATTCCTTTCCTTTGTCCTGGCAAAATCTCAGTCTAAAATCAATCCACCCACCTATCTCTTCTGGCCATACACCAGACTGCTAAGTACTATGAGAGTGAAAAAACAAAACAAAATTTAAATCATAAAACACTATTAATATATAGTTTCCATTTTCAATTGGGCCTTTAAAGTTGCCCCAAAAGTACAGTTATGTTTTCCTAGTCAGCAGTCTCTTTTCTCCTTTTAGAGATTATTCCCTAGTCAGCAGTCTTTTTTTTCCTTTTAGAGATTTTCTAAACCTTTCCTACTTCTCAAACCTCTGCACTCTTCATCAGAAAACCTTGTCTGCAAATAAGAATTTCCCACGTCTTAATCCATAAAATTGGCAAGGTTCATGCCCATCTTTTCCTTTTTCAATCTTGTTTTAACAAAAGTGCTATTCTTCCCATTGAAGGCTAATCTCTCCACTTGTGCTCCCTGACCCAATCTCTTCTCAGCTTTTTTAGTAGCATGGCTTTTATAAAAAAGATGGGCAGAGGTGCCTAGGTGGTGCAGTCGGTTGAGTGTCTGACTCTTGGTTCCTCAGCTCAGGTTGTGATGTCAAGGGTCATGGGATCGAGCCCCACATCAGGCTCCACATTCAGCACAGTCTACTTGAGTTTCTCTCTCTCCCTCTTCCCCTCCAGCTTGTGTGTTCTCTAAAATAAATGAATGGATCTTTAAAAAAAAAAAAAAAAAAGGACACTAACAAGGGTTGGCAAAGAGGTGGAAAAAACAGAATCCTAGTACACTGCTGGTAGGAATGTAAAATGCTACAGGATCTGTGGAAAACAAGTTGGTGCTTCCTCAAAAAGTTAAACATAGAATTACCATATGACGGAGAAATTCAATTTCAACATGCCCAAAAGAATTAATAGCGGCTGTTAAAAAAAAAACAAAAACAAAAACAAAAAACCCATATACTAACATTCACAGCAGCATTATTCACAATAGCCAAAAGTAGGAACAGCCAAATGTCCCTCAACTGATGAATAAACAAAATGTTGCACACCCATACCATGGATTATTCAGCCATAAAAAGGAACAAGTATTGGTAAATGCTACAAAATAACCTTGAAAATATTGTGCTAAATGAACAAAGATAGACACAAAAGGCCACATATCATATGATTCTATTTATATGAAATATCCAGAATGGGGAAATTCATACAGACAGGAAGCAGATTACTGGTTGCCATGGGCTGGAGCGAGGAGGAAATGAGAATGGCCTGTGTAGTGGGTGTACAGGGTTTCCTTTTTTGGTGATGGAAAAAGTGCTGGAACAAAATAGTGATAATGTTTGCACAACATTATGAACATACTAAATGTCACTAATGGCAAATTTTTGTTATGTGTATTTTACTACAGTAAATAAATGTCAGTAGATAAAGAAATATAAATAGAATGTCCTTAAAAAAAAAAAAAGGCTACCATTTTACAGAAGCCTTTCTTACTTCCATTATTCTATCCAGCTACCCCCCCTTTCCCCCTAAGTCCAATTAGTCACCAAGCCTATTGATTCAAGCTCCTATAATTTTCAAATCTGTCCACTTGTCTCCACCCTGACTGCCATAACCTAGTTCAGGCTTCCATCATTCTTCGCTGGATAATTACCAAAGTCTCTTAACTGCTCTCCGTTTTTCTAGCCCAGTTTTCCTCCAAACCATTCTTCTCTTCATATGGATTTTCTTAAATATAGACTTTAATGTATTTTCTCCTTAAAATCTATTCACGGATTTCCAAAATCCCAACTCCCTAATCCTAATGAAACTGCTCAATATTCTAATGACTTTAGGTCTCTTGTTTAATTTCTAAGCACTTCCTACCTTACTGTGTTTACTATAGGCATTCTTCTTTCAGAACATCCAACATTCCATGTAGGTCTTGCTTTCTCTTGCCTCCTGGACTTGAGAACAATTTTTGCCCTTTCCTTACCTCATCTCATCCTTCCATGCTCAGTCAAGATGCCACCTTCTCTGAGAAGCCTTCCCTTAAGTCCCCAAAATGACTTAGCTACTCTTTTGAGGTACTCCTAATATTTTTCCCATTATCGTACTCTTCATTTTGAATGTTTTGAATGTATGTGAATTGCTTGGTTAGCCATTTCTCCGATAAGATTTAGACTTTGTGGAGGCAAGAGACCATGTCTGTCTTTTTCATAATTATATCCTGAATGCCTACTACCAGCTCTTGGTGTATATTAGGTGCTTGATGGTATGTTCTAAATGAACAAAAGGAATATGCATATGAAAGACATATAATCTATTCTTAAAATCTAATTGTATGTACAACTTAATATATTGCTTTGTTCGCTTGACATTTTAACCTTTTTAAGATTTTATTTAATTATTTGAGAGAGAGAGAGAAGCAGGTTCCCCACCAAGCAGGGAGCCTGATGTGGGGCTCGATCCTAGGACACTGGGATCATGACCTGAGCCCAAGGCAGACGCTTAACCGACTGAGCCACCCAGATGCCCCTCCCTTGACATTTTAACTGTTTTCCCTTTGTCATAAGATACTTTATTCTTTTTTTAAAAGATTGATTGATTTATTTTAGAGACTGAGAACGTGTGTGTATGTGGGGGGACACAGAGGGAGAGGGAGTCTTAAGCAGACTCCACACTGAGCACAGAGCCACCAAGTGGGGGGGGACACACACACACCTTGGTTTTGTCTCAGGTCGTGTCTCAGGATGCTAGATCACAACCTGAGACAAAACCAAGAGTCAGATGCCCAACTGACTATGCCAGCCAGGAGCCCCATAAGATAATTTTTTAAAAACAAGTTAGTATCAGCTATAAAATATTCCATGAGATGGAGGTACCCTAATTTAAACACTTGCTTCCCAATGGATGCACACTGTTGTCATATTTCTATTAATATAAAATAGTTTGGAGGTGCCTAGCTGGCTCAGTCGGAAGAGCACGTGATTCTTGATCTTGGGGTTGTGAATTCAAGCCCCACACTGCATCTAGTAGAGATTAACTTAAATAAACTTTTAAAAAGTTATATAAAATAGTTTGATAAACACTGTTGTGCCCAATCTTCGTCTGCTTTTCTAAATAATTCCTTGGGCTAGGTTCACAGAATTAAAAATCATTTGGTCATAGGTTTTAATTTTAAAAATATTCCTGATTGTAATTACAAACCTGTAATTACAGAAAAATTGACAAATACAGAAAAGAGCACAGAACATCCAACCATTTGGAGATGGTTAACATTTTGTCATTTTCACTCATCTTAATTTCTCTTTTTAAAAGAAATGGGATTATATTGCTCATGTGCTCTGTTTCCCTAATAAGCCTTACACATATTGTTATATATTTTCCAAAAATACACTTTAATGTTACCTAATATGCCAATATATTATTCTACTGTAATTTATTTATCTGTGCCCCAATTGCTGGGCAGTTTGATTATTTCTAATGTTTCAGTACTAGAAAATAATGCTGAAATAAACAATCTTGAGGCAATATAGCATAATGGTTCTGGGTGTGGGCTCTGAACTCAGACTGCTTAAACCTGAGTTCTAACTCTGCCACTACTTTTTGTGTGAACTTGAGGTTACTCACATTGTCTATGCTTCAGTTTCCCCTTTTATAAAATGGGGACAATAACAGCATATACCTCAAAATATCACAATTACTCATTTTTTAAAATTTTGGTAAAATATATAGAACATAAAATTTGCCATTTTAACAATTTTAAGTCTACATTTTAGTAGCATTAATTATAATTGTGGTGAATTTTAAATGAGTTAATAGACATAATGTGTTTAATAAGTACCAACACTATCTAGCACACAGTAGGTTCAAGATAAATGTCTGCTATCACGATTACTGCTATGTATCTCTGTATTTCAGATCTCCTTAGGATAAATTCCTAAAAACAGAATTACAGGATCAATTATAGTAAGGCAGAACTGTTAGTGGCCCCTTATTCTTTTTCCTATTTTTGCTTAGTAACAGACTCCTCATATTTTGGCTGGCTTTGTGACTACCTGGCATAAAGATCACATTTCCCATGGTTTCCCTGTGTGGCTATGTGAGTAATATCTGGCTAACATAAATGAGAATTGCTTAAAGTTTATTTAGAGGAAGTGGATAACTCTTCCTTCAGTCCTTCCTGACGGCTGGAAATGGAACGTGGTAGCTGGAACTTGAGAAGCCACAGCTGAACCACTAAGTAGGAAACATGTATTAAGGATGGCAGACAATAAGAAACAAGAAAGCTGGGTCCCTGATGACTATAGAGCAGAATCCAGGACCACTTAAGAGCAAAATAACTTCTATCTTGCTTGAGAGATCATCATTTTGATATTTTAACACTCATGACCTAATATCTCATATGATATAAAGAGTATAATATTTTTAAAAAGATGTACCAGTTTATCTTCCTACCATCAGAGCTGACTGCTAAACTGATCGTCTTTTAAAAGCTTTGTGTTTTTGAAAGGTCCTGTGTAGTAAGGAATTTGGCTGGCCTTTGTCCTGTTATTGGCAAGCAGCCTCTCAATCTCTGGAATTTCCTTACTGATAAGATTATCTTTGTTATTTGTGGGCCCCTAGGTAGTTTAAGCTAAAAAGTTGGATAATTGAAATTGGGGGCTGGCCATGCCAGCAAAACCAGCCATGTATCAGCCTGGGTCTTTGAGCCACTTGAAAATCAGCCTGACTTCTGCAGGGGAGGAGAGCTGGAAACTGCGTTCAACCCCATGGTCACTGATACAATCAATCATACCTACATAATGAAACCCCAGTAAAAACTTTGGACATGAAAACTGAGGTGAGCCTCCCTTGATGGCAGTACTTTAGAATTGCCACACAGTAATGTGCTGGGAGTGTGATAGGTCTTAATTCCATGGAGAGGGAACAACAGAAACTTTGCATCTGGGACCTCCTAGACCTCACTGTATTAATTTTTGGGGTGGGGAGAGTTGGTTCTGGTTTGTATTCTTTCTCTATAGTGATACTGTCATCATTCCTGAGTTCTGTGAATCAGAACCCTGAGGGGGTAGTGGGAACTCCTGGATTTACAGACAGATGGTCAGATTTTTGAAAAACACAACTTTACTTAATTTGCACTTAGCATTTTTCATGTTGTCTGTTGTATTTTTTTCTGTCAGTTGCACGTTCAAGTCCTATATTGTTCTCTAGTACCCGTTTGTTCCACTTTTATTTTTTTCCACTTTTATGATTAAAAACATTCTCACATCCTGAGATCAACTGGTTATTAATCTACATTTTATTTTTACTTTTATAATTTTATGTTTCACATTTGATGGAGTTCAAGACATGCTACCCCAAAGTACGGCTCCTTGGCATACTGAATACTTCAAGCTGAAGGAATTGGAGAAATAGCAGGTACAGAAAGCAGGTCAGAAAAGCCTCATGTGAGAGGTGCCCTCCCTATACTCAAAGGAAAGAAGAATCCTTATCTCTGAAGACACAGGGATTCTGAAAGGACTCTGAATCAACAGGACTTGCTGTTTCCCCCAGGTTACTACCCTTAACTCAAACCCTTACTTGCCCTATCACATTTTTCCATGATTCTCCACTCTTCATCAAACCTAGCACCAAAGTACTCAGGTTTAAACGCTTCTTTGAAAAACTAAATAAAAAATAAACACTTCTTTGGTCTTCATTTCCTTAAGAAGGTCTCGATGTTATGTAAAACTTACATTAAATACATTTGTATCCTTTTTCTTGTTAATCTGTCCTTTGATACAGAGGTCTCAGTTGAGAACTTGAACGGGTAAAAGAAAAAGATAATTTTTCCTCCCCTACAGTTTTGGTATATTCAACTAGAAATAGCTTTGGGTATGGTTGGAGTTGAAGACCCACTTTCTGCCAAACAAGAAACCAATAACTAAGTGTGAGGTAGACTGCTGGTTTAAGATATATATTTATAATGGCTTTAGGAATTAGTCTACTATTTCTAGTTCATTGGGACATTTTTAAAAATTAGTAGTAGTTACTGAATATCTATACCAATAGACAAATGTTTAAGATTTAAATACAAATGAGAAATTTAAATGTTTTTGTAATAAAAACGAGGCAAGCTATTATCGTAAGTACAAAGAAAAAAATTCTCAAAAAATGAGGAGAATCTCTTTTTAAAATTTCTACATCTACTATTTAAGTTCCAGTTTGCTCCTTCAATTTCTCACAAACAGTAAGCATAAAGCTCCAACATACCTCCTGAATGGCTGTCATGACAACATGCTGAACAGATTCCTCCATCATCATAATGGCTTGGATGTACTCTGAAAACAAGAACAATCTGGAATGTCACTGTTCAAGTTAAAGATACTCAAGGAGTAAAGGCTCACACTTCATGAATTCTGTGTTTTCATTCTTTCCAGGAATTCTTCATATGCATCACAGGTAAAGTCAAGTCCGAAAATCACAGTATTTCTCTTTCCTTAAGATAAACCCCTGGACCACCACCATCACCATTACTTACAAAGTTGAGGCTACAGCTAAAGGTCAGAGGAATACAAGCTCTTAGGAATGTAAAGACAATGAAATGGTAAAGCCCAAAGCCAGGACGGAAAGAACTCCTTATTACTATTCCTAAAATTTAAAAATTATCTTTCACATTATACTTTGTTATAGGTTAAAAAAAACTCTGATGTCTGTGCTTTATTCTTGTGTGACATCAAAGCATTGCATCATGTACAATTCCTACCTTAATACTTTCTACTACAGAATAGAAAAATCTTAATAAACCTAAGAGCTGCTTAGGACAAAGAATTAAGACAGAGTTAAGATAGAAAGTGACACCATAATTAAACAAATATTGCATAACCCTGGGCTTTAGAATACATCACTAATAACCTAAAGTACCAACTTCATCAATCTTACTTACCCTCACCACTACCAAAAAAGAGGATCTCTTAGCTGTCAGTAGGAAAAGATAATGTCTTCTAAAAAGGCCCTAGAAGTAGTTTTCCTTATTTGCAAATCCAACAATGAATGGAAAAGTGGCATTAAACAAAACAAAAAAAAAATCAACAGGCCAGCTGGGTTCTAACAAATATGGTAAATACGTTTTAATAAGAAACATTTAGAAGAGTAAAATAATTAGGGAATTTTAGCCTCAACCTGCCTCTCTCCCCTTACATCCAAAAAAACCTCTCCACACATACACCAGAAACTTGTCTCAGCACTTCAAGTATTACATGATGGCGTCTTACTATGAAATTGTTTAAGTGATCTTTTGGTAAGAGACCCATGTATTTGAATGCCAAGCTGTATAATGCTTTGTGTGATGGATAACTCATTAAAAAAAAAACAACAACCCAAGTATTTTGGCAGCACTACTAAGTTAGGACATTCTGGCTGTTAATGCCAAAGCTCTTCATTAATCAAAAACATACTTTTAAGCAAGTGTTGTTCTAAGGATACTTGTACCCAATCAAATGTGTGGTGACACATACAAATATACACAACATACTTAAATCACAGGCATTTCTTAGGACAACATTAAGAATGTATCAGAACCACTATTTGGAAAAAAAAGCCCTTTATTCTGAGCTCAATTTTTTGTTCTGTTTTGTTAACAAGGAGCATCCTATAAGTCTTGGAATACAAAAGAATGCTTTTAGATATTCTGCTCAGAGGTACCAAACACAGAATCCCAAGGCTCTGGAGAAAATGGCACAGCTAGGATGACTAAACAGCCCTCGAAATAAAAGACTGTGAACATGGGAAAGAAAAAGCAGTGGCACTGATAACGGGGAAGGAAAATTTAATGACAGCCTACTGGAAGTGAAGAAAAGAACAGTGGGAACAGGGAGGTTAGGAAGTTAAGTTAGGTGTGAGAGGGGAAGCGTTAGTTAAGAAGCGGTGTTGCCACGTCAAGGCCCTTCCCCGCGAACACCGTAAAATGCTACATGATAAAATGATGATGACAACTATGTTAATGTACAATCTTTGAAAAGCAAAACAAAACAAAACAAAAACCCTACAAATCTTTAGTGTCCAAAATACAAGTATATATGATTATTGGGTGCAGATCTATGAGGAAGTGCTGGAGAATGAGGTGTGCTAGGTCAGCGAGATTATCTTGAAAACTTAGTTTTCAGGGCCAGAATTTACAGATTAGTATAAAGAGGATGATGTTTAAACATGGAGACATGGGTTGTTGTCCTTGCCTAGCCTTTCACAAACCAGAAATCCTGGGCAAGTCATAGAATACTTAGTTTTCCTAATGTGTAAAAAGTATTTTTTGTTCTGTTAGTACCTAGTAGAGTACTGGGCAGAAAAGAGACACTCAGTAATTATTATCAGTGTGTCTTCTACTAATCTTTGCTTTTTCAATTTTAGCACCATTTATTTCCCCCAATTTGAGAAGTCAGATGGCCAAGATAAATGTATGCTAGGTCAATGTTCTGAGCAACTGCTCTTTACTTCTGGTAATTGAATAACTCATCTAAACACAGTCTTTTTTATTTGTATAGTGCTTTATGGATTCCAAAGCAAATACACATATACAATTTCATTTACTCCTCATGATCACCAGGTTTTGCATCCTCATTCTGTAGATGAGGAAACAGGCTGAGTGCCTAATCCAATGTCCATCAGGTAGCAAATGGAAGATCCACTTTAATAAGCCTCATGTTATACATCATAAATGTGCAGTGGCAAGTAATACTGAACTCAAATTCATTTACTTTGATTCTTAGTTCTCAACTATGTTTCTGAAAACAGAGAATGCCCTCTGGATAAATATGATGTTAAAAATCCCATTCAAAGTTTTCATCATCTATATACAATTTCAGGGGAGAAACGGAATCTAGGTGTTACAAGAGAAACTTGGTCTGTGTGAGAAGCTGGATATATATTATGATTGTCTGCTTTTCCATAGGACTATGGATATAGGTAACATCTTTGTGTTCTATTTCCACCCTGCGGTAAATCCAATTAGCCAACTCTTAACAGCTATATGCTTCCAAGAGTTGCTGAATCTCTTAACAGAATAAACACGTAAGAGGTCATTATCTGAATTCAGTGAACTATATTAAATAAATTTTCATACACCTTTTAAAATCAAAGCATCTACTTATTTAATCTGTCTTGAATCTTATTTATACCAATCTTCTAATCTTTGATAAAAAACATCTAGATATTTTAGTAATATACAAAACTCACAAATGTAGAAAATTCTCTATTTTAATTCTTGAGTTGAACTAAATAAACTAAAACTTACTATAAGAGCATGCATGCTAAATCTAAAAGGAATAGGGACAAAGAGAAATAAACACATTGTTAGAAAAAACTCTCAGCTCACAGACCAAACACTAGTCATAGCTTCAAGAAAATAATGTTGACCATTATCAAACTTGTCACAAGAACACTTAAAACGTATAGACAAGTCAAATAAAAATCTATTTTGAGTCACCGGGGATGAGGTACAAGGAGTAACAAAAAAACCTTTGGGCTTAAAAAAAAAAAAATCCATCTTCTATGAAGGTCCTCTAATATAATAGTAAAATACCGTGTCATCATTGTTTAGAGTAGTCCCTGTCTACCTTTCTTCTCTTTCATCGCCCTTCATCCCTTCCTCACTATTCTCTAATTATATGTGTGGTTTTTTTAAATCTCTCAAAGGTAACCTAAGTCTTCCCGACATTCAGTTCCTACTATTCAGATTACTCTTAGTCCATCCTCCTCCACATCTTTGCTTACATAACTTTCCTGGCCCACGCCTGGACTGGCCCCCCATTACACTTTACCTTCACAGCACTCATCACCTCTCAGCTCACACAGTTGTGTGTGGCATTGCTTCCTGCCCTCCCCTCCACTCACCTAACAGTTCCACAAGGGCAGGTGCCGTGTCTGTTCTGTCTGGCACGGTGCTCCTAGCCCCGGGATAACGCACGAGTTCAGTAAATTTTGTGAAATAAATCCTTCATACTTGCAATCTAAAGTAGCCAATTCTAAGTTCCCAGAGCTGAGTTGATCCAGTTTAACCTTCTCATTATTACTGATATTAATTTAGCTGGACCTTTTCCAATTAACGGTAAATTTCACCATACTCATTGTAGTTAAAAATAATCCAAAGAATTATGTAGTTTTGCTTAAAGGGAAAGAATATTATTACAATCAAATTTTTCTAAATTGCAAAGCTCTTATGCTTGCAAACAAAGTACCAGTAAAATTATAGAAAATGGCATTGTTTGGGGCACCTGGGGGGCTCATTTGGTAGAGCACACAACTCTTGAGCTCTCAGAGTCACGAGTTTGAGTCCCATGTTGGGTGTGGAGCCTACTTAGGGGAAAAAAAAGAAAATGGCCTTGTTTGAGGGTGGCCTTATGAAGATGTTATTGTTTGTACTGGTGATTTATATATAATATATACAATATGTATTACTTTCCTTAATTATTTTAAATGCATACACTAACATCACATAAATTACCTTGCTTCTGTTCACAGTTCACAGCACAGCCTAAGATGAGTTGAAGCATCCTTCCGAGCTCTGCTGCATCAGAATGTTCTCCAATAAGATTCACATCAGGAAGGGTAAAGTCATTAATTTGCTGTCCTAAAATCTGAATGGGGACAAAAGGATTAGAATTGCATTTACATTTTATGTCCAAATAAAATATTTGATACAGATTAGTTTGTCAGCACCAGAAACTCATTGCTAAGGAGAGCTGTTATGTCAGGTTCACTCCCAATTTCTATTTTTACCTCCCATGCCTAAATTATAACAACCTCTATCACCACAACTTAGACCCCAAAACTGAATACTTTGATCCCTTCACCACCCCCAGAAAGACAAATTCTCTGAAGTTGAAAGTAGAGACAGAGAGGTTCTGAACAAGGGGGCATCAGAAAGAGGGGAGATTAAATATGGGTTCATGCCCCAACAGTAAGATTCCCCCCAAACATGTTCACTCCATTTGACTCCAAAATGCTGATAGCCAAACACCTATATCAGGAAGGAGAATGGAGAATTCCTTTACGGGGAAATTGGCCCCAAATGAAATGAAATATGTGCAGACAAATGGGCAGGTCCCTAATAACCATACACTGAAAAAAGAAAATTCTAAAAGCAAAGAAGCAGGATGAATATGGCTTGCGTGTTAGGGGTGAACAGGGTAAGGAGGTCATGCAGTGTCTGGTGGCTTATGGTAATAGGTATGAATCTGATTCTCAATACAATAGGAAACCATAAAGACTGAGAAAAGTGCATAATCAGACTTATATTTTTTAAAAACCATCCTGGCTTTAGAGTGAAGAAGAAGAATAGACTAGAGGGGCAAGGGTAAAATCAGGGTTCCCAGTCAGAATACTCTAGAAATCTAAACAAGAGCTAATGATGGCTTGGTATAAAGTAGAGACAGAAAAAGCTATATATTAACTAGTAGGTCTTATGATGATATCAAAAGAAGGAAGGACTATAGGATTATTTATAGGTTTTGGGCTTGAGTAATAGGGTGGACAGCAGGATCACTTACTGAGTTGTGAAGATAAATGATCTAAGTATAGATGCAGGTATAAATGCAGGTAAACTTGTGGGGAAAAATAGTAAGAAAATAATATAGGATTCCAGGCTATGTTGTGTCCATTTGATATCTGTGATCATGAAATTTAAAGTAAAACTAGTTCCACTGCCTGATTTTTTTTCCCCCAAGCTATTCCTTGACTGTTCTGATGCAGCCTGAGAGGATAAAATGAGTTAATCTAGGGATGGGGGTTTGTCAAGGAATAAAACTAAAGTAAGCAAGGGAGTGGACTATAATAATAACCTGGATTCTAAACCACCTTTACAAGGGGATAAAAGGAGAGTTAAAAGATGACAGAAAAGAAAGTATAACATAAATAATCATCTACAAACCATCCATATTATAGTGAAAAAGAGCATTTACCTAGTAACTACCTAACAGATAGTTGTTTGAACCAACATCCTAAAAACTATACAATGGAAGATAAATGATTATGAATTTTGAGGTAAATTTTCCCTTACTTGAAACTAGTGTAAAATATTATAAAATTAAATTATCCTATAGTAATACTTCTAAGCAGAGTGAGAAAAAGTCCTTACCTCATGATTATAATCCAGGATTCCCTTTAAAATTTTCTTTAAATTGCTTATCTGTTTAGAGAGAGATAAAACAACTGGGTAAAAGGCAAGCACAGATCAAATAATGTAATCCAACATAAAAAATTTCTGGGGACGCCTGGATGGCTCAGTCAGTTAAGCATCTGCCTTTGGCTCAGGTCATGATCTCAGGGTCCTAGGATCGAGCCCAGCATCATTGGGCTCCCGGCTCAGCGGGGAGCCTGCTTTTCTTCCTCTCTCTCTCTCCCTCTGCCCACCCCCCTTGTGCTTGCTCACTCTCTCTGAAATAAAATCTTAAAAAAAAAATTTCTGAACCAAAAATATAAAAAATAAAATTCAACAGTACATGTGAATTACCATAATCATCAAAAAAGGACTATCAATGGCTTAATTTGTGATCTCAAGAGATTTATAAAAAAAATTGTTTCCAATCATGTTAAATTTTCAATGTTATGATTACACTGACAAAAATTGGGTTACTCTTAAAGTAACTTAAGTATAATGTCTCCAAATTCTCTCCACTGTCAGAAAAGACTATTGTTTCTTTAGTTGAGCACCAAAGTAAGTATTTAGGAGCATAAGGTTAAAAAATTACTATTAGATCTTGAAATGCTAGTTAACAGTCAGCATTGCAAGATACGTGGGGTATAAGAAGCATCCTGGGGCGCCTGGGTGCCTCAGTTGGTTGGGCATCCAACTCTTGATCTTAGCTCAGGTCTCGATCTGAGTCGTGGCTTCGGGCCCCACCTTGGGCTCCATGCTGGGCAGGCAGCCTACTTAGAAAAAGCATCCAAGAAGCAAGGAGAGGGACCAACATGTTTCCTCTCACTCTGCCATTCCAAAGCAAGAGTTCACTGGCCTATATGTTATCTGAGTGAAATGACAGGTAGAATCACCTATACTATTTAAGCTATTATTTTCTTCCTTTTTCTTTTTTGACCCAATTCATACAGTTAAATTTGTGTTAAGTTAAAATATGTACACAATATGATTCTGTTGACCGTCTACCTAGCTGTTCCTACTCAATGTTAGTAGCTGAAGATGTCCTAGGAGAGAAGACAGCAGAAGCTGTGACTATCAAGTAAAAGTGGCTTAATCATAGCAGTGTGATCCAGTGCAATCAGACATATTACTTTTAAGGGAAAAATTAAACTGATAACTTTTTTTTTTTAAGATATATATACACACACATATATTTTGAGAGAGAAAAACAGCATAAGCATTGGGGTACGGGGGGCGGAGACGGCGGAAAAGGAGAGAAGCAGACTCCCCACTGAGCACAGAGCCCAATGTGGGGCTCAATCTCATGACCCTGAGATCATGACCTGAGCTGAAACCAACAGTCAGATGCTCAACTGAATGAGCCACCGAGGTGCCCCGAAAACTTATTTAAAGAAAACATCTCATAAAGAAAACACGTTTATACTTCCAGAAAAATTTGGAGACATGGAAAATATATAATACATTTTATTTCTTTTATTCTAGAATGTTCATTTTATTCATATTTTAACATTTGAAATTAAAATGTCTCAAAAATCAATGTGTTCATTTAAAATGGTAGTTTACTTCCTACTGAAAAGAACTATCTTATAATCAATGGTATCTTAAAATTGAAGAAATATGGGGCGCCTGGGTGGCTCAGTTGGTTAAGCGGCTGCCTTCGGCTCAGGTCATGATCCTGGGGTCCTGGGATCGAGCCCCACATCTGGCTCCCTGCTCAGCAGAGAGCCTGCCTCTCCCTCTGCCTGCCACTCTACCTACTTGTGCTCTCTCTTTCTCTGTCAAATAAATAAATAAAATCTTTAAAAAAAAAAAAATAATAAATAAATAAATAAATAAAATTGAAGAAATATAACAGGATAAAATATGGAGAACAGGGATGCAAATCAGAACTGACATTTCCAGTTCTGAATATTAAGAATATGATAAAGTTCTCTCCCTTCTCTATATTACTGTCTCTGTCACACTCATGACACTGAAGACTGTGCGTTTTACATGTGTGTTGTATGCATGGAAGGTGGGGTATGTACCTTTCTCTTTGGTCAAGACAGCAAGCAAACACAAATTGATTAGTAGCATTATTTTAAATATCCAGAATTGCTTTACACATGTTAAAACATTAAAAAGTAATCATTTAGGGGTGCCTGTGTGGCTTAATCAGTTGAGTGAATGACTCCTGATTTCAGCTCAGGTCAGGTTGTGAGATCGAATCCCACATTGGGCTCTGCACTGGGTGTGGAGCCTGCTTAGGATTCTCTTTCCTTCCGCCCCTCCCTACCTCGCTCTTTCTCTATTAAAAAAAAAAAAAAAAAAGAAAGAAAATATATATAATCACACACACACACAGAGTATATACATATATAATGTGTTATATATGTATAAATCATTTGTCTATTCTTGAAAGTTTAGAAATTAAAATAGTAGCTTAAACCAGTGTCCATTCACTCTATTAGTAAATAAAAGGAATTAAACAAAAGGAATTAAATTTTGGCAGACCCAATATTTAAGCAATCAATGACTATTTTTCATCAAATATGTGTTTTATGGAAGAAATATAAAGACAAACCAAGCTTAACATACCTCAAGTCCAGGAACTACACATGCTTACTCATTTGCATTTCTGAGTCTCTACCCCTCTGTATCAAAGAGAAATGGTTCTAGAGCTTTCCAAACTGGCAGTCATAATCATCACTGGGTCATAAAAATCAATTTAGTGTAACAAAATTATAGAGATGGAGAACAAATTAGTGGTTTCCAGGGAATAGGGTGAAGAGTGTGTGGTGTGGATGTGGTCATAAAGGCAGCATCGTGGAGTCTTGCGAGATGGAACAACTCTGTGTCTTCATTGTGGTGAGCATTATAGGAAACTACATTATCACTAGAGCTACACATAACTGTACATACAAAAACACAAAAGGGCATATGTACAACTGGTGAAAACTGAGTGAACTGGCTTGTACCAATGTCAGTTCCTTAGTTTTGATATTGTATTATAGTTATGCAAGATGTAACCACTGGGAAAACTGGGTGAAAGGTACACAGAACTCTGTACATTTTTTTGCAACCCCCTGTGAATCTAGAATTATTTCAAAACATAAAGTTAAAATAATTTAGCAGGTTGCAACTAATACTTTTTAAAACCAAAACATCAGTGCCTAGAATAAGGGGAAAAACTTGTTCAACTATGTATGCACATACGTTTAGCTGGATAGGAGGCTGTGATGTAAACACTATTTCTTATTGTGGGTTTTGGCTTTCTCAAAGAAGCTTGAGAAATACTGGAACTTAAGGCTACCAGGAAAAGAAATGAAAATACTTCATTCTTAGTGTTCTGGGCTCCGTTAACAATGACCAGTATTTCCTCATTATTAATAACAACAAGACTAGCAACTAACACTACATATGTGCACTATCCTAAGGACATTATATATACTAACTCATTTATTTCTGTGAGGTAGATCCTATTACAATCCTCATTTTACAAATGGGGAATCGAGGTACAGAATGATTAGAAGACTTTCCCAGACAGTGGATGGTAGAATTGTGATATGAACACAGGCACTTTGGCTCTAGAGTCCATGCCCGCGGTCACTGTGTTTCAGTGACTTACACTATATATGTATCTTTGTGAGCAACTTCAGGTTACCTCCAATCTTCAATTCTGGATTATTTCACTACAGGCAATCTAGGTTTCTAAAGCTCACTGAACACATCAGATGAAAGTTCAACAAATATATACACACAACTAAAAGACTATTTAACAGATGGGAAAATAAAAAGAAAATACCTTTAGCCTCCAATTATCTCCTACTTCGGTTTTGATTCTGTTTAGCCAATTTTCATCAAAATATGCAGGATCTCTGCAGATAAGAAAAAGCTAGCATATTAATCATGCAGTTATCAAGCTTAAAAAAAAAGAAAACTGAAACTTATCCCATAACATCACTTAACTGCAACATAAACAAACATATATTTACCACATATTCGCCACTAAATAATTCATTGTGGAGACTGGATGCAATTATAGATTTTTCTAAAATCAACCTATTATCAGTGTATCATAAAACATATATTATCAAAAACAAACTAAAAAATGAAAAATGATAACATACAGTTGACATATTTTTAAAAACAAATTATAGATGAATAAGCTACCCTGGAATTAACATAATTTTTAGATATAGTAATATCTAAAACCAGTCAAATTTGAGACACAATTTTAAACAAATGTATCAAGAAAAAGGTTAACATAAGCCTTTCACTTAATATTTCAATAATTTCTGTCACCTAATACTTTGAAAGTCACCAATAATGCTATTAAAATTTCAATTTCTGGGATGCTGATGGCTCAGTCAGTTAAATGTCTGCCTTCAGCTCAGGTCATGATCCCAGGGTTCTGGGATGGAGTCCCAAGTCCAGGGCTCCATAGGGAGCCTGTTTCTCCCTCTCCTGCTCGCCCCTGCTTGTGCTGTCAAATAAAATCTTTAAAAATTTTTTCAATTTATTTTTTTTAAAGATTTATTTTAGAAAGAGAGAGTGTAAATGCGTGGGGGGTGGGGGTGGAGCAGAGGGAGAGTCTTAAGCAGACTCCAACAGGGGACTTGATTTCACAACCCTGAGATCATGACCTGAGCCAAAACCAAGAGTCAGATGCTTAAGTGACTAAGCCACCCAGGTGACCCAAAATTTCAATTTATTTAAATATAGAGTGAAAATAAATATTATAGACTGAGAACCTATTTTCTCACATGTAATACCAAGCATTAGACAAGTCGGACACTGTTTGCAAAATGTTTAAAATCTAAGTTAACACTGGTGTGGACAAACTGAAACACCTATGAATATACCTATACTTATTTTTCTTAGGAAAACCTCCCCAAGTTCTACTATAAATAGAAAGAAAAAAATTGTTTTTTCTAGCCCAGCATGATCCTCATTTAAAAATTTTTGAAACCAATGCTCTAAGACGTTAAATTATTTATTCAAGGGGCGCCTGGGTGGCTCAGTCATTAAGCGTCTGCCTTCGGCTCAGGTCATGGTCCCAGGGTCCTGGGATGGAGCCCCACACTGGGCTCCCTTCTCAGCGGGGAGTCTGCTTCTCCCTCTCCCACTCGCCCTGCTTGTGTTTCCTCTCTTGCTGTGTCTCTATCAAATAAATAAAATCTTTTTAAAAAAATTATTCAAGACCACAGATTGAACACCTGTTTGTCCTGCTTTAGCAAGTGTTAAGTCCAGAGATCTTTCCACAACGCCACAACTGTCTCCTTTCATCCCCAAAACATAATGGCAATGAGAGGAATGTTAGGAAATTAAAAAAAAAAAACTACATTTCAACTTAAACTGTCACTCAAACTGATACAATCAGCACTAAATTTTGTTCATATCTTTAAATGAAGTAACATGCTTATAACTTTTAATGTTATTGTTTAAAAAAATGTATTTAGGTATGAAATTTATGAAAAAAGTTACAACTAAGTCACCTCTAAAAATCTATTTTTATTTTTAATTTTTTAAATTATTTTTATTATTTCATAATCATTGTTGGGGCCTGTATCATATAGCTTTTAAAAATAGCTTTATTGAGATATAATTCATATACCATATGACTCATCCATTTAAAGTATACAATGCAATGGGTTTTAGTACATTCACAGAGTTGTATGACCATAACCATTATCTAAATATAGTGTTAGGACATTTCCATCTTCCCAAAAAGAAACCTTTATCTATTACCCATCACTGTCCATTTCCCTCTCTCTCTCCAGCCCCTGGGAATTACTCATCGCCTTTCTGTCTCCATGGGTTTGCCTATTCTGGACATTTCATATAAATGAAATCATATGCTTTGTGGTCTTTTCTGTCTGGCTTCTTTCATTTAGGATGGTTTTAGGATTCATTCATATTGTAGTATGTATTACCACTTCATTTCTTTTTATGACTCAACAACATTCCATTAATGGGTATAATAAATTGTGGTTATCCATGCATCAGCTGATGTGTATTTGGGTTTTTACTTTTTAGCTATTATGAATAATGATGCTTTGAACATTTGACCAGTTCGGTGTGGACATGTTTCTTGTGGGTATATGCCCAGGAGTGGAACTGGTGGGTCCCATAGTAACTGTGTGTTTAACATTTGAAGCAAGGCCAAACTGTTTTCCAAAGTAGTTACACCACTTTACATTCCCACCAGCAATGTATGTTGGTTCCAATTTCTCCATGCACTTGTTATTTTCTGTCCTTTTAATTACAGTCACCCTAGTGGATGTGAAGTGGTATGTCACTATGGTTTTGATTTATATTTCCTTGATGACTAATCATGCTGAGTATTGGCCATTTGTATATTCTCTTTGGAGAAAAGTCTATTCAGTCTTTTCCTATTTAAAAATTGGGTTGTCCTTTTATTATTGAGTTCTAAGAGTTGCTTTTGGGGGTTGGGTTTCCCCCGCTTAGTATTCAAGAAAAAAGCCCCTTCTCAGACATAAAACACGTAAATAATTTGTCACATTCCGTGAGTTGTCCTTTCACTTTCCAAGAGTTTTATAGTTTTCGCTCTTATACTTAGGTCTATGATTCATTTGTGTATGGTGTAAGAGAGGGGTCTAAGTTCATTCTTCTGCATGTGGATATTCACACCCATTTTATTTTTAAGCTTAATCTAGCTTTTTTAGAAGTTCAAAAGAAAATTAAGTAAAAGAAACTAATTTGAGCAACTTTTTTTTTTTTTAAGATTTTATTTATTTATTTGACAGAGAGAGACACAGCGAGAGAGGGAACACAAGCAGGGGGAGTAGGAGAGGGAGAAGCAGGCTTCCTAAGGAGCAGGGAGCCCGATGCGTGGCTCGATCCCAGGACCCTGGGACCATGACCTGACCCAAAGGCAGACGCTTAACAACTGAGCCACCCAGGCGCCCCTTAATTTCAGTGATCTTGTACAAAATAAAGGGAAACTTATTGGAAGATCACTGAGGTAGGTTATGGTATTGAAGGATAACTGGGCCTCACAAAGTACTAGAATAAAGACCCGGAAAGCTGTTAAGAATCCAGACAGTACTCTCCTTCTGACTTTCGTCTTTGTTTCTGCCCATCTATATCATTCTCTCTGCAGACTGACTTTTTTCTGTTTCTCCATATACAAGGCTGAAGATAGCTGCAGACACGTTCCAAGTCTTCAACATTTTAGTTCAAACAGTTTAGAGACCAGCCATCATTCAGTCCCAATTCTAAATTCCCGGATCATTCTAAATAGTCCAGCTAGAGTCCGTTTTTCATCCCTAATCCAATTTATATGTGACCAAAAGGATAAAGGGCTTGCAAGTAGGTCACACACAACTTTAGGGGGAAGAATGACCACACCTGGCAGGATAAGGGTGAATTTTCAGAGAAAGTGACTGTTATAAAATGGGAAGACCACCCCAGAAAGTGTCCTTTTTCCTTAAAACCTCCTGTAAAAATAGATAACGCAAAGAAAAGCAACAATTGAGTGAATTCTACTAAAATACTAAAGAACCATTATAAAAATAATTCAGAAATCAGAAAATATTCAATATTTTTTGACACTTGAATAATCTAAAAAGCATCATTGCCAATCAAGTGTTAGTCTCTCCAACCAAAAAAGACACATAGGGCCGGCAATCTGAGTTTGGTGCTACGTGTAGGCTGATGATTATTACTCAAAGCCAAAGGCACTGAACTTACTAGCTGAGTGGCAATTCAGGGTCACACAACTAAAAGATACTTAAACTTCACCTGCAAGCTCATAAACTTATAAAAAAGAATGCTTTAAATTGTCTAAGAAGGTGCGCCTGGGTGGCTCAGTCGTTAAAGGTCTGCCTTTGGCTCAGGTTGTGGTCCTTGGTCCTGGGATCGAGCCCTGCATCGGGCTCCCTGCTCAGCCGGAAGCCTGCTTCTCCCTCTCCCACTCCCCCTGCTTGTGTTCGTTCTCTTGCTGTCTCTATCAAATAAATAAAATCTTAAAAATAAATAAATAAATAAATAAATAAATAAATAAAGTGCCTGGCTGTTTCAGTCAGGAGAGCGTGTGACTCTTGATATGTTGGGGGCAGAGTTCACTTTCAAATTAATTTTTAAAATGTCTAAGAAATTATATACTCCAAAAACTCCTGAGATACTTAATTTACAATTTAGAGCAATACTTATAAGTAAAAGAACTCAGAAATACCTGAATATTGCAAATCAAACACTATGATACAGCTTGCTTATTCCTTAAAAGATCACCAAATCAAAATCTCAGAATCATGTCTGAGCTAGGGAGGGAAGACAACAAAAACCGCTGCTAAGCACCAATAATAATATACTAGGCACTGAACCTGGTACTTTACATTCACAATGACATTGCAAGGGAGGTATTATGTTTCCTGTTACCATTAAGGAGTATCAGACTCTGAAATCAAGTAATTTTCCCAAGTTCAATCAGATAATTAAGTGGCAGAGTTGGCAGTATAATCATTTTTGTTAAAACAGATCAGTAAAGTTCAACACAAAACTGATTTGAGCCAACAACACTAAGGTCCTGTGGCTCAGTATCTCCTTCATGCTGAAGCAACTAGGCCACAAGAAGAGAGGGACCAACATGGTTCATGACACTCTATGTTCATTAAGGGCAGGTATCTCTTCTTATTCACTCATTCCCAATACCTCATGTCTGACACATAGCAGGTTCTCAATAAATATCTGCAGACTGAAATACATTTAGAAAGTGACAGTACTTTTAAGCTATCCATAAACTTCCAATCTACTACTTGGGCAGAACACAGCAAGAATAGTAGTCTTATAGTCTTCTTACATCAGTGTGACTTTTCCCAGTAATAAACTTTGATTCAGTATGTAGGCATCTAACCATAACTCTGTTTCTATAAGTAGTTCACAATTTCAGCTATGTTTTCTAAGTACCCCCTAATTAATGCTCTCAGGCTATAACCAAACAATATAAAGGCAATTTTCTCCAAAATCTTAATAGACCATAGTTCTGCACAGACATGTAAATAACAACTGATAATCTTACTGGCGTGTTCTTCATGAGTAAGAAGCTATATTTAGCTTCTTACTCTGTCCTGACTCTTGCTAAGAAAAACAAAAAGAACCCATGAAACATACAAAACCATTTCCTTAGATTTTTCCAGTAACACATCTATCTGACTATAACTTATGAACTGGTCCTAGTTTAAGTTAAAAAAAAAAAAAAAAAAAGCCCATTAACTTTAATCCGTAACATAATTCCAGAAATATATTATCTGCCTGCACTTAATTACCTTCACAAAAATAAACACATTAAGTTTCATTTGTACTGCTAAAATTATTTAATAATTAAGAATATTCTTATTGAACTCAGCCAAATTAAGATGGGTCCAAAACCAACACTGTATTTTGACTCCATCTCTTAATATGGCATTTTTATTAGCAAACCTGAGTACTTTTTAGGTATGTTGATTTCTTAGGTCTGTTTTCTAATTGTCTTTTAATTACCCAAACAATCATTTTGGTCCCCTGCCATTAAATGTGTATTCAAGAGTTAGCTATAATAATTTTCACATCCATAATGACAACAAAAATATAGCAAATTATGCTTAGCCCCTATTATGTCAAATTAAGCCATAAAGGCACATAAAGGATAGGCGTTAAGCTAAGAATCAGCAACTCAGGGTACTAAAAAAAGAAAGTATCCATTTAAGAAGCTTTCCACCAACGTCCACAGCTTGACCTTCATTCTCTCTCTGTTGGTCTCATCTATCTTCTTTTTCCCTCTTTCTTAAACTCTAAAAGCTAAGACTAATGGCACTTAGAGGTATAACTTACTACTTCTGCTCTTAGTCCTTCAATCAATATGTGGTTGTGGTATAATAAAAAACGTATTTGGTCTTCGTCCCTGGTTCCTGAGCTCCTAAAACCCTTAGCATTTCCTGGTTCCTGGCACTGAGCTCCTAAAACCCTTAGCATTTCCTAAGTGACAGGAGTGTCCTTTGTAATTTATAATGAGTCTTTCTGACCAAAACTGAGTTTATGCTAATGAGGTGATTCATTGTGGATGAATCTAGATAGCTTCAGGATGGAGGCTGGTTCCAAAGGAACAAGCCACACGACTAGAGGACTGGAACTTTCAGCCCCACTTCGACCTCCAGAAAGGGGCTTGAGGTTGAGTTCATAATTTCAATCACATCTACAGAATGAAACCCCAAATAAAAATCCTAAACAACACGGTTCAGGGAGTTCCTAAGCTGGTGAACACATTGATATGCTGGGAGGGTAGCATGCCTGGAGAGAGCATGGAAGCTGTGAGCTCTGCGCTGCCCGCAGCCCCATATCTTGCACTATGCATCTCTTTCCTTTGACTATTCTTGGATTATATTCTTCATAATAAAACTATAATTGTAAGTATAAAGCTTTCCTGAGTTTTGTGTCATTCTTGAAAATTACTAAAAGGGCTGAGGGTGGAGAGGAGTTCATAGGAACTCCTGAATTTGTAGTTGGCCAGGAAGAAGTGTGGCTGAGCTGAGGATTGCACATCCACCTGGCATCTGAAGTTGGGGCAGTTTGTGGGACTGAGGCCTTAACTTGTGGAGTCCGCACTAACTCAGAAGTTAGTGTCAGAACCGCACTGTAGGACATCCAGCTGGTATTGGGGGAAATTGTTGATGGAAAATGAGAGAGTGGTGGTGAACTATTCTTGGAGACAAAAGATAAAAGATGATAAAAGCTGCTTTCTTTTAATTTCAAAGTCAAAATAAGTCCATATTCATTCATTCATTCAACAAACAAGGTACCAGAATGGTAACAAGTAGTCCAGATCACTTAGGATATACTATTGTGAGTACTTTGGCTTTTACCCTGAGTGAAATGGAGTAACAATATAGAGTTCTAAGCAGAAAATCTTACTAAAAAATCACTCTGGCTGCTGGGTTCACATTAGACTGCGGGCAGGCTAGTACAGAAACACCCTCATCAGGAAATTATTTTTTAAATAAATTTTATGTATTTATTGACAGAGAGAGAGAGGGAACACAAGCAAGGGGAGTGTGAGAGGGAGAAGCAGGCTTCCCGCTGAGCAAGGAGCCCAGATGTGTGGCTGGATCCCAGGATCAGGGGATCATGACCTTAGCAGAAGGCAAGGCAGACACTTAACGGCTGAGCCACCCAGGTATACCCTCATCAGGAAACTATTAACATGATAAAGGCAAGAGACGATGGCGGCCAATGTCGTAGCAGGAAAAATAACAATTCTTATTATAAAAGTTTTCCAGGGGGCGCCTGGGTGGCTCAGTCGTTAAGCGTCTGTTTGGCTCAGGTCATGATCCCAGGGTTTGGTTACTGCCTGTTTCTCATCTCTTTAGGCTCTTTAGTTTAGAATAGTCTATCCCCTTTCTTTTTTCTCATGGCATTGGCTTGCTGAGGAGACTAGGTCTATTGTCCTTTAAAACAGCTCACTTTCTGGATTTGCCTGATTGTTTCCTCATGATTTAGTATAATTTGTTCTTCTAGCCTCTGTGCTTTTCTGTAAACTGGAAGTCAGAGCTAAAGGCTAGATTTAAATATACTTTATAGATATATTTTAAAAGCATAGTTATCAGGATTTCCTGGAAGATTCTATGTGGGATGGGGAAAAAAAGAAAGGTTTAATGGTTTGAGCAACTAGAAGGAAATGCCAACAACTGAAACGAGAAGATTTTTGACCGAGTGGGTTTTAGGTAGAAGACAGAGAGTTTAGTTTTAGATATGACAACTCTGAGAGGTCTTTTAGACTCAAATGGAGACATTGAATAGACAATGAGGTTAAGTCTGGAGGTCAAGGCAAAGATTCATGCTGGAGATACAAAACTGAGTCATTAGGATATGGATGATGTTTAAATCCATGAGACCAGATGAAGTCATCAACTAAGTGAATGCAAACAGAAAAGAGTAGCAAGGCCTGAGTCCTTAAGCACTCCTCCGTTAGGAAGTAGAATAGAAGAGGAAAAATGAGCGAAGGAAATACAGATCATCAAGTAAGACAGGAGAAAAACCCAGAGGCTAACAGTATCTTGGAAACCAAATTTTTAAAAGTGTTACAGGAGGTAAGTCCTTTGAATGCTGCTGCCATGTCTGGATAAGGACTGAGACTGGGCCATTAGAATCAGCACTATGTAGATAATTGGTGGTCCTAACAAGCACAGTTTTAATAAAATGGTGGGGGAAAAAAAAATCCCTGACTGAAAAGTGGATTTAAAAGACCTGGAAGTGGGGTGCCTGGGTGGCTCAGTCGTCAAGCGTCTGCCTTCGGCTCAGGTCATGGTCCTAGGGTCCTGGGATGGAGCCCCACATTGGGCTCCCTGCTCCGCGGTAAACCTGCTTCTCCTCCCACTCCCCCTGCTTGTGTTCCCTCTCTCGCTGTGTCTCTGTCAAATAAATAAATAAAATCTTAAAAAAAAATTAAATAAAAGAGCTGGAAGATAGGAATACAAAACAGCTGGGTACAGACTATTCTTTAAAGAAGTTTAAAAAAAAAGAAGTTTTTGCCACAAAGGGGAGGAGAAATGGAATGACAAAAGTGAGATCAGGAGTATTTTTAAGATTTTATTTATCTATTTGTCAGAGAGAGAGCGAGCAAGCACGCACACATGTGTGCAAGCACAAGCAGGGGGAGCAGCAGGCTCCCCACAGATCAAGGAGCCAGATGCAGGACTTGATCCCAGGACCCTGGGATCATGACCTGAGCCGAAGGCAGACGCTTAACCAGTTGAGTCACCCAGGCATCCCTGAGACCAGAAGTATTTTTTTTTTTAAAGATTTTATTTATTTGAGAGAGAGAGAATGAGAGACAGAGAGCTCGAGACGGAAGAGGGTCAGAGGGAGAAGCAGACCCCCCGCTGAGCAGGGAGCCCGATGTGGGACTCGATCCCGGGACTCCAGGATCATAACCTGAGCCGAAGGCAGTCGCTTAACCAACTGAGCCACCCAGGTGCCCCAGAAGTATTTTTAAAGAGAAAAGAAGTAACCATTTGCTTGCATGCTAGTGAATATGATACAGCAGATAAGGGAAAAGTGATGATTTAGGAAAGAAGCGCAAATTGGTAAAGTGATGATCCTAAGTAGGTAATAGGCAATGGGATGCAGTATACAAAGTGCAAGTACTAACTTTAAGATAGAAACCTTCCCCTATAGCTCTTTGTATCATAACAGGTAGCAAGACAAAGTCAAACTAATGCTGCCAGGTGGGTACATGTAGTCATGGAATTCTATGGAAATTGTTTTATTTGTTTCAATTTCCTCAGACGTAGGATGTATCTACCTTGTAAGGTACTGGAGGTTTGAAGAGAGAAAAATGTGAGATAGTCATCTGGAAGAGTGGGGGAATGAAAACACTAGGGAAACACAGTATGACTGTGAGATTCCATAAGGTAACACTTGCAGTTTTGTGGTGAGAAATTTAAAATGAGATCCATCAGCATGTCTGCATTTTTTTTTCCAGCTGGATTCAACTGCATAGGTAAGAAGCAAAACTGGTAGGACATTAGATTTAACCAGAGTTGTGGTTTTGCAAAACAAATACAATATGAGAGGGGCAGGGGAGCTAAAAGTATACGCAGGGGAGTAATTATGATTGACCATGGAGTTTCAGCTAAATAAGAGGAAAGAAAGAACAGTGAAGGTGGACAGTTTTAAGATCACACTGGCACTAGAGAATTAAATTATTGGAGACTTGATACCAGAGGAAGGGAGATGGAAAGACAGGAAACAATAATCAGAAAGTGGTAATGAGAAAGCTGAGATTATGGGGGATTACACATTATCAGTAATTATAAGGTAGAGGGTATGATCATGGGAAGGAGTGCCTGAAATATAGTAGAAGACAAGATCAATGGAGAGAAGTTCAAGAAACTGGTAGGGAGGGGCGCCTGGGTGGCTCAGTCATTAAACGTCTACCTTCAACTCAGGTCATGATCCCAGGGTCCTGGGATCGAGCCCCAGGTCAGGGCTTCCTGCTCCATGGGAAGCCTGCTTCTCCCTCTCCCACTCTCCCTGCTTGTGTTCTCTCTCTCGCTGTGTCTCTCTCTGTCAAATAAATAAAATCTTAAAAAAAAAAAGAAGAAAGAAAAGAAAAGAAAGAAAAGAAAAGAAAGAAAGAAAGAAAGAAAGAAAGAAAGAAAGAAAGAAACTGGTAAGGAAAGATATGAAGGATCATCCAGGTATACATCCAAATCACCAAGAATGTAGGTAAGAGTATTTTGGGAAGAGCTGACGGTGTGCCAGGATTCAATATTGTTGAGAAACACGATGGAATGACAACAACAATGAAGGGTAGTGGATGATGTCATAAAGTTCAAAACTAGAGTTTTAAGGAAGATGAAGGAGAACGGTCTGGAAGCAGCACTAAGGAGTACCACCTGGGCTAAGTGGTACTTGAACACTGTGGGAGAAAAAATAGCCATCACTTGAGAAGCCTGCAGAAGTAGTGTCAGGGGAGAACCAGGTCTCTTTCAGAGTCTAAGTTGGATCAGGCAAAGTGCTGACTATTCTTTGGCACAAGTACTGCAGGTTAACCAAGCTTAAGAGCATAAACAGCCAATTCAAATTCTTGCTATGTCATATAAAACATCCTGTGCTCTCTGAAGTGGACTCTGCTTTATTTATTTTTTTTTTACCAATATTAATTTTCTTCGAACCAAAAAGTTGAAAATAGAAAGCTCATTTAACAATCACAGTTCCCAGGGCGCCTGGGTAGCTCAGTCAGTTAAGCGTCTGCCTTTGGCTCAGGTCATGATCCTAGGGTCCTGGGATCAAGCCCTGCATCAGGCTCTCTGCTCAGAGGGGGTGGGGAGCCTGCATCTCCCTCTGCCTGCTGCTCTGCCTACTCTTTCTTTCTGTCAAATAAATGAATAAAATCTTTAAAAACAAAACAAAACAACAATCAGTTCCTTCAAGACTTAAGGGAAAAAAAGTTTTCATTTTGTATTTGTTAATGTACAGATGTAAAAGGACAGAGTACTTCTTAATGTTTCTGGTGACTGATCTATAGTAAAAATTAAACAAGAATCTAATCATCTATGGATGATGTCTGTCTGGTCACTAAGCAAATCAACATAATCAAAAGTCCTGAAAATATGGGAAAGGAATCTTTTTAATAAATTGTACAAAAAAAGAAAAAAAAAATCAATCCTTATATATAAAAACTAAAAATTCATCACAGACCTAATGTAAGCACCAGAACTATAAAACTTCTAGAGGAAAACACAGAAGAAAATCTTAGTGACCCTGGGTTTGGTAAACATTTCTTAATAGGAAAAAAAACCCAAACATGTTGGCTAATTGAATTTAAAAAAGAAAAAAAACAGGGAGCACTTGGCTGGCTCAGTCAATGGAATGTATGACTCTTGATTTTTGAGGTTGTGGGTTCAAGCTCCACACTGGGTGTAGCGATTACTTAAAAATAAAATCTTTAAAAAAATAGAATAAAAACAACACGTGAAAGAAAAAAGTTAGATTTTATCAAAATTTAAAACTTTTGCCTTGCAAAAACACTATTAAGAAAATGAAAGGGGGAGCAGACCCTGGGTGGCTCAGTTGGTTAAGCGTCTGCCTTTGGCTCAGGTCATGATCCCAGGGTCCTGGGATCCAGCCCAATATTGGGCTCCCTGCTCAGCGGGGAGCCTGCTTCTCCCTCTACCTCTGCCACTCCCTGTTTGTGCTCTGTCAAAGGAATAACAAATCTTAAAAAAAAAAAAAAAAAAAAAAGGGAAGCCACAGATTGGAAGAAAATATTTTAAAACATACATCTGAAAAACAACTTTAGTATTTATATTTTGTATTTATAAAGAACTCTAAATTCAGTAAGACAATTTAAATAAAAAACAGGCAAAAGATTATGGGAAACCATTCACAAAAGAAGATATATAGACGGCAAAAACATGAAAAGATGCTAGACATCATTAGTCATCCTAAGAATACAAACTAAAACCACAATGAGTTATTACTAGACAGCCACCAGAATAGCTAAAATCAAAAAGACTGCCTTATACACCTGAAATTAATGTAATATTGTGTATCAACTATACTTCAATTAAAACAAAACAAAACAGGGGCACCTGGCTGGCTTAGTCGGTAGAGCATGTGACTCTTGATTTCAGGGTTGTGAGTTCAAGCCCCATGCCAGATGTAGAGATTACTTAAATATAAAACCTTAAAAAAAAAACCAAAAAACCAAAAAATACTGACCTTAGCAAATGATAGTTAGACTGTGGTGAAATAAGAATGTTCATACACTGCTTGTTGGGGCAAAAACAGCACATCCACTTTGGAAACACTCTGGCAGTCTTCTAAATAGTAAACATACACCTAACTATATGGTCTAACCATTCCACTCCTGGGTGGGATTTTACTAGAGGGAAATGAAAGGATATGTCCATACAAAGATTTGTATGCTAATGTTCAGAGATGCTTTATTTGTAATAGTCCCAAACTAAAATAACCCAGATGTTCATCGGCAGATGAATGAATAGATGAATAGATCACAGCCTATCCATATAATGGAGTACGTATGAACTATTATAGGCAACAACATGAATCTCAAAATAGCATGTTGCATGAAAGAAGCCATACCTTCTCCCTCAAATAAAATGTATTGTGTGAGTTCATTTATATAAATTTCTAGAAATTGCAAATTAATCTGTAACGATGGAAAGTAAATCAGCGGTTGCCTGGGGATGGGCAAGGGGTGGCAGAAAGGAGGGACTGAAACACTTCTTTAAGTGACGGATACATTCATTATCTTGGCTGTGGCGATAGTTTCACAGGCATCTACATAGGTAAAAATTTATCAAATACTATACTTTAAAAATGTACAATTTACTATATGTCAATTTCATTTCACTAAAGCTGCAAAAAAGAGGGAAGCACTAAAAAGAAATTAACTATTAAGCCACATGGAGAAATCTTAAATGCAATGTTGCTAAGTGAAAGAAGCCAATCTGAGAAGACTACATATGGTTATGATTTCAATTACAGGACATTCTAGAAAAGGCAAAACTATGGAGATAGTAAAAAGATCAGGGGTTGTTGGGGGTCTGGGGTGGAGGGAAGGATGATCAGGTGGAGCAAAGAGGATTTTTAGGGCAGTGAAACTACTCTGTGTGATACTACAATGGTAGATCTATGTCATTACGTATTTGTCAAACCCATACAGAGAATGTACAACACACAATGAACTTTAATGTAAATTAGGGACTTTGGGTGATGATGTTTCAGCATAGGTTCATCAATTACAACAAATGTACCACTCTGGTGTGGGATGTTGATAGTGGGGGACGCTCTATGTAGTGGGACAAGGAGTACGTGAGAATTTGCCATACTTCATGCTCCATTTTTAAAAACTTTTTTTCAAGTAGTGAAATATACACAACATAAAATTTGTCATTTAAATTGAAGTGTGCGGTTCAGTGGCATTAAGTGCACTCACACTGTTGTGCCACCATCACTATCATCCACCCTCAGAACTTTCTTGTCATCCCACACTGCAACTCTTTTGCCATTTCAATTTTGCTGTGAAATTGAAACTGTTCTAAAAAAAACAAAGTCCTATTAATTAAAAATAAAAGGAGTGGACATGAACCTACATGGACAAAAAGAAAGAAGAGCAACAAAATTTTAGAAGCTGGAAAGCAGATGAATGGAAAATGACTAAAAGGCTGGATACAGAAAAAATTATACTAACAAGAAACATACTTAGGCCCATTCTATTTGATAAAATTTCCACTGAAACCACAGAAAGATACAGTTTTTCACTTCTCAGTTCAGACAAAATGAAATGGAATGTTACTCAGCAATCAAAAAAGAATGAAATCTTGCCATTTACAACTACATGGATGGAGCTAGAGTATTTTTTTTTTTTAAAGATTTTATTTATTTGACAGAGAGAGATACAGTGAGAGGAGAACACAAGCAGGGGGAGTGGGAGAGGGAGAAGCAGGCTTCCCACTGAACAGGGAGCCCAATGCGGGGCTTGATCCCAGGACCCTAGGACCATGACCTGAGCCGAAGGCAGACGCTTAACGACTAAGCCACCCAGGTGTCCCTTGAGCTAGAGTATTATGCTAAGCAGAATAAATCAGTCAGAGAAAGACAAATACCATATGATTTCAGTCATATGCGGAATTTAAGAAACAAAACGAGCAAAGGGATTAAAAAAGAGAGAGAGGCGAAGGAAGAAACAGACTCTTAACTGTAGAGAACTGATGGTTACCAAAAGGGTTAAATACGTGATGGGGATTAAGGAGGGCACTTGTATGAAGTGCTGACTCACTTTATTGTACACCTGAAACTAATATTACACTGTACGTTAACTGGAATTTAAATAAAAACTTAAATGTAAATCTGACCCTGTTAACTCTTCCCTGCCTCCACACCTACCAAATTGCTTGTCCTATCCCTTGGAATAAAGACACAAGGCCCTATATGGTCTGGCAACATCTTTCTTTCCATTCTCATTTTGTAACATGCTCCCTCTTTCTTTCTGTGGTGGTATTCACCATACTATCAGCTGGTACGGCCTCCTCTGTGTACAGTCTTCTGTATGCTAAGGAATCTGTTACCAATCTTCTTTCAGATTTAATTTCTTGGGGCACCTGGGTGGCTCAGTCGTTAAGTGTCTGCCTTCGGCTCAGGTCATGATCCCAGGGTCCTGGGATTGAGCCCCACGTCTGGTTCCATGCTCCGCGGGGAGCCTGCTTCTCCCTCTCCCACTCCCCCTGCTTGTGTTCCCTTTCTCGCTGTGTCTCTCTCTGTCAAATAAATAAATAAAATCTTAAAAACAAAAAACAAAAAACAACTTAAACAAAAAAAGATTTCATTTCTTTACTTTCTCAGGTAAATTGTTTGTGACTTCCTTAAGTTAAATGTCTCTTTACAAACTTTCATAACATTGTGTATTTCTGCCCTGTAGCACTGGTTATAATAGCAATTTTGTTTTCATAGTTAGTTAAAAATCTGTTTTCCCCAAGGTTTTAAACTCTCTGAAGGCAATTGCCCTGTGGCTTACCCCTGTATCACCAGTGCTGGACACAAAATAGCCATTCAATAAATATCAAAGGGGCAAGGAGGAACTGAACTTCCTTGAAGTTGTACATATTATACAGTTATTAAAAATAGATAATATGCAACAATATGAATGAATCTCAGACATTATGCTGAGTGAAAAGGAGTCAGACACAAAAGAATACATACTGCATGATTCCCTTCATAAGATGTCCAAAAACAGAAAAAACTAATTACTGGTGTAGAAGTCAGAATCACGGCTATCATTGGGCAAGGGGTATTGATTAGAGAGGGTCATAAGGGAACCATCTGGGGCTAGATAAGTTATATATTTCAATCTGGGTGGTGGTTACACAGATGTGTATACACAAATACATAGATGATATAAACACACATATTCATCACTTTTTTAGTATACTTTTCCATATATGTTTAACCGTAACAAAAGGAAGACATTTTGGGGAAAAAAGGTAAAAAACTAAGTACTGATGAGAAATATGCCTACAAGACTTTGGTAAATTAATTGCTTTTACGATGTATGCTATGATCCTGATTTGGTAAAACAATATACACATACAGTTCTTCTGGTTTCTGCAAATGACAGAAATCCTACCCTAACTAACTTAAGCAAAAAACTCATTTACTGACACATACTTGGAAAGCTTACTTAGCTTCAGTGAAATTCTCAAGACCATTCAAGGCTAAAAATTATTAGGGCACCACTCAGAGGTGACCATGAAAATCACAGAATCACTGTTTTCAGAGTGCTAGAACCAAGCCTCATCAGGTTTCAAATGAGCCTTTTCAAGCTCCATCAAAAAGTCTGTGCACCTGTGTATCTGGAGAGATGTGTCATGTAGTTACAGAAGAAAGCGACAGCAAGCTAGTTTTCAATCATCAGTCCCTAGTTCTAAAGACACACAGATTCTCTGAAATGCAGGCATCTGAACTGCTTTTCAGATGGGCAACTCTATATAGCTCACTGCAAAGTGAACAACAGCAAGAATTCATTTACTGTTGATACGGATTCTTAACAAAACTGCAGGAAATCCCAGCTAGTTATATGCAAATCTTCCAATATCATAAGGCCTACAAGTGCCCAGTGCTTCAAAAGACAAAAGTATACCCCAAGTCACATCAAGCCTAATGATTTCTTAAATTTACAAGTAATGTTTTATTTGAAAATTTCCTGATCAAGTTGGAGATAGCCATACAACATCAATTTTACAACCTCTATTTTTTCAAGTACTTAGAAGAATCAGGTATGTTTCGTATATCCCAAACAAGTATGTCATTCTTTTAATCATTTGGTAGACATGAGTATCCATGATGCAGGCTGAATCATGAAAAACTGATGATATTTAACCATTTGTGACCTTCAAAGGGCATTGTCATATGATTCTGCCAAAAACCAACCTTGTGCTAGGACACAACAGTGAACAAAACAAATTCCTTGTCTGTGTGGATCTTATACTATGTGTGTATATACATGGGTGGCGGGTGGAGCAGCACAAAACAAATGAATATATGGTATATAAGATGGTGTTAACATACCTCAAAGAAGAACATAAAAGGTTAAAGGGGATACAGCAGAGCATAGGGGAATGGTTGTCACTTATTTTATGAGTGGTCAGGGAAGGCCTCACTGATAACATTTGAGCATAATCCTAAAGAAAGAGGGAGTAAGCCTCTGGATTCTCTACAATGAGAAATCTCATCACTAACATGAAAATTTCTGCCAAGCTTACGCTGAAAAACACAAGAACAAATAATTCTGCTAAAACCAATGGACTGTTTTAACAATTACGGCCCTAATTAAACTTTCAGCCAGTCAATCTGTACCTAAACAAGTACATGCCATCAAAATAATAACTGACATTTACAGCTCTTATTCTACATGCAACACACATTTCATGTAAACATTTTTTTGGCCATGTTTTCAATCTAATAAATATTCATATATAAGAATATACAAAAAGATAAAACAATTTATTCTTACATTTTTTGAAGAACCTGGGCCATCACAACCCCATTCGTTAAATCTTCTACAGTCTGGCATGGTGCATCCACATTAAATGTCTGGATCTGGGGGAAAAAAAGGGGGGGTTAGGGGGGAGATTCCATGGTTAACTATATAGGAGATTTCTTAGGCTTCTTTTTATGATTATCTCATCTTGAGAGCTGGAATAAATTTTAAAAAGCAGTAGAGTTGGAAAATCTTTCCCTTATGGGCAATTTCCTGCAGGTTCTCATTGTCATTTTTTCCCTTAGGTAGAAAAGAAATTGTGGCAGATACCTGGTGACATCCCAGCATCCATTCATTCTCCTTACAGATGGCCAATCTAAGCAAGTCATGGTACCTTCATCCCCTCTATCAGTGACTAACTTAGGATTCAAAGGTAAAGACAATTTGAACCAAAGAGTTGCAGGGAGATGCTTAAACTTGAGTTTCTAGGAAAGAAAAGCCATCTCCTCTTGCTGTGAACACATATGTTGCCTCAAATGCCACCAGCAGTCATCTTAGGATGACTAAAAGGAATACCTTTTAGGATGAGGCCAATGCAGTGTACGACAGAGAAGAGGGATACAAAGAACTAGGTTCTTGAGGCCAAAATTGAGACACTGAATCAAAAAAAAAAAAAAAAAAAGTGAAGCCTATTATGCGAGATAGACGTGTTTAAGGCTGGCCAGGTTGAGACTTCTTTTACTCAAAACGAAAATAGCTTTACACAGATGCAGAAGTCACATTCACTACAGTTGAGGTTAGATATTCAATTTTGAGTCTAAATGTATTCTGAATTAGATCTAACTTTGCAAAAAACCAAAAAATCAACAACTAACTTTGCACTGGTCAGCATAACATGGTCAAGAAATAGAAATTATTTCCATGAGTAAGATAATACAGCTGAGCCAACAATGATTATACCCAGTAGTGCAACCAAGACTTAGAAGGAAATAAATCACTGAGAAAAGACAGATGCGGCCATGCTCTCCCACAGTTTATAGGTTAGCAAAATGAAAGAGTATGATGGGGTGTGCAAATAGCAACACAAATATTAGAAGTGAGAGTAGGGGGGCGCCTGGGTGGCTCAGTCGTTAAGCATCTGCCTTCGGCTCAGGTCATGATCCTAGGGTCCTGGGATCGAGCCCCGCATCGGGCTCCCCACTCAGCGGGAAGCCTGCTTCTCCCTCTCCCACTCCCCCTGCTTGTGTTCCCTCTCTCGCTGTATCTCTCTCTGTCAAATAAATAAAATCTTAAAAAAAAAAAAAGTGAGAGTAGGATGTAGTCTAGGAATGAAAAACGGCTTAGCATGGGATGGGGGTGGGGAAAAGGAAGAGATGGAACAGGGAAGAGAATATAATGGCGAAAGATGGAGCAGCATTGTGCAAAACCTCATAAGCCATGTTAGGACTTTATTCTAAGAGCAACTGGGCGGGGGCGCGGAGCAAAGGACTCCAAGTAGGAGACTGAGGCCATCAGATTTGCACCGTATAAAGATCATCCTGGCTGCAGTAAGAAGAATTGGAGGGGAAGAGGCATAGAGACCTATTTTAATAATTTTACATTATTAACACAGATGAGGTCAAACTAAGTAGAGACAATGGAAATATTGGGAATAACACTCAGGTCTTCTCACATTTTTATTTATTGGGTTACATACTCAGAAGTGAAATTACTGGGTCAAAGTGTATGCACATTTTAAGGTTTCTGATAAATACAAATTGTCCTTAACTCTAGTAATTCTGTTCTAGTAATTTTCTCACTTCGTAACAGTAGGTGTCTACTTCTCTATATTGTATCATTTATCAAATCTTAAAAAAAAAAAAGCTACTGACAAATGCAGTAACTTCTTTATATTTTCTATATAGGAGAGTCTTGTGGGTAGTGATGGTTATGGTGTGGAAACTAAGGGAATTATCTTTTTTTTTTTTTTTAAAGATTTTATTTATTTATTTGACAGAGAGAGATACGGCGAGAGAGGGAACACAAGCGGGGGGAGAGGGAGAGGGAGAAGCAGGCCTCCCGCCGAGCAGGGAGCCCAATGCAGGGCTCCATCCCAGGACCCTGGGATCATGACCTGAGCCGAAGGCAGACACTTAACGACTGAGCCACCCAGGTGCCCCGAAACTAAGGGAATTATCTTAAAGATCACATAGCAAGTGGTTTTTACCTAGGTATCCATTTGGGAGAGTAATGAAAAGAAGCCATCCCCTAACACTAACCTCATACATGGTATAGGTTCAATAATTAGTAAATGAATAAATGGAACAAATAAATATCTGCAGGAACTGATACTAAATTTTATTCTATACTATCTCCAGCTCCCTCCTCAATAGTAATGTGGTAACAACAATGTAGTTTAAAAAGAGATAAGCGGGCGCCTGGGTGGCTCAGTTGGTTAAGCGACTGCCATCGGCTCAGGTCATGATCCTGGAGTCCTGGCATCGAGTCCCGCATCGGGCTCCCTGCTCGGCAGGGAGTCTGCTTCTCCCTCTGACCCTCCCCCCTCTCATGCTCTCTCTCTCTCTCATTCTCTCTCTCAAATAAATAAATAAAATCTTTAAAAAAAAAGATAAGCACCTGCTTTCATTTTACAGTTGATAAATCAATCTCTCGTAGGTTTAGAATGAAAAGGAGGCGGCAGTGAGGGCCACATCTCATTTATCTCTTTACCACTAATCTTAGCACAATGTCTAACAGAATAAGTCCTAAGTGAGTATGTTTTGAATGTAATGAACTAATTCTATCACAGCTTTGCTCCTAATTTTCTGTGTGAACCTGGGTGTGCCACTTTACCTCTCCTAATAAGAGTTTTTTAATCTAGTAATTGAGAAAAATACCTTATGGAGAGGTGTTTTGCTAAAAGAATAAATGAGAAAATGAATGTACATTAGATATTTTGAAAAGTCGAAAGCAGTGTTCCCAAACCTGGTGTACATCAGAATCTTCTGGAAAGTTGAAGAAGACTGGGAATTGACTTTTAACAAGCTCATCAAATAATTATGTGGTGGGACACGGGTTGGGCATTTGTAACCCTCTGATCCAAAGCAGATTAGGAAACTGTCTCTGGCCAATTAGAAGAAAAAAAATCAATAAAGCAAGTAATTCTTCAATAATGTAATTTAGTACTAAAATTCTGTTTCTCTATTAGGACTTATAAAAAGCTATCTTCATTCTGATTTTTAAAATGTGGCTTCCAACAATTACTTTCTCTGTATTGGCTCTTAAGGTAAATAAATACTTGATCATGAAGGCTACATGTCCACCTGTGCTTGAAATAAAGGTAAAACAGGTCCCAAAGAAAATCTAGCTTTATAGAGTTTCCTTTTGGGATGATAAAAATGTTTTTGGAATTAGTGGTGATGGTTGAACAACCTTGTGATCATACTACAAACCACTGAATTGTACACTTTAAAAGAATGAATTTTGGGGTGCCTGGGCGGCTCAGTCAGTTAAGCATCTGCCTTTGGTTCAGGTCATGATCCTAGGGTCCTGGGATCGAGCCCTGCTCCCCGCTCCCTGTGCACCGTCCAATAAACATAATCTTAAAAAAAAAAAAAGAATTCTAAAGAAAAAAATAAAAGAATGAATTTTATGGTATGTGAATTATATTTTAATAAAAAAAAATCTATCCTCTACCACTTCTCATTAACTCCGAGTTAATAATCTAACAGGATGTGTCCGGATAGCAGTAGGGTAAAATTTAAAGATAAATACACCTAAGTGCATTAAGGTGTGAAATTCTACCTAAAAGGTCATAACCTCTCTTTCAATTCCAAGAAGCTCTATTAACATCACCCAACTCCATCTCACCCTCCCCCCACAAAAGCATGATAAAAGTAAAGCATGAGATCACCTGGAATTAGTATCTCCACAGCAGCAGTTCTCAACCAGGGGTGATTTTTCTCCCTATGAGACATTTTGGTTTTAACAAATAGGTGTGTGCTATTGGTATCTAGTGGGTAGAGGCCAGGGATGCTACTTTTAAATGTCCTACAATGCACAGGGCACTGCCAC
Organism: Mirounga leonina; assembly: GCF_011800145.1. NCBI lineage: Eukaryota > Metazoa > Chordata > Mammalia > Carnivora > Phocidae > Mirounga > Mirounga leonina. The sequence continues at coordinate 1,786,690 of NW_023270320.1, forward strand.
AAAGAATTCTCCAACCCCAAACGTCAATAATGCTAAAATTAAAAATCCCTGCTCTAGAGCAGTGGTTCTCAAGGTATGTGGTCCCCAGGCCACTAACAATTGCATCACCTGGAAACTTGTTAGCAATCAGAATCTCAGGCCCCAGCCCAGACCTACTGAATTACAAACTCTGGACATGGGGCCTAGCAATCAGTGTTTTAATGAACACTCTAACAATGCTAATCAATACCAAAGCATAAGAACCACCTGAATGAATGCAACTGAAACAGAGATAAAGTCACACTTACCCAAAGTCACCCATACTTAGTATGAAACAAAACCAGGATTTGAACCCAGGTTCAAATGTCAGAACCTATGCTCTTATCTACCATTTTATATTCACCCTCAATTTTTAAAAAAGAAAATGCTTTTTAAAAATGTGCTTTAACTTCTGTACACTGATTATTCCTCCATCACAGAACAAAAATTGTTGGTAGAATGGAGTTAGGCAGACAGAATGGAAGGTGGGAGATACAATCACAAAAATGATACCTTCCCCAAGTCTATACACTAGTATACATTTTATTGGCTGTTAGGTAATATGAAAATTACAAGGGTAGGTTAATCTTGCTGGGTTTCCCAGAAGAAATGTACTTAGCCTATGTGAGGATTCTTTTCCCACTTAACTTCTTGCCATTAACTGGTAGCATTCCAGACTCTTTCTGGTTTTTCAGTCTCTAAAATCTAAGAAAGAACAATCTTTTAATGTAAAGTTCAAGAAATTAGGCTTGGGGCGCCTGGGTGGCTCAGTTGGTTAAGCAACTGCCTTCGGCTCAGGTGATGATCCTGGAGTCCCAGGATCAAGTCCCGCATCGGACTCCCTGCTCAGCGGGGAGTCTGCTTCCCCCTCTGATCCTCCCCCTCTCATGCTCTCTGTCTCCCATTCTCTCTCTCAGATAAATAAATAAAAAATCTTAAAAAAAAAAAAAAGAAATTAGGCTTGACAGGTGTAGTAGGCAGGGCAGATTTCTTTAACAGGTAAGAACACAATTTGACTCAGAGGGTGGGGAGAGGAGGTAGAGTGGAAATTTTCAAGCACATCCTGCTGAACTTGCTTGCTGCATAAACTCTGATTTGGAATTTAAGCTTAAGGTGTTTTCCACCAGTAGGAGGATACTCTGTCTTCTCTTAAGTATTCCTCTTTCAACAAAAATTTGGAACATTTGATTCTTGGGCTAGTAGGTGCTCTGATACAATAGTAATTTATCCAGCATTTAAGGCAATTCAATGTCCACAGAAATGAATTCTGGATAGGTGACTAATAGTCATCCCTTTTAAGTGCCTGAGGTTTTATTATTTTAACTATTCCTAGTGGAAGAATTTCTAAAGTGTACTATCTACTTCCTATCTAGTACTAAATGCTATGTAGTGAAAATAAACTTTTGATATTCAAGATCATAGTTATGATCTTCAATAATTGAGCATGAGGTTCTTTAATTCTGTAAGGCTGTCAGCTCAGAGAATGAATCACGTGGGGCTGAGCTTTCAGTTCTTAGATCTTCTAGGTCACTGGCAGCTGTCTGTACCTTGTCAAGTATTGCAGTTACCTAACCTGTGTGCACAGAATCCACATGTGGCTATGAGTTTATGCAGAGTAAATTAGTCCAAATGGGAGTCTTGTCTTTTCTTTTTAAGTAGGTTCCATGCCAACTGTGGGGCTTGAACTCACTGCCCTGAGATTGAGAATCACATGTTCTACTGACTGAGCCAGCCAGGCACGCCAATGGGAGTCTTTTCTTTGGAGTATATTGCATACATTTTTTTCCCTTACACTTGGTTTTGGAATTGTTTTCAGCATAAGCTGGCCTCCAGATATGAGGGGAATTACTAGACTAAACGTATACTTAGCTACCTCATTTTCTGCATAAACATTTATTCTGCTTTTTATAATGACAACTTAAAGCCAGCATTTAACTCTATTTTGAAACATTTCAATGCATAAGGTTTTAAAATGTTTCCAAATCTTAGAATTGTACATCTTTGTGTAGACTCTGCCCTCCAGTTGTTACTTAAAATCTCTAATCTTTTCTCCAGAAATTTTCCTTGTGACATTTCAAAAATCCTTTTCTACAACACCATATTCCCTGACCTCTCTCCATATCTGATAACCCGGATTTTGTCTTCTTGACATTTACCAGATTCTAAATAGATGCTCTCATACTGTGTGATTCTCTTAGGATCCCTTCAAACTTCCCTCTAAGACTCTTCCTCTATATTTTTGTTAGCATTTCTCACTCAAATAACTGCAATGATCGCCATCTTTTTGCAGATGCCCTTCAAATACACCTGTTTTTAAGACTTGTCTTTCTAGACTTTAAACAATGCAGCCCTACTTCAGATTCAGTTAGCTTCCTCATCTTTGCCCTATTGCCTTTTCCTAGCATTGAGGGAGGAACTTATTTGTACAGACTCAAAAGGCACACCTTAAGATCCTCAATCTTCTGTTTTTACAACCTCTGCCAAATCTATTCCTTCCACAGTATCAAAGAATGTGTTCATTCTTTTCCTTTCTCTCTCCCCTGCCTTGGCCACGTTATGCAGCTTAGCAGTTTTTCTCTTCTCTAAAAGAGAGTAGTGAAACCCATCTTCTCGTCTGAAGTTGGAATCCACTATATTTGTAAGCTGTATGTTAACTATATATTATTGCAAAAAACAGAAACACCCCGAAATCCCAAGAATAGCCTAACATAAAAGTTACAGAATATATCAAGCCCTACCAGTGTATATATTGTTTCAGAAGACATAATTTGATTCCTGACACAGAACACATTATGAAAATCTCAGAGTAGGGGCGCCTGGGTGGCTCAGTCGGTTAAGCATCTGCTTTCAGCTCAGGTCATGATCTCAGGGTCCTTGGAAGGAGCTCCGTGTGGGGCTCCCAGCTCAGCAGGGGAGTCTGCTTCTCCCTCTCCCTCTGCTGGTGTTCGCTCTCTCAAATAAATAAATAAAATCTAAAAAAAAAAAAAAACCCAAAACTCAGTATTTACACTACCTTTGTTACAACCTACCTAAGGCAATGCTTCTCTAACCTTTCCATGGAAGTGCCCCCACAAAGGAAAGTGACATCCGTATTTTAGGGACCTGAACTTATAAATCAAGGCACCACTAAACAGAATTTCTTTGACATCTGTATCTTACCTTTAACATTAACCCAAATGCTGTAGTCACCTCAATAAATATATTAGTGTCTTATTCTAGAAATGACATTTAACATTTTTAGCAGTGAGTAAAACTCCCAGAAAAAGCACTAGGTTTATCCCGTGGCTCTGCAGACCTCTATACACACACACACGCCCCCGCCCCCCAAAAAACTGACACCAAGGTTTGTGAAACACACAGCCTGGGTTTTAAGACCGGCTCTCGAGAGGCTGCTAAAAGCACAATTATTAGCATGAGAACTAAACAGGTATTTACTTTAAACCATGACAATTTTAATAACTTTAAGATTAGAAGCCCACAACGTCGCCCCAAATTGTCGAGTTCCATTAATGATAACCACATATCTTCCAGATTTGTTTTTATATTTATACCTTTAAATAAGTATCTCCACACCGCTTACTTTCTAATCTCTGAAGTGCATCTCGCATTTTAAATACCGTCTCTGGGTGCCTTTTCGTATTTTTCCTACCCTCCCTTCAAAGTACTTTTCTCTTCCAGTGGGCTTGGCTCATCCGTCAAGGGGCTACCCTCAGTCCTCCGCGAATGCTACAACAAAGGCGAGGAACGTCGTAACCAGGGGTCCCGAGTGCCTCTACCGGCTGCGCCGAGCGCAGAGACAGCCAACGCTTTGGTGTCCCTGGCAGCGCGAGAGGGAAGCGCCAGCGCCTCATCAGCTGCAAACAACAACAATCCTAATCACCGTGCCGCCTGCACCCCATCATTAGGCTCCACCGGGCCTGTTTCCTCTCGGAGGGCAGCCAACACCTCAAGCCCGGCAAGTTTCCCCCGACCTGGGGCCGAGTCCCCTCGCTCCCGGCCGCTCCCCGCCCAGCCCGGCCGCTGGGGTAGACGCGGCCCGCACCGGCGTCCCCCGGCTCCGCCCGCCCCAGGCCCCGGATGTGACGGCACCGCCGCCCTCGGCGCTCGCCCCCCGCGACAAGCGTGGGGGATCCCGGAAAGGAGACCTGGGGGAGGGGGTCTTCCCCCGACCCGCCAGTCATCACATACCCAAGTGAGAAGGCTCTCGCACAGCTCCACCCGCTCCACCGACTCCACGTTGAACATCTTCCCTAGCTGGGGCTTGGCAGCGCCTCCCCACCTCAACAGAAACCGCTGCCGCTCGGTCTGGGGCTGCGTCGGAGGGTCCGGGCAGCTGACCTGGCCTCCGGCCCACCTTCTCCTCGGGCCCGGGCCGCCGACTACCGCCCGGGCGCTGCCAGCAGCTCTCGCACCGTCACCCCCGCTGCCCCTCCTTCTCCTTTCACGCGGGACCGCGCGCCCGCCGCGCGCGCCCCCGGCCACGCCCGCAGCCCCGCGTCCCCGCCTCCAGCCCCACACACCCCTCCTCCGGAGAGCGCCGGCCCTGGCCAGAGCGGCGGCCGACGAGCCACTGCGCACAATCGCGCTCCGGCCGGCCCGCCTCTCCGCCGCCGCCGCCGCGCGCGCCCCGACGCCGGCCCGCTGCGTGTCGCCGCGCGCACGCGCCCGGCCCTGGCGGCGGCGGCGGCGGCGGGTCCTCTTCGCCTGTCCGTTCGAACCCTCACGGAAGCTCGGCAGTGCGCGTGCGCCAGTGTCCGCACTCCAAATTATAAAAAAGAGACAGCTAGTGGTTGCCCGGGAGGGGTGGCGGGGGCCGTGCCCGGAAATAATCTCTATTCTCAGTCGCCGGGAATTGGCGAGGTATCCTCTGCGGTGGAGAGGTACGCGCCCCTCCCCCCCCCAGCCGGCGGGCCGCGGCCGGCCACGCCCACCCGGATCCGGGCCCGCGGGAGCCGCCGGCAGGGCTGCGGCGTGGGCGGGACTGCCCCGGGGTCGCCTTCGGGCTTCGCGGCGGGGGGAGTCGCTGCTTCGGACCCTGGGGCTCCGCCTTCCTTCAGGAAGCCCCGGGCTAAGCCCCAGAGTCGCCCAGCTCCCGCCCGGAATTCCGGAGACGGTGGAAGGGCCGACGTGGCGGGCGTCTCGCGGTTCTAGGTGCTTGGCCGGGTGAGGAGAGCCGGCCGTTCTTTCCTGGGTCGTGGGTGAGCGTCGACTCCCTGAAAACTTCGGCTACTTAAGTAGGGAGAGGGTGTGCGTCATTTGTTAGCCCGTGAGGACCTCGGCAGTTCTAGGGCCTGTTTCTCCTAGTGCAGAGCTAGGGGTTGGCTTTCGTGTTTAATGGCTTGGTGGATGGTCCGCCAGCGAGCACCCACCTTTTTAGAGGCGTGGATTTCTGCAGGGATACCAATATATTTTTATATGATATGACATATGCAGAAAAGTGCATACAACGTACATGGTTAAAGAAAAATAATAACAAACACCCAGATAAAAACAAAAGAATACTGCCCATACCTCAGGAGTTCTACCCACACCTAGTGTTCCTTCCTGAGAACAATTCCCTCTCTAGACTGACTTACGATACTTTCCTGCTTTTCTTATAGCTTTACTGTCTGTATATGCATGCCTAAACAATATAGTTTTACTTTGCTTGTTTTTGAACTTTTGTGAATGGGGTCAGTGTATTTTATGGCTTTGAATTTGTAGTAAATTTGTGTGTATCTGTAGGTCATTTTTATTGCTGTCTAGTATTCCATTGTATGATTAGAACAGCGTATCCATTCTGTTAATGGACATTTTGTTCCAGTTTGGGGCTACTAAAAACAGTGCTGTAAGCATTCTTAAACCTGGATACTAGTGCAAATGTGTAGGGGGTTTCTTTAGGATACATACCTTGGAGTCCTAGGAGAATTGTTGAATCCAAGTATACATAACTTTACCAGGTAATGCCAAACTTACTTGGGTGCAGCAAACAACTTCCTAGAGCACGTCTTTACTTTGGTTTGCGAGTCCCTGGAGACCCCCCTTTTCCCATTAGGAGTAGGTTTTGTCATTGAGCACTCAGAATTGGAGTGAGTTTTTAACGATGCCTTACAGAGTACCAATTAACAGTTCACATGTGATGAATGTATCATTTTGTAAATGTAAAAAAATCTTACCTAGAGTCTTCTCAATGGTCTTTTAAAAAATTATATTCTTGGGCGCCTGGGTGGCTCAGTTGGTTGAGCGACTGCCTTCAGCTCGGGTCATGATCCTGGAGTCCTGGGATCGAGTCCCGCATCGGGCTCCCTGCTCGGCAGGGAGTCTGCTTCTTCCTCTGACCCTCCCCCCTTCTCATGCTCTCTCTATCTCATTCTCTCTCTCAAATAAATAAATAAAATTTAAAAAAAAGAAAAAAAAATTATATTCTTCCCTCCACCAAGGGCAGAGAAATCTTTAGAAATGATAAGTGTGTCTCACCTGCCTTTGTTTCCTCTGTTGGTGCTTCTGGATCTGTCAAACCAGAGTTCCTACATTCCATACTAGGTTGTTTCTGTAGAACCCTTAGCACTTTAATGACCATTACCCTTGTTAGGCACGTAAAATCAGTAAGTACATGTTACACTGACTTAAGCCTGACTCACCTGCAACTTGTCTTTGGAAGTGGAGAACAAGATGCTAGCCTTTTCTAGAGGGACTGTGGTGTAGTGAACACCTTCACTCCAGCTGTTCAGGTTTTCGAGGCTTTGACACAAATGACCTAAGCCTCCCTTTTCAGTCTTGACTGCTCACTCATAGTGCATTTATGTATGATACTGCAGTGTTCTTGAGGTTTCATTTGTGGCTCCAATTACCCTCAATGAAGGAAATTATATTAAAACCTTCTTGGATGTAATTGCGGAAGTCATGTGATCATCATGTTTTACGTGAACTTGGGTAAAAAGACTGAGTTTCTCCTTTGGAAGTTACGGAATTTCTATATTTCCCTTATTCTTATTTTTTTTCTGAAAGTTTTGGAAAAGACCAAGGGGAGAGGTGAGTGCAACTTGTCTTAGCCGTCTCCTTACTCTAGTTAGTTGGAGACTAGGTCTCATCTATAGTTGTTTATCAGACTTATTTATTTATTTTTAAAGCTGTTTATCAGATTTAAATAAACACGGTAGTGTCCTGCGTGGCAATGTTCCCAAGTTTATGCTGTCTTCCCAGGGAATACCTACTTAGAGCTTTGATTAAAGAGAATTTGAGATGCAACATAGTGCAGCAATGGGGAAGGCACGGCTAAGTTTTATAATGGTTCTTGACAGTTGTTAATAATAGTAATCAAGGGGTGCCTGGCTGGCTAGTTTGTTGGGCATGTGACTCTTGATCTTGGGGTTGTAAGTTTGAGGCCCATGTTGGGTGTAGAGATTACTAATTTTTTATAGATTTTATTTTTTAAAGTAATCAAAATATTATAGTTTCCATTTACTGAGAGCCTATATGATGTGCCAAGCAATATGCTAAATACCTTCATTATCTCGTTATAGTCTCCATAAAACAAAGAGCTTTTTTGGGGGGGGGTCAAACAAATGGGCATTTGAGGGGTGCCTGGCTGGCTTATTAGGTAGAGCACACGACTCTTGATCTCGGTGTTGTGATTTCGAGCCCACATTGGGTGTGGAGGTTACTTAAAAGTGGGCATTTGGTGTGGTTAAAATTAATTTTATGTATTTTACATATGAAGAAGCTGAGATGCAAACTACCTAAATACAGTTGTCTGCCTCCAAAGCTTATGCTTCTCTGACATACTAAGCTACTCCTCAATAAGGCTTAGCTAGTTAGTAGCAAACCAAAGCTAGAAACCAGTTCACTTCAGCCTTCTATCAGTTACACCATACAGTTTGCAAGATCTCTGGTGTTTTATTTCTGTGAATCTCAAATAGTAAAAATGAAGTCCTGGTAACTCTTATTTTCATAATTGTAATGGGGGAAGGAACTTAAGAAATCCTCAAGCCCAGTATTTACATTTTGCAGAAAATGGAAGTCCTTAGAGATTAAGCGAGGACACAGTTGTGGTAGTAGAACTGGAACTAAAATCTGGGCTGTTAATGTCCAAGCAGGCTTGAGTTGAGAGTCTGTGCTATTGGGCAAAACCATCAGCACATAGACAAGACCTGACTGTGTAATGCACAAGTTGGAGAACTGAAGTTGAGATTGAAAAGACTGACTTTTCAAGATTGAGGTATTATGTCGTCTCACGTAGAAAATTTTCTTTTTATCGTTTATCCTCTGTAATCTTAGATCAGCATCTTACCCAATTTTTGAGCTATTAACTCCTACAGTTCCATTTTAAAACTATGATTACAAGAAAAACTGCTAGTGGAAGTTGAGCTATTGGAAGCCCCCAACAAGGTCAGTCATTAGTAGTTCCTCTTGTGAGAGCTCTGGGTTTAGTTGGGGTTTCCATGTGACAGGAAAATGCACCTGACCTCTCTGTTCCTCTCAGAAATTTATCAGCAGCCTCTTCCCCTCCTCCCCTCTCTCTTCCCAGACACTTTCTTTGGGGATACCAGAATTTGTGGAAGTAAAAAATAACTCTCTTCATTTCAATAACATTGGGAACTTCTGCTATAAAATGATGCAAATAACATTATATGGCTCTGCAATACTTAGAGCATCCTGGATCTCTGAGCTCTTGGAACTGTGCTTGAAGCAATATCATAAGCAATATCTTATTTGCAAAGAAGTTAAGTATACAGCAGAATGAAAAAACATAATTTGTACAGTGGAATTTACATTACCATTAATTACACTTGGAAGGACACAGAAACAAATGTAATCCATTAAAAAAAATACAAAGGAGTCTGGGGGAGAAAAAATAACTATCACCCTACCCTATTAGGTTCTTGGCTGAGACTCCCCTGTAATAAAAGACATTAACAAGAAAAAAACAGAAGCTTAATCATTTGTATACTTCCGTGTACATGGGAGGTACCCAGGAAAACTGAGTAACTCCAAAATGGCCCAAGCAGTCACATTAAATACCACCTTCAGCTAAAGACAAAAGAAAGATGTTGGGGGTGGGGGACACAGTTATGGGAAGTTACCAGGAAAAGCACAGTAAACAAGGGTAAAGTTGTTATGCAGATTTAAGTCCATGCCTTCTCCATTCATAACAGTCTCTAGGGATTTAGTCCTCCTGGTATTGAGAGAGCGGTACCTTTACAAATGGAGATTTCCCTTGTAAATGTCTCTTTTACAGAAGGGTAAGGTCTGCTTGGGTTTCAGAACTTTTCCTTTGCCGTTTTAAAAAAATAACCTAAAGTAATTCTTAAAACAAAAAGTCATTACTTTGGGGTGACAAATTCTGCTCCACTTCAGTAGTAAACTGCCTAAATTTATACCACTGGGAAAAATCGTCACAACTCTGTGAAGTAATTAGATTCAGTAGAGTCTGGAATTCTTGACACAAGGGGATAAGATTTTGGTTATCTTTTGTGCAGCTGCAAGTAGTTCTCACTGCCCTTAGGACTTTGGACACAGCTGTACAAAGCATCTCCAATTTTAAAAGAGAAACCTGGGGCTCCTGGCTGGCTTAGTCATTGGAGCCTAAAACTCTTGATCTTGGGGTTGTGGGTTCGAGCCCCACGTTGGGTTTAGAGAGTACTTAAAATCTTAAAAAAAAAATAAACAGAGGAAACCTGGTAAAAGAAACACCTAAATTTACTACACGGCCCACCCCTAGATTATTTGAGGCTGTTTGTTCAGTTTCCGTTGGGAGTTCATTTGACTATTCTTTTGAATGAAAATAATGAAGTTAGAGCTGCTTCTCTGAGTTTCCTGGTATGTGGCCTTCATAATGGTTATTTGAAACCTATCATTAGAAAGTTCCTGATATATTAGACTATTACTATGTGTAAAGATGGAAATTGGCTTTGATCTGTTTGCTTAGGTTTCTTCCATAAGGTAATTTCCTTATTAGCAGCCAATTCAGATTCTTTCAAAGGTGTTAGACTTTCACAAAGTTTCCTCTTAACAGAGACTCGCTAGGTTAATGAATAAAACTTTTCAGTGCAATTAAGTTACATAGATACAGAATTTTATTTTAATTATGAATAGTCATATATGTTTATTTCCTTTATTTTCCTTTAGGTGTCTTATGAGACTAAATTTTTCTGTTTTGCAATATAAAAAATATGAATTACCTGTGATACTTGGATTCTGATGTGGTTGGGTTATTTCCCTTCATACCTATAGAAATTGGGTATTGCCATTTTTCTCAAGCTTAGTGTATGGGAAGGAGAATTGCATATCCTCCCTTTTCTCTTCATAAGGAAATGCAGCCTCAGAGTGATTCCATATTCCAGGCAGTTCAAAGAATTCTGAACCATAAGCTGAGCTTAGTTCCAGGTGAGGCTAATAGTTTTCAAGCACGAGAATTTTCATTAATTCAACTAATCTTAGTATAGATTTAAATGTCCTATAGCCTAAATGTGTTTTACTTTTCAAATTACTAACATTATAAGTAAGGTAAGTCATTTATATTTAAACATATATTTATTAGGTCCTACTGTGTACAGAGCACTACACTAGATAATACAGGAATATTTACAGAAGAAGAAAATATATTGCGTTCCCTATCCATACATGGTACATTCCAGGACACTTTCAGTGCTGTGAGGGTGAAGAGGGATCTGATTCATTGGGAGAATTGATTTGGTATATAAGAATGAGAAGAGCAGTTGGCCATCAGGAATGTCTTTTTTTTCCTTAAGATTAAAGGAGCAGAGCTTGAAGAAGAAAGGGTATTTTTTAAAAATTTGTTTTTAAAAAATGAAAATAGATGATAAATTACAGTAATTGTTTACCTTAAAGGAGATAAAATTTTGTACTCCTCAAAATAATGTGTCTGGCAGATTTTAAAGAACTCAATAATGGGAGAGTCCCCACTAGAGTTGTACTTAATGCAACTTTCCTTAAGTGGGTGCTTTAAAAAAATAGTATACATTAGAAGTCAGTTATATTTATGTGGTTTTGAGTAGTATATCTTATTTTCACTGTGTCATTTGTAACCTTTGTTTATTTATCTTTTAGACTTGGAATGGCCAAATATCAAGGTGAAGTTCAAAGTTTGAAATTGGATGATGATTCAGTCATAGAAGGAGTAAGTGACCAAGTACTTGTGGCAGTTGTGGTCAGTTTCGCTTTGATTGCTACCCTGGTATATGCACTTTTCAGGTGAGACTAAAGGACAAAAGAATTGAAATAATGTATATTTACAAGGGCCACTGCTTTCTGACTACTTCTAGTAATTTTTAATACTTCATTTAAAAAAGTGAGTGAGTAATAGAGCTCAGTAACTGTGATGTGGAAATGTTGGGGTTTGGAGCCTACAGCCAAGAAAAAATTCTTGAGATGTCTTCAGTGCCAAAAGGAGGTTTTATTAAAGAATGGGGATAGGATCTGTGGGCAGAAAGAGCTGCACTGGGGTTGTGACGGGTGACTGATTATATACTTTCAAGTTGGGAGGGGGTTAGAGATAGCATAAGTCTCTAAAGAATTTTCTTTTTTAAGATTTATTTATTTTAGAGAAAGGGGGGGTGGTGGCCAGGGACAGAGGGAGAAGGAGAGAAGCAGAATCCCCGCTGAGTGTGGAGCCTTACATGGGTCTCAATCTCAAGATCCTGATATCATGATCTGAACTGAAACCAAGAGTCAGATGCTTAACTGACTGAGCCACCCAGGCACCCCTCTAAGGAATTTTGGAAGCAAGGTTTCTGGGACCTTGAGGGGGCTAAATATTGTTAGGAAAAAGTCATTTATTACTGTCTAATAAAATGTTAGTCATGAGACCCTTCAGATGTATATCAGTGGAGGATGATCGCTAACATGTATCTTGGGGTGGGGGTAGGGGTAGAGATAAAGGAAGTTTCCAAAGGAATTTTTATATGTTAAAGTAGACTTGCAGGACCCTGTGGGGTCAGGATAATGTTAAGCTGAGATTGCCTTTTGCACTTTGCAAAGTGTCAACACTGAGGCAGCTGAGTTCCTAGAGGAAAGTCACTCTACCTGTTTCAAGGACTTGTCAATGAGCTGTGGGCAGTAAGGAAATTTAATTTTTTCTTCTGCCTTTATTTCTCACATCAATTGTATATTTACTAAGGTATTTTATTTTTCATTAGGATCTAAATGCTACCATATACGTTCCTGTCATCAGCAGTCTCATGAGATAAAATTGAAATACCATATTTTGAATAAAATATTAATATTTTATATGGAAGTATCATAGTTTAAAAATGTAATTTTCGGGGCGCCTGGGTGGCTCAGTTGGTTAAGCGACTGCCTTCAGCTCAGGTCATGATCCTGGAGTCCCTGGATCGAGTCCCGCATCGGGCTCCCTGCTCAGCAGGGAGCCTGCTTCTGCCTCTGACTCTCCCCCCCTCTCATGTGCTCTCTCTCTCTCTCATTCTCTCTGTCTCAAATAAATAAATAAAATCTTTAAAAAAAAAATGTAATTTTCATAATCGAATCCTCAATTTGTAGGTGATACAGATAATAAGTACAAGATATTTTCACTCTTTAACTAGAAAAACAGGCAAAAAAAAAGTTGGACAGAATGGAGGGAATTAAGATTAAAGTTAAAACTACTGTTTTAGAATCAGGAATAATATTAAAGGCTCCAGGTGTTTATATATCGTTATGTAGAGACTAGGATATAAACTAGAAATTTAAGTGTTAACACATGGAGATAAATAAAATTTTATATATATGTATGTATCATTGAAAACAGAAATAGAAAAAAGTATAAAACAAAAAAGATTTCAAAAATTACAAATCACATGAGCTTGCTATAAAATTATAGAAAAGATTTTAAACATCAAAATTCTTAGATATGACACAAAATATGAGCAACGAAAGAAAAAAATAGATAAACTGACTTCATCAAAATTCCCAACTTGCAGGCACCTGAGTGGCTCAGTCTGTTAAGCGTCTGCCTTCAGCTCAGGTCATGATCCCAGGATCCTGGGATGGAGCCCCACATCAGGCTTCCTGCTCAATGGGGAGTCTCCTCCTCCTGCTCCTTCCCGCCTGTGCTCTCTCTCACTATCTCTGTCTCTCTCAAATAAATAAATAAAATATATAAAAAAAAAAAAATCCCAACTTGCATGCTTCAAAGGACATCATCAAGAAAATGAAAAGGCAGGGGCACCTGGGTGGCCCAGTTGGTTAAGCATCTGTCTTCCACTCAGATCATGATCTCAGGGTCCTGGGATCAAGCCTCACATCGGCCTCCCTGGTCAGTGGATGTCTGCTTCTCCCTCTGCCCATTCCCCTGCTTACACTCTCTCTCTCTCTCTGTGAAATAAAGTAAAAATTAAAAAAAAAGAAAAAGAAGAAAGAAAGAAAGAAAGAAAATGAAAAGGCAACTTGTAGAATGGGAGAAAATATTTCAAATCATCTATCTATATAGTACTTGTTTTTTGTTTTTAAGTAGGTTCTACACCCAGCATGGAGCCCAGCATGGGGTTTGAACTCATGACCCTGAGATCAAGACCTGAGCTGAGATGGGGTTGGACACTTAACCAACTGAGCCACCCGGGCACCCCTATCTATCCAGCACTTGTATCTAGAATATATAAGGACCTCAAAACTCAATAATAAAAAGCCAAATAATGCAATTAATAGCCAAAGGATGTGAATATACATTCCTTCAAAGAAGATATGCAAATGGCCAATAGGAACATGAACTATGCTTGATGTTGTTAATCATCAGAGAAATGCAAATCAAAATCACAGTGAGATACAATTTCATACGACTAGAATGGTTCCAGCCAAAAAGTCAAATAATAATAGTTGTTGAGGATGTGAGAAGATCGGAATCCTCATACACTAATAGTGGAGATCTAAAATGATACACCCTCTTTCCTCAAATGATGAAATATAGAGTTACCATGTGATGTAGCAGTTTCACTCCTAGGTGTGTATATATATATATACATACCCATGAGAAATGGAAACACATCTCCACACAAAACTTGTAAAAGAGGGGTTCCTGGGTGGCTCAGTCAGTTGTCTAACTTGATTTCGGCTCAGGTCATGATCTCAGGCTTGTAAGACTGAGCCTCGCATCAGGTTCCATGCTCGGTGTGGAACCTGCTTAAGATTCTCTTCACCCTCTCCCTCTGCCCCTCCCCCCCATCCTCTCTAAAAAAACCAAACCAAACAAAAAAAACAACACTTCTACAAGAATGTTCGTGGCAGCATTATTAATAACAGCCAAAAGGTGGAAACATCCCAAATATCCATCAACAAACGAATGGATAAACAAATGTGACATATACACAGAATGGAATATTTTTCAGCAGTAAAAAAGAATAACATACTGACACATGCTACATCATAGATGAAACTTGAAAACATTATGCTAAGTGAAGTCAGTCAGATAAGGCCACATATATGAGTCTGTTCATATGAATGTCCAAAATAGGGAACCCTGTAGAGACAGGAAGCAGATTAGTGGACTGGACTGGAGTGGAAGATCAGGATATAGGGAATTATAGCTAAGGGGTACAGAGTTTCTTTTTGAGTAATGGAAATATTCTAAAATTGTGCTGGTTACATATATGTGTGAATATGCTAAAAACCATTGAATTGTAAATTTTGAATGGGTAAATTGTGTGATACGTGAATTATATTTCAATAAAGCTGTTTAAAAAATGAGTCATGACTAGGCATGAGTATCTGCTCTTTATTAAGAATGAGATAGGGGCGCCTGGGTGGCTCAGTCGTTGGGCGTCTGCCTTCTGCTCGGGTCATGATCCTGGGGTCCTGGGATTGAGCCCCACGTCAGGCTCCCTGCTCAGCAGGAGGCCTGCTTCTCCCTCTCTCGCTCCCCCTGCTTGTGTTCCCTCTCTCGCTGTGTCTCTCTCTGTCAAATAAATAAAATCTTTAAAAAAAAAGAAAAAAGAAAAAATGAGATAGATCTCGTGTGAACTCCACAAGGGGAGAAATTTTTATCTGGTTTGTTCGTGGATATATCCTCAGAGCCTAGAAGAGGGCCTGGCACACAATAAGCATTCAATAAATATTAACTGAATGAACTCTTGATGTATATACCTATTTATAACCTGCCTCCATTTATCCTACTTTATCTCCCATTCAATTTAATAAAAAAAAGTTTTTTTAAAAGAATGAGATGCAGATATAACTTTATCATGTGGAAGTATCCATGATAAATTGTTGAGTGAGAACTGATGATTGAAAGACACATCACAAAACTATAAGTCAAGTAAATCATACTGTTTAAAAATTATTTTTGAGAAAATTAATTTTATTTAAAATTTTTTTCTTTTATTTTTCTAATTTTCCTGCTGTGGATATTTATTACTTGTATAATAAAAGTGTTTTCCCTGCAGACTGGAAAGATATGAAGCCCAAACCAAAAGTTTTTTTGTTTTTTTTTTTTAAGATTTCATTTATTTATTTGACAGAGCACAAGTAGGCAGAGCAATAGGCAGAGGGAGAGGGAGAAGCAGGCTCCCCACTGAGCAGGGAGCCCAATGCGGGGCTCGATCCCAGGGTCCTGGGACCATGACCTGAGCCAAAGGCAGACGCTTAATGACTGAGCCACCCAGGTGCCCCCAAACCAAAAGTTTTATATTTAAAAAGGCAATTGTAATTCATCAGTCTTACACAATACTCAGAAACTGTAACAATTAAACAATAGCTTCCCATTCCCCCTCCCTCCATTTATCTCAGTGAAGTAGTTAATTTTGGGTACCTCATAAAATGGAGTCATAATATTTGTCCATTCGTGTCTGGCTTATTTCACTTAGCATAATGCTTTCAAGGTCCGTCTACATTCTAGCATGTATCAGAATAGCATTCCTTTTTATAGCTAAATAATATTCCGCTGTATGTATATACCACATTTTGTTTATCCATTTGTTTTTGATGGACATTTGAGTTGTTCCACCTTTTGGCTATTAGGAATGACACGACAGTGAACATTGGTGTACAAATACCCACTTTGAATTGGAATTGCTGGATCATATGGTAATTCTGTTTTTAACTTTTTGAGGAAACGCTGGTTTTCATAGCAGCTGGTCCATTTTACATTCCCACCGGCAGTGCACAGGGGTTCCAACTTTTCTGTATCTTTGCCAACACTTGCTACCTTCTATTTTTTTATAATTGTCATCCAAATGGGTGTGAGGTAGTATCTTATTGGAGGGTTTTTTTTTTTAAGATTTATTTATTATTTTAGAGAGAGAGCATGCACGCACGAAAGCAGGGGGAGGGGTAATGAGAGAGAATCCAGAAGCAGACTCCCCACTGAGTGCAGGCCAGATCCCAGGACCCCAAGATCATGACCTGAGCCGAAATCAAGAGTCAGCTGCTTAATGGGCTGAGCCACCCAGGCGCCCCTCTCATTGGAGTTTTGATTTGCGTTTCACTCATGATGAATGAATTTGATCATTTCATATGCTTATTGACAATATGTATGTCTTCTTTGAAGAAGTCTATTCAAGTTCTTAGCCCATCTTTGAATTGGGGTGTTTACTTTCTATTTTTGAGTTATGAGAGTTTTTGTTTGTTTTTTTAGTAGGCTCTACACCCAGTGTGGGGCTTGAACTCAAGACCCTGAGATCAAGAGTCTCTTGCTCTGCAGACTGAGGCAGCCAGGTGCCCCTGTGAGAGTTGTTTTTTCATTGAAGTGTAGTTGACAACAAAAGTTATGAGAGTTCTTTATATATTCTGGTGTTAGTCACATATCAGCTGATTTACAGATGTTTTCTATTCTGTGAGTTGTCTTTTTACTCTCTTTGTAGTGTCCTTTAATGCACAAAGTTTCTAACTTTGATAAAGTCCAATTTATTTTTTCTTTTGTTGCTATGTTGTTGGGTGTCATATTTAAGAAATGATTGCCAAATCTAAGGTCACGAAGATTTTCCCGTGTTTTCTTCTAAGATTTTTGTAGTTTTAGCTCTTAAGTTTAGGTCTTTGATTGATTTTGAGTTAATTTTTGTATATGGTAGGAAGTAAGGGTCCTTCTTCATTCTTTTGCATGTGGATGTCCAGTTTTCCCAGTAGCATTTGTTCAAAAGACCACTCTTCCCCCATTGAATGGTCTTGGCATCCTTACCAAAAATAACTTGACCATTTATTTGTGTTTATTTCTGGACTCTGTTCTATTTCATTGGTATATATGTTTGCCCTTAGGTCAGTACCATACCATTTTGATTACTATAGATTTGTAGTAAGTTTTGAAATCAGAAAGTGTGTGTCCTACAACATTGCTCTTTTGCAAGATTGTTTTAGCTATTTGGCGTCCATTGACATAACATAAATTTTAGGTTGGTTTTTTTCTTCTTTTTTTTTAGAGTAGATTTTTTTTTCCTAATTTTTATTTTTAATTGTAGTTGACATACAACACTAGTTTTAGGTATACAACATGGTAATTCAAAAATTATATGCATTATCAAATGCTTACCACAGTAAGTGAGGTTAGTTATCATCTGTCAACATATTAAATTACAGTATTATTCACTGTATTTCCTATGCTGTATTTAACATCTTTGTGATTTATTTATTTTATAACGGAGAGTTTGTACCTCTTAATCCCTTTCACCTATTTTGCCCATCCCCTTCCCTTCTTATAACCATCGGTTTGTTTTCTGCATTTATGGATCTGCTTCTGTTTGGTTTTTTTTGTTTGTTTGTTTGCTCATTTGTTTTTTAGATTCCAGATACAAGTAAAATCATACGGTGTTTTTGTCTTCCTCTGACTTATTTCACTTAGCGTAATACCAACTAGGTCCATCGATGTCATGAATGGCGAGATTTCATTCTCTACCCCTCCTAGATTTCATTCTTTCTTATGCTGAGTAATATTCCATTGTGTACATATATCACATCTTCTTAACAATTCATCTATCAAAGGACACTAGGTTGTTTCCGTATCTTGGCTATTGTAAATAATGCTGCAACAAATATAGGGGTGCATATATCTTTTTGAATTGGTGGGGTTTTTTTATTCTTATGTTAATCCCCATACATTACATCATTAGTTTTAGATGTGAATTGGTGTTTTTGTTTTCTTTGGGTAATTCCCCAGAAGAGGAATTAACTAGATTATATGATATTTCTATTTTTAATTTTTTTAAAATTAAAACTGCCATTTGATTTTCCACCAATAGTGCACAAAGATTTGCCTTTCTCCACATTCTGGCCAACACTTGTTATTTTTTGTCTTTTTGATAATAGTCATTCAGATAGGTGTGAGGTAATACCTCGTTGTAGTTTTGATTTGCATTTCCCTGATGATTAGTGACACTGAGCATCTTTTCAGGTGTCTGTTAACCATCTGGATGTTTTCTTTGGTAAAATGTCTATTCAGGTCCTTTCACCATTTATTTATCAGATTATTTGGGGTTGTGATGCTGAGTTGTATGAGTTCTTATATATTTTGGATATCAACCCCTTAGTGGATATATCATTTGCAAATATCTTCTCTTAGTCAATAGATTGCTTTATTACTTTGTTGATAGTATCCTTTGGTGTGCAAAAGCTTTTTAGTTTGATGCAGTCTCAATAGTTTATCTTTGCTTTTGTCTCCCTTGCTTGCAGAGACAGATCCAAAAAAATATTAAGGCTGTTGTCCAATACATACATACATACATACATACATACTTCCTATGTTTTCTTCTAGGAGTTTTATGGTTTCAGGTCCTAATTTAGGTCTTTAATCCATTTGAATTTACTTTTGTGTATGGTATACAGAAGTGGTCCAGTTTCAGTCATTTGCATGTAGGTGTACAGTTTTCCCAAGACCATTAATGAAGAGACTGTCTTTTTTCCCCATTGAATATTCTTGCTTCCTTTGTTATACATTAATTGGCCATATAAGCATGGGGTTATTTCTGGCTCTCTATTCTGTTCTATTGATATATGTATCTACTTTTGTGTTGGTACCATACTGTATTGATTACTATAGCTTTGTAGTATATCTTGAAAACTGGGATTGTGATACCTCCAGCTTTTTTGTTCTTTCTCAAGTGTGCTTTGGCTATTGGTGGTCTTTTGTGGTTCCATACAAATTTTAAGATTATTTGTTCTAGTTCTGTGAGAAATGCTGTTGGTATTTTCTTTTTTCAAAGATTTATGTATTTATTTTAGAGAGAAGGAGAGACAGAGATGAAGTGGGAGGAGGGGCAGAGGGAGAGAATCTTCAAGCAGACTCCCCACTGAGTGCAGAGCCTGATGCAGGGCTTGCTCTCATGACCCATGAGACCATGACCTGAGCCGAAACCAAGAGTCAGATACTTAACCAACTGAGACATGCAGGTGTACCAAAAATGCTGTTGGTATTTTCATAGGGATTACATTGAGTTTGTAGATTGCTTTGGGTAGTATGGACGTTTTAACAATGTTAATTCTTCCAGTGTATGAGTGTGGTATGCCTTTCCACTTGTTTTTGTTGTTTTTAGTTTATTTCATTGGTGTCTTACAGTTTTCAAAGTACAGGTCTTGAGTCTCCTTGGTTAAATTTATCCCTATGTATTTTATTCATTTTGAGGCAATTGCAAATGGGATTGTTTTCTTAATTTCTCTTTCTGCTATTTCTTTATTAATGTATAGAAATGGAGCAGATTTTTGTATATTAATTTGGTATCCTGCAACTTTACTGAATTTATTTATTCTAATATTTTGGTGAAGTCTTTAGGGTTTTCAATGTATACTATCATGTCATCTGCAAATCGTGACCATTTTACTTTTTCACCAATTTGGATGCATTTCATTTCTTTTTCTTGTTTGATTGCTGTAACTAGGACTTTAGTAGTGTGTTGAGTAAGTAGTGTGGCGAGGTTGGACATCCTTGTTTTGTTCCTGCTCTTAGAGGAAAGCTTTCCACTTTTCACCATTGACTAGGACATTAGCTGTGGGTTTTTCATATATGTTCTTTATTATGTTGAGGTATTTGCCCTCTAAACCCATTTTATTGAAAGTTTTTATCATGAATGGATGTTGAATTTTATCAAATGTTTTTCTGCATCTATTGAGATGATCATATGATTTTTATCCTTTAGTTAATGTGGTGTAACATATTGATTGAATTGTGGATATTGAACTGTCCTTGTTATCCTGGAATGAATCCCACTTGATCATAGTGAATGAACCATTTAATGTATTGTTGAATATGGTTTGCTAATATTTTGTTGAGTATTTTTGCATCTATGTTCATCAGGGATATTGGCCTGTAATTTCCTTTTTTTTTTTTTTAATTGCCTCTTTGTTTAGTTTTGGTATCAGGACAATGATGGCCTCATAGAATACATTTGGAAGCATTTCTTCCTCTTCTATATTTTTAGAATAGTTTGAGAAGGATAAATATTAACTCTTCTTTAAGTGTTTCATAGAATTCACCTCTGAAGCCATCAAGTCCTGGACTTTTCTTTCTTGGTTGTGTTTTGATTATTGATTCAATTTCATTATTAGTCACTGGTTTGTTCAGATTTTCTATATTTTCGTGATTCACTCTTGGAAAATTGTATATTTCTAGCAATTTATCCACTTGTAGTTCATCCACTTTGTTGGCATATAATTTTTTATAGTAGTTTCTTATAATCTTTTGTATTTCTGTAATGTTGACTGTAACTTCTCTGTCATTTCTTTTTTTTTTTTTTTAAAGATTTTATTTATTTATTTGACAGAGAGAGACACAGCGAGAGAGGGAACACAAGCAGGGGGAGTGGGAAGGGGAGAAGCAGGGTTCCCGCTGAGCAGGGAGCCCGATGTGGGGCTCAATCCCAGGACCCTGAGGTCATGACCTGAGCTGAAGGCAGTCGCTTAACCAACTGAGCCACCCAGGCGCCCCTCTTTCATTTCTGATGTTCTTTATTTGAGTTCTCTTTTTTTCTTGATGAGTCTGGCTTAAGGTTTATCAATTTTGTTTATCTTTTCAAAGAACTAGCTGTTAGTTTTACTAATCTTTTCTTTCTGTTTTTTTGTTAAGTCTCTATTTCATGTATTTCCACTCTGATCTTTATTATTTCTTTCCTTTTTCTAACTTTGGGGCTTGTTCATTCTTTTTCTAGTTTCTGAAGATGTAACATTAGATTGTTTTTGAGAGTTTTCTTGTTTCTTGAGGCAGGTCTCTATTGCTATAAACATCTCTCTTAAAACAATTTTTGCTGGGTACCAAAGATTTTGAACCATTGTGTTTCAATTTTTTTTTTCTCCAGGTTTTTTTTTATTTCCTCTTTGATTTCTTTGTTAACCTGTTGGTTGTCTAGTAGCATGTTGTTTTCCATCCACATGCTTGTATTGTTTCCAGTTTTTTTTTCTTGTAATTGATTTAGTTTCATGTAATTATGATTGGAAACAATGCTCAATAGGATTTCAATCTTCTTAAATCTATTGAGACTTATTTTGTGACCTAATGTGTGATCTATCCTGGAGAATGTTCCATGTGCACTTTAAAAGAATATTCTGCTCTTTTTGGTTTTTTTTAAAGATTTTATTTATTATTTGACAGAGAGAATGAGAGAGAGCACATGAGAGGGGGGAGGGTCAGAGGGAGAAGCAGACTCCCCGCCGAGCAGGGAGCCCGATGCGGGACTCGATCCCGGGACTCCGGGATCATGACCTCAGCCGAAGGCAGTTGCTCAACCGACTGAGCCACCCAGGCACCCTATTCTGCTCTTTTTGGAAGGAATGTTCTGTACTTAACTGTTAAGTCCATCTGGTCTAATGTGTCATTCAAAGCCATTGTTTCTTTATTTAGATTTTCTATCTGGATGATCTATCCATTATTGTAAGTGAGGTGTTAATTATTGTATTGCTATCAGTTTCTCCCTTGATATCTGTTAGTCATTGCTTTGTGTATTTAGGTGGTCCTATGTTGGGCACTTATAATTGTTATATCTTGTTTCTGGATTTATCCTTTTCATTATGTAATGTCCTTCTTTATCCCCTGTTACAATCATTGTTTTATTATTAAAGTCTACTTTATATGATATAAGTAGTGCTATCCCAACTTTTTTTTTTTTTCTCTTGCATGACATGTCTTTTTCCATCCCTTCACTTTTGGTTTATATGTGTGTTTAGGTCTGAAGTTAATTAGCATTCAATGGGTCTTCCTTTTTTTTGGGGGGGGTAGGTCTCAGGAGTAGAATTTAGTGATTCATCACTTCATATAACACCCAGTGCTCATCCCGACCAGTGCCTTCCTTAATGCCCATCACCCATTTAGTGCATCTCAATACCCTTCTCCCCTACAGCAACCCTCTGTTCACTACAGTTAAGAGTCTCTTATGGCTTCCTTCCTTCTCTATTTTTATCTTAGTTTATTTTTCCTTCCTTTCTCCCATGTTCATCTGTTTTGTTTCTTAAATCCCACATATGAGGGAAATCATATGATATTTGTCTTTCTCTGACTGACTTACTTCACTTAGCATAATACACTCTAGTTCCATCCACATTGTTGCAAATGGCAAGATCTCATTTTCCTTTTTTTAAGATTTTATTTATTTATTTGAGAGAGAGAGAGTGCATGAGTAGTGGGGAGGGGCAGAGGAAGAAGGAGAAACAGACTCCCACCTGAGCAGGGAGCCTGACGCCGTGCTCATTTGCAGGACTCTGAGATCATGACCTGAGCCAGAGGCAGATGCTTAACTGACTGAGCCACCCAGGTGCCCCAAGATTTCATTCTTTTTGATGGCTGAGTAATACTCTGTAATACTGAGTAATACTCTGAGTAATACATTAAAAAAACATCTTCTTTATCCATCAGTTGATAACATTTGGGCTCTTTTTCATAATTTGGCTTTTTTTTTTTTTTAAGATTTTATTTATTTGAGAGAGGGAGAGGGGGAGAGAGCATGAGCAGAGGGGAGGGGGGAGAGGGAGAGGGAGAAGCAGACTCCCCACTGAGCAGGGAGCCTGATGCGAGACTTGATCCCAGCATCCTGGGATTATGACCTGAGCTGAAGGCAGATGCTTAACCAACTGAGCCACCCACGTGCCCCTTGGCTATTGTTGATAGTGCTGCTGTAAACATTGGAGTGCATGTACCCCTTCAAATAAGCATTTTTGTATCCTTTGGATAAATACCTAGTAGTGCAATTGCTGGGTCATAGATAGGCATCTTCCCTTTTTTATGCATTCAGTCACCCTATGACTTTTGATCAGAGAATTTTTTTTTAAGATTTTATTTGAGAGAGAGAGAGCATGAGCGGAGGGGAGGGGCAGAGGGAGATGGAGACGCAGACTCCCCGCTGAGCAGGGAGCCCAATGCGGGGCTCGATCCCAGGACCCTGGGATCATGACCTGAGCCAAAGATAGACAACCAACTGAGCCATATAGGCGCCCCAAGAATTCAGTTTATTTACATTTACAGTGATTATTGAATGCACCCAACATGCATAAAACAGTTAATACATAAAATACATAAAACAGTTAATAACAAACATAAAGAAAATAATCGATACTAATACAATAATAGGAGGGGACTTCACCACTCCACTTACATCAATGGACAGATCATCCATATAGAAATTCAACAAGGAAACAGGCGCTTTGAATAACATACTGGGCCAGAGTGATTTAACAGACATGTTCAAAACATTCTGTCCTAAAACAGCAGAATGTGTATATGGAACATTCTTCATAATGATCACATATTAGGCCACAAAACAAGTCCCTCAACAAATTCAAAAAATCAAAGTCATATCATGTGTCTTTTCTGGCCACAATGCTATGAAACTAGAAATCAACCACAAAAAAAAATCTGGGGAGAACACAGATACATGGAGGTTAAATAATATGCTCCTAAACAATGAATGGGTCAACCTAGAAATCAAAGAAGAAATCAAAACTTGAAATAAATGAAAATGAAAACACAACAGTCCCAAATCTTTGGAATGCAGCAAATGTGGTTCTCAGAGGGAAGTTTGTCGCAATATAGGCCTACCTCAAGAAGCAAGAAAAACCTCAAATAACCTAACCTTATACCTAAAGGAGCTAGAAAAAGAGGAACAAGCAAAAACCCAATCCCAGTAAAAGGAAAAAAATAATAAAAATTAGAGTAGATATAAATGATAGAGAAAGTAACAGCAACAACCACCACAACAACAAAAATCCACTAGAACGTATCAATGAAACCAGGAGCTGGTTTTTTGAAAATATCAACAAAACTGATAAACCTATGGCAAGACTCATTAAAAAAAAAAAGAGATTGAGGATCCAAATAAAATCACTAAAGAGGAGAAGTAACAACCAACACCATAGAAATACAAGCAATTAAAACAATATTATGAAAACCTAATTGGACAACCTAGAAAAAGTGGATAAATTCCTAGAAACATGTGACCTACAAAAACTAAAGCAGGAAGAAATAGAAAATTCGAACAGATTGATTACCAGCAATGAAATGAATCAGTAGTCAGGAAACTACCAAAAAACAAACATCCAGGAACAGACAGCTTCAAAGGAGAATTCTATTAAACAGTTAAAGAAATTAATACCTATTCTTCTCAAACTATCACAAAAAATACAAGAGGAAGGAAAACTTCCAAATTTATTCTGTGAGGCCAGTTATCACCCTGATATCAAAACCAGAGAAAGATACCACAAAAAAAGAATACTGTAGGCTAATATCTCTCATGACTGTGGATGCAAAGATCCTCAACAAAATATTAGCAAACTAAATCCAACAATACATTAAAAAAATCATACACCATCATCAACTGGGATTTATTCCCAGGATGTAAATGTGGTTCAGTATTCATAAAACAATCATTATGATATGTCACATCAATAAGAGGAAGGATAAAAACCATATGATCATTTCAACAGCCTTTAGAGCCTACTGGCCTCTCTGAAGTCTTAGGGCCATAAAAACTTGAGTGCACTTTCCTATTCTGACTCACTTCCAGGGTTATGTGTTGCTCTTTAGCAAAACAGAAGAGCCTTTAGTACATTAGTACCTTTAGTGTTTCAAAGGGGGGTAGGGGAAGGTGTTGGTGCAAACATAAGGGCACAGGCTCAGAAAATAACATTTCAGCATTGCAAGAGAGAATAAAGACCATACAATCATTTCAGTAGATGCAGAAAAAGCATTTTACAAAGTACAACATCCATTCATGATAAAAGCCTTCAACAGAGTAGGTTAGAGGGAACATACCTCAACATAATAAAGGCCATATATGAGAAACCCATAGCTAATATCATACTCAGTGGTGAAAAGCTGAGAGCTTTCCCCTAATGTCTGGAATAAGATAAGGATGTCTACTCTTACCACTTTTATTCAACATGGTACTGAAAGTCCTAGCTACAACAATCAGACAAGAAAAAGATATGAAAGGAATCTAGATTTGTGAAGAAGTAAAACTGTCACTATTTGCAGATGACATGAAACTATAGAAAACCCTAAAGACCATCAAAAAACTACTAGAACTGATAAATGAATTCAGTAAAGTTGCAGGATACAAAATCAGTGGACAAAAATCTGTTGCATTTCTATACAGTGCTAATGATGTGATAGAAAGAGAAATTAAGAAATAGTCCCATTTACAATTGCACCAAAAACAATGAAATATCTAGGAATTTAACCAAAGAGGTGAAAGACGTGTACTCTGAAAACTATAAAACACTGAAGAAAGAAATTTAAGACAATGCAAAGAAAAGGAAAGACATTCCATGCTCATGAGTTAGAAGAACAAATATTGTTAAAATGACTACCAAAAGCAGTCTATATATTTATGCAATGTCTGTGAAAATACCAACAGCTTTTTTCACATAACTAGAACAAACCTAAAATTTAGAACCATGAAAGACCTCGAATAGCCAAAGCAGTCTTGAAAAACAAAACTGGAGGTATCACAATCCCAGACTTAAAGTTATATTACAAAGCAGTAGTAATCAAAACAGTATGATACCGGCATAAACATAGACACACAGAATGGCACCTGGGTGGCTTAGTCAGTTGAGTGTCTGACTTTTTTTTTTTTTAAGATTTTATTTATTTATTTCACAGAGAGAGATAGCGAGAGCAGGAACACAAGCAGGGGGAGTGGGAGAGGGAGAAGCAGGCTTCCCGCGGAGCAGGGAGCCCGATGCGGGGCTCGATCCCAGGACCCTGGGATCATGACCTGAGCTGAAGGCAGATGCTTAACAACTGAGCTACCTGGGCACCCAGAGTGTCTGACTCTTGATTTCAACTCAAGCCTTGGGCTCAGGGTCGTGAGTTAAAGCCCCGAGTTGGGCTCTACGCTGGGAGCCTCATTAAAAAAGAAAAAAATACATAGATCAATGGGACAGAATAGAAAACCCAGAAATATACCCATGCTTATATGGTCAATTAATCTTCAACAAAGCAGGCAAGAATATATAATGGGGGAAAGACAGTCTCTTTAATAATGGTGTTGATAAAACTGTACAGCTGCATGCAAAAGAATGAAAATGGACCACTTTCTGTCACTACACACAAAAATAAACTCAAAATGGATTAAAGACCTGAATGTGAGACCTGAAACCATAAAAAATCTAGAAGAGAGCATAGGCAGTGATTCCTCTGACATCAGCCATAGTAACATTTTTCTAAATTTGTCTCCTAAGGTAAGGGAAATAAAAGCAAAAATAAACTATTGGGACTACCTCAAAATAAAAAGCTTCTGCACAGCAAAGGAAACCATCAACAAAACAAAAAGACAGCCTACTGAATGGGCGAAGATACTCGGATATGATATATCTAATAAAGGGTTAGTATCCAAAATATATGAAGAACTTATACAACTCAACACCAAAAAAACACAAATAATACAATTAAAAAATGGGCAGAAGATATGAACAGACATTTCTCCAAAGAAGACATCCAGATGGCCAAGAGACACATGAAAAGATGCTCAACATCACTAATCATCAGGGAAATGCAAATGAAAACCATGATGAGATATCACCTCACACCTATCAGAATGGCTAAAATCAAAAACACAAGAAACAATAAGTGCTGGAAAGGATGTGGAGAAAAAGGAATCCTCGTGCACTGTTGGTGGGAATGGAAACTGGTGCAACCACTGGGAAACAGTATGGAGGTTCCTCAAAAAATTTAAAATAGAACTAGCCTGTGATTCAGTAATCACTGTACTGGGTATTTACCCCAAAAGTACAAAAGCACTAATGAACAGGATACATGTACCCCTATGTTTATTGCAGCATTATTTACAATAGCCCAATTATGGAAGCAACCCAAGTGTCCATTGTTGGATGAATAAAGAAGATGTGGTATACATACACAATGGCATATTATTCAGCCATAAAAAATAATGAAATCTTGTCATTTGCAACAATATGGATGGAGCTACAGAGTGTAATGCTATGTGAAATAAGTTGGAAAAAGACAAATACCTTATGATCTCACTCATATGGAATTTAAAACAATAGATGAGCAATGGGAAAAAAAAAGTGAGAAAGACAAACCAATGAGTCTCAACTATAGAGAGATGGTTACCAGAGGGGAGGTTGTTTAGAGGATGGGTAAAATAGGTGATGGGGATTAAAGAGTACACCTTACTATGATGAAAAAAATAATAAAAAGTAATTGTTGATAGGTCTGTAGATACTGCCATTTTGTTAGCTGTTCTCTGGTTGTTTTTGTTGTTCTTCTGTTTTCCTTTCTTTTGCTCTCTTCCCTTGTAATTTGATGATTTTTTTTAGTGTTTGCTTGGATTCTGTTCTCTTTATGTTTTGTGTATCTATTATGGGCTTTTGGTTTGTGGTTACCCTCAGATTCATATATAACATCCTATGTATGTATAGCAGTCTATATTACGTTGAAGGTGCTTAAGTTCAAACACATTCTAAAAGTAGTACATTTTTGCTCCTTCCCCTGCATGTTTTATGTACATGATGTCATATTTTACATCTATTTTGTGTATGTCTTTTTTTTTTTTAAGTAAGTTCTATACCTAACGTGGAGCTTGAACTCATGACCCTGGGATCAAGATTCACATGCTCTGCTGGCTAAGCCAGCCAGGCGCCCTTATCGTGTGTGTGTGTGTGTGTGTGTGTGTGTGTCTCAACTAGTTTCTGTAGATATAATTGATTTTACTACTTTTGTATTTTAATCTTCATACTAGTTTTATGAATGATCTACTACCTTTACTGTATGTTTGCTTTACCAGTGAAATTTTTTCCTTTCATAATTTTGTTACTTACAGTTTTGACGTTTTCTTTTCTGCTTAAATCCATTTAACATTTCTTGTAAGGCTGGTTTAGTACTGATGAACTCCTTTAACTTTTGTTTGTCTGGGAAATTTTATATCTCCTTCAATTCTGAATGACAACTCTGGCTTTTTACTTTAGGAGTTTGAATATATCATACCAGTTATTTTTGGCCTGCAAAGTATCTGTGAAAAATCAGCTGATACCCTTATGGGGTTTCCCTTGTATATAACTATTTTATTTTCTCTTGCTGCTTTAATGATTTTCTCTTTAATTTTTGGCATTTTAATTATGTGTCTTGGTGTGAACCTTCTTGGGTTCATCTTTTTTGGGGCTCTCTGTGTTCACTAGGCTTGGATGTCTGTTTCCTTCCCCAATTTAGGGAAGTTTTCAGCTATTATTTCTTCAATAAGTTTTCTGCCACTTTGTCTTTTTCTTCTCTCTATAATGTGATTGTTAGTATGTTGTCATAGAGATCTCTGACCTTTCCTCATTTTTTAAAAATTCTTTTTTCTGGGTGTCTGGCTGGCTCAGTTGGTTAAAGGACTGCCTTTGGCTCAGGTCATGATCCCGGGGTCCTGGGTCGAGTCCCACATTGAACTCCCCCTGCTCTGCGGGGAGCCTGCTTCTTCCTCTCCCTCTTCCTGCCACTACCCCTGCTTGTGCGTTCTCTCTCTCTCTCTGTGTCAGATAAATAAAATCTTTTTTTTTTTTAAAGATTTTATTTATTAGAGAGAGAATGAGAGAGAGAGAACACACGAGAGGGGATAGGGTCAGAGGCAAAGCAGACTCCCTGCCGAGCAGGGAGCCCGATGTGGGACTCGATCCAGGGACTCCAGGATCATGACCTGAGCCGAAGGCAGTCGCTTAACCAACTGAGCCACCCAGGCGCCCGATAAATAAAATCTTTTAAAAAAATAAAAATTCTTTTTTCTTTCTGTTCAGCTTGGGTACTTTCCACTACCTTGTCGTCCAGTCATTGAACTGTTCTTCTGCATCTTCTAATCTGTTGTTGATTCCCTCAAGTGTATTTTTTATTGCACTTACTGTATTTTTCAGCCTTTTTTTTTTTTAAGATTTTATTTATTTATTTGAGAGAGAGCTCGAGAGAGAGCAGAGAGCACAAACCGGGAGAGGGAAGGGACAGAGGGAGAGGGAGAAGCAGACTCCTCGCTGAGCAGGGAGCTGGAAGCAGGGCTCAATCCCAGGACCCCGAGATCATGACCTGAGCCAAAGGCAGACACTTAACCGACTGAGCTACCCAGGCACCCCTATTTTTCAGCTTTGGTTGGTTCTTTTTATATTTTATCTTGTGATGGTCTCACTGAGTTCATCCACTCTTCTCTCAAGTCCAGTGAACATGTTTATGACCATTACTTTGAACTCTTCGTTAGGTAGGTTACTTATCTCCATTGTGTTTGGTTTTTTTCTTCAGGTTTTGTCTTGTTTTTTGTTTGGAACATAATCCTCTGTCCCCTCATTTTTTCTGATTTTCTGTGTTTGTTTCTATGTATTAAGTATGTCAGCTATGTCTTCTGGTCTTGAAGGTATTTATCTTATGTAGAAGGTGTCCTGTGGGGCCCAGTAGCACAGTCCTCCCTGGTCACTAGAATCAGGTGTTCCAGTGGTGTTCTCTGTGTAGCTGCATGTGCCCTTCACTTGTTGCCTGGGCATGTGTATTGCTGCCATTTTGGTCGGTGGGGCTGGTTCCTGCACAGCTAGCTGAGAGCCTCAGCCACAACTGGTACAGCCATGCTGGTGGGCAGGCCTGGCTCTTCTCCCTCTCTGGGGCAGGAATTGCTTTGGAGCAGGTGCTGGTTCTAGCCAGGACTGCTGACTGGGTGCAGCAGGATAGGAGCCATTTTGAAAGAGTGCCTGCCAGGGTGGGATGGTTGGGTAAGGCAGGTCCATAGGTGAATGCTGGGATGGGGCGAGCATGGCTAACATGGCTAGCAAGGCTAGCAAGGTAGGTAGAGAGTATCAGAACTGTCTCCCATGGCCATCCGGCTACCTTGGCCAAAGGAAGGCAGGAAGAATGGCGCCTTACCAGCACTTCCTTTTCCAGAGAAAGTGTCTGTAGATCTCTGCCTCTCTGACACATGCCCTAAAATTAATAAATGTCCTTCACGTATAATGCAGGTGCTTTTCAAACTGTTGGTCTCTGCTGGTTCTCAGACCAAGTGATAGTATAAAACATTGGGTTTTTAAGAGCAGGGAATTGGTTTCCTGTAACCCTCCAGCTCTCATGGAGTTCAACTGCTGATTTTCAAAGCTAGACTTTATGAAGGCTTGTGTTTCCAGTGCAGTTCCCCAGGGCTGGGAGTGTCCAGTGTTAGGCTTCATCCCCTCCCTTTTCAGAGTTGACCTTTGTGCCTGTGATAGCCCTCCCACTTGTGGGATGCTGTGCAAGGGGTTTGAATCCTGACCTCATCTCTGCTCCTCTTACGCATCTCAATGTGGACTTCTCTTTATGTCTTTAGCTGTGGAGGAACTGTTTTCCCAGTGGTCAGTTTCAGAGCGAATTATATTATAAGGTAATTGTTGCCTCGATGTGTCTGTGGGAGGTGGTGAGCTCAGGATCCTCCTAGTGTGCCATCTTCCTAAGATCTGGGTTTTTCTATTTTTGCAAAGAATGCTGTTGGGATTTTGACAGGAATTGCATTGAATCTGTAAATAGGTCACTTTGGGTAGTACTGACATCTTAAAAATTTTAAGTTTTCCAGTCTGGGAACACAAGATGTCTTTCCATTTTTTTTGTTTCTTCTTTAATTTCCTTCAGCATTGTATTATACTTATGATAAATTTCTTTGTCTTAAGCTTTACGAATAGTTGCCATTTGTTGCCATACCAAAAGCCAGTCCAAAGGGTTTCATAAGCAGTTTAACCTATAAACCACAGACTTACACATTTGTAAACTTTGATTCAGACTTTGTTTCTTGACCCAGGGTTTGGGTATCATTTCTTTCTTTAGAGCTTTCATTAGAGCTTCCTGGCTTCTTTCCAGGGCCACATAACTGGATAATTTTGGTTTCTCATTTCAAAGAATAACGAAGGACCGTAAGTCATAAGTAAATGACGTACTTTGTTTCTGTATTAGAGCCACTGTTTTCCTTGACATCTTACTTCATTTAGACCTACTTAGTGTCATTTTCTCATAGCTGAGATGATCACATTTTTTTAAAGATTCATTTATTTATTTTAGAGAGAACATGAGTAGGGGGAGAGAGAGAGAGAGAATCTCAAGCAGACTCCCCACTGAGCACAGAGCCCAACACGGAGCTCCATCCCATAACCCTGAGATCATGACCTGAGCCGAAACCAAGAGTCAGACGCTTAACCAACTGAGCCACTCAGGCACCCCTAGATGATCACATTTAGAAGACCATCTAATCTAGCTTTCAGTTCGTCTTAATTATCCCATTATTTTCTACATTTTTGGTTCTGTACTCATAGTTGCTCATCACATTTAACTTCCTGAGCTATAGGCCATGTTCAGCATCTCAGGCTGTTTGTTCATGTTCTCTGGTTATACTTTGACTTTTTTAACATTGTACTACCAGATTTTACCATCTTATATCTTCTCCTTTATGGAAAGAAACCAAAAGAAAGACCTTCCAATTACATGGTTTATATCTATACTCTGAAAAATAGTAACTATCTTTTTCCAATGAGAAGGGAGTGGTTTTCTAGTGTCATAGAGAAATGTTGTTTAGTTAGATATGTAC
Source organism: Mirounga leonina (assembly GCF_011800145.1). Classification (NCBI taxonomy): domain Eukaryota; kingdom Metazoa; phylum Chordata; class Mammalia; order Carnivora; family Phocidae; genus Mirounga; species Mirounga leonina. The sequence goes on from NW_023270320.1 coordinate 1,818,612, forward strand.
TGGTACTTCAGTGAAATGGTTCATGTGCTGTTCCCTGATAGATTGTTTTCACCAGAGAGTAGCTTTCTTCCAGAGACTGTTTATTCAGTCACAAGAAAGTAATATTTAAAATAAATAATCTACCAAAATTTAAGGTATTTAAATAGAGTTCAAGTAGCTTTATTACATTTATATTTTATTTTATTTTATCTTATTTAATTTGAGGTGGGGAGAGGAGCAGAGGGAGAGGGAGAAGCAGGCTCTTCTGGGGTTTGATCAGGTGCCCCTGATTTAGAGGTTTTATCACTGTTGAGTATTAGCTCACCCAGAGAATAAAGGCTGTTATATAATAGAGTAATGCTGGGATTTTGTGGACTTAAAATATTGCTGTTAAAAATGTTCAAGTTTAGGGGCTCCTGGGTGGCTCAGTCGGTTAAGCGCCTGCCTTTGGCTCAGGTCATGATCCCAGGGTCCTGAGATCGAGTCCCTAATTGGGCTCGCTGCTCAGCAGGGAGCCTACTTCTCTCTCTCCCTCCCCCACTCTGTGCTCTTTCTCTCACTCTCTTGCTCTCTCAAAATCTTTTAAAAAAATAAATAAAAAATAAAAATATTTAAGTTTAGAAGAAGCTGTTATAGCCAAATGGAATTAAGCTGTGAATCAGATGGATATCTTCACCCTCACCCTGCGACCTAACCACCACTTCTGATTTCCAATACCCACATGTCTTATCTCATCCTTTATATCAGCCACTAAATTCTTGCCTTTGAGTCTCTGTTTTAATTCTTAATGTTAAGATATTAGTGGTATTTTAGGTTTGGGCTTTCCTATATGCTACAGTTTGATTTTCTGTTTTTTTCTGTACCCCTCCCCTCATAGGTGGAAAGATCTAATTAGAAATGGATAAGTGTTCAAATGCATAATAATATAATTCCATAGTTGCTTATTTTGAAGGAATTTCACAGAAGAAATAAATGTGTTAATTGTTCTTCATATGATTTGTAAGCCTGCAGTTACATCAAATCTACAAGGTACTAGGCCTCTGGATTTCATCATTTGCCAGTTGAACCTGAAATCAGGCCATACTCAGTGATCTTAGAACTCCTCCTAGAGTAACCTGGAATGTTCGGTCCTGGAATTGGAGACAGTTATATACCATCATTTACATTTATGAAGTTATCAGTAGTTCTTGGTTGAAAATCAGACCCATAAAGAAACTGATTCGGAGCATCTGGCTGGTTTAGTCAGTAGAGCATACGATTCTTGATCTTGGGGTCCTGAGTGGGAGCCCCACATTGGATGTAGGGATTACTTAAAAAAACAAAATCTTTAAAAAAAAAAAAAAAAGAAAACTGATTCATCTGGCAATATTTTATATTCAAAGTTTATTATATTTTATTCAACAGAAATGCACATCAGAACATTCACCCAGAAAACCAAGAGCTAGTAAGGGTGCTTCGGGAGCAGCTTCAAACAGAACAGGTACTGTTGTTATATAAATATGTGCACTTATATAAAGAGTAACATTATTATTGCCCTTGCATATGAAATTGTGATGAAACAATTACTTTTTGGAAACATGGACTGATTTCCTGCTTTATTAATTATTCTATAGATTCTATATTTTCAGATTAGGTAAATGACCAGTCTTAACTACTCAGATGTTTTTATGTGAGTGTTTTTTTTTTAAAACTTGCTTTAAAAACAGCCTCTGACCAATCTCTTAGGAAGCAACTGGAATTTCCAAAGGCAGAGAGTAAGCTAACAGAGACAGAGGACCAAGAAGCAGAGACATGGGAGAAAGCCCTGGAGAAGAGAGCTCCTGAAGACAGCTGGGCAGTGTGGTATGGGAGGGAACACTTCTGGGAAAAGGAAGCCCAAAACAGAGTATGGAACCTGACAGAACTTTTGTGGGGGAAGAGAGGTGGAGGGCAGTTCTGATAGAGCTTTGGGGGAAATGAAGAGCCACATTTTCTTAATAGGAATGCTGATCACTGAGTTACCTAAAAATAGTGCTCCAGATATACTGGGCAGGAGGATGGGGCTGGAATACAGCTACCTTCTTTATTTCAACAGGAGGACAGTAAATGTCTGAAGTTGGTAAATTAAGAAATAGCAGTATAAGCATATGACTTTTAATTATGTAGGTAAATATCAGAAAATACAAGTTAAAAAGCTAAACTGGTTGCTATCAGGGTGCAGAGGTGGGACGTGGATTGAGCAGGGTCTGGCCATTTTTCAATAAAAGCCTTTTGATTTGCAAAAAACAAACCAAAAAAACAAACAAAAAAACCCCAGCAGTTTTCCTGTTATTTATTTGTGAGGAAATAATCACTGTCTAATTGGCTTTAATGAAATGTAGTGGAAAAACTTTTTTTTTTCCCCAAGACCTGCATATTCCCAGAAGACCTACAAAGAGAGGACTACAAGGGGTGGCTTTTTTTTTTTTTTCCTCTTCTTTTTCTTCAGTGGTCAAAGTTAGCAAAACTAGTTAGGGAAAGAAGAAAACTTTTCTTTCTCTTCTGTGTTTTTAACCAGATGGACTGTGTAAGAACCAGAAATGTAATATATTTCATAAAGCCTGGAATAAGTAGGATATTGTACACCTTCATGCCAAAATAGCTAATATCAAAAAATAAAAATTAAAAATTGATTTCCCACTCACCAACCAAAATTTAATTCCAAAGAGTGTTTTACAGTTTCTCCATTCACCAAATATTTATTAAACATCCATATGCTAGACACTGTTCTAGGCATTGAGGATTTAGTTGTGAGCTAAACAAACAAGAATTCTCCTGCCTTCATAAAACTTAAATTCACTGATGCAAAAATAGTTTAAGAATGTTAGTAGTAATCTGTTCCAGAGCTACTGTTATTAATAATTCATGCTGGGATAGTGTTTTATAATTTACAGAATGCTTTCACCTACAGCTATCTTATTTAATCTACAAACATGGTCAGTAAGGCAACAATTATCATTCCCATCTAACATATTAGATCACTAAGATGGTACTTAAATTCACGCTGGCATTACATGAATGGATCTGGCTATACAGAAGTCCCACACTGAGTCGCATCTTCCACATCCCTTTGTACCACTGTACAATTCACCTCCCTCACACCTTCCTCAGTTATGGCATTTAGCTCTAGTTAGAATAAAGCTAGTGACTTAGCCCTTTCTGTGCTGTCCTATATGGTAGCCACTACCTGTATGTAGCTAATTTAATTTTAAATTAAAATTAAATAAAATTTAAAATTCAGTACTTTATAGTTACACTAGTCACCTTTCAAGTACTCAATACCCACAGATAAAAATTTCCATTACTGCATAAAGTTCTGTTGGACAGCACTGGCAAGTGGTTTTTGTTGTTGTTTTGTTTTGTTTTAGTTAATTTCCAAAGAATAATAATGAAGACAAAGATAGAGAGGGGAACATTAAGAGCTGTATGTTTTTCTTTTTTGCACCATTGAAAATGATATAAAAGACTGTAACATCAACGTGTGGACCATGGCTTATAGAATATTCTAGTATTTTAGGACTGATTTAAGAAATAGGTTTTTAGTTATGTTTATTAATTTAGGGTGACAAAAATCTTTTATTCAGTTTACAATTAATGGTTCATATTTAGCCAATTTTATAATTTTTTTTGTAATTTGATGTTCTTAATGCTGGCTACTTTGTTTATAAGAGGTGTGCTGGGTGCTGTAAAAATAGGTTTTTATACGTGTTTTAAGAGATACACAGTACATACTAGTGTTAGGTACATTTCTAATTCCTGGGTCACCACAATGAGTCCTATAGATAAAGTCCTTATCCTCCTATCATACATTCTGGTGGGTCCTTTGATATCTGGATGCTTCTTGTAGTGGTGATTCTATTCCACATTCCTATTATAGTCACAACAGTGATATAACTGAGGAACATTAAATTTATTAATCTGACCATGTGAAAGATTAAGCCCAGGTTACCAGTGTATTAAATTTTCCTTCTTCCGAAATGACCAGTATTCTTCTTTGAAAGTTTAATTCTGGACCCTTGGGAGGTACAGCATACATGCAACACTTGTCAGGAATGTATGAATGAAAAATGTTAAAAATGGTTAAAGCGGGGAGGGGATGGAGGGGACAGGGTAACTGGGTGATGGGCATTAAGGAGGGCACATGATGTAACGAGCACTGGGTGTTATATAAGACTGGTGAATCACTGACCTCTACCTCTGAAACTAATAATACACTATATGTTAATTAATTTTACTTAAATTTAAAAATGATTAAAAGCTAATACTTGGGAAACAGTTTGACATTTCTTTAGCTTTTGCATTAGCTCAGCCTTGAGTTTCTCAGAATAGCTTACTTATTCTAACATAGTGGAAGAGAAACTCCGAAGTTAATGTAGGTTTTTGTCTTTATGTCATGTTCAGGAAGGAAGGTAGAGACCATGCAGCTTAAATAAAACAATAATATAGCCTCATAACTTTATCAAACTTAGAAAACTTTAAACCTACTGCACATCTAAAATTTGATGAGGATTATGCACTCTGGACTGTGTCCTTAAGTATAATTGTATTCCTCGAGATAATTTTGTATAACTGTGCATACGTATTTTCTCATCAGGATGCCCCTGCTGCTGCTCGACAGCAGTTCTACACTGACATGTACTGTCCAATCTGTTTACATCAAGCCGCCTTCCCTGTTGAAACAAACTGTGGGCATCTTTTTTGTGGTAAGCAAACAATGCTCTATTGGGGGAAAGTGACTAGGCTGGATTCCTAATGTCACATTTTGTATTACGTGAGTGGGGTAGATTGCTTCTGATATCCCGCTCTACTTGTTAGCCACTTTCATTTAGTGACTGTGAGCTCCAAGATTAAAAAACACTAGTTGTTCAACTTCTTAATAAACAGAAATGTGTTTCTTTGAATGGTAATTCAAGTATATGAATACCATGAGGAATTCACTGAATCCCTCATTGTTTATCACCTTTTGGTAGTTTCATTTTATTATTCATTCTTCCCAAGGCTGGAAGGTTCTCTTAAGAACCCTGCCCAAGACCTTCCCTTTAGCCCTCTTACCTCCATTGTACCCTGCATCAGCACAAAAGTTGTTAGCCTGTTTTTTGTCATGACCTCAGAGGGTGGTAAGAGAGAATGATGAACCTAGATCATATAGTAGGACAAGAAGAGAATATACATTGCACACTTGCCTAGTATCAGTAAGGGGTGCTTTCTACCTCTGGGTGTTTTTCCTGACCCTCCAGAAAGATTTCATAAAGAATGAGATATCGTATAGTCACTGCTCATTACGGTCCTATGAGATTGGGGAGAGTCAGTTACTGCATGCCTACTATGTGCTGGACACTTAACATCCTTCATCTCCTTGAATCCCACATATGAGGAAACTGAAGCTGAGTTAAGAAACTCTACAAAGGGTTACCCAGCTGCTAAAAGAAAGAGCCAGATTTTAAATGTAGCTTCAAACCCTGTGGTCAGTTCTGCTATGTGATTAGTAGCTTCTACGACTACTCTCTACTTAACATTTATCCATTCACTAGACCTGTTGTTTTATTTATAGTATTTCTTTCTGTTTCAATGGCTATATTCAAGATAGGGTTCTAATTGCTCCCAAAATGTACCCATTTTCCATTTTAAGACAATTTAAAACGTAGCATACAATGATCCTTTAAATTTCTTTTCCCCCTTTGTATCTGTTGTTTGAGTTTGTATAGAATTACTAGGGATATAAGTAATTTGAAATCCATATCATGCAATGCAGGGTTTTCTATACCTATGCTCCTTTAGTAAGTATTGACCAATCCCATTATTGCATCATCCATTAATTTCATCCTCTTCCCTACGGTTTTTCCCTAAGTTAGCTAACAAGTTATAAACCACTCATTTCAGTGTCCATCTTTATCTGTTGGGAATGCTAATGAGCAGCAAAATCATGAAATACCGGATAGAGAGAATTAAATGGCCATCAGAGAAAGCAGTACTTTTCCGCCTCTCAAACCTCTGGTAGATATACCTTTTTTCTTTCTTTCTTTCTTTTTTTTTTTTTTTAAGATTTTATTTATTTGACGGAGAGAGCAAGAGAGCACAAGCAGGGGGGACAGTAGAAGGAGAGGGAGAAGCAGGCTCCCTGCCAAGTAGGGAGCCCAATGCGGGGCTTGATCTGGGGCTCAATCCCAGGACCCTGGGACCATGACCAGAGCCAAGCCGAAGGCAGATGTTCAACCATCTGAGCCACCTGGGCGCCCTGGTAGATATTCCTAATCAATTGGACATTCTTTCCGAGTCTAGATATGGCCTCAACCATCCTTTAACATAGTACTTCAGGCAGGTGTTAAGAATCAATGAGGTTTGGCAGGCTAGGTGAACTCCATTTCCCATCCCCGGCTTAGGTAATTCACTGAGTGGATAGCCCAGTCAATTGAAAGATGGCTGTATTGTGTTCTTGGTTTCTGGGTCTGAGGTAATTGGGTAGATTGCTTCTGATAGCCTGCCGTACTTGTTAGATACTTTTATTTACTGTCTCTAGGTTCAAAGATTTAAAAAACCAGTCATTCAACTTCTCCATAAACAGAAATGTGTTTCTCTGAATAGTAGTTCAAGTATATATATCAGGAGCACCTTAGCTTAGTTCTATATATGGAACTAAGTTCTGTTCCTTTATAGTGAGCTAAGAATAATAGTAGCAACTGACTTCATCTTACTTGCATTTGTAACCCCTATTGTTTTAATTCTTCAGCAGTCTTATGAAGTGTTACCCCATTTTACAAATAGACTTAGAGAGATTATGACCCAGACTAAAATCAATGAGTCATCTCTCCCACCATCTTATTTAAGTGGATCTCTCTTTTTATAGGGGGGAAAGCTGAAGAAAAGGGAAAACCTTGAGCATATCATAGCAGATATGTGTGAACTGGAGCATTTGATTTGCTGGACCGTAGTTTTTCTGTGCAGTCAGTGGCCATTACATAATTTGCAAAGCAAGGACACCTGTACTTGAGATGTGGGATTAAATAAGTTAATATATGACAAAACACATTGAATTTTTGAGTGAACAAGTAGTAGATAAAGCTGAGGCATCATTATGGATGTTAATAATAATACAAGATTTGTAAGTTTTGCTTTCATAGAGTTTCTATGTGAAATTAGATTACTCAAATTAATAAATATTATCTAACACAGCACTCTGAGAGTAGGAAAAGATACCAGATATTGTTTGGCTTTTAAATTCATCTTTAAATCATCGTACCTGTTTTTCCCCGTAGTCACTGTAATGTCCAATGTGGATAGCCTTTGCTTAGCCCCTTGGTTTGCTCACCATTCTCCTCACATAGCATTTGTTTCTACTTCTGGCATTTGCTCCTTTCTATTCATAAAACTGGGAGCATCCTACTTCCTGTTTTCTATATCTAAATCTTCTCTATCCTACAAAGTTCAATTCAAATCCTTTCTCATCTACAAATTACCCTCTGATGCATCCCAGAGTTCTCCCTCCCTCCCTGCATTCCTTTTGTACTTAAAGTTAATAGTAAACAGTTTGAGATTTAACTACCTTCCGATTGATTTCACTATGTCACCTTGATCTTCTCAATTTGACTGTCATTGCTTATTCTAAATTCTGGACATTTATTTGATCTGGAAGAATCAGAATAAGGAATGCAGGAGGGTTAAGCTAGGTTGCTAAGACAAGAGTAAGAAAACAAAAGATCCTGGAGGCTGAAAGCACTTAGTTCAAATTCACAATGGGACCTGAATTGTATGAGAAATAGGTGTCCTGCAGAGAAGAAATGAATTTGCCCCTTAAACATCAGACAGTATTTAAAAATATTACTTCTTGGGGTACCTGGGTGGCTCAGGTCATGATCCCAGGGTTCTGGGATCAAGCCCCCTTCTGCTTCTCCCCCTCCTCCTGCTCCTCCCTGCCTGTGCTCTCTCTCTGTCAAATAAATAAAATCTTTAAAAAAAATAAAATAGAATAAGATAAAATATTCCTTTTTCATTTGTTAGTGGCCTGAATTTTAGTGCTTCTACACTTAGCTTACCTGCCACTTTTTGAGGTCTATAAACTTTTCCTTTAAGCTGTTTTGCTGCTCATGAACACCTTCTAGCAGAAAAATCAAATCCGTCCAGTACAAAAGTTGATTCAATTATTAAACTGGATTATAAACTTTATTAGGTCAGACAGCCTATAATCTTTGTATTCTTTGGTTCCTTGCTCATGGTACTTAATTATTATTATACCACTGTAACTTGGCTTTCTAAATTCTTTAAAAAAATAGAAGTGATGTTTTTGTAACATATATACCAAATTTGGAGCAGAAAATTTATACTGTGATTTGTTGGTTGTCATATTTGCAATGATGTTTGTTTATTTTACATAAGTGCAATATTTCTATTAAGTCTCAGCATTGAAGCAGTTAATGCATGCTTGCTTTGGATTGTATAAAAATGTCTATCTTAACTAATAGTTTAAATAAAAATATTTTCAATGGCTGGGAATTGTTACTAGATTTGAATTTGCCTAAGGGATGAAATAAAAAATATTTTAAAATAAGATGATACTATAAAAATATTTAAGATATTTGAAACTTTCTGAGGATTCATGGGTTTTAAAATTTAAAACATCAGTATTAATGGGTTTTTTTCCTCATTAGGTACCTGCATTATTGCATACTGGAGATATGGTTCATGGCTTGGGGCAATCAGTTGTCCAATCTGTAGACAAACGGTAATGTTTGTATCCAGAAAGCATCATTTATGCTAGTTCATTTTGTAAATTTTTATCATTTCTGTATCTACTTTTGAATTGTTTTGATTTTTTTTTAAGTTTTTATTTAAATTTCAGTTAGGTAACATATAGTGTAATATAAGTTTCTGGTGTACAATATAGTGAATCAGCACTTGCATACAATATCTGGCGGTCATCTCAACAAGCACGCTCCTTAATCCCCCATCACCTATTTCACCCCCCCACCCACTTCCCCTCTGGTAACCATCAGTTTGTTCTCTGCAGTTAAGAGTCTGTTTCTTTCTTTGCCTCTCTTTCTCTTTTTTTCCCTTTTCTTGTTTTGTTTCTTAAATTCCACATATGAGTGAGATCCTAGGGTCTTTCTCTGACTGACTTATTTTGCTCAGCATAATATTCTAGGTCCATCCATGTCATTGCAAATGGCAAGATTTCATTCTTTTTTATGGCTCAGTAATATTCCATTATATACACATACCGCATCTTCTTTTTCCATTCATCAGTCAATGGACACTGGAGCTGTTCCATAATTTGGCTATTGTAAATAATGCTGCTAAACATTGGGGTGCATGAATCCCTTTGCATTAGTATTTTTGTATTCTTTGGATAAACACCTACTAGTGCAATTGCTGGATCTTAGGGAAGTTCTGTTTATCCAAAGCTTCTATAATGTTACTCCATTATTTTTTTTAACGTCTTAAAGACAGCAAAAAAGGGAAATTCCCTTCTAAATCCTTCAGTTATATTAAAAAATGGTAAATAAAGGGTAAATGAATCCTTCCCAAAATTCTAGTAAGTCTTTGTTGTAATACTAGCAAAGGAATAACTGAACTAGCTAATCAGGCTTAACCAAATATTTCACCTACATATACTTCTTTTGAAATAAAAAAATGTTTTTCCCTTTCAATTTACTTTTAATCTGCCCTTCTCCAGTGAGGGTCTAGATGGCTTTATATGATGAATAATAATTTTTTTAATGTCTCTTTTGGAGACATATCCATATTACATGATCCAGAGCAGATCAGACTATTTTAGTTAGTATAGGAGCTACTTCAGGAGGGAGATGATAAGTTTTTATAAACATATACTGAAGACTGAAACATCACAGATTTTCTCAATTTCTTGGACAAACTGGAGAAACAAAATACTGAAAAATTTGAGAAAATTAAGTTCTTAGTTATTTAATTAGTAAATATAGTAAAATAGAACATTCTATCAGTTGTATACAGTTTTTTCATAATTTCCTGTATACTTATTTTGTTTTTCATTTAAATAAAAATACCTACCTTTCTAATAATGAGTTATGAAATGTAAAAAGACAGCAGCTCTTTAGGAAGTCTTCCAGTGTGCAAAGTGAAGTCTAGAAAGGATAGAGAGCTTTCAAGTAAAGATATCAAATTGAACACATATATTTACTTTTGCTACTCTTTGCAACCCCATTAAAAGAACAGGACATTTTGTAAAGGCAAAAACCCACAGAGATCAAAAAATGAAACAAAATGGTAGAAGAGGCAACAATTTTTCTAAAATTCTTTGTAAACTATTAACAGACATACAGAAAAGCACACAAAACATAGAAGTACTGCTCATTGAATTATCACAAAGCAACACTTAGATAATCACCTCAGATGAAGAAATAGGAACTGGCCAGCAGCCCCCAGAAGCCTCAGGACCAAATCTCCACCCCCTCCTTCCTCTCCTAGAGGCTACTCCATAAATGACTTTTATGATAAGCATTTCTTTGATTTTCTGTATTACCTTAGCATGCACCTCTAAGATTATTGTCTAGTTTTGTGTAATTTTGGACTTTATATGAATAAAACCATATAGCATGTATTGTTAAACACACACACACACACACACATTCTTTCAACTTTTGTTCTGGCTATCCACTTACCTGCATCACTGCCTCATTTTTTGGTGTAGAGAGGGAGGTTCAGGGATTTATCTTCTTTCCCCCTTGCTTCTACATTCCCAAATTCTGCCTCTTTTACATTTGACTTTGTATTACATGGCAGGAGGAAAATCGTTTTGGGGGGGTTTTCTGTTGTTGTTGTTGTTTGTACTGCCTCTCTGGCTGATTTGATTATGTGAAACAAGTCAGTCAACGGTGAAGTTTACTTGCCAGTATGACCTCTCATAATCTTTAGCTATCTTCCGGCAACACTGAGACCAGGCCATGGGTCTCACACTAAAGAATTATTAGTTCACACCTGTCCCCTCTTCTTGGCTCCATCCATGGCTTTTCAATGGGGTATGTATGTATTAGCAGGTGATCTCCTTTTGACCACCCATAAATTGCTAGAATCTAGAAAGGTAGAGATAAAATTGTTTTTATATAATAGCTTTTGTTTCCCTAACTAGAGAATAATTCCTCCTGGAAGTAGGACGGGTGGCTGCTCCCTGTTCCCCACCCTGTGTCACTGGCTGTAGTGCACAGATTGCTGCTTCTGACTGTAACATGCTCACCACTTCTCTTCCTGAATGCATACGCTCACATACCAGTGGCCCGAGCTGCACTTCAAGGGCCAGCTTATGTTTCCACTTTCTGGGCACCCGAGGCAGAAGTCCTTATTCTCAAGTGTCATAATAACCCCCACCACCAGCGCCTTATAACAGGTCTGCCTCCCCTTCTATCTTGGGTGTTGTGGTCAGCAGGGGGCAGGGCTATGTCTTCAGTTTTGGGGTCTGTGTAGCACTTAGCACAGTGCCTGGCCTACAGTAAGTGCTCACTTATTAGTCATTGAAAGATGTACTTTTATTAGCAAATTTGTGAAGAGAGGCTGTACCTGCTTCCCTACCACCTACTGCTCTTCATCACTCCTTTGTTTGGCTGTTTGGAAAGCATCTGCATAGTGGGAAGTCCAGGTTTTACAGCTGAGTTGAGGAAGGATAAAAACAGCTAGATGATTTAAACCTAAATGTGTCACTGCTCCTTCCCATTTTTATCTCCTTGTACAGTGACTATTTCTATAGGCATTGATATATTTTAAAATGTACTTATTTTTCAAGATACTGTCATCTTCAGATGACCTCAGTATGGGTCCTGGGACATTTGTGTATCCTTATCTCTACCATGGAGGAAACCAGGTTAAAAGTATTACATTATATATCAGTATCAAGAATTACCTTTTTTGATGATAGTAGGGATGGGTGCTTGAGAGTGGGTCCCTGCAATAACTTAATCTCTGTATTATGTTTGGTAGCATTCAAAGATATTTCAAATACCAGTGAGGTTGAAGAATAATGATTTTAATCACAAAAGAAATCCCTAATTTTTCGCTCTCACAATGATAAACATGTATTTTTATGTCACTTCACTCCTGAGTATTTTCTCATCATTCTTATATCTTCAAATATTTGTTAGCCCAAACAGAGAACTACTGACTATCCCTGGCGTGACCTGGAAAATATTAGAACCAGTGTTTGGTTGAGGTACCCATTTGATTTTATGGGAATTCAAATTACATTTTGCATTGGATTTTATTACAAGGCAATAATAACTTACTTTCCTCCCCATGTTGCCTTTATTAAAAGAAATGAGTGAAAAAAAACAAAATGAGTGAAATATAAATTTAGAAGCTTTTTTCATTCTATTGAATAATAACACAAAATGAAAAAAAATGCTGCAGAAAGGTATAACAATTTTTTCTTTTTGTAATATACAGGTGACTTTACTGCTAACAGTATTTGGTGAAAATGACCAATCTCAGGATGTTGTATCATTGCGCCAAGATATTAATGATTATAACCGGAGATTCTCAGGGCAGCCCAGATCTGTAAGTATTGTTATAGCAGGTGCAAAGTTAGAGTATAATGATACTTCTCTTTGGTAAGGTGAGATTAACCAACAAGTATTCTTTGACTATAAAAAGTCTCATTGTTTATGTGTGGTGGGTAAAGTTTTAAACTTCATCCTTGTTGGGGCGCCTGGGTGGCTTAGTTGGTTAGGTGACTGCATTCGGCTCAGGTCATGATCCTGGAGTTCCGGGATCGAGTCCCGCATCAGGTTCCTTGCTCAGCGGGGAGTCTGCTTCTCCCTCTGACCCTCCCCGCTCTCATGTACTCTCTTTCTCTCTCTCTCTCATTCTCGCTCTCAAATAAATAAATAAATCTTTAAATAAAACAAAATAAACTTCATCCTTGTTGTCAATCACTGAGTTACAGCTTTCCCAAGGACTACAGTTTTCTATCTAAACAAAAAAAAAGGCATTATAAATCTTTATGAAAGAGATTCCAGAAGAAAAAAAAAAGAAAAATTGGAGGGAAATGTGAAATTACTGACTCCCGTGCAAATCTTAGTATATGTGCTGCCAAAGCAAGCACGGCTCCTGTGCAAATCTAAAATAGGGATTATCCAATGAGAAACTTATAACTGAGAACTTCTGGAGAGTTTTACAATTGTGTCTTCCACTTTTTTATTTACCCTGACCTCCTCTTTGAAGTAACTCTAGGTGTTGGGGAGGTTTTTTTGTTATGTCATTTTAGTTACTCAAAAGCATTTGATTTTTAAAGAACACATTAATTTAATAGTTGACCTCCTCCCCTCAAAAAAAGGCATGTGATAGATTAAAAACTGTCACATTTTACTGGCTCATTCCAGTTTTTTTCAAAATCTAACAAAAGAATTCTAGAAGTGTGTGCATGACTAAGTATGTACTTCAGAAATCAATATTGTAAATACAAATTTATATGGAAAGCCTAGACCTCTCCTCTGAGCTCTAGAGCATATGTCTAAGTGCTTGGCTTACATCTCCACTTGGATGCTCCATAGTCATCTCAAACATGGTATGTACAATATTGAATTGCTTCCCTCCTCAACTCAGTGTATTCTTTTCTGTCTTACTCAGCTGTTTTGATTTCTTCCTTTCCCTCATTCCCTTCATCTGATATATAAATAAGTTGTATCATTTCTTTTCTCCTTTTGGGAGATCCTGTCATTTTTAGCTCATAAAAATGTCCTGTATCTGTAGCCATCATACTAGCCTAAGCCATCATCATCTCTTGCTTAGGATAATAACTGCAAATGGCCTCTTCACTGTGACTTTTTTCTCTGCACAGCAGCCCGAGTAATATTTTGAAAACATAAGTAAGACCGTGATATTCTTGTATTTTAAAACTTCCAATGTTTTGGAATAATGTTCCAACTCCTTCCTCTGTTTACAAGGCCCTACATGACCTGGTGCCTCCCCAAGCCTCACCCAAAATGCTTCACCTCCACCAGCCGCTTTTCAGCTCTCAAAATACACTCCAAGTCTTCCCATCTTAATGCCTTCACACATGACCCCTCGATTGGGAATGCTTGTCCCTCTGCTCTTCTCATGGCTGACTTCTCATCCTTTAGGTCGTTCTTTTTTTTTTAAGATTTTATTTCTTTATTTGACAGAGAGAGACAGTGAGAGAGGGAACACAAGCTGGCAGAGTGGGAGAGGGAGAAGCAGGCTCCCTTTTGAACAGAGAGCCTGATGCGGGGCTCGATCCCAGGACCCTGGGATCATGACCTGAGCCGAAGGCAGACGCTTAACGACTGAGCCACCCAGGCGCCCCCTTTAGGTCGTTCTTAAGTAGACCTTCCTAAGAGAGGCTTTCCCTGATCAACTAAGGTATTCTCTATCACTGTCCTCTGCACCATTCCTTTGTAGATTTGTCACAAACCATACTCAAATCTTGTTCATTATCTTTCTCTCAGTAGACTAAAAGCTTCATGAGGGCAAGAACTATATTTATATATCCACTGCTATATTCTCATCACCAGTTTCAGTGCCTGGGATACAGTAAGCCTTTGATATTTGTTGAATAAATTAATGAGTTATGGTTAAGAATTGATACTACTACTCTCAGCCAAGAATATAAGCTATTAAAATGCTTCAGTATTAAACACTTGTATACTCTTGTGCTTCCTTGCATGTATTTCTTACACTGTGATGTCATGTACATTTAAGGGCATACAGTTTCAGCTTTTGTGGATAACGGGTAAATCTTCTAGATGTTTAAACAAAAAGAAAGTTAATCCAATCACTGTTGTCCTTCACAGTTATTTGGGGGCCTCTTCTGCTATTTTTCATCCAGCAATTTTTTTTTTTTTACATATCCTCCATTGTCAACTGTAGGATGATTCTTTGAAAATCAACATGTTCCAAATTCAAGACCTACCACTGAACTTAAGAAAAAAAAATCATTTTGAGATATTCATTCCTGTTTTTAGGTGTGAAGCATATCATTGCTCAATTTTTGGTAGGTGTCAGATATTTGACGAGTCCGGTATGTGATGAAATTACAGTGTAATAGAGACATTTAGCTCTTACTATAATATTCTGCCTCATCCAAAGTTGGAGTAAGAATGTGATTAATATACAAACATTTCTTAGTAATCCATTTCATACTTCTTATCTACTTATTATAGATTTTGTATAAATGATATGAGAAGTGAACAAACAGCTCTGATAAAGGACAGAAAAGTATTCAAAAGATACACTAGCTGGTCCCTAGAATATTTAAAACAACTTAACCATAGACTTGTGAAAGTTGTGCTGCTGTTTTGGTTTAAATGTTAGTTGCTCCAGTAGAGAATAGAAAATTAACATAGGAACTGATTCTAAAAAGACCATTTTGGTGTTTTGTGATCAGTTTTCCAAAAAGGATTTACAGGACTACCTGGTGGAGTTTATAAAACTCTTTCCTTATCACTTGCTCAGTTCTTCCCATTTTTGTCTCCACTTCCCTCTCTACTTACTTGGCACTCGTGAAACAAACAAAATACATACTTGGACATATTGTAATTACACAGATTGTTAATTAGAGCTGAACTGTGCCCAGTGGAATAACCACAGGAAGTGACTTTCTTCCTCTGGTCAGTTTCTCTGTATCTACCAGCCCCTGACAAATGAGATCGTGAAAGAAGTTATGTTGAGAAGTCATGGTAGTTCATTACTACACAGGACCATATAGTCCAAACAGACTACACAAAACAAATGCAAAGTTTGCAGGCAGAGGATAAACTAACTTGCTCAAGGTTATACAAATAGATATTAGTACTCTTTTGTTAACAGCTTTATTTAGATGTATTTTACACATCATAAAGGGCAACCTGTTTATATAATTCAATGGTCTCTAGTGTATTCAGAGTAAATATAATCTAGTTATTGTCATAATCCAATTTTAGAATATTTTCATCATCCCAAAAGCTTTGGCATCCCTTCTCATTCACCCCAGTCCTTGGTAACTACTAATTTACTTTCTGCCTCTATAGATTGGGCTAATCTGGATATTCATCATTTCATTGAAATGAGATCATATAATATATGGCCTTTTGTCTCTGGCTTATTTCACTTAGCATAGTGTTTTCAAGGTTCATCCATGTTGTGAAATATATCATAACTTCATTGCTTTTTATGGCCAAGTGATATATATCACATTTTGTTTATCCATTTGTCAGTTGATGAGCATTTGAATTGTTTACACTTTTTGGCTATTATGAATAATGCTTCCATTCATATTTGTGTACCAGTTTTTGTGTGGAGTCATATTTTCATTCCTGTTGGGTATATGCCTCATTGTGGAATTGCTGGATATTATGGTAATCCTGTTTAACATTTAGAAGAACTGCCAAACTGTTTCCAAAGAGGCTGTTCATTCCCACCAATAATGTGTGAGGGTTCCAATTTCTCTGAATGCCTCAATTTTCAAAAATTTATGTAATTGTTTTCGGCTGTGAAAATTATGCTTACTATGTAAAAACCTAGTAATTGATGTTTTTGTACATATTCAGAAACATAATCATTTTCATAAAGGTAGGGTCTGGCATTCCAAAAATCTTTTGGCAATTAGTAATTCACTTAAACTCCAGCTAAACCAAATAAACATCCTAGGAAGGAGTCCGTTTCGTTTTATTGCTATTCTTAGATTATCAAAGTCATCCAAGTTCATGTGTCTTTAATGTATACTACTTCTATATTGTCTGTCAATGTATAAAGGTCTTTTGTATACAGTATCTTTTAGTTCTTAATAGTCCTTGTGACACAAACTTGGTTAGTTGTTGCTCGATCTCAATTTGGTTAAACAACTTTCCCCAAGGTTACCTGACTACTAAGAGATTGACTTTGAGTTTAAACCCAGACCCAGCTCAAGCCTCAAGCTCTAATCCTATATACACTAAGTGCTTCATTTGGTTTATTTTACTAATTCAAATTAGAGAGGACTTAAGTTTTGCCTCACTATATCCTGTATTTTAAGTTTGTTGACATTTTAGTTGCTTTTCAGTTATTTGCAGTAAGATCTATTTTAGAAGAACCTAGTTATCAAAGATCTGTTTTTAAATAAAATGCTTAACTAGAAAATATGTGAAATTCCTTAATTCATGTTTACTGAGTTTGCACATTGTAAGAAAATATATTGATACCTGACATACTAGATGACAAATCATATCTTGTTCTTCCCCCACCAGATTATGGAAAGAATTATGGATCTACCCACTTTACTGAGGCATGCATTCAGGGAAATGTTTTCAGTCGGGGGCCTTTTCTGGATGTTCCGCATCAGGATAATACTTTGTTTAATGGGAGCTTTTTTCTATCTTATATCACCTCTAGATTTTGTACCTGAAGCCCTGTTTGGAATTCTAGGCTTTCTAGATGATTTCTTTGTCATCTTTTTGTTGCTCATCTACATCTCTATTATGTATCGAGAAGTGATAACACAGAGACTAAACAGGTGAAAAAATGGAAGTTTACTAAAAATATTTCAGCTAATGTGTGAAATCAGACAGAAGGGCCCGTGGCAGTATACAGTATTTGAATATTATTGTACAAGCTTAAAACCATGTATGACAAACATTTGATTTCATTTGTTTGGCAAATGCCTACCAAGATATGACTGGAATTTTTACATTACAGGTTCTAATGTTAAGGATAGAATTATAATAATTTATAATTAAATCTTGATTGTGTTGTCTATAAAGTCTCTGGAAAAAAACATAGAATTATATAAAAAGGGATGATTTTATATCTTTTTCTTTTTCCAAAAATTACTCATTAATTGGATGTATAGTAAGATATTGTTTTACAGTTTATCCAATTTATCCTTCTCAGTGTGTACCTATATGATAATATATTGCTATGAGATGCATCTAATTATTTTTGTTACAATAAAATGTTGTACAATTTTGGGGGAAAGTCAATGTGTCTTTTAGTGCTAGCTATGTTTTATGCACTTGTAGCAGTTATGCTTTTCTATCCTGATATAATTCTTTGCTATCAGCTAAAAGTAAAAGAAGGAACTTGAAGTTTATAATTTGATTTCATGTTCTGGTTTATAAAACACTTCTTAATCAATAGAAGAATTAACAAGGTACAAAACATTTATCTGCAGTCAGCACACATGATTTTCTCAGTTGTGACATTTAAAGAAGAGTCTGGTCCTTTTATAGGAATAATATATAAAAGTAACTTGGAAAAGGTAATTTTTTTCAGGAATTTCTGTGATACTGTAAACACATAGTAGTTTGATGAATTTCTGAGGAAAGTAGATTTTCATGGCAATGAGCATCAAAACCCTTGGGAGGGGTATAGGAACACTATTTAAATTTGATGAGAAATTACTGGTGAGCTATACCAACAGAATGGACGACAAATTTTGTTTTCTCTTGTGAGAAACTTTTGTAATACTGTCCCTAGATGGCAGCATATAGCCCACATTCCTCTGGTCTAATACAAAATGAGCAAATGTTGTCTGAGGCAGTTCAATAAGAAAGTTATCTTGCTATTTTTGATGGCTACAGCATAAGTACCTAATGCCCTCATCTGCAGTTTTCTGTTTTAGAAGAATCAAAACCACAAGTGTTATGAACTAACTCCCTCAGGTGGTACTGCTCATCTGTGAACTGGACAGCAGGGCAATCGATGCCAAGGGGTCAGTGTTGGCTCTGTCATACTGTCCATTCATGTATTAGTGAACCTTGTTAGGTATTGATAGGGAGAGAAAACCCAAATCTATCACGTTCTCTAAAGTTCATCAGATTAGTCATGAATGAATGAGATGCTGAATGAAATATCAATAACTTTTCTAATTTGGGTGTAGGACAAAGCTGTTGCTTGTCATAGAGAAAACAATAATGCTTAAATATAGCACATTATAATTAAAGCATTTCTCGCCTACTTGACCTTTTATCCTTAGGACAGTTATGTGAGGAAGGCAGGGCACTGCCTTCCTTTTCATAGATGAAATCCATATGTTACACGTCAAAGTTTGGTCTGAAGCCATGCACAAATAAGTGACTAAACAGGTATTGGACTCTTAGTAAACTCCTTAGTATGGGTTCAAATAGATGTGAAGGTTATTATGAAGAGGGGAAGCAGGAGAGAAACTGGAATCCTTGGGGGAAGTCTCAAAACACACTGGACTAGCATCACTTAGGTGATTCTAAGAGGTCTAGAAAGATTACGTATCAAGATTTCATGAATCCTAATTCTACACCTCTAAATCAAATGTCCAATATGGTGGCATGATTCTTAGAAAACATTTCAGCTGCAGTCACCAAGTTAAAAAGCTAATGAGTTGGGACTTTGCTATGCCACCATTTACCAGACTAGAAACATATTTTTCGCCAATTACAGATTTGGTGTGGGGCTACAGCAATGTCATTTTTTTGAAAGGATTTAATTTTCTCTGCATGTATTCTGCTTCACGTGTCGCTTTTCTAGTTACAGTTTTACTGTAATATTTGGAATTCCTTCTAAGATTTTCCCAGTAGAGATGTATTGTACCAACTTCTGTAACATACAAAAACACTATATAATAATGTGAAGTCTTATTAAACTGAAAAGGGAACATGTGGACATCTCAGAATTTTAGGCCTGCTTATTATGTCATCTTTACTGATCATTGATAATAAATGTGAAAGGGATCTGAGAAAGTATTTAAAGCAAGTAGAATCGATCAGTGTTTTAAGCATAGTAATGCTTCTATGATTCAGTTAGATAGTATAAATCAAAGGAACAATTTGGATTTTTGTAAACTGCAATATGTAACTTTCACAAAAACAGATGGTCCAACCCCAGGAGCAGAAGATAACTTTGGGCAGCTCTTGTGGGGAACAAGATGGTGGAAACAATTATTCTCACTGTCCACTAGAATAGTGGTTTCAGCTTACAATTCTCAGCATTTGAGAGCAACAAGGGACGAAAGGACTTTTTCAGTCCCTGTGGCTGTGCGGATACAAACTTCAAAGGGCTGTTTCAGTGGACTGGTGGTTTGGTCCAAACTTTGTGACTTAGGTTGTCAAGCAGTTATTCTTTTGAATAAAAACAACATATCTAAAATTAAAAATTTGTTATATTCCTGTTTAATATTCTTTGCTTTAAAATTCAGAACTCCTGGGCGCCTGGGTGGCTCAGTTGGTTAAGCAACTGCCTTCAGCTCAGGTCATGATCCTGGAGTCCCGGGATCGAGTCCCACATCGGGCTCCCTGCTCAGCAGGGGGTCTGCTTCTCCCTCTGACCCTCTTCCCGCTCGTACTCTGTCTCTCATTCTCTCTCTCTCAAATAAATAAAATCTTTAAAAAATAAAATAAAATTCAGAACTCCTGAAATAGTGTTCAGTATAATTGTTGCGATAATTTTCTTTTTCACTAATGGACATTCAGGGTCTCATCACATTTCTAATTAATTATGCTTAGATTTTTTTTAACTGAAAAAGTAGAAATGTTTTTGTTTTTGAGGAAAATTATTTAATCTGGGCAATCTATTCTGGTAATAAATGTGGAACTGAAATTAGAATTTAAGCTTGTACCCTGATTCCCCACCCCTATTTCTTTTGAATATATATTTGATAACTGAAATGTTACCCTTTTTTCTAACTTATTTTTTAAAAATTTTAATTCCAGTATAATCAATATACAGTGTTACATTATTTCAGGTATACAATATAGCGATTCAACAATTCTATACATTATTCAGTGCTCATCATGATAGGTGTGCTCTTCATCCTTTTCACATATTTCACCCATCCCCCTACCCATCTCCTCACCCATCACCAGTTCTATTTAAGAGTCTGATTTTTTCTCTCTTTTTTTTCTCCGTTTATTTTGTTTCTTAAATTCCATACATGAATGAAATCATATGGCATTTTTCTTTCTCTCTTAATTTCACTTAATGTTATACCTTCTGGATCTATCCATGTTTTTGCAAATGGCAAGATTTCATTCTTTATGGCTGAGTAATATTCCATTATACATATACACCACATATATACACATCTTCTTTATCCATTCATCTATCAATGGACACTTGCATTGCTTCCATATCTTAGCTATTATAAAGCTGCAGTAAACATAGGGGTGCCTGTATCTTTTCGAATTAGTATTTTCATTTCCTTTGGGTAAATACCCAGTAGTGGAATTACTGGGTCATATGGTAATTCTGTTCTTAATTTTTTGAGGAAACTCCATACTGTGGCTGCACCAGTTTGCATTTCCACCAGCAGTGCAAGAGGGTTCGTTTTTCTCTACCTCCTCACCAACACTTGTTTCTTGGGCTTTTGATTTTAGCCATTCTGACAGGTGTGAGGTGGTAATATCTCATTGTAGTTTTGATGTGCATTTTCCTGATGATGAGTGATTTTGAGCATCTTTTGGCCATCTGGATGTCTTCTGTGGATAAACGCCTGTTCATGTCTTCTGCCCATTTTGTAATTGGATTATTTGCTTTTTTGGTGTTGAGTTATAGAAGTTCTCTATATATCTTTGATACTCCTTATTGGATATGTCATTTGCAAATATCTTCTCCTATTCAGTAGGTTATCTTTTTGTTTTGTTGTTTCCTTTGCTGTGTAGAAGCTTTTTATTTTGATGCAGTCCCAATAGTTTTTTTCTTTTTTTCTTTTATTTCCCTTGCCCTAGGAGACCTATTTAGACAAATGTTGCTATAGCTGCTGTCAGAGAGATTATCGCCTGCCTACTCTCTCCAAGGATTTTTATGGTTTTAGTTTCATGTTTAGGTCTTTAATCATTTTTAATTTGTTTTTGTGTATGGTGACAGAAAGTAGTCTAGTTTCATTTGTTTGCACATAGCTGTCTAGTTTTCCCAACACTGTTTGTTGAACAGACTTTTTCCCATTGCATATTCTTGCCTCCTTTGTTGAAGATTAATTGACCATATAATTGTGGGTTTATTTCTTGGCTCTCTATTCCATTGATCTGTGTGTCTATTTTTATGCTAGTTATCATACTGTTTGATTACTATAGCTTTGTAATATAACTTGAAGTCTGGGATTGTGATACCTCCAGTTTTGTTTTTCGAGATTGCTTTGGCTATTCAGGGTCTTGTGTGGTTCCATCCAAATTTTAAGATTATTTGTTCTAGTTCTGCACAAAATGCTGTTGGTATTTTCATAGGGATTGCATTGAATCTGTAGATTGCTTTGGGCAGTATAGACATTTTAACAGTATTTGCTCTTCTAATGCATGAGCATGGAATGTCTTTCCATTTGTGTTGTCTTCAGTTTGTTTCATCAGTGTTTTATAGTTTTCAAAGTACAGGTTTTTCACCTCCTTGGTTAAATTTATTCCTAGGCATTTCATTCTTTGATGCAATTATAAATGGATTTGTTTTCTTAATTTCTCTTTCTGCTACTTCATTGTTAGTGCATAGAAATGCTATGGATTTCTGTATGTTGATTTTGTATCCTACAACCTTATTGAATTCATTTATCAGTTGTAGTATTTTGGTGGAGTCTTTTAAGTTTTCTACATGTAATACTATGTCATCTGCAAAGAGTGGAAGTTTTACTTTTTCCTTACTGATCTGGATGCCTTTTATTTTTTTCTGGTCTGATTGCTGTGGATAGGACTTCCAGTACTATGTTGAATAAAAATGAGAGTGGACATCCTTGTCTTGTTCCAGACTGTAGGGGGAAAGCTCTCAGCTTTTCAGCATTGAGTATGATGTTAGCTATGGGTTTTTCATATATGGCCTTTATTATGTTGAGATGTGTTCCCTCAAGCCTACTTTGTTGAGGGTTTTTATCATGAATGGATGTTGTACTTTGTCAAATGCTTTTTCTGCATCTATTGAAATGATCATATGGTTTTTATCCTCTCTTGTGATGTTGAAATGTTCTTTTCTGAATCTGTGCCCTTATATTTGCACCAACACCTTCCCTCACTGCTCTTTGAAACACTAAATGTACTAATGTACTCCAGGCTCTTTTTTCCTAAACAGCAACACATAAACCTGGGAATGGGTTAGATAGAAGAGGAAAGGGCACTCAAGTTTTTATCGCCCTAAGACTTGAGTTTCCCAGGACCAGGCCAGTGGGCTGTAAGAGCTGTTGACAGAAGGTGATACTATTATAGAAATAAAGACAAACACTGAGCTTTTGTTACTCTCTCAGAACCAGACCATCTTCATGGCATCAGTATTTGTTTTAAGCATTGATATACTGCCTACCAGCAAATTTGAGGTGTTATCAGTCACTGTCCTCTTCATCCATATGCATCCTCTGATTTGTTCCATGTCCCAGAAGGGAGCACAAGAGGAGTAAACACCCAGCTGGAAACCCTGAACATGTCTGGACACTGTCCTTATTCTCTCTTTCAGACTAGTGGTATTTAGCTGTAGGCCTTTTGAGGAGAATATAACATGTGACATAGGAGAGGGCTAAAGGCTAATGATGTTTTAAACTGGCATCTAACAGTTTGGATTTTGTTTAAAAACAAATTCTTGAGAAAGTATTTAAAAATACCTGTCCTTCATGGGGCACCTGGGTGGCTCAATCAATTAAGTGACTGACTCTTGGTTTCGGCTCAGGTCGTGATCTCAGGGTCGTGAGACTGAGCCCCATTGTCAGGCTCTGTGCTGGGTGAGGAGCCTGCTTAAGATTCTTTCTCTAAGATTCTCTGCTCTTTCTCTAAAGTAATAAAGTAAATAAATCTTTAAAAAAAAAACCCAAGAAAATAAGACCTGACATTCAGATTAAAACACTAATCCTTCTAATCAGTCTTAGAGAAAACCTTTAATTTATATCTACATGAAAATTAATCTTTGTTTCACTAATCCTAGAATATTAGAACTGGAAGGGACCTTAGGAAACCAATGAAAGCTATAGATAGCTCCCCAGAAAAATACATATATACACATGTATGTATAATTTTCTTTCATTTTCAGAGGATTCAAAGACCTGGCCATTCATGGATTCCAAATTAAGAAGTCTCCATTTAGTCCCATAGCTTTACTCTACAGATAAGGATAATGAGGGCCAGAGAGAATGAATGCTAGGGTATTTTTAATAAAAGCTGTTTATAGAAAAAAGGAAGCATAGTTGGATAGAAATTAAAATCTGAACTATTAGATATTTGTGAGTTTAAAACATCGTTAGTCCTTAGCCCTCTCCTACATCAAAACAAGTGGCTTGTTTTTTTCCAGTTTATCCAACAAGAAGACAAAGTTTACCCTTCTTGACCAATTATAACAAAACCTATCCTTTTAATGTCAACGGTTACATTTTCTTTTTTCCTTAAAAACTGTATTAATCTATTTCCTTAAAAAGTCTATTAGTAAGTGAATTAGCTCTTGGCCTCTTAAGACTTTGAAAAACATCAGACTTCCAACCAGCCTTCCTCAGTTTACCCCTATTTATTCTCATTCCCTTAAATGGTCAAATAAAGCTAAGGCATATATTCATTTTTGACATTTTATGTAAGGGACCAAATGAAGAGATCAAATGAGTATATAAACATCTCTCCCATTCTCTAAAAGAAAGGAAATTTTGCATATTTTGTGTAGCCCTTGTTTGCTTTATAAACTTTTATTAAAGTAGAATAAACACCAGGGATTAAAAATTTTTTTTTAATTTAAATTCAGTTTAATTAACATATAGTATATTATTAGTTTCTGATATAGATTTTAGTGATTCATCAGTTGCATATAACACCCAATGCTCATTACATCAAGTGCTCTCTCTCCTTAATGCCCATCACCCAATTACCCCATCCCTCCACCCACCTCCCCTCCAGCAACCCTCAGTTTACACCAGATTTTCTAAATCATCAGGGTCAGATGATGAATTATCATAAAGCAAACACAGTATCACCTCCATCAAAAGACATATTACCATCATCCCATAAGCCCCCTTTCATTGCCTCTCTGCCCCAAAATAATTTCTTCTGACTTTTACCTTTTTTACTCTTTAAAAAAATAGGATAATATATTTGCTTTTGTGTGACTTCTTCAATATTATGTAGGAACCATCCATATTGTTGTGGGTCATAGCTTCCTTACTTTGATTGCTGTATAGTATTCCTTTGTATGACTATACCACAATTTATTCATTCAACTATTAATGGACATTTGGATTGTTAAAAAGGCAGACTATCATCTTTGAAAGTAAATGTTTCTGGCAGTCACCCCTTGACAAGTAGAGAATAGTTATTTGAGTCTTAGGAAATGTTGAGAAGAAATGGGCAAAGGAGAGAAGACAAACAGACAATGCATGTAAATTAGTTTAGAGAAAGTAGAAATTATTTTTCTGTTAAGTAAAGAAATTAATTTGTAGATCACACAGTAAAAATTTGGGTGTTTTAGAAAGAAAAATTCAACATTCAGTTCAATTAATATTTTTTAAATTATAGGCAATTTACTTCATCAATAAATTTTCCATTTTGAAGTAAGGAAACAGGATTATTTTCAATAAATAATAAAAATGTAGATTTCACTTCCAAGTTATGGATAGCTGGAAGAAAGGAAACAGAAGAAAAGGGGAGTGAAGAAGAGAACTTCACTGAGGGAAATCCAACCAAATAATGAAATTGACTAGTTTCACTCTAAATGGATTAAAAGTGATCACAAACCTCAAAAGGGTGCTCTGCACTGGCTGGTGATCCTTGCATGCTTCTTTAGTAGCTTGCATTACCAACCTCTGCGAACTTTTACACATTCCTTCTCTTCTGACATTCCCCAGTCCTATACTCCCAGAGCTGATGACCCCACTTCATAAATTGCTCCCACCCTCCAAGTCCTCTATTTGGTGGGGGGTATACTTCTTTTTTAAAGGCCATCTCTATCTCAGTAAAAGGTACCACTATCCCTCCATCTAAATGCTGAAACCAGAAATTCAAGTACAAGTCAACCTTAATACCTTGATTCCTCTCTCTTCCTCATTCTCATATCCATCCATCAGCACCAAGCCTTGACATTTCTACCTCCAGCATATTCTCAAATCCTGGTCATTCCATCTCCACTGCCACTACCTTAGTCTAAGTTACCAACCTGTGTTACTTGCCTGCAATGGCCTCTTAATTGGTCTGCTACTCCCGTGCACTGTTGCCCCTCTGATAAACTCGTCACCTAATAGCCAGAATGACATTTTAAAAATGTCATGTCTCTCCACTGCCTATAAAGGTTCACTGGCTTCCTGCTGCACTTAAAGTCACCTTCTTCAACCTCACTTCATGCCCTTCCCCTGGCTCCCTGGGTCTACACCCCAGCCTCCATTCAGTTCCCAGATAATACTAAACTCACTACTGCCACAGGGCCTTAGTACACACTCCCTGTATGGAGAATGCTCTTCCCAGCCTCCCCATTCTCATTCTTTACATTACTAGATTTTTTCCCATTCTTTGGTTCTCAGCAAAATGTTCCCTTCTCAGATGACCTAACCACTCTAGCTAAAGTAAGTTAGCCCTCCTCTAACCTCATTCACCCTTACATTCTAATGTATTCAGGCATCTCAGCACAATGTTATTTTATTCACACTTTTTTAAATTCACATTTAATTCACATATTTTATTGTCTGTCTTCCCCTGTTGATCTTTTTTTTTTTAAAGATTTTATTTATGTGACCGACACAGCAAGAGAGGGAACACAAGCAGGGGGAGTGGGAGAGGGAGAAGCAGGCTTCCCGCAGAGCAAGGAGCCTGATGTGGGGCTCGATCCGAGGACCCTGGGACCATGACCTGAGCCGAAGGCAGACACTTAACGACTGAGCCACCCAGACGCCCCAGGGACTGTTAATCTTGTTCACAAAGAGCAAGACCTAGCATAATGCCTGCCATTTGCTCAATAAAGGTTAATAAAGAAATGGAAGGGGGAAAAGGGAGAGAAGACAAGATCACTCCTTACTCCTTACCACCCAGGTGTAAGCCACCATCTCTCATCTACATTGCCACACAAGCCTGCCTACCAGTCAGTCTCCCTGCCTCTAAGTTCCCCCTGCTATCTATATTCAACACAGCAGAGTGATTGTTTTAAAAGATTGGATCACCACTCTGCTTAAAACATGTTCACCATCTGAGTACAAGTCAAAGTCCTTACACTAGCTTCCAAGTCCCTACATGGGGCCTCATCCTGTTTCCTCTAACTTTATATTTGCCCCATGTGCCCCACTCTGCTCCAGCCACACTGGCCCCTTTACTGTTCTTTGTACAGGCTGGGGATACTGAGCTTCAGGAGTTTTGCCTTAGCCATTCCCTCTGCCTGCAAGGCTCTTCCCCCAGATATCCTCCTGGCTAACTCTTGCCCATTCCAAATCTTAGCTCAATAGTCACTTCCTCTATTAGGCTTATCCTAACCATTGTATTTAACAAACTATAGAAATGATCCCTGAAAGTATTTAAAATTGCAACCCCCACCGCCACATTGCTCCTTTCACCTTTTAACATGTCATATGGTCATTATGCTCTGTCTCCCTCCTCCAACCTCCACTAGAATGTTAGCTTCATGACGGCAGAAGTCTTTGTCTTATTCACTTATGTATCTCAAGCCCCTAGAACCTAGCAAATGTTTAGTAAATATTTGCTGAATCAACTGATGAGTAAAGAATTTCAGTGAACGCTTAGTTAAAATATACTTTTTAGTTCACAAGCACTTATCACATTCTGATCCTTATTGCACAGCAAACCACGGAGGAAATTACTGCCTGTCTATCCCTGGAAATGCTAATAAGTTTATTATTAGCATTTTAGTATTTATTTATTTTAGTATTTGGTAAAGGGATATGGCTCTGAAATTATTTTAGGCACAAGGTTTCTGGGCCCAGTTGATTTAACATTTTCTAGATACTTAATTTATGCCAGACACTGCAAGCTGCTGGGGTTACAAGGCTAAATAAGACAAAGTCCTCCTCCTCAACAGGATCTTAGTTCATGAAGTGGGACAAGGACATAGACATTACAGTATGGTTCATAATCCTATAGAGAGGTTAAGTACAAGTTTCACTGGAACAAGAGAGGTGCCTAAGTTGGAGAGCTTGTTAGAAACATAACATTGAGACCACATCTTGAAGGTGGACAGGTCAGAGAAAGGCATTTCAGCCTAAGGGAAAACAGCCTATTTCCGGAAGCCAGGAGAATGCCTGCCCTGTGTAAAATATGCTAGGAAAGAGTTAAGTTAAAGTGGAGATGATGGTGAAAAGGTAGAGGTAGCTGGTCCTCAAGGGCTTTATGACTCACCAGAAGAAGTCTGGATTTTATCCAGTAGAGGAGGTAGCTTCTGAAGGATGTGAACAAGTGTATGACAATTACTTAATGTGGAGGAAAGATTGGAGAGGCAAAACTAGAGACGGACAGTCAGGGGTTGTTGCATGGGTCTGAGGGCCTGATCAAGAACAATGAAAAGAGAGATGGAGAGGGGTGGATTTAATAAGTATTTATTTATTCTATAAAATTATCCTGGCCATCAATCGGATGTAGAGGGTGAGAAAGAAAACTAAGGTTTCCGGTTTAAGCAACTGAATAGATAATTCACAGATGATAATCCGAAGGCAGAAAAATTTACATAAGAAATAGAAGATTTAGGAAATCATAGCATTTTATTGAATTCAAGCAGCAGGGTGTTTAGAGTCAGAGGAGGGCAGAGGATGGAACCCTGGGGAAACATCAGGACTTAGGGGGGCGGGGGGGGGGAGTGGGGCAGAAAAGGTATAATAGAGCCATGGAGTTTGTCAACAGCCTGCTATCCAGATTTCCAGGCTCTCATCTACATAGAGGGGAGGTGCACGCAACAAGAGGCAAACGGTGGGAAAATAGCTGCAGCAGTTCATGATTTCCAACAGCACCTGCAGAACACTACAGCAATGGAAGCCCTTCAGAAGTGAGCGTGTATGTCTTTCATTGCTAAAATTCTGGTGCCTGAGCTCTCACGGAGCCTTGTGATACCTGCAGCAACAGGTAATGGGATGAAAACTGGCGATGTGGGAAAGGGATACACAAAGTTTCACAAAAATCATATACCATCCGTGGCTGCGCTAAAAGAAATGGGAAGAATTACCCAACGACCTCAGCTCTACACCTGTCCTCTTTTGGGCCACCATACCCAAAGACCGCGCCGTTCTCCACCCTAAACCGTCCCAGATAAATTAACACAAGGAAATCACACAGGTTGTGGAGTCTGACCCTGCACTCAGGCTCGGGTCCCCTCCCCTTGCCTCTCCTAGCAAACACTTCCTTTCTCCTTTCCGGAAGCTCGAGGCCCCACCCACTTCCGCAACGCCGAGCCTTAGCCAATGGTCTGCTTCCCAAGGAACGTTACCTCTGACCTCAGGGCTAATCAGAGACAGTGAGACAAACTCCTCGCGAGAGGTGAGGTTGAAGCTGCCTCCGCCATCTTGGAGATGGGAGACGGGCGATGGCTGTGGTCCTTCTGCTAATGCAAACAACAAAACGGGCGCAATAGCCAACCCGAGTGAGCTTATCATCACTGTAACTGTTGACCAAAGCTACAGAAGAAGCGAGGGTGTCAAAGCCCAGCGCGGCGACATTGATAGCAGCTTCTCCTGCCTGCGGGAGCGGCAGAAGTGAAGTGACTGAAGACCGGAAGGATGGTGCAGTCCTGTTCCGCCTACGGCTGCAAGAACCGGTATGATAAGGATAAGCCCGTTTCTTTCCACAAGTAAGTACCTTGCGCGTCTCGCGGGGCTGGCCCCAGCTCGGGCTGGGGGCGCGCGGCCGGTTAGGCTCGGGGGCGGAGCCAGGCGCGTGTCCGCGCGCTACCTAATGAGAGGGGCGGGGCAGGGGCGGGGCAGGGGCGGGGCACGACCGGGCCCTGCTCGCCGTCTCTCCGGCCGCGAGCGGTGGGCGTACCCGCCCAGGGTTGGAGCTCACGTTCCACCGCCCAGGGCTGTGCGTCCTCGGCGCGCGTCGCCGCGGTGACCGTTTCTCGCGCTTGAGGGTCGGAACCCGTGCGGGAGGTTCGCCGCCGCCTCGGGTTGGCGTGTTCGCGACCCAGGAGCGATGTCCAACTACCCCGCGCGGGTCGTGAGGTCCTCAAACCCGAGAGGCATCTGGATCTCGCCCCTGGGGTAATAGAGAAGCTAGGTGGTAATAACACCTTAGAAGTAAATTTGAAGTAGAGACAAAGAAAGACCTTTCAAATGACGAAGCCACTCTTTTTCATCCTTGCTGTGGATGGGAGGCCAGCATCACAGTAATTAAAGATTGAGTTTTGGCCAGGATTTCAGGGAGGATGTTTTTACCCAGTTTCTAGGAACTAACCTTTGAGGAACTCCCCAAGTTTTAGAGAAAGCTTGTGGTACTGCCAAGATGAATACTTAATATTTTAAGCGCACAGTAACGATAACGTGGGCAATAATAACACCGGCCATAATCAAGTGTCATAATAGAAGTCAGTATGAGCTATTACGGGCGCCTAGAGGAAGCGCTTTGAAAAGAACTCGCCCCACAACTTTCAGGACTGTTTTATCCAGAAAGTGCTGCAGTTAGAGTAGTCCTGGAGGGAAAAATGTTCTCTTGAAAATGGGAAAAGAAAACTGCAAAATGGAAACGACTTAATGATAATCGGATGTCTGCAAAATGTGACACGATGGCATTTTCATTCAGCCAAATAAAGTATTTACAAATTTTATTACTTTTACATTAACTTGTTTTGCAAGAATTCCCGACAATAAGTAGACGATAGCTAAGAGATTAGATCCGTGGTAAATTATAGGAATTATTCATAGGTAAATAATTACAAAAGCAAAAATTAAATACTCCTTCAATTTTTTTTGGTGCTGTCGTTTGTGTTTAACAGGGGATGTAGATGCATTTTATGTTTGATATGAGAGGGACCCAAAAGAAATGAGTGCCTTACAACATAGATCTTGAGTGTTGATTGATGTACCACCAGCACCACCCCTACCCTCCACCTGGAGGAGGAGAGAGAACACTTAACACTTCCAGGATCTACTTCAGTATATCCTGATATTACTTCTTCATTTATTGGAATTTCTGAAAGTTGGTGAATTGACTTCCAGTTCTTTGAAAGTGTAGGAATAGATTAGAAGATGGTAACACGGTTACATACAGTCAGCTCCCCACAACCCCATTTCTAATGATACCTCAGAAAGAATCTAAAAATGTGGAAAATCTTTCATTGGTACTGGAAACTAAGGGTGGCATTCACACATCAGAAATAGTTTCTGCTGGCTGTGAAACGACTGAATCAAAGGAAGAGCTGATCTGCCTCTCATTCTTACCTATAAAGAACATTTTTGGGGGACTAGATGGGAAATAACTTGACAGAACTCCATAAACAGCCTGAGCATTGTAGTGCTTGAGACAGGAGTGCAAGGTGCTGAATTTTGTATTTCTGGAAGCCATTTCCAGCAGGGATCTTCTAGGGGTACTTTTACCAGTTTCTACATGGTGGCCCTGTAGCAGCAGCTATTCTGGGCAGAGAAAAGAACTGTCCCAAAGATTGGTTAGTTCTTCATGATAGCAGAGTCAGGCTGTAGCATGCCTTACATGGGAGAGAAACTGTAACATAGAGTTGAAACATCCTTTGGCTTCTTTCCAGTCTCCCCAGTTCACTAAATACTTGACCTGGAAGAGTAAAATCACAATAAATTTAAACTCTTCCCAAGCCCCCTTATCTGGGCCTGATGGACATATTCCAGTTGATTTCGAGGTAAATGAAGATAAATATTACTGCATATGTCCCTTGACTTCCCACCTCCCATCATATCCTCTTCTCACTGCATGCATCTGTCTGCATGGCTGACTTTTAATATGTATATTTTTACATTTTGTAAATTTTTAATCAGCCTGTCTTGTTTAAATTGTATATATCATTGTATCTGACATTCTTATAACTACTCTGTGATAAAAAGATTCCTATAACAAATACTGCTTTTTATTTTTTTTAATTTTTATTTAAATTCTAATTAACATACAGTACAATATTGGTTTCAGGAGTAAAATTCAGCGATTCATCCCTTACATACAACACCCCCAAATACTGCTTTTAAAAAAAACCAAAAATTCCATGCTGAGAGGGCTGACTTACATCACACACTAGTGGGTGGTCGCTTTATTTATAAAGGATCTTTAAAGCAATTACATTTTTAACTAAGGTGAATAAAGGCACAACTAAAACTCAAAAAAAAAAAGATAGCAGAGCTAGTGTTTTAATCAAATGTCCCTTAGCTTGTTCACATCAATATAAGATAGTTCTTTCCTAATCAGGAAAGTCTGGATGTGCTTTTTTTTTTTCCTTTTAAAAGAAGGTCAGAGAACTGAATTATCTCTTCTTCTTAGGTTTCCTCTTACTCGACCCAGTCTTTGCAAAAAATGGGAGGCAGCTGTCCGTAGGAAAAACTTTAAGCCCACGAAGTACAGCAGTATCTGTTCGGAACACTTTACTCCTGACTGCTTTAAGAGGGAGTGTAACAACAAGTTGCTGAAAGAGAATGCTGTACCCACGATATTTCTCTGTACTGAGCCACATGACAAGGTAACGTGTGTTTTAAAATACTGGGCTTTCTATTTATAAAATTAATGTTTTTATTGTGGAAAATTCAGAGTAATGTTAAGAAAATAAATGTTACAGGACGCCTGGGTGGCTCAGTCGTTAAGCGTCTGCCTTTGGCTCAGGTCATAATCCCAGGGTCCTGGGATCAAGCCCCGAATTGGGCTCCCTGCTCAGCGGGAAGCCTACTTATCCCCCTCCCGCTCTCCTGCTTGTGTTCCCTTGTGTTCCCTCTTTCGCTGTGTCTCTCTGTCAAATAAATAAATAAAATCTTTCTAAAAAAAAAAAAAAGAAAAAGAAATGTTGCCTGGAAGCCATCACTTGTAGATAACCACTGTGATATACTTTTTTTAAAAAAAAGATTTTATTTATTTATTTGACAGAGAGAGAAGGACAGCGAGAGAGGGAACACAAGCAGGGGGAGTGGGAGAGGGAGAAGCAGGCTTCCTGCGGAGCAGGGAGCCCGATGTGGGGCTCCATCCCAGGACCCTGGGACCATGACCTGAGCTGAAGGCAGACGCTTAACTGAGCCACCCAGGTGCCCCAACAATGATATACTTTTTAAAAATACAAAGTGCAGTTTATTAAAGTTAAACATCTTCACACTAAGAAAGGCAATCTAGCTTTGTGACTTACTTTAGTCACTCTGTACCCCTACACGTATGTTGATAAGTTTTGGGTTTTCTTTATCAGGGACCATTCAGTTTCAAAGTATTTACCCCTCAGTTTTAAGTGGTTAGTATTTAATTAAATCTTATCAGTCATTCTCTCTCTTGCATCCCATTTCTACTTTAGGTGGAAAAGTATAATTAAAACTTAAATTGTTTTCTCATTTTAGAATGGTCCTATTTCAAGGATTCACCAAAAAAGTCTAGTGTTCTTTCTTTTTAATCAAAGTGTAGCTGATACATGATGATGTTACATTAGTTTCAGGTGTACAACATACTAATTAGACAAATCTACACATTATGCTGTGCTCACCACAACTGTAGCTACCATCTCTCACCATATAAGGCTGTTAGAACACCACTGACCATATTCCCTATGCTGTACCTTTCATCCCTGTGTCTTGTTCATTCCATAACTGGAAGCCTGTACCTCTCTCTGCCCATTTTTTCCATCCTCCTGTCCTCTCCCCTCAGGCAGCCATCACTTTGTTCTTTATATTTATGGGTCTTTTTCTGCTTTTTTGTTTGCTTTTTTTTTTTTCAGTTGTTTTGTTTTTTAGATTTCACATATAAGTGGAATCACATGGTATTTGTCTTTCTCTGACTTTTTTCACTTAGCATGATACCCTCTAGGTCCATGCATGTTGTCGCAAAATGGCAAAATCTCATTCTTTTTTATAGCTGAGTAATATTCTATTGTGTATGTATGTATGTACATATATATGTATAGATATATAGGTATACCCTCCACACACACACACGCACAAACACACACACACACACACAGAACATCTCTATCCATTCATCTATTAATGGACACTTGGGTCGCTTTCATATCTGGGCTATTGTAAATAATGCTGCAGTAAATATAGGGGTGCATATATCTTTTTGAATTAGTGTTTTCATTTTCTTTGGGTAAATACCCAGTAGTGGAATTACTGGATCATATGGTAATTCTGTTTTTAAGTTTTTGAGAAACCTCCATACTGGTTTCCACAGTCACTGCACCAATTTGCATTCTTACCAACAGTGCATGAGGGTTCTCTTTTCTCTATATCCTTGTCAACACTTGTTATTTCTTGTCTTTTTGATACTAATCACTCTGACAGTTATAAGGTGATAACTCATTGTGGTTTTGATTTTCATTTCCCTGATGATTAGTGATGTTGAGCATCTTTTCATGTGTTTGTTGGCCTTGTGTATGTCTTTGGAAAAATGTCTGTTCATGTCCTCTGCCCATTTTTTAACGGATTATTTCTTTGATGTAGTGTTGAATAAGTTCTGTATATATTTTGGTTATTAACTCCTTATCAGATATATTTTTTGCAGATATCTTTTTGCATTCACTAGGTTGTCTGTGTTTTTTTATTATTATTATTATTTATTTGTTAGAATGAGAGAGAAAGAGAGAAAGCACAGCAGGGGGAGTGGCAGGCTGAGGGAGAAGCAGTCTCCCTACTGAGCAAGGAGCCCAATTTGGAACTTGATCCCAGGACTCTGGGATCGTGACCTGAGCCGAAGGCAGACACTTAACTGACTGAGCCACCCAGGCATCTCACATGTTTTTTTTTTTATTTTTATTTTGTTTTATTTTTTTAAAGATTTATTTATTTTAGAGAGAGTGCATGGGGTAAGGGCAGAGGGAGAGAGTATCTCAAGTAGACTCCCTGCTGAACACAGAGCCCACACTGGACTTAATCTCACAACCCTGAGATCATGACCTGAGCTGAAATCAAGTGGGGCGCTTATCTGACTGAGCCACCCAGGCACCCCACACTAGATTTCATTTTAGTTTTGTTGATGGTTTCCTGCCCTGTGAAAAAGCTTATTATTTTGGTGTAGTCACAATTGTTTATTTTGCTTTTGTTTTCCTTACCTGAGGAGACAGGTCTAGAAAAATGTTGCTAAGGCTGATGTCAAAGAAATTACTGCCTATGTTTTGTTCTAGGATTTTTATGGTTTCAGGTTTCACATTTAAGTCTTTAATCCGTTTTGAATTTAGTTTTGTGTATGGTGTATAAAAGTGGTCCAGTTTCATTCTTTTTCATGTAACTGTAGTTTCTCTAGCACCATTTATTGAAGAGTCTGTTTTTTCCCTATTATATATTCTTACCTCCTTTGTTGTAGATTAATTAACCTTATAAGCATGGGTTTATTTTTGAGCTCTCCGTTCTATTCCATTGATCTATATTTCTGTTTTTGTGCCAGTTTTGATTCTGCAGCTTTGTAGTATATCTTGAAAACTGTGATTGTGGTATCTCCAGCTTTGTTCTTCTTTCTCAAGTATGCTTTGGCTATTTGGGGTCTCTTGTGGTTCCATACAGATTTTAAGATTACTTTTTCTAGTTCTTTGAAAAATGCTGTTGGTATTTTCATAGGGATTGCATTGAGTCTGTAGATTGCTTTGGGTAGTATGGACATTTTAACAACGTTAATTCTTTCAATCCATGTGAATGGTATATATCTTTTCATTTATTTGTGTCATCTTCAATTTGTTTCATCAGTGTTCTATAGTTTTCAGAGTATAGGTCTTTCACCTTGGTTAAATTTATTCCTAGGTGTTTCATTCTTTTTGGCACAATTATAAATGGAATTGTTTTCTTAATTTCTCTTTCTGCTACTTCATTTTTAGTGTATAGAAACACAACTGATTTCTGTATATTAATTTTGTATCCTACAACTTCACTGGATTCACTTATTACCTCTGTTAATTTTTTGTTGCAGTTTTTAGGGTTGTCTATATCATGTCATCTGCAAATAGTGACAGTTTTACTTCTTCCTTACCAATTTGGATGCCTTTTATTTATTTCTCTTGTCTGATTGCTATGGCTAGGACTTCCCAAGTACTATGTTGAATGAAAGTGGTGAGAGTGGACATCCTTGTCTTGTACCTGACCTTAGGGGAAAAGCTCTCAGTTTTTCACCACTCAGTGTGATGTTAGCTGTGGATTTTTCATATATGGCCTTTCTTATTATGAGGTATGTTCCCTCTAGGCCAACTTTGTTGAGACTTTTTATCATGAATGGATGTTGAATTTTGTCAGATGCTTTTTCTACATTTACTGAGATGATCATATGATTTTATCCTTTGTTTTGTTAATGTAGTGCTTCACATTGATTTACAAATATTGAACCATCCTTGCATACCTGGAATAAATCCCACTTGATTGTGGTAAATGATCCTTTTAATGTATTGTTGAATATGCTCATATTTATTTTTGCATCTATGTTCAACAGGGATATTGGCCTGTAGTTTTTGTTGTTGTTGTTGTAGTGTCTTTGTTTTTGATATCAGGGTAATGCTGGCCTCAGAGAATATATCTGGAAGTCCTTTCTCTTCTATTTTTTGGAATATTTTGAGGAGAATAGGTATTAACTGTTTAAATATTTGGTAGCATTTACCATCTGGTCCTGGACTCTTGTCTTTTGGGAGATTTTTGATTGCCTTTTCAATTTCATCACTAGCAATTGGTCTATTCATATTTTCTATTCCTTCCTGATTCATTCTTGGATGATTCTGTGTTTCTGGAAATTTAACCATTTCTTCTAGGTTGTCCAATTTGTAAAAATGTCATTCTTAAATTCCATAGGTGGATTCTTTTGAACTGTTATTTGTAGTTACTAAACTTGAACATACTCTGCATTATTGTTGTAGAAGGAAGATCTTCTGGAGCCACAAGAACAGCTTCCCCCGCCTCCTTTAACACCTCCCATTTCCCAGGTTGATGCTGCTATTGGATTACTAATGCCTCCTCTTCAGACCCCTGATAATCTCTCTGTTTTCTGTGACCACAACTATACTGTGGAGGATACAATGCACCAGAGAAAAAGGATTCATCAGCTAGAACAACAAGTTGAAAAACTCCGAAAGAAGCTCAAGACTGCACAGCAGCGATGCAGAAGACAAGAACGACAGCTTGAAAAATTAAAGGAGGTTGTTCACTTCCAGAAAGAGAAGGACGACATATCAGAGAGAGGTTACGTGATTTTGCCGAATGACTACTTTGAAATAGTTGAAGTGCCAGCATAAAAAAATGATGTTTGTATTGGTTTTTAATGGGGCAACACCACACACCCTCTTCTAGCCTATAAAGGAGTTTCATTTGAAAAAATAACAATTGATTACTTGTATAAAAACAATTCAGAATATTTTTTTAAAAAAATAAATTAGATATATACTATAAAATTGTAAATTTTTTGTTTGTAATTTCAGGGTTTTTACATTTTAACAAAATATCTTAAAAGTTATAAACTAACCTCAGAACTCCAATATAAGTTGGTTTCAAATTGAAGAGTTTTGTTTTTTGGGTATTTATAGAAATGTAAAAATGAAAAGTAAAGTGAATGTGAACAGTATAGCAAGGACAATTTAAGTTTAAAATGTAAAATTAATGCAGGTTATTAAAAGAATTTAGTTACATTGTAAGTCAGATCACGAGATGTAACTTCTCAGAATATATATATTCTTATTCACATATTCTTATTTGTAAAGTCAGAAGATTTGTTTATCTTTCTTAAGTACTTGTCAAAGATAAATTGACAAGTCAATACTTAAAAAAATAAATTGGTTGTCTTCAGAGCAGAAAATGAAGAGTCATTCTATATCTAGTCAATATGAGTAAATAAGTATGAGTTTTTAAAAGTGGGTCTGTCTTTTTTTCCCCACTGTCTAGCATTATTAAATTAGAAGCATATCTCCAGTGGAAGAGACATTCTTCAATAAAGTAGGCGTTGTTATTAATAAAGTAATAAAAATGGGGGGCCTGATCCATAGTATGCCTTTTCTTTCATTATCCCCAACCTTAAGGAGCATCTAGTTCTCAACTGTATCCAAATATCTAACAAATGTGTTTTGTCAGTAGAGTTTAATTCGTACAATAATATGACCAATTGATTTTGGTCACATCTTCACATAAAAAAGGATTTCTTCACTTTTAACACAAGTTTGAAATTATATCCCATTTACTTGAGTGATTTGTATTCCAGAGCAACCTAATATGTAGTGTTTATGTTACTGAATGTTGAAATTTAAACACTGAAGTTTCTATTCAAACTATGAGATGTATTCTGACTTTGTGAGAACTTTTAGTTACATATTTGAAATGAAAATATGTTCTGAGTAAACAAATACTGCCTTAGGAATTACCTACTTAGATTTAGACTAATTGTTCCAATTACGATTATTTTATATTTCAAAGTACACTGAGATAGTTGAAGAGTAACAGGCCTTTTAAGGCAGTATTAAAAATATGAAACAGTGACATTCAAAAGTATCTTTTGTAGAGTGGTTTTCAATGTAATTTACTGCTGTGCTACCAGTGGATAATACCTTGATTTTTTATGAACCAGTATTTTAAAAATAGAAAATTATAATCAGAAGATTATTCAAAGTTATATGGTCTGATAACATATAGAACTAACGCTAATGAATCAGAAGATGTTTTCTAGTTATTCATGGATGTCATCACTGTTTTGGAAACCCACAAAATAGGTTGGTTTTATATTTCATCTGTCTAGCAATTCCTGGAGGATATATGAGTAAACATCTTGCAAAGCATATATCTTATTGTTATCTACATAAAAGGAAACGTGTGTGTGTTTGTGTGTATGTGTCCCCCAAACCAAGAATCCAAAATTGAATTGTAAAAGTGGCAATCCTAATTACTTAGCATCTTAACATTATGATTTAACCTGAAGTTTCTTTTCCTAACAAACAAATCTCTATTTGGAGAGAACTGAGCAAGCAGCATGTATACCAGCTGTTTGCATTTAAATAAATATCATAGTTTAACATAGGGAGTTTGAGGTACAGGTGGTTATTTCTGAATATAAGATGTAATATTTGGTAAATGTTTTAAAAATTCATTTTGGCTACTGTATTGTTTCTTACATTGCCAGGTAAAGGAAATAGGTCCTATTCAAACATGATGAAACTCATTCTGAAACAAATGGACACAGTCTCAATCTGGAACAAATTGGGGGAAGACTCATGTGAACTGCAGCATATTCTGAAAGATGACATTTATTTTAAGTACATACAGTAACGTACTAAAATTTCCATTTATGTGTGATGATGTAATCTGGCAATAATGGTGAGAAGAAATAACTTCCTTAATAAAACTGTTAGGAAAACTATGAAATCATAGAATTTTAGAATCAGAAGGGACTTACAAATGACTGAACACTAGTCTAACCTCCAAACCCTGCAGAAATCTGTTTGTAAAATATCTGTGACAAGTGGTCATCTGTTCTCTGATTACTGTTTACATTTAAGCAGTTATTCTCAGATTCTTTAAAATGGGTTTCTGGATTAGGATAGAATTAATTGCCATTCTTTTTATACTTGGTTGTAGTGGAAATATAAACTTCACTTTGAACTGCTGCATAGTTTGAACCATCAAATTCTGAGTTAAAGAAGTTTTAAAATTTTGTAAAATAATTTAAATGTTTAGTAACTGTATATCTGTTATGTGAACTAAAAATAATTGTCATTGCAGTAAAGAAACAGTGGTGTTTTAAAATTATTGGCAAAACTTTTTACTTGGAAGTCCAAGTACATGAGATCTTTTTTTTCTCTTAATTATAATTTGTGTAATTCCTATCTTAGAAGTGTGACAGAAATGGTGAAAGCAAATGAAAGTTTCCCTTGATATGGATTTTTTTTGGTTCAATTAATATTCTCTGATCATCTCTAGCTCTTAAAAATAATTA
Source organism: Mirounga leonina (assembly GCF_011800145.1). Taxonomy (NCBI): domain Eukaryota; kingdom Metazoa; phylum Chordata; class Mammalia; order Carnivora; family Phocidae; genus Mirounga; species Mirounga leonina. The sequence continues at coordinate 1,858,454 of NW_023270320.1, forward strand.
TACACACATACTCAACACCTATGGCTTTTATAAAGTCAGTATTAAGCAGCATAAGACAATATACTTAAAAGTCCGTGTGATCTGTAAAAAGAAAACTCCCATTTATGTTCCAGAATTCTTAAAAGACAGCCATCCATGAATAGCATTTAAATGAAAAAGAGAGCAGATTTACAAATCTGCTTGATTATTACTCTTCCTAATAATTGGCAACCATGTGAATTGGATAACCAATAAATGAAGAGCATTGCTCTTGTGATGGTAACTGGTGTTTCTGGGCATTATGATTTTATATATTGTGTATTAAAATACAATCCTCAACGTGAAAGAAAAATATCAAAAAGCAAACAGTGATTTACAAACAAGCAAAAAAGCAGTTATAATTCTTGTACTTAAAATAATGAAAAAGTTTGCTCTTAAAATTCCATGTCTTGATATCTTTTTTACCTTGGATGTTATTTTATTCTATTGAGATTTTTTTCTGAATGATAAATATTTTTTAAACGCAAAAAAATCTATTGAGAATTTTTATTCTTTTCTAAATTCATAGTATTTGGGGTTTTGAGATTATCAAAATTTCATTTTTAAAATCTAAAGTATATGAATAAACGTCCTTTGTTTTAAACTGTTTTTGGTGAGACAAACTGTACAATATTAGCAACAAATAGACAAATAACTTCTGGAATGGCTACATGTTCACCCTAACTACCATGATTGGTTAAAAAAATTTTTTTTAAACAACGATTTAAGGTCTCTGCATATTGTCTTAAGGTCATACAGTAAATGAAACATTCAAGAAAATCTAAATCTCTAAAAGAACATTAAGAGCATGGTGACATATACACTGCAACTTATTCTTGCCTTAAACCACCACCACCACTGCCACCCCCCCCACACAGCTCAGTGCTACAGAAACCCCATTCTGAGTGGATATGGCCAAGAAGACAATGCTCACTGTCCTCGCAGTATCCACTGAAGTCCTGTGGTATCTCCCAAGGAGGGGCAGGCAGCCAGTATTTCTCATACCCCCCTAGATTTGTGTTGCAAAGGCTAATCTGCAGCCAAGTGCAGCCAAAAGGTCAGGACCCTCCACCCAACTCCCACTCAGGGTGGAGGCTTTACCCCTGGTGTAGCAGGCCAAGAGTATCAGGACTCTGATCACCCTCTTCCTAGATGCTTATAGGGTGAAGTTTCCATGCCAGGAGAGTCAAGCCAAGAAGACCAGAAGCTACCATCCCAATTGAGTTCTGATCATAAAGTACGTATATCAACCCTAGAGAAGCAGATCGTGGCCCTACCACCCATAGCTACAGAGGAGTGACATAGATTTCTTTCCCCCAGGGGAGAGGAAGCCATAAGAACAGAGAACTCTGAAGCTCTCCCCAAAGGAACTTTTTTTTTTTTTAAAGATTTTATTTATTTACTTGAGAGAGAGAGAACACATGAGAGGGGGGAGGGCCAGAGGGAGAAGCAGACTCCCTGCCGAGCAGGGAGCCCAATGTGGGACTCGATCCCGGGACTCCAGGATCATGACCTGAGCCGAAGGCAGTCGCTTAACCAACTGAGCCACCCAGGCGCCCCCCAAAGGAACTAATTTTATCTGGAAGGGTATGGGGAAGTTCAGGACTAAGGAACTCTGAAGGAAATGGAAAACTTCATGGTAAAAAATTAAAAGGGGGTTGGTAGCTCCACCAGAGTAACAAACTAAGTTATTTTTAGGCTAGGTAATTTAACCAGAGAACAGGGAAAGAGGTAAAAAGAGACCTCCTGGGGTCGTAACAAGCCTCAAAGACTAGCCTCAAAAACTTGTGCAAAAAGGCCCAGATCTAATTAGATCAGACTACATAGCATTTTAGGCCCTAGGGCATCATCAAAACAAAGAGCAATCCATTGGCATGGAGCTAATGTCTTGAGTTTGACACCAGCAAAGGCAGATAGTTTAACAAAGAGATCAGGAAAATAGAGAAAGGCCTGTTAGAAGCTCTTATCACCCTATGTGACTATGTGCATGCCCAAGGCTGCACCTTCTAAGAAATGAAATCAGAGACTTCATTCACCCTGAAGGGGAAATTAACTTCACTAAATTAGTCAAGTAATTAAATAAAACAATCACAAGCCTGGAAGAGGGGTGGGTGGGTCACTAGAATCAGTGTCCAAAGATCCTACAATATATATAATCTAAAATGTCCAGTTTTTAACAAAAAGTTATGAGATATGCAAAGAAATAGGATAGTGTAACTCATATGGGGTGGGGGGGGGGGGGGGAGCAAGCAACAGAAACTGAAAAGGGCCAGATGTCAGAATTAACAAAGACATAAAAGCAGCCATTATAAATAAGCTAAATAAATATTAGTTCCAAAGAACTAATGGAAAGTATGCTTAAAGAAGTAAAGGAAGGAATGATGACAATATCTCATCAAAAAGAAAATATCAAGGAGGTAAAATTTTTAAAAAAGGATATTCTGGAGGTATAAAGTACAATAATTAAAATTCACTAAAAATTAACTAGAGAAGCTCACAGTTATTTGAACTTGCAGAAGAAATATCAGTGAACTTGAAGATAGATCACCCAATCTGAAAAATAGAGAACAAAGAATGAAGAAAATGAACAGAGCCTCAAAGAAACATAGTACCTCTAAACATATCAATATATGCATAATGGAAGTACCAGAAGAAGGAAGGGTGGAATAGAAATGATGGGGAGAGGGAGAGAGGAGCAGAAAAATATTTGGAGAAGGGTGCCTGACTGGCTCTTGATCTTGGGGTTTTGAGTTCAAGCCCTACCTTTGGTATAGAGATTACTAAAAAAATAAAATATTTGAAGAAATAATGGGTGAAAATCCCATACATTTGATGAAAAACACTAATCTACAAATTCAAGAAGCCCAACAAATTCTAAGATAAAGACATCCACACCCAGATGCATCATAGTAAAAAATGATCAAAATCAAAGAGAAAAATGACATTATATGCAAGGGAACCCTAATAAGGTTAACATCTGATTTCTTACCAGAAAAAATGAAGACCAGGAGGCAGTGAGATGACATTCAAAGTGCTGAAAGAAAAACCTGTTAACCAAGAATATTATATGTAGCAAAACCATCAAAAATGAAAGTGAAGGTTTTCAGGAAGATGGTGCAGTAGAAAACACCAGGTATCTGTCTCCCCACCTAGGCAACAATAGCACTGATGTAATCGATCTGATATAAATATTTGGAACTCTGGAATCTATTGAGGGCTTGCAACTTCCAGAAGAAGGCTTGGATGGCAAACTGTGGTTAATATCAGTCAATTTCAGCTATTAGCTCAGTGATAGTCACCCATTTGCCACCCTCAGCCCCATGGCAGGCAGTGGAGGAGTTGTAGGAGAAGCTTATATGCAGCTGGTGAGAGCTATGGTGAGCAATAAGGATCTTGACCTCCAAATATCAAGATCTGTGTTCTAAAAGATGACTGCCATTTCGATCATAAAGGTGAAGATACAGAGGTGGGCAGCCATTGTTGCATCCCTCTCACTCCACAAGCTCCTAAGCTCTGACCGAAGTGACTTCAGGGGAATTTAAGGGGCTGGTGACTTCTCTTCCCTAAATCATTTTTTTCCTCTTTTGGGAGCCAGGCATTAAAGACTAGGGCATTCAAACCATCCATACATACAGGGAAATTAGAAAGTCATTGTGCATACCCAGGGAATAATGAAATCTTGCAGAAGACCTGAGAAGATGTTAAGTTTTCACTTTATGCTTACCCTTGGAAGATTCTTAGTAGATAGCCTAAAACAATAAAAAAAAAAAATGAAATCCAGCAAAACCTGGGGAGGGGAGAGAATCAGATTTCTAGTTACCACATCATTAGATTCAAATGTCCAGTTTTCAACAAAAGAATCATAAAGCATATCAAAAAAGGGAACATATGGCCCATTCAAAGGAAAAAATAAATCCAAAGCAACTATTCCTGAGGAAGATCAGTTGGCAGACCTACTAAACAACTTTAATATTAAAACAACTTTAATAAATATGCTCAAGAACTAAAGGAAGACATGGAGAAAGTCAAGAAAACTATGTATGAACAAGATGATAATGTCAATAGAGATAGAAAATCTAAAAAGGAATTAAAAAGAAATTCTGGGAACCCCTGGGGGCTCAGTGGGTTAAGCCTCTGACTCTTGATCAAGTCTTGATCTCAGGGTTGAGAGTTCAAGCCTCATGTTGGGCTCCATGTGGAGCCTACTTAAAAAAAGAGAGAGAGAGAGAGAGATCCTAGAGCTGAAAAGTACAATAACAGAAATGAGAAATTCACTAGAGGGGTTAAAAGGCATATTTGAGCCAGCAAAAGAATCAGCAAACATGAAGCTAGGACAATTGAAATAGTTGAATCTGAAGAAGAGAAAAAAAGATTGCAGAAAAGTGAACAGAACCTAAAAAACATGTGGGACACAAATTAGTAGACCAACATATGCATTGCAGAAGTCCCAGAAAGAGAAAAGAGAGAGAAGGGTCAGAGAGAATATTTGAGGAAACAATGGTCGAAAATTCCCCAAGTTTGATGAAAAGTATGAATATAAATATCCAAGAAAGTCAACAAACTCTGAATAAGACAAACTCGAAAAGACTCATACTAAGACACATTATAATCAAACTGTCAAGAAACAAGGAGAATATTGAAAGCAGCTAAAGAGAAGTGACCCATCACATATAAGGAATCCTCAGTAAGTTATCAACAGATTTCTCATGTGAATCTTTAGTGGCCAGAAAAGGGCACTGATATATTCAAAGTGCTAAAAGGAAAAACAAAAACGAAACACCTGTAAACCAAGAATCCTGTATCTGGCAAAATTATCTTTCAAAAGTGAGAGAGAAATTATGACACTCCCAGATAAACAAAAGCTGGGGAATTCATTACAGCTAGTTCTGCCTGTAAGAAATGCTAAAGAGAATCCTGCAGGTTGAAATAAAAGGAAACACCAACTGAAGCAATATGAAGAAACAAAGATCTCAGTAAAGGTAAACACAAGGGCTACTGTTATTGTAACAAGGGTTTGTAACTCCATCTTTTGTTTTCTACATAATTGCATAAACATTCAAAAAAAATTATTAGTTTAAAAAGTGGTATTATGGTAACTTTGGTTTGTAACTCCACCTTTTGTTTTCTACATAATTTAAAGGACTAATACATTAACAAAAAATTATTAGTTTATATTTTTGGACAAACAGTGTAATTTTGTGTCATAAATAACTGAAAGGGGTAGGAATAAAGCAGTAAAGGAGCAGAGTTTTCATAAGTCACTGAAGTTAAAATAGTATAAATTCAAATTATAGTGTTATAGTGTTATAAAGGATGTAAGATGTAAAATGTAATCCCCATGGTAACCACAAAGAAAATAGTTCTAGAATATACACAGAAGGAAACAAGAAGGGAAATTAAATATTTCACTATAAAAAGAATTCAATGAAGCACAAGACAGTAGTACAGGAAGTAAACAAAAAAAGCCATAAAGCATATTGAAATTAAGTAGCTAAATGACAGAAGTGAGTCCCTACTTATCAGTAATTACTTTAAATGTAAATGGAATAATTCTAATCAAAAGACAGAGATTGGCAGAATGGTTTAAAACAAAACAAAACAAAACATGATCTCACTATGTGATGTCTCTAAGAGACTCACTTTAGATCCAAAGACACAAATAGATTATGCATGAAAGGAGAGGAAAAAGATATTCAATGCAAACAGTAACCAAAAGAAATCAGGGGTGGCTATCAGACAAAATAGGTTTTAGGTAAAAAAAAAAGTTTACAAGAGACAAAAAAGGATATTTTGTCTAATAAAAGGCTCAATACAGTAATAGGGCATAAAAATTATAAACACTCATATACCTAATAACAGACCACCAAAATATATAAAGAAAAATTTGGCACAATTGAAGGGAGAAATAGTTCTACAAAAATGAAGATAAAGTAAAAAGATTCTCAGATAAACAAAAACTGAATCTCTTGCTAGCCAACCCACCTTAAAATAAATACTAGAGGAAGATTTTCAGACTGAAAGCAAGTGACACTCAGCGGTAATTTGAATAAAAAAAACCCAAAGATTACCAATAAAGATAATTGTGTAATTATAAAAGACAGTGTAACTGCATTTTTTCCTCTTAACTAATTTAAAAAGCAATTACATAAATCTATGTGGGTAATTGTTAGCCTATAACATAGAGAAATGTAATCTATTTCACAGTAACAAGTGGGTGGGAAGAAAAGCTGTACTGAAGTAAGGAAATAACACCAGATGGTAATTTGAATCCATAAGAGACATGTAGAGAAACAAAAATGATAAGTAAAAGGTTAATAAACTATAAATATATATTTGTTCTCCTTTTTTTGTTCAGCTTTTTTTTGAAGATATAAAAATATATATACATTGTAGTAATTTTAAAAATGTATTGTTGCGTTTGTAACATATATATGTAATATGTATAATTATAATAGACAAATGGGACAAGAGGTAATAGAGGTACATAGAATTAATGATTCTATATCTCACTGGAATTAAGTTGGTACAGCTGTGAAGTAAATTATGATAAATTAAGATAAATATGGTAAGCCCTATAGCAACCACTAAGAAAATAACTCCAAAATGTAGGAGGAAGAATCATTAAAGGAATTAAAATTTTAAACTAGAAACTATCACTTCATGCAAAAGAAAGAAATAAAGGAGGAATAGAGAAAACAAAAACCAAAATGCCAGATATAAATCCAGCTACATCAATAATAGCATTTAATGTGAATAGATTAAGCAATCCAATCACAAGAAAGAGATTGTCAAACTGGATAAGAAAAATAAGCTCCAACCATATGCTGTCTACAAGAGACAGTTTACATTAAAAACAAAAATAGGTCAAAAGTAAAAAGATGGAAATGACATGCCAGGCAAATAGCAACCACAACAGAGCTGCAGTGGCTATGTTAATATCAGACAAAACAGACTTTAAAAGAAAAAAAAAATTACTAGATGTAGAAGGATATTGGTAATGATAAAAGGTCAATACATCAGAAAGATAACTATTATAAACACATATGCACCTAACAACGGAGCCCCAAAATACATGAAGTGAAAAGTGAAAGAAAGTGAGAAATAGACAATGCAGCAATAATAGTTGAAGACTTCAATATTCCACCTTTGATAATCAGAACAATTAAGTAGATAATTGACAAGAATATGGAAGACTTTAAGAACACTATAAACAAGCTAGACCTAACAGACCTCTATAAAACAATGCACCCAACCACTGCAGAGTGCGTACTCTCTTCAAATCACAAAGAACACATGCTGGGCCATAAAAAAACAAAGTCTCAATAAGTTTTGAAGTATTTAAATCATACAATGTATATTCTCTGACCACAATGGAATTAAATTAGAGATCAATAACAGAAAGAAATTTGACAAGCAGAAAGAAATTTAAGAATATAAAAATTACAAAATACATCCTTATGCAACTAGTGGAACAAAGGAGAAATCACAAGAGAAATTAAAAAATACTTTGTGACAGATAAAAATAAACACAAAGTATCAATACTGGGCGCCTGGGTGGCTCAGATGGTTAAGCGTCTGCCTTCGGCTCAGGTCATGATCTCAGGGTCCTGGGATCGAGTCCCGCATCAGGCTCCCTGCTCCTTGGGAGCCTGCTTCTCCCTCTGCCTCTCTCTCACTCTCTCTCTGTCTCTCATGAATAAATAAATAAAATTTAAAAAAAAAAGTATCAATACTTATGGGATGGAGCCCAAGCAATGCTCAGAGGGAAATTTATAACCTATGTTTAAATAAAGAAGCAAAAATGGTGAGCACTGTGAGTTGTGTAAGACTGATGAATCACAGATCTGTACCTCTGAAACAAATAATACATTATATGTTTAAAAAAAAAAAAGAAGATAGTAGGAAAGGAAAAATGAAGGGGGGGAAATCAGAGGGGGAGATGAACCATGAGAGACTATGGACTCTGAGAAACAAACTGAGGGTTTTAGAGGGGAGGGGGTGGGTGGATAGGTTAGCCTGGTGATGGGTATTAAGAAGGGCATGTATTGAATGGAGCATTGGGTGTTATACACAAGCAATGAATCATGGAACACTACATCAAAAACTAATGATGTAATGTATGGTGATTAGCATAACATAATAAAATAAAAATTTTAAAAATGATAAAATTAAATTTTAAAAAAGTTGATGAGAATAAAAGAAAGAAAGAAAAGCAAAATCTCAACTCAATAACCTAACCTTCTACCTAAAGACATTTGAAAAAGAACCAGCTAAACCTAAAGTATGCAGGAGGAAGAAAATAATAAATATTAAAGTAGAAATTAATGAAATAGAGAATAGAAAAACAATAGAGAAAGTAAAAGAAACTAAAAATTGGTTGTATGGGAAAATCAAAAAATGGACAAACTTTAGCTAGACTAACAAACAATAATTAAATGCCAATATGAATGACTGCTTAAAGGCATTTCACAGAAATGGAAACATATTTGACTGATAAACATATACAAAATGTTCAATCTCATCAATAATTAGAGAAATGGAAATACAGACCATAATGGGAAATACAATTTCATACTCGTTTGATGGTTAAGAATTAAGAAGTGAGGGAGCACCTGGGTGGCTCAGTTGGTTAAGCAACTGCCTTCAGCTCAGGTCATGATCCTGGAGTCCCGGGATCGAGTCCCGAATTGGGCTCCCTGCTCGGCAGGGAGCCTGCTTCTGCCTCTGACCCTCCCCCCTCTCATGTGCTCTCTCTCTCTCATTCTGTCTCAAATAAATAAATAAAATCTTAAAAAAAAAAAAAAGAATTAAGAAGTGAAAAGGTAAAAATAAATTTAAAATAAATCTGTTAAATGAATGAATTTATTAACTGAACAGCAATCTAAATCATGTCTCATAAGAAACAAAAATACAGAACTGACTTTACTTATTCAAATTTCATTCAATTAATATTATATTTTTAACCTAGCATTTTAATCATAATATATACATGTAGCTCATGAATGAACAAACATAAAATTAAGCATACTGAGAAAAAACAGCTTCAATTCTGTTCTTTTTCTGTTGAACATGAGATCAACTTTGATGCTCAGCAATTGAAATGTCATATATTGTTTTCAAATATCCTTCTCTATTTTTAACCGACTGAGCCACCCAGGCACCCCTCTATCCTTCTCTATTTTTAATAAATTAACAGAAAATCACTTGTTTAGTGTATAGTTCCCAAATAAGGCCAAAAAATAAATGTATTACTGGAAAAAAAAAAAAAGTCTGACAATACCAAGTATTAGAGAGAAAGTAGACCACTGTGGTATTTTACATATTGCTAGTAAGATTGTATATTGGTACACCCATTTTGGGAAACAATTTAGCATATAAACTAGCACATCCATTATATTTATATGTCCAAGAGAAATTCTTACACATATGCACCAGAGACGTGTACCAGAATGTTCATAGAAACAAAAAAAAAAGAAAAAAGGAAGTAATTAAATCCCCATTGATAGGAGAATTGATGAATTGTGGTTTGGTCACACAATAGAATATCATATAACAGTGAGAATGAATGAATCAGAGCTCATGAATAAACATGGATGAATCATAATAAAATAATGTGTGATGAAAGCAAGTCTTAGAACACAATGTATGGTTTTGTACCCTTATTCTAAAGTACAAAACCAACAATATTAAGTACTATATTGTTGAGCCATATAGGTATATAACTTAGTTTTTTAAAAAGGTATTTAGGAGTAACAGAAAATTCAAGATGGTGGTTATCTCTGAGAGGAACAAGGCTAAAGATGAGGACAAGGTGAGAGCCTTTAAGCAGATGCAAATTATTGGTAATAGGGTTGAGTGTGTTGGTATGTATCTAATAGACTATTAAACAAGCTAATATAAAAAATAAAAAATGAACACAAATTAAATAAAAGGAATAAAACAAAAGAGTACCATATATGGGCCAATGATGACAGTGGGTTATGAATCAAGGATTAACCACTTAATATAATTTCATACACCTGAGTTTCCAAAACCAAAAAAAAAAAAAAAAAGCAACAAATAGCCAATCTATTAGCAGTTAATATACGTTAGACACCTTACTAAACACTTCATACCATTTGATTCTCAGGACACCTGAGCAAGTCAGGAAGATACTATTATTATCCTCATGTTACTGATGGGAAAACTGAGGGACAGTGAAATCCCACAGTTAGAGGCAGAGCTAGGATTTGAACTCTAGCAGCCTGACTCAAAAATTGACACCCTTAGCCATCATGATATGCTGCCTTCCCTAAGAAGTAAAAAAGTGGTCCTACCTCTAGATGAGAGGAGTGTATGGTGAAGAAAACCATGCCTATTAGACATGATACTATTCTTTTCAAAGCAAAGAATCTGAAAAACCAGGGCTTGACTAGGGTTCTAAACTCTTAAGAAAAAGAAATGGTTACATATTTTGAACATTCTGAATTCTAGCCTCTCAGGAGGAAATATTTTAAACTCTAGAAGCAAGATGGAAATGACCTCAGAGACCTATTTGCACAAATTTCAGGACATGTAGGAAGCTTATGAATATTTGCATCCATTTGCAAAAAATGGATGAAACTTAAGGGCATTATGCTAACTGAAAGAAGTCAGAGAGAGAAAGACAAATACTGTATGATCTCACTCATATGTGGAATCTAAAAATGCTGAACTCAGAAACTAGAGAGTGGAGTGGTGGTTACCAAAAACTGGTGGGTAGGGTAAATGGGAGATGTTGGTCAAAGGGTACAGACTTCGGGTTATAAGACAAATAAGTTCTGGGGATGTATTGTACCACCTGGTGATTATAATTAATAATACTGTATTATATACTTGAAAGCTGCTAAGAGATCTTAGATGTTTTCATTACCAAAAAAAAAAAAAAAAAAAAAAGGGTAACTGTGTGACCTGACGGAGGTGTTAGCTAATACTCTGGTAGTACTCATTTTGCAATATATAAATGTATCAAATCAGCATGTCATACAATTTAAACTCACACAGTTACATGTCAATTATATCTCAGTGAACCTGGAAAAAAAGAATGCATGATAATGAATTCAAGTCACAGCATAATTACTTTAAAAATTATTATCATTATTATTGATACTCATGCAGAAAGCATTTGAAAGCATTTTGATTTGCATTATTCTAAGTTAAAAGTTAAATTCAGATTCAGGTAATGATGAATAAAGATCCTATCATAAAGATTTTATGTTATTCTGCTATATGTAATTCTCACTTAACTTGGAAATGGTAGTTTTTAGCCTTGTAATAAACTTTATTTTTTTCTCGATGTGCTATCATAAGTTTTCTTTTTTTAATTAAATTAAATTTAAATTCAATTAATATATAGTGTATTATTAGTTTCAGAGGTAGAGTTCAATGAATCATCAGTTGTATATTGCCCCCAGTGCTCATTACATCACGTGCCCTCCTTAATGCCTGTCATCCACTTATCCCATCCCCTCACCCCCCTCCCCTCCAGCAACCCTCAGTTTGTTTCTTATAGTTAAGAGGCTCTTATGGTTTGTTTCCCTCTTTGATTTCATCTTCTTTTATTTTTCCCTTCTTTCTCCTTGATTTTGAGTGAAATCATGTATTTGTCTTGCTCTGACTGACTTATTTTGCTTAGCATAATACCTTTTAGTTCCAACCACATTGATGCAAATGGTAGGATTTCTTTTTTTGATGGCTGAGTAATATTCCGGTGTGTGTGTGTGTGTGTGTGTGTGTATGTGTATACCACTTCTTCTTTATCCATTCATCTATCGATGGACATCTGGGTTTTTTCCATAGTTTAGCTATAGTGGATATTGCTGGTATAAACACTGGGGTGCAGGTGCTCCTTCAGATCACCATGTTTTTAACAGCAAAATTCTTTAATAAAGTTTACAGTAGAAAATGTCTCAAAAAAAAGAAAAAGAAAAAGAAAACGTCTCCACTTCCTCTCCTCTCTCTCCTTTTAATTTAAATTCAATTAATTAATATATAATGTATTATTAGTTTCAGAGGTAGAGTTCAATGATTCATCAGTCTTTTTTTTTTTTTTAAGATTTTATTTATTTATTTGAGAGAGAGAATGAGATAGAGAGAGCATGAGAGGGGGGAGGGTCAGAGGGAGAAGCAGACTCCCTGCTGAGCAGGGAGCCCGATCCGGGACTCGATCCCGGGACTCCAGGATCATGACCTGAGCCGAAGGCAGTCGCTTAACCAACTGAGCCACCCAGGCGCCCAATGATTCATCAGTCTTATATAATACCCAGTGTTCATTACATCACGTGCCCTCCTTAATGTCCATCACCCAGTCACCCTGTCCCACCCCCCCCAACAACCCTGTTTGTTTCCTATGATTAAGAGTCTCTTATGGTTTGTCTCCCTCTCTGATTTCGTCTTGTGTTATGTTTTCCTCTCTTCCCCTATGATCCTCTGTTTTGTTTCTTAATTTCCACATATGAGTGAGATCATACAATAATTATCTTTCTCTGATTGACTTATTTCACTTATTTCACTTAGCATAATATCCTCTAGTTCCGTCCACATCGTTTTCATTTTTTTTGGTGGATCAGCAGTATTCCATTGTATCACATTCCATATATATCTCATCTTCTTTATTCATTCATCTGTTGATAGATATCTTGGGCTTTTTCCAAAGTTTGGTTATTGTGGACATTGCTGCTATAAGCACTGGGGTGCACGTACCCCTTCAGATCCCTACATTTGTATCTTTGGGGTAAATACCCAGTAATACAATTGCTGGGTCATAGGGTAGCTCTATTTTCAACTTTTTGAGGAACCTCCATACTGTTTTCCAGAGTGGCTGCACCAGCTTTCATGCCCATCAACAGTGTAAGAGGGTTCCCCTTTCTCCACATCCTCACCAACATCTGTTGTTTTCTGACTTATTAATTTTAACCATTCTGACTGATGTGAGGTAGTATCTCATTGTGGTTTTGATTTGTATTTCCCTGATGCCAAGTAATGTGGAGCATTTTTTCATGTGTCTGTTGGCCATTTGGTTGTCTGCTTTGGAGAAGTGTCTGTTCATGTTTTCTGCCTATTTCTTGATTGGATTATTTGTTCTTTGGGTGTTGAATTTGATAAGTTCTTTATAGATTTTGGATACTAGCCCTTTATCTGATAAGACATTTGCAAATATCTTCTCCCATTCTGTCGGTTGTCTTTTGGTTTTATCCACTATTTCCTTTGCTGTGCAAAAGCTTTTTATCTTGATGAAATCCCAATAGTTGACTTTTGCCTTTGTTTCCCTTGCCTTTGGAGATATGTCTAGCAAGAAGTTGCTGCAGCCAAGGTCATAGAGGTTGCTGCCTGTGTTCTCCTCTATGATTTTGATGGATTCCTGTCTCACATTTAGGTCTTTCATCCATTTTGAGCCTATTTTTGTGTATGGTGTAAGGAAATGGTCCAGTTTCACTCTTCTGCTTGTGAACGTCCAATTTTCCCAACACCATTTGTTGAAGAGACTGTCTTTTTTCCATTGGACATTTTTTCCTGCTTTGTCGAAGATTAGTTGACCATAGAGTTGAGGGTCCATTTCTGGGTTCTCTATTCTGTTCCACTGATCTATGTGTCTGTTTTGTGCCAGTACCATACTGTCTTGATGATGACAGCTTTGTAACAGAGCTTGAAGTCTGGGATTGTGATGCCACCAGTTTTGGTTTTATTTTTCAACATTCTTCTGGCTGTTTGGGTCTTTTCTGATTCCATACAAATTTTAGAATTATTTGTTCTAGCTCTGTGAAAAATGCTGATGGTATTTTGATAGGGATTGCACTGAATGTATAGATTGCTCTAGGTAGCATAGACATTTTCACAATATTTGTTTTTCCAATCCATGAACATGGAACGTTTTCCCACTTCTTTGTGTCTTCCTCAATTTCTCTCATGAGTGTTCTGTAGTTTTCTGAGTACAGATCCTTTGCCTCTTTGGTTAGGTTTATTTCTAGGGATCTTACAGTTCTGGGTGCAATTGTAAATGGGATCGATTCCTTAATTTCTCTTTCTTCCATCTCATTGTTAGTGTATAGAAATATGACTGATTTCTGTTCATTGATTTTATGTCCTGCCACTTTGCTGATTTCTGCATGAGTTCTAGCAATTTTGGGGTGGAGTCTTTTGGGTTTTCCACATAAACTATCATGTCATCTGCAAAGAGTGAGAGTTTGACTTCTTCTTTGCCAATTTGGATGACTTTTATTTCTTTTTGTTGTCTGAATGATGAGGCCAGGACTTCTAGTACTATGTTGAACAACAGTGATGAGAGTTCCTGCCATGGTCCTGACCTTAGGGGAAAAGCTCGCAGTTTTTCCCCATTGAGAATGATATTCACTGTGGGCTTTTCATAGATGGCTTTTATGATATTGAGGTATGTACCCTCTATCCCTATACTCTGAAGAGTTTTGATCAAGAAAGGATGCTGTACTTTGTCAAATGCCTTTTCTGCATCTGTTGAGAGGATCATATGGTTCTTGTTCTTTCTTTTATTTAAGTAGTGTATCACTGATTTATTTGCAGATGTTGAACCACCCTTGCAGCCCAAGAATAAATCCCACTTTGTTGTGGTGAAAATCCTTTTAATGTACTGTTGCATCTTATTAGCTAGTATCTTGGTGAGAATTTTTGCATCCATGTTCATCAGGGATGTTGCTCTGTAATTCTCCTTTTTTGGTGGGGTCTTTTTCTGGTTTCGGGATCAAGGTAATGCTGGCCTCATAGAAAGAGTTTGGAAGTTTTCCTTCCATTTCTTTTTTTTTTTTTTTTTGTAACAGCTTCAGAAGAATAGGTATTAATTCTTCTTTAAATGTTTGGTAGAATTCCCCTTAGAAGCCATGCGGCCCTGGGCTCTCGTTTGTTGAGAGTTTTTTGAATACTGCTTCAATTTCCTTGCTGGTTATGGGTCTTTTCAAATTTTCTGTTTCTTCCTCTTTCAGTTTTGGTAATTTATTTGTTTCTAGGAATTTATCCATTTCTTCCAGATTGCCCGATTTGTTGGCATTTAATTGCTTATAGTATTCTCTTAGAATTGTTTGTATTTCTTCAGCATTGGTTGTGATCTTTCCTCTTTCATTCATGATTTTATTTATTTGGGTCCTTTGTCTTTTCTTTTTTATAAGTCTGGCCACTAGTTTATTGATCTTATTAATTCTTTCAAAGAACCAGCTCCTAGTTTCGTTGATCTGTTCTACTGTTCTTTTGGTTTCTATTTCATTGATTTCTGCTCTAATCTTTATTAATTCTCTTCTCCTGCTGGTTTTAGGCTTTATTTTCTGTTCTTTCTTCACTTTTCTTGTTTCTTGAGAAAGGCTTGTATTGCTATATATCTTCTCTCTTAGGACCGCCTTTGTTGCATTTGAAAGGTTTTGAACTGTTGTGTTTTCATTTTCATTTGTTTCCATGAATTTTAAAAAATTCTTCTTTCATTTCCTTGGTGACCCATTCATTCCTTAGTAGGATGATCTTTGAGTTCTTTCCAAATTTCTTCTTGTGATTGAGTTCCAGTTTCAAAGCATTGTGGTCTGAAAATATGCAGGGAATGATCCCAATCTTTTGGTATCAGTGAGACCTGATTTGTGACCCACTATGTGATCTATTGTGGAGAATGTTCCATGTGCACTCGAGAAGAATGTGTATACTGATGGAATGCTCTGAATATATATGTGAAGTCCATCTGGTCCTGTGTGTCATTCAAAGCCCTTGTTTCCTTGTTGATCTTCTGCTTAGATGATCTGTCCATTGCAGTGAGTGGGGTGTTAAAGTCCCCTACTATTCTTGTGTTATTATCAATGTGTTTCTTTAATTTTGTTATCAACTGGTTTATATAATTGGCTGCTGCCATGTTAGGGAAATAAATATTTACAATTGTTAGATCTTGTTGGATAGCCCCTTTACTTATGATATAGTGTCCTTATTCATCTCTTATTACAGTCTTTGGTTTAAAATCTAGTTTGTCTGATATAAGGATTGCCACCCCAGCTTTCTTTTGATGTCCATTAGCATAATTTGTTTTCCACCCCCTCACTTTAACTCTGGAGGTGTCTTTGGATCTAAAATGAATCTCTTGCAGACAGCATATTGATGGGTCTTGTTTTTTTATCCAATCTGATACCCTGTGTCTTTTGATTGGTGCATTTAGCCCATTTACTTTCAGAGTTACTATTAAAAGGTATGAATTTAGTGCCATTGTATTACCTGTAAAGTCGCTATTTCTGTATATTGTCTCTGTTCTATTCTGGTCTATGTTACTTTTGGGCTCTCTCTTCACTTAAAGGATCCCTTTTAATATTTCTTGCAGGGCTGGTTTAATAATCACAAATTCGTTTAATTTCTGTTTGTCCTGGAAGCTTTTTATCTCTCCTATTTTGAATGACGTCCTAACTGGATATAGTATTCTTGGCTGCATATTTTTCTCATTTAGCAGCCTGAATATATGATGTCAGTCCTTTCTGGTTGCCAGGTCTGCTGTCAGCGTATGTGTCTACCCTTGTAAGTTACAGACTGCTTGTCCTGAGTTTCTTTCAGGATTTTCTCTTTGTCTCTGAGATTTGCAAGTTTCACTATTATATATCAGGGTGTTGACCTATTTTTACTGATTTTGAGGGGGTTCTCTGTGCCTCCTGGACTTGAATGCCTGTTTCCTTCTCCAGATTAGGCAAGTTCTCCACTGTAATTTCCTCCAGTATACCTTCTCCCCCTCTCTCTCTCTTCCCTTTTCTTCTGGGATCCCAATTATTCTAATATTGTTTTGCTTTATAGTATCACATATCTCTCGAACTCTCCCTTCATGATCCTGTAGTTGTTTATCTCTCTTTCTCTCAGCTTCTTTATTCCATCATTTTGTCTTCTATATCACTAATTCTCTCTTCTGCCTCATTTATCCTAGCATTTAGAGCCTCCATTTTTTATTAAACCTCATTAATAGCCTTTTTTATTTCAACTTGATTAGATTTTAATTCTTTTATTTCTCCAAAAAGGGATTCTCTAGTGTCTTCTGTGCTTTTTTTCAAGCCCAGCTAGTATCTTCATAATCATTTTGGTCTTCATAATCATTTTGGTCTGTTTGTTACAAAACTAGATTTCAAACTTGTAAAGAAAGAAAAACTTATATATGTACTAAAATAAAATAAAATACAACGAAAGGATAAATGTAACTGTAAAAATGAAAATTAAAAGACAAAAAAAAAAAAAAAAAGGAATATAAACCGACAGGTGAACATAACAGAGCAATACAGTATATCCTGAGTGTATTTTGGTCGGTTTGTTAGAAGAACCTACATCTCAAAATTGTAATGAAAAAAAACTTACATATATACAAAAATAAAATTAAATACATTTGAAAGGATAGAATGTAACTGTAAAGATGAAAATTAAAAAAGACTTTAACAAAAAAAAAGAGAGAGAGAGAGAGAATATAATCAGATAGGTGAAGAAGACAGAGCCATACACTAGATTCTGGGTGTGTTTTGGTCTGTTTGTTAGAAGAAACTGTATCCCAAAATTGTAAAGAAAGAAAAACTTATATATATACAAAAATAAAATTAAATACAATGAAAGGATAGAATCTAAATGTAAAAATGAAAATTAAAAAAGGTTTTAAAAAAGAGTTGATAAAATAAGAAATTCATTGAAAAAGGGAAGAGAAAAAATTAAAATTGAAAGTCTAAAGAATTGTGGGAAAAAAACCTATGAATTCTATATACTATTTTCCCCTAGCACTGGAGTTTTGCCATTCTGTGTGATCAGTAAACCTGGTCTTAGCCAATGTTCTTTCTGATCTTCTGGGGCAGGGGCCTGTTGTGCTGATTCTCAGTTGTCTTCGCCCTGGCAGAGTTGCTTGCTGGTCTGGGCTAAGTAGTCTGCTCGGGTTTGGGAGCTTTTGTTCCCTGCAAGCTTTCCATACAGCTTTGGAGGACGAGAGTGAAAATGGCGGCCTCCCAGTCTCTGCCCCAGAAGAGCCGAGAACTCGGGGCCCCGCTTCTCAGTGAGCCCCCAGAGAAAACCAGTCAGTCACTCCTGTCTCCCCAGTCTCTGGCCGCACTCCCTGCTCACTTGGCCTGTGACTGAGAGTTTCTGTCTCAGGCTTGATACCCTGTTTCGAGTCTCCAAACCCTGCAGACTCCTGCACTGTACTCCTGCGCCGCTCCTCCCGGGGGCGTGTCTGGTGGTGGATCTGCCGCTTGCTGGGCCCCTGCTTGGAGAACGGTCGCCCGACTGTGCTGCAGTTTGCAGTTTATGGCAACCCTGAGCTGAGAGCCCACCCTGGGCCTGCTGATTGCAGCTGGCTTCCCCGCTCCGATACCTGGGAGCTCTGCCGCACTCAGGCACCCCCGGTCTTTCTGGGTCCTGAGACCACACTGTCCCACTCAGAATTGCGCCCCACTTAGCTTCCTGGGCGGCTTTCAGGCAGAGAGATCCCTCAATGGAGCAGACTTCTAAAAGTTCTGATTTGGTGCTCCACTGCTCTATCACTTGCTGGTAGCGGCTGATGGAAGCTCCCTACCCCCATGGTTTATCTTCCTATATATCACCTCAGATTCACTTCTCCACACCTCCTACCTTGCCAAATTTGGTCTCTTTTTTATTTGTAGAGTTGCAGCTATTCTTTTCTTAGATCTCTGGTTGAGTTTGCAGGTGTTCAGAATGATTTGATAGCTATTTAACTGAATTCCTGGGACCAGACAAAACTAAGGTCTCCCTACTCCTCAGCCATCTTGGACTCCTCTCCATAAATTTTCTACAAGGCAAAAAATGTCTTAGTCTGAGGATACTAGCAGAGAATTGTTCTCTTTCTTTTTTTCTGTCTTTCTTTTTTAAGATTTTACTTATTTATTTGAGAGAGAGAGAGACTGTGCACCAGCAGAGGGAGAGGGAGAAGCAGACTCCTTGCTGAGCAGGAGCCTGATGCAGGACTCGATCCCAGGACCTTGAGATCATTACCAGAGCTGAAGGCAGACACTTAACTGACTGAGCCACCCAGGCACCCCTAGCATAGAATTTTTCAATTTCTATTTTCTCATAACTTAAAATTTAATATGTTGAAATCTTTTTTAAGAAGTTGCTATCTCCAAATACATGAAGGACTTTCCAAAAGTAAAAGTGGAAATAATTTTTTCTATTATTATTTTGGACAGATGAATCAGGACCAGTGAAGCTGAAACATGAAGTCTGATAAGCACAGAACCACTTGATCTAGTACTGCAGTTTCTGGAGATCCTTGGTGTCCTTGGGGGTTTGATTTTGGGGTGGACTCAGAGTTTTTGTGGTTCTGACCTTTCCCCAGCATTAACCATGGTTTTTTGTTTGTTTGTTTGTTTGTTTTACCATATGCCTCATAGAAGGGCACTATGATTTCACCAGTAGAAGGTCTTATCACAATCCTCTCGGTGTGGATATTTGTCATTCTTTCTGGCTGCCCCACGTCTGAATCCCCTTCTTATAGCTGGAGAATTCCCTTATCTGTAAGTACTGGCCAGAGACCAAGTCCACTTTCTACTATGAAGGACCAAAATGCCAAATACTGGTTTTCCCAGTCTCTGTGGTGAGGGCATTAATATCCACCTTTGTCTTTGTATCAGAAGCTAATAATGCAAAAAGGTGACACATAGGGAGTGTAGGGGAGAAAACAAAGGTGAGACATGGTCTCTAGTAGGGATTAAAAGAGAGCAACGTTGAGTTCTAGTCAGCATTGGCTATGATGCTGCTGCGGCAGCTAGTGCTGAAGGTATGGGTGTTGTGAGCTTTGGTATCCACACTTGGGAGTGGGAGTAACAGTGTGCACACTATAGCATTTTTGTGGCATGATTTGCAGCATCGTTCTTTTTTTTCTTTTTAAAGATTTATTTATTTATTTGAGAGCAAGAGAGAGTGGCAGAGACGGGCAGAGGGAGAGGGAGAGGAAATTTCAAGCAGACTGAATGAGGAGCTCAACGAGGGATTTGATCTCATGACCCTGAGATCATGATCGGAGCCAAAACCAAGAGTCTGATGCTTAACAGACTGCACCACCCATTCACTCCTCAGCATTGTTCTTGACTTCTGACCTCAATTTTGGTTCTTTGGTTCTCTTGGTAATTCTTGTTTACCATACCATCTTAATTATCATCAAATCTAAGAAACCTTCAAATGATCAATGAACTAGCAGTTCATGTATCACTATGAAAGAGAAATGGCTGCCAATTTAATGATGATGAAATGTCTTCTTACAACCAGGAATTTTAAATCTATATACTCATCAAAGATGTTTTTTAAAGATGTATTTAGACATAGTTCCTGATCATATATCACCTGTGAACACATGAAAAGGAAACTATTCACTGAACAAGTGGCTTAAGGTATTCCAAAAACATCTTCTCATTCAGAGTCTGACTTTTTAGAATCCTTAAAAAACATTTTTCCCCATACAACATTGCTCCCTACGCCACTAAGAGCTTAGGTGATGAAGCATTTATTAAAAGGGTGCCCCACTATTGTCCACTCAAGGTTCTTCCACGTCTCTCATACTAGTTTTTCAAGCTGCGATGCTCACACTTTCTTGATCTTAAATGGCTTGTTGACAGAAATGTCCAGGACAGCAGTTTTTCGTCATGCCAATGGGAATATCAACCTAGTTTGCATACGTTCAGGCAATGACAACTATGTCACGACTGCCACGTGGCCAACAGAAGTTATAAGGCACCATCTGTTGAAAGATATTCCTGATTTCAAAAGATTTCAAAAGTAAAAAATATGTGTGTAGAAATCAGTTAAATATGGTCATTTTTTCTCTGCTTAAGTTAGCCAGAATTGATTTCTGTTTGCTTAAAACAAAGAGCCTTGACAGATACCCTCCCTAACTTACACATTCAAATTAGACATTCATAATAGCTAGGGTCTTTTTTAAAAAGAGATTTTATTTATTTTTTTGACAGAGAGAGATAGCGAGAGCAAGAACACAAGCAGGGGGAGTGGGAGAGGGAGAAGCAGGCTTCCTGCAGAGCAGGGAGCCCGATGCTGGGCTTGATCCCAGGACCCTGGGATCATGACCTGAGCCGAAGGCAGACGCTTAACGACTGAGCCACCCAGGCGCCCATAGCTAGGGTCTTAAAATAGAACTCTTGGGAATATGGTGCTCAGGAGGACTTAGTGTGTTCTACCTCATCTCTTCCCCATTTTACCATCTAGTATAGGAGGCCTGGCCACCAGCTGGTCCCCATTCTCCATCTTGGGGGAATCATGATGAACAGGGGAACCACTCAGTTGGCTAAAGCAGGAGCATCAAAATAGTCCTGTCTACTGAATTTAGGCTTCTTGCTTAAATTCTGCTGAGAGGTGGGGAAAAGTTCAATACCTGATCAGCTTCTGGCTTGGGACAGCTGAAGGGTACCAAGAGTTATGGTCATTGGCTAGCTCTTCTGTCATTTATTTGAAACCTTTGTTTTGTTTATTGTTTTTTTGTTTTTTTACTTTTGGAATCTGTTTTTTTATGTATGGCCAGAAAAAGTATTTTCTCTCCTCTCCTTAGCATTTCTCATTAGGGAACCTGTGGTATATTTGGCACAGGATTCCCTATTAGGTCAGTATAAGACTAAGATTTTGGAGGACCTAGGTCTCTGCTCACATTCATTCATTCAAGTTGCTACAACCCTGGATATTTACAAGTTTGGACATTATGGGACTACTGAACACATTCCTGTAATATTGGATGTTGGCAGTCAAGTTGATAGCTATTTAACATGTAACTAACGTACTTACAGCTAAGTCATTTGATAGTTTTCATCAATAAAAGGACACCAACACAGAATGTAAATAATGCATGTACACTGAATGGGAGAACTCACTTTGGGGTCATTTTATCCTAGGAGATATCTAGACAATCTCTTCCAATTAGAAGATGCTAATGATACCTCTCCATAGGTCAAGATTTGTAAATAAGTAACTTGGTTCATTTATTATTTAAAAAATATATGGTAATTATCTTTTTCTCATTAGTTCGTATCAACAGTAAGAGTAGTTACTATAAGGGGGGGATTAGCAGAAATTTACATTTTCTCTCTTTTTTTTGAGAGAGAGAGAGAGAGCATGCACGTGAGCTAGTGTAAGTGTGGGGAGGGGCAGAGGGAGCAGGAGAAAGAGAATCCCAAACAGGCTCCATGCTCAGCGCAGAGCCGGACACAGGACTTGACTTCACAACCCTGATATCGTGACCTGAGCTAAATCAAGAATCTGATGCTCAGCTGACTGAGCTACAAAGGCACCCCAGAACTTTATATTTATTTAGCGAAAGGAGGTGTTTAGGAGTTTTCAGCTACTTAGTCTTCTTGGAGCAGATTTTCCATGATCTGTGGGAATCATGCATCATGTGTTAGATAAATGTAAACAAATAGGTACTGTATGCAAAGGATGAATGTGTCCATGTTTTTGGTTTGACCAGGTTGCCCTGCCAAAAAAGAATTTTGTCTTTAAAAGAAACTTGTGGGGGCACCTGGGTGGCTCAGTCGGTTAAGCGTCTGACTCTTGGTTTCAGCTCAGGTCATGATCTCAGGGTCATGAGATCGAGCCCCAGGTCAAGCTCCACGCTCAGTGGGCAGTCTGCTTGGGATTCTCTTCCTCTCTCTTTTTCCTCTTCCCCTCCCCCACTCACTCGTGCGCTCTCTCAAATAAATAAATAAATCTTTAAAAAAGAAAAAAGAAACTTATGGGTAAGAAAGAGGTGAATAAATTCGTGTATGAAACAGGGTGTCATCTAGAAGAAATGGGACTAAGGCCTGGACTCCCCCACCCCCCCTTTTTTAAAATAAACTTTATTTTGGGATAATTTCAGATTTTTAGAAAAGTTGCAAAGGTTCAACTTCTCCTGTTTTCATCTTACATAGTCTATGGGTACCTTTGCTGAAACCAAGAAACCAACATTAGTATGTTGCCATTAACTAAACTCCAAACTGATTCACATTTCACTACTTTTTCCACTATTGTCCTTTTCCTGTTGCAGGATCCACACTGCATTTAGTTGTCATGTCTCCTTAGTCTCTTCAGGTCTGCAGCAGTTTCTCAGCCTTTCTTTGTTTTTCATAACCTTGACAGTTTCAAGCGGTATAGTGGACTTCCCTTTGAAGATTCAATATTATTAGAACCTTTCTAAGGGACCAAGTGATGTCTACCGGCAGGGAAGGCCCCCAGGGCCCCTCTGGAAGAACTAAATATGAAGAAATGGTTCATTCAGACTGGTGACAGGGAGCCCAGTGCAGGGTGTGAAAGTCCTGCTCCATCTTCCTCAACTCACAGTGAATGTGCTTAGGCAGCAACACCTGGGCACATGGGCATAAAGGAAAGTGTGTGGGGCAGCCTTGACCAAGTGAGTGCTGAGAATGGGAAATTGTCTGTGTGAACGACCATTGGGGCTGGAACAGGATTTGTACTAGTTGTGGAGGGCTGCAAAGGAGCAGACACGAGTTTGCTTTGGATGACTCTCCCTCCCAACAGCAGCTCTTTGGCAGATGCTGTCCCAGCAGAGTACCCATGACCATCCTTCACTCTGCAGTACTCTCACTGCCTTAGCTTCCAAGAGCCTGCATCCAGTTTCTGCTTTTGCAGGAGGAGCCTAAGAAAGAGATAATGAGCTTTCTACTGATATGGTCATGGTAGATTTGAGGGATTGCTTTGAGAAATAAAAGTGATGTGGGAGGGGCGCCTGGGTGGCTCAATTGTTAAACGTCTGCCTTCGGCTCAGTGGGATCGAGCCCCACATCGGGCTTCCTGCTCAGCGGGAAGTCTGCTTCTCCCTCTCTCGCTCCCCCTGCTTGTGTTCCCTCTCTCACTGTGTCCCTCTCTGCCAAATAAATAAAATCTTAAAAAAAAAAGTGATGTGGGATTCAACACCACCCTTTCATGATAAAAACACTCAACAAAATAAGAATAGAAGGAAACTACCTCAACATAATAAAAGCCATGTATGAAAACCCCACAGCAAACATCATATTCAATGGTGAAAGACTGAAAGTTTCCCTCCAAGAACAGGAACAAGGCAAGAATACCTGCTTTCATCACTTCTATTTAAGATAGTACTGGAAGTTCTAACCAGAACAATTAGGCAAGAAAAAGAAATAAAACGCATCCAAATTGGAGAAAAAGAAGTAAAATTATCTCTGTTTACAGATGCTATGATTTTATGTGTAGAAAACCCTAAAGACTGCACAAAAAAAGCTGTTAGAACTGATCCACGAATTCGGCAAAGTAGCAGGTTACAAAATCAATTATGCAGAAATCAGTTATATATCTATATATATGAACTATAAACAATTTGAGCAGAAAATTACAAGAGCAATTTTATTTACAATAGCATAAAAAAAATTCTTAGGAATTAACTTAACCAAGGAGTTAAAAGATATATATAATGAAAACTATAAAACATTGCTGAAAGAAATTAAAGGAGACATAAACAAATGGAAATACATCCCATGTACATGGATTGGAAGACTTCGTATTGTTAAAATGTCAATATTGGGGTGCCTGGGTGGCTCAGTCAGTTAAGCATCTGCCTTTGCCTCAGGTCATGATCCCAGGGTCCTGGGATCGAGCCCCACATCAGACTCCCTGCTTGGTGGGGAACCTGCTTCTCCCTCTCCCTCTGCCATTCCCCCCGCTTGTGCTCTCTGGCTCTCTCTATCTCTCTGTCAAATAGATAAATAAAATCTTAAAAAATAAAATAAAATGTCAATATTGCCCAAAGCAATCTACAGATTCAATGTAATCCTTGTCAAAATCCCAATGGCATTTTTTTTGCAGAAATAGAAAAACCCATTCCCAAATTCATAAAGAATCTTAAGGGCCCATGAAGAGCCAAAACAATTTTGAAAAAGAAAAACAAAACTGGAAGACTCACCCCCTTCCTGGTTTCAAAACTGACTACAAAGCTACAGTAATAGAAACAGTGTGATATTGACATAAAGACAGACATAGATTAATAGAATGAATAGAAAGCCCAGAAATAAACCCTCACATAGATGGTTGAATGACTCTTAACAAGGGTACCAAACCATTCAAGACAGTCTTTTCAACAAATGGTACTGGGAAAACTGGATGCATGCCAAATAATAAAGTTGGACCCTTACCTAACACTATACAAAAATTAATTCAAAATGCATCAAGGACCTAAATGCAAGACCTAAAACAATAAAACTGATAGGAGAAAACAGAGAACAAAAGCTTCACGACATTGGATTTGGCAATGATTTCTTGGCTATGACACCAAAGGCACAGATAACACAAGAAAAAAATAGACAAATTGGATTTCATGAAAATTCAAAAATGTTGTGCATCAAAAGACACTATTTACAGAGTGAAAAGGCACCCACAGAATGGGCAAAAAAATGTTTGCATCTCATATATCTAATTAGAGATGGATTAATATCCAGAATACATAGAGAACTCTTAAAACTCAATAACAAAATACCAAACAACCCAATTCAAAAATGGGCAAAGAACTTGAATAGCTATTTATCCAAAGAAAATATAGGAATGGCCACTAAACACATGAAAAGATGCTCAACATCACCAGTAATTAGGGAAATACAAACCAAAACTACAACAATATATAATTTCACATCAGTATGGCTACTATCCAAAAACCCCAGAAAACAAGTGTTGGCAAAGGTAGAGAAGATGGAGATCTTGTGCACTGTCAGCAGGAATGTAAAATGGTACAGTTGCTGTAGTAAACAATATGGTGGGTCCTCAAAAAATTAAAAATAGAACTACCATATGTTGCAGCAATCCCACTTCTGGATATACACCCAAAAGAACTCAAAGCAGGGACTCAAAGAGATATGCATACCCACGTGCATAGCAGCATTATTCACAGTAGCCAAAAGGTAGAAGCAGCCCAAGTGTTCACTGACAAATGAATGGGGAAGCAAAATGTGGTATAGACATACAATGGAATATTATTCAACCTTGAAAGGAAGGAAATTCTGCAATACGCTATAATATGGATGAATCTTCTTCCATTATGCTAAGGAAAATAAGCCAGTCAGAAAAAGACAAATACTGCAGGATTCCACTTACATGACATATTTTAGAGTTGTTAAAATAAAAAAGACAGAAAGTGTACCAGTGGTGGCCAGGAGCTGGTGGGAAGGGAGAAGGAGGTACAGAGTTTCAGTTTTACAAGATGAAAAGCATTCTGTGGTTGGATGGTGGTGATAGGTGCACAAGAAAGTGATTGTATTTATGCCACTTAACTGTATACTTAAAAATGGTTAAAACAGGGCGCCTGGGTGGCTCAGTTGGTTAAGCAACTGACTTCGGCTCAGGTCATGATCCTGGAGTCCCTAGATTGAATCCCGCATCGGGCTCCCTGCTTGGCAGGGAGTCTGCTTCTCCCTCTGACCCTCCCGACCCTCCCCCCTCTCATGCTCTCTCTCTCAGTCTCTCTCTCAAATAAATAAATAAAATCTTTAAAAAAAAAAGGTTAAAACAGTAAATTTTATGTTATAGGTATTTTACTCCAGTAAAAAAGAGTGATGTGGGATTATTGAAGTATCTGCTGCTACACTTCAGGCTCGTGATGACCTCGTGGGGTAGGTTTAACATGAATGTTCCTCCCATGTGGTAGATGAGGTGAGGACGGGCAGTCCAGGAGATGCCGGAGGCTGGCCCCGTAGGCTGTACTCATTATGTTTCTTTAATTTTCTGTATCTTACGATGTTTTGACATCTCCTGGGGGCCTTTTGAACCTGGGGAGAGACTGCCCTTCCCAGGGCTAGTGACTTCTTGGGGACAGTGGGTAATTTGCCTAGAATACACCTTTCATGGGCAGACTGGCAGACGCAAGGCTGGGCCCTCCCCACCTCCTTCTCTGACTCTTGCACACCAAACCGGTGTCTCCCCAGCCCTAAATCACCCCAGTGTCAGGAATGGGACAACTGGAGACCACCTTCATAGCCCAAGCCACCGGAATTACCTGAACTAGCCAATTCTAAACTGTAACCACCCCCCCCCCCCCCCCCCCCCCCCGCCACCAGCCACTGCCTTGCCTTTCCCCTAAACCCCAATGGAAGCTCTGGCCTCGGCTTTCCCATCCTTCCTGTCTTCTGCCACCTGACCAAACCTGGCTTTCCCCCTGTGACCCTGCGCGGCCTTACAATGTCCCCTTCCCATGGGAAATGCAGGTGATAAATTCTCTCAAGGGCATTGGCCTCTCCTGTTGGCACTGGGTCACCTGCATGAATTAAAATCGTGCAGCGATAATTTTTGAACACAGGTCTGACAGGCTGAAACCAGAGGTCCATCTTTCTAAAAAGGTCATGTCCTCCTCTAGAAAGTTCCTGTAATTACGGTTTCATCTAAATGTTCCCTCTGGCTCTCGCCCTCCCCCAAACATAGTTAGAGTGGTATTATGCAGTGGAGTCCTTCTCCTGGACACCTCCATAGGTGCCCAGCCCTATCTGCCTGACCTAGCACGCTGACCAGAAGGATGGCAGGAGCACAGGTGATGTTTGGACTCTGCCGTCTTCCCACGTGAGAGCTTCCAAAGAAGCACTGTTCTTCATCTATACCTCTCGGTGCTGATGTCACGCAGTCTGGGGACCCCTTTGCACAAAACAATCACAGAGAGTTTATTAATCTACCCAAGTTCTCACAGCTAGCAAATGGTCGAGCTGGGATTTGAACGTGGGTTCCTCATGTCAATTTTCCTGATTTTTACAAATCTCATAGGCTACCCATGACCTCTTACTTTTTTTCAAAAAGCACAAGACATCTCTGCCCAGCATTTTTCCACTTCAAGCATGTGATGCTGCTGAAATGTTGCTATTAGACAAAGCAGCTAAATGACAATTTAGGACAGTATGTAATTAAAGGCTATAAATAGTGGTTGTGACAAGTAAAATGACTGGCTTTTTACACCATCTTGCCTTTGATGGCTCTTCCCTGGAATGGCCTCCCCTCCCCAGCATCTGGGCAATGCGTCTGCTGTTGTGCTCTCCAAAACACCTGGCCACCCTTCCTAGTGTCTCTCCTATGCCCTGGGAGACTTAATCACAGTACCTATAATACAGTATTGAACTTGGTCATTGACATGGCTGTCTTGCTCTGCTAGACTGTAGGATAGTCATTCACCTTAGTCTCCACTAGGGTGCTCAGCCCATAATAGGCATTCAATTGTTAAGAAATAAGAGGCAAAACATGGAAGTAAGGCAAAGGATGACTGCAAATCTTTTCAGTGTCAAACCAGTGCATTATCTGACAGGCTCACAAAGACTATTTCATTCTCTAAGAAACTATACCTTTGTCTGATTGACTTGTTAATAGTGATTAGAACCAAGATCCTTTGAAGTTGAACGCTAACCTGTAAATTTTTTTCTCAGGAAGGATGCTTGAGATTTCCGTCTGGTAGAAGAGATAACCCCACGGGTGACAGTTTTATTTCCGTGCAACCTGTTTTGAATCTGATCTAGTCATCATATTCCAGCATCTGGCTTCAGTACCTCTTCAGTCTTTCAATACTCGACCAACTTTATTCCCCTGCTGATTCCCTCATGAAGGAGTTAAGTCAGTCTTTGACATATGCCCTGTCAGATAACAAAAATTCAACGGAGTAAATTTTAAAGATCTAATGGCTTTATTAATGGATTCATGAATCTGGCAGCAGCCCATCTAGCAAGTAGAGGGGAGCCCCAAAGGGCTACAGAAAAGGAAAGGTTTTTAAAGTTAGAGAGGGAGTGGTAAAAAAGAAATTATGAGCCAATAATCCATTGTTTTTAGCAAGGTTGCCCTCCTAAGGGGAATGGAAGGGGTCTATCAGTAAAATTCCTAGTGCTGGCCAGGAAATTCCCAGGTTGGCTGCTGAAAGGTCACATTTCTGGGGGGTTGAAATTGCGGTTAGACTAGGTATTAAGTCTGGGTTTACTGAGTCGGAGCCTCAACCTAAATGACACCATTTTGGGCCTGTGGTTTTCTTTTTAACTGTAGACTATACATTTGTAAAGTGAAATGAAGTATTCCTTATTTTATTTCTTTAAGGACTTTATTTATTTATTTGACAGAGAGAAAGAGAGAGCGCGCGAGCTAGCTCAAGCAGGGGGAGCAGCAGAGGGAGAGGGAGAAGCAGACTCCCTGCTGAGCAGGGAGCCTGATGCGGGGCTTGATCCCAGGACCCTGGGATCTTGACCTGAGCTGAAGGCAGATGCTTAACTGACTGAGCCACCCAGCACCCCTGAAGTACTCTTTAAATGCTCCCACTGATGCCTCAGATTTCAGAAACAGATATTTCTACTGGGTCTTAATTTTCATGGCAGAGAAAAGATGAGGGAATGTGACCCCATTTATTTTATGTGGCCGATATGCCAGAACCAGACAGTGTAAGAAAAGAACATTTCAGGCTTGAGCTCACTCATTTTGAGATAAACTCAAGTTAAGTTTATCCCCCAAACGCAAGAATGGTTTCAGTCCGAAAAAAATCTATTGATGTTATTTACTGGAGTAACAGGATGAAAGAGACAAACCAAATAGAATTATTAATATACTCAGGGCCAAAAAGATAAGTTTTAACACACATTCATGGTAAAAACAAAAAAAAAGTAAACTCTTACAAAACTAGGACTAAGGGGAACTTCCTAAGATCACGGGCTGTCCAAAGGTGCTGTTTTTCACCATTTCTTTCTTTCTTTTTTTTTTTTTAAAGATTTTATTTATTTGACAGAGAGAGACACAGCGAGAGAGGGAACACAAGCAGGAGGAGCGGGAGAAGGAGAAGCAGCCTTCCCGTGGAGCAGGTAGCCCGATGCGGGGCTCGATCCCAGGACCCTGGGATCATGACCTGAGCTGAAGGTAGACGTTTAACGACTGAGCCACCCAGGCGCCCCTGTTTTTCACCATTTCTATTCAACTCTGTACAACAACCCAGGACAGTGTAATAAGATCAGAAAAATAGGGGAGAGGAGAATTTAAAAAGAAAAAAGAAAACAAAAATCCATCGAAAATATGATTGCCTTCATAGAAGATCCAGAAGAATCTACAAATATAGTCTTAGGGGTTGATGAAAGAATTTAACAATGTTAAGGGACAGAAAACCAATATAAAAATCAGATGCATACCCTAGTACCAAAAAAATGTTAGGAAATGTCATTTAAAAACAATACATTTACAATAAAAATATGATCTACCTAAGAATGAATCTAATAAAAGAATCTTTATGCAGGTGATTGTAAGCCTTTATTCTAGACGTCCTAAATAACTTGATTCACAGATCTGGTGCAAAAGGCCACTGAGGTCATGAAACTAGTCACAAAGAGATATCACTGTACACCCACCAGAACTACAAAAATTCAGGAATCTGACAATATCAAGTGGGGATGAAGATGTGTAAACATTCTGACAAAATAGTTACATATTCTAGAATGTTCAGACAAGCAATGTTAGTATTAGTAAAAAATTGGAAGCTATTTAAATACACATTGAAAAGAGTATGGGCAAATAACTTACAACATATCCACTTCATAGTATTCTATATGGCAGTGAAAACTCACTGTTGGTCAACATGGATGAACCTCGGGGCGCCTGGGTGGCTCAGTCATCGGTTAAGCGTCTGCCTTAGGCTCAGGTCATGATCTCAGAGTTCTGGGATCGAGTCCCATCCTGCACTGGGCTCCCTGCTTGGCGGGGAGTCTGCTTCTCCCTCTCCCTCTGCTCCTCCCCCCGCTTGTTCTCTCTCTCTCTCTCTCTCTCTCTCTCTCTCGTTCACTCTCCCTCTCAAAAAAAGAAATAAAATCTTAAAAAAAAAAAACAAAAAAAAAAAGGATGAATCTCATATACACAATGTGGGTTTAAAAAGTAACCTGCAGATTTCATACAGAAAATTCTATACAAAATGATACCATTTATATGAACTTTAAAAGCATACAAAACATTACCAGCATAGCTTAGAGATACATACATATGCAGAAAAATTATAAAGTGTGTTGGGATGATAAACTTATAATTCAAGATGAATACTTCAGAAGAGGAGGGAGATGCAGTCAGGGAGAGGAATACAGGAGAGTCTAAATTATATTGATAATATTTTATTTCTTAAGCTGGCATATTGTAGGGTGTGTTCTTTATACTTTATGAATTATAAGATATTTTTTTAAAGTTGCAACCAATAACCAGCAGATGGCAGGGAAAGCTTGGTATTTGAAGTGTCTGAAAGGAAGAAAAAACAGGTTTTTTAATCCCCCTATTCACAAAAATAATGCCTCCTTGAAAGTCCCTGCCATCACACATCACTCTCCAAATTAAAATGAAGTAGCCAAAATTGTTATTTTCCTTTTCCATACACATTTGCATTCTGGTAGTCATCATTCTTAATAATTACACTCTGATCTTTCTTTCAGAACTTCTCTAACTTTCCAGTGAGGCAACTTGGGCTTGTATTCTGCTAGGGCAGTCTCTGCAGTGCTTTTGGTCTGTGGTAACAGAGGGTCATTGCAGTGTCTCTCTCTCTCTCTCTCTCCCTCTCTCTCTCTCTCTCTCTTTCACACACACACACACACACAAAGCTTCAGTCATCTCATCCCTGTGAGTTTCTTAAGTGTAGACCATCTCACTCAGCTTAAGTGTAGACCATCAACCATATTGCTGACATCTGCTTTCCAAGTGACTCCCAAGAAATTTTTTTCTGTCTTTTTTTTGGCCCCCAAATTCCATGCAAATGACACATTTACCTTACTTTGTTATGTAGAGCAGCTAAGCAATGCAGACTAGCTCAGCAAAAAGATCCATCTACATATTTTCTTAAGTGACACTGCAATTCTCTACCTACAGTTTTTCTTCTAGAGTAGAATTAGAAAATTCTAGAAATCCTTTTTTTTTTTTTAAAGATTTTATTTATTCATTTGAGACACAGAGATACAGAGAGAGAGAGCATGAGCAGTGGGAGAGGCAGAGGGAGAGGGAGAAGCAGACTACCGGCTGAGCCAGGAGCCCGATGTGGGGCTCGATCCCAGGACCCTGGGATCATGACCTGAGCTGAAGGCAGACGCTTAACCATCTGAGCCACCCAGGCGCCTGAAAATTCTAGAAATTCTAAAAAATTCTATGAAGTTATGGTCTGAATCTGGTCAGCAGACATATTTTGTGGGGCCACAAGCTATTTAAGATGTTTTTAAAATGAAATTTAAAAAATAAAATAAAATGTTTTTATATTTGTCAACATTAAGAATCAAGAGAGGGGCGCCTGGTTGCTCAGTTGCTGGTAGAGCATGTGACTCTTGATCTTGGGGTTGTGAGTTTGAGCTGCAGATTGGGCATACAGATTACTTTAAAAAAGAAAAAAAGAAGAACAAAAAGAAACAAGAGAAATCACATCTAATCAAAAGTTTGTGTTTTTCTTGAAAAATCAGCAATCCTGGCAACACCATTCCACGTGGCCCCATGGGCTGGAGCAGCGCAGGGCTGTGGCGTATCGGGAGAGGCAGATGCGGGCAACTTCCCCCACCTGCCCTTTTACTCCTGACTATTACTTGTTTGGCTCTAAAAGGTGTTTGAGTTGGCAGCCCTTGCTCAGATCAACAGTCTTAAACTGGAGCTTGCTTTTAAGAGTAAATATTGGGGTGCCTGGGTGGCTTAGTCGGTTAAGCGTCTGCCTTTAGCTCAGGTCATGATCCCAGGGTCCTGGGATGGGCTAGAAAGCCCGCATTGGGCTCCCTGCTCGGCGGGGAGTCTGCTTGTCTCTCTCCTTCTCCCGCTCTTCCTGCTTGTGCTTTCGTGTGCACATGCTCTCTCTCTCAAATAAATAAATAAAATCTTAAAAAAATAAATGAATTAAAAAAAATAAAAACAGTAAATGTTTTCTCCTCCCCAGCATACATTCCCCTGTGAACCTTGTGGGATAGAGGCCGGCAGTGGAGGTGCTGAATTCCATGTACACTGTCATCTATCTCCTATTTCTCTGCATTATCAGCAATGAGAACAGCTTAAGAATATCAGATCAGTATTTGTAACCATCTGTAGTTCTACTGCTTTTTAAAAAAGGCATTGATTTATTATACTATTATTTATTTGTACCGTTTATTTATTTTGTTATTATTTTTTAGATTTATTTAACTGTCAGAGAAAGAGAGCACAAGCAGAGGGAGCGGCAGGCAGAGGGAGAGGGAGAAGCAGGCTCCCTGCTGAACGAGGAGCCCGATACGGGACTCGATCCCAGGACCCTGGGATCATGACCTGAGCCAAAGGCAGAAACTTAAGCGACTGAGCCACCCAGGCGCCCCTATACTGTTTTTTAAAAATGTCAGGAGTGTGACGTAGTTTTCTTCTTTTCTCAGATATATCACCCATTGGCTTCAAAGTTTAAAAGATCTACCTTTCTTTCTTCTGTGAAAATTTGAGTAAATTCCCCATGGCGATATCATAAACTCATGAGTTTGCTGGAAAGGGGCATTGTTGTTGTTGTTGTTTTTAAAGACTTTATTTATTTATTTTTGGGAGAGAGAGAGAACACATGTGCACCTGATTGGGGAGGAAGGGCAGAGGGAGAGGAAGAAGCTGACTCCCCGCTGAGCAGGGAGCCCAATGTGACTCAAGCTGAAGGCAGACAAGGGGACACATATTTAGAAATTTATTATCTTTTCACATATGCATAGCACATAAAATCTGGTATTGTAGGATATTTTATCATCAATATAAAGTACATTTTTAGGAAAATAGTACTTAGGTATTTGTACTACATATTTGTGTGTAATTTGAATATAATCCCTTGTGCACTTTCTGTTAAAAGCTGCCTGTATAGTTTTTTTTTTTTTTTAAAGATTTTATTTATTTAACAGAGAGAGACACAGCGAGAGAGGGAACACAGGCAGGGGGAGGGGGAGAAGGAGAAGCAGGCTTCCCGCGGAGCGGGGAGCCCGATGCGGGGCTCGATCCCAGGACCCTGAGATCATGACCTGAGCCGAAGGCAGACGCTTAACGACTGAGCCACCCAGGCGCCCCTGCCTGTATAGTTTTTATGTTTCTTCATTTTTCAAAAATTTGCGGCTCAGCAGCTTTGGAAGTTGGAAATGGCCAGTAACTTTCTGGATTTCTGCATTAGCAATAAACTCAACTAACAGTTCTAGGTAAATATCTTTCTCAGAGACTCCCAGATTCTTTTTCAATTATGCATCTAAATCTTACCGAAATATACACTTAAAAACACACTTAAATAGCCTTTTTTTTTTTTTTAAGATTTTATTTATTTATCTGTGAGAGAGAGAATGAGAGACAGAGAGCACGAGAGGGAGGAAGGTCAGAGGGAGAAGCAGACTCCCCGCTGAGCGGGGAACCCGATGCGGGACTCGATCCCGGGACTCCAGGATCATGACCTGAGCCGAAGGCAGTCGCTTAACCGACTGAGCCACCCAGGCGCCCCAGCCTTTTTTTTTTTTTTAAGAGAGGAGTTGGGCGGAGGGGCAGAAGGAGTGGGAGAGAGAATCCCAAGCAGGCTCCACGCCCAGCACAGGGCCCAGTGCTGGGGCTCCATCTCACAACCCTGAGATCATGACCTGAGCCGAAATCAAGAGCAAAATCAATCGCTCACCCGACTGAGCCACCCAGGTGCCCCTTAAAGAGCTCTTAGCAAGATATTTAGGAGACAAAAAATGGAACCTCTTTAATATCATATATTCTTTCTTAAACTACAAGGTTTTTGTAGCAGACAGTTCAGAACTATGAGAAAACATGTCTTTCCATGGTTTTTGCCTGTTTTTTAGGAAACCAATATAACTGTTTAATATTCTGTTTAGGGCGCCCGGGTGGCTCAGTTGGTTAAGCGACTGCCTTCGGCTCAGGTCATGATCCTGGAGTCCCTGGATCGAGTCCCGCATTGGGCTCCCTGCTTGGCGGGGAGCCTGCTTCTCCCTCTGACCCTCCCCCCTCTCATGTACTTGCTCTCTCTCATTCTCTCTCTCTCAAATAAATAAATAAAATCTTTAATAAAAAAAATATTCTGTTTAATAAATTGTTGACTTTCTCTTAAAATTTCATATTAAACCCAAACCTTATGATTATGACAAATTTTAATTTCAGACCAAAGTTTCACTTGATTAAATTTGTTAGAAGCTCTTTTAATGCCTTGCTGAATGGGGGAGTGTTCCAGATGTGTATATATGTATATACACTTAAGCCACAGTAAACAAATGGCCCAAACATTTTGGTCCAGTCTAATTTGGCTATCGTTATATAAATATGACCTTAAGACTAGAATCCTTAAAGTAATTTGATTTAGTGTTTAGCTTGAAAGCCACCATAATCCTGTCTTTTAGCTCTTTGACATTTAAAATGCCTCTTTACACAGGAAGTCACTGTTACAGGCTAGCGCAGCAGGACTTAGGCAGCGTCACCACAGAGTCTCTAAAGCTTCCCTCCCTCCACGATTGCAGGTCTTGTCTGAGTGGATAACCTTTATTATCATCTTGCTTTACCATCTCACCATTTTGTATATAAATATCTCTGTACATTGTATTTATGTAATAGATCATTCCCTCAGTCAAATAAACACTGACATTCACTGCTAAAGGTATAAAGAGTTATAAAATATGACCACTGCCTTTAAGAGGTCCTCTTCCAGCTTGGGTAAGTGGTTTGGAGTTTGCATATCCACTCCCTAATTAAGATTCTTGAGGGTATGGTTGATCTCAAATATCCATTCCACCCCAAATAATAAGGCTTTGAATCAGTATGACAGTTCCCTCCTCTTAGCCTGTGACTGGTTTAGAATTGGGTGTGTGACTTAATTCTGACTGATGAGATGAAAGGGGAAGGCTGCTGAAGGAGTCTCTGGGAAGTTCTTCTCTCTCCTAAGAAAGAGTCACAGGAGATGAAGCTGTAGTTAAAATATGGTGGATTAAAAGACGCCTCTCATCCAACTGAAACTCCATTAAAATGCTAGGAAAAGGGGCGCCTGGATGGCTCAGTCGTTATGCGTCTGCCTCTGGCTCAGGTTATGATCCCAGGGTCCTGGTATCGAGGCCCACATTGGCCTCCCTGCTCAGCGGGAAGCCTGCTTCTCCTCCTTCTACTCCCCCTGCTTGTGTTCCCTCTCTCACTGTCTCTCTCTCTCTGTCAAATAAATAAATAAAATCTTTAAAAAAAGAAAATTAAAAAAAAATGCTAGGAAAAGGATTAAACACAGCATAAGTTCATAAGGGTAAAGGTGATGGGAGAAAAGACAAAATTTTGGAAGCTAGAAGAGCTAGATGAGTGATAATTGACTTTATGAGCCCAAGAAAGCTGAAACCGAGGCCAGCAGTGGAGAAATCCATCAATCAATTGGCAGATCCCCAGAAAAGTCAGGAATTGGAAACACTGGATACTTATGAAATGAGGGATACACATAAGGACAAAAACAGGAAGATTTCTGAATGTATAATAAACACTGGACCCCAGATCTCCTTTCTTCCTCCAAGCAAAGGGCTAGAGTTTCATGGTCTTGAGATATTGAACCAAAGGGAGTCAAGCTGGCCCAGATAAGCATGGGGCTGGGAGGAGGGTAACATGTTGAAAATAGGGAGATAAAGTGAAACTCTTCACATTGAATGATGAGACCCTTCCTTAGGGCGTAATAAAGTGAGTGAGGCTCTTGCCTTGGGCCCAAAATTTAAGAGAGTATCAAACGAACAAACCAACCAACCAACCAACGCTCAGCAGTTAAGATAAGTAATCTTTGTTTACAGCAATCTACATGTTTACAATGCTCTTTGCTGTTTCTTCTTCCATCTCTGATCTAACATGATCACTTTCCTTCTTTCTTTCTTTTTTTTTTTTAAGATTTTATTTATTTATTTGACAGAGAGATAGAGAGCACAAGTAGGCAGAGAGGCAGGCAGAGGGAGAGGGAGAAGCAGACTCTCCATCGAGCAGGGAGCCCGATGTGGGGCTCGACCCCAGGACCCTGGGATCATGACCTGAGCCAAAGGCAGCCGCTTAACCGACTGAGCCACCCAGGTGCCCCCACTTTCCTTCTTTCTTAAGTAGATCCCTTAGAAGGTACCACAGTGAGGGCCTCTTAGTTAACACTTAGGGTGTATTATCTCTGTTGAAAATCTTTATCTCACCCTGGTTTTGAAAGGTAGCGTTACACCTACAGGTTGACTATAGTTTTCTCTAAGCACTTTGAAGATACTAGTCTACTACCTTCTGACCTCCATTGTTGCTACAGATAAATTTACATTCAGTTGAAATGTCATATTTTTGTACGTGATTTGTCTTTTCTGCCTGTTTTGAGATTTTTTCCTGTGGTGCTCTGCATCTTCACTGCAGTATGGATTTCATTTTAATTATCCTGCTTGGTATTTATACCAATTTATGGATGCAATGTCTTTAATAAACTCTAGGAAGTTCTCAGCCATTATTATTTCATCAATCCCACAAACTCTCTTGTGACCCTAGCCTATTGCCCTCAATTAGATATATCTTAGACCTTCTTTCTCTTTCCTCCATGTCTCTTAATATCTCCTTTATATTTTCCATCTGTCTCTGTGCTACATTCTACATAATTTTTCAAGTCATTATTAGTTCATTATGTCTAATTCTAGTCTAAGCCATCCATTTAGTTTCTAATTTCAATGATTATATTTTTCCTTTTCAGAAGTTCTATTATATTCTTTTTCATATCTGTCATTTGGTCATTTTGAGAGTCACTTGTTCCTTCATCATGTTTATGATAACCATCTTTCTTTTCTCTTTAAATATGTGAAATATATTTCAGAATCTGTATCTATCTGATAAATGATTTAATAACTAAATCTTTGCAAGCTTTATTCTATGTTTATTGTTTCTTTGGACTTTTACTCACAGTGGCTTATTTTTTTATGTGTCTGTGATTTTTAAAAACTATTCTTCATATTACTTAGAGTTTTATCTGTGGGGAGTTTTTGAGGACTGGGCTTCAAAAGGGTGTATCCAAAAAAGATATGCTTTGCTACTTTCACGTCCCTGGGAGGAGGGGGCAAGTGCCAACCTGTGCACTCTGTGCATTATTTATTTATTTATTCATTTGAGAGAGAGAGAGAGAGAGAGAGAGAGCACAAGCAGGGCAAGTGGCAGAGGGAGAGGGGGAAGCAGACTCCCCACCAAGCAGGGAGCCCAACGCGGGGCTCGATCCCAGGACCCTGAGATCATGACCTGAGCTGAAGGCAGATGCTTAAAGACTGAGCCACTCAGGTGCCCTTGCACTCTGTGCATTTTAAACTGAGTTTTCCCCTTGAGGTTTCCTGTGTAACTGAGATAGGATGAACCCCAGCTCCAAACTCAAGTTCTGCCTTTATGTATGTGTGAAGAGGTGAGGGCTCTGCAGGTTTGTCTCCTCTCACTCTGAAACCTGGGATCAACAGATGCTACCTCAGGACAAATGGTTGCTTTATTGCTTCATTACCTGTCTGAATTAGCTTGCATACCTATCTGGATTTGGGGCCTCTAATGTCTGTCTTCCCTCCTCTCCCCTCCCCTTCTTCCTTTCTCTCTTTCTCTCTTTCTTTCTTTCTTTCTTTCTTCCTTTCTTTCTTTCTTTCTTTCTTTCTTCTTTCTTCTTTCTTTCTTTCTTTTCTTTCCTTCACTTTAACGATTTTCTTTTCTTTCCTGCCATCTCATCCATGAATTAAAAAGATTGTTTTTGTATTTTTTTTAAAGATTTTATTTATTTATTTGACACAGAGAGAGAGAGACACAGTGAGAGAGGGAACAAAGCAGGGGGAGTGGGAGAGGGAGAAGCAGGCTTCCCACGGAGCAGGGAGTCCGATGCAGGACTACGATCCCAGGACTCTGGGATCACGACCTGAGCCGAAGGCAGACGCTTAACCTACCAAGCCACCCAGGCACCCTGTTTTTGTATTTTTAATATCATTTTAAGTGTTCTGTTCTCAAAAGCTTTCCAGTATTTCTAGCATACATCATATTGCTAGAAATAAAAATTCTATCATTTTCTATTTATTGATTTTTTTTTAAAACCTATGGTCACACTTTGGATGCAGCAGTGTTAGCCTCCTAATTAACCTTTATTGACAGTACTAATTTATCTGATTCCTCACATCTAAGTTATCTGCTAAGTCTTATTATTCAAAGCACATCCAACTTCACTGAAAACGTGCCTCAGGTCCTGCTATCACAGTGGGATAAACAGGATTACCATCAACTTTCTAAGTTGACTTATTAGTAAGGGAAGTGTGCTTGAGACAAGAGTATGGGTTTGGGGGGGTCTAGTGTAATGCCTTTATTGCACCCAGAGTATGCCTGTGCTGGTAATGGTGGTTATGCGTGAAAAAGAAGAACACCAAGAAGATGAAGACACTTGCAAGAAAGATGAGTCATTAAATTGTGGAAGATCAGACCTGGTCTCAGAACAAGCAGGTGCTTTTTACTGTAATAAATTAGAAGTATAATCTGAACTTTCTACTTAGAAAATAGAAGATTGGCCATTAGAATACTCTTACCAGTTAAGTTAGTGATCTATTTCTAGACCATTTTTGAAAAAAGGAATGTAACTGAGGTGGGAGACCCACAGACCAGGGAAGTCTTATTAACAGTCCAAAGTTGATTCTTCTTTCTACCTAACCCTTTTCTCCAAAGATCATCCCTATTTCTGGGAGGACCTTAAGGAGACAATAGCTTCTAAATGTTCAGTGAATTCCTCAGAGTTCCAGGGAGAAAATGGTCCTCCTTTGAGTTCTAGCTGTCCTACCTCCCAAACATATTAGTCATTAAAGTGCTTCTCTCTGTAGATCAGTGTTTGAGAGAGTATAGTCTGAGAACTCTGGCTTTACATGTTTGGCAAAAATTAGAGTCTCTGGGAATTTGCATTAATTAAAAAAATCTCCAGATAATTCTTATATATTTGCAAGTTTGAGAATCTTCTAGATTTTAAGGTATATGAGGGTAAGGATCATTATTATTTGTCTCAGTAACCTCTCCCTCTGCCCCAATACCTCACATGTAGTATATACTCTATAGACACTTTTCTTTTTTCTTTATTTATTTTTAAAGCTTTTTCTTTATTTATTTGTCAGAGAGAGAAAGAATGAGCACAAGCAGGGGGAGAAGCAGGCAGAGGAAGAAGCAGGCTCCCTGCTGAGCAAGGAACCTGATGTGGGACTCAATCCCAGGACCCTGGGATCATGACCTGAGTCACCCAGTCATCCCTCTATGGACACTTTTAATTTTTTTTTTTTAAAGATTTTATTTACTTATTTGTCAGAGAGAGAGAGAGAGAGAGAGAGCACAAGCAGGGGGAGTGGTAGGCAGAGGGAGAAGCAGGCTCCCTGCTGAGCAAGGAGCCTGATGTGGGACTCAGTCCCAGGACCCTGGGATGGACCCTGGGATCATGACCTGAGCCGAATGTTTAACCGACTGAACCACCCAGGCGTCCCCCTCTCTGGACACTTTTAAAGGAAAAAGGAACATTAAATGTAGAGTAACAAAACATATAACAATACAATCGGCCAAGCTATACAAAATTACCATCTTTGTAGATCAAAACAGTTGAATTACTTTGGTTTAACCTCGTATTTGCTAGGGGAAGTGAAGAACAGTCTTGCCAACTGTTTCAACTGAACTATAAGATGTCATATAAATTAGCCTTTTTAGTTTTGAACTTCTAGAGAACATATGGAAGCTAATTAAACACGTAATTCAAGTCTTAGGTTATAGGTTCCTTAAGTTCAAACTAAAATGTAAAAACTACAGTGGCGTACAATGAGTTTGCAGTAGATTCTAAAACTTTTCTTGTAAGTCATGAGAACATTGGACTTGAAAAGAGCACAGGGTTTTAAAGTCTTAGGATGTCTTAAGGGAATTAGTTTAATGCATTTCAATCCCTTTAAATTCCTTCAAATATGCTAGAGAAAATACTTTTAAATTATTAAAAACAAAAAGTCTGATACATCAAAACAAACACAGCGTAAGGTGAAAATTAATGTTCTTAGAGTATAGTTTCCATCATGTTAATCCCATGTTCAAACTTTCCAGTGGTTTCCTATTTCCCAAAGACCAAATGTGTTAGCTTAGCATTCAAGTTCCTCCAAAATCTAGCTCTGAGCTCTCCATCCAGTGGCATCTTCACTCCTCAGTCAGGTAGCCAAATTCATCTATTTCACCTGTCCAGATACCCTACTTTCTCACTTCTTTGTTTTTCCCCTGACAGACTGCCCCCCTTCATTCATGTCATTTAAGTGGATGTTTTCTTGCTTTCCTTCAAGGATGGCTGTACCTCTCTGCACCCTCTAATCTTAGGCTAGATTTTTAATTAAGACACTGGCCATGGTAGGCCACCACCGCACATTTGCTCATGTCACTATATTTCGTTGAGTAAAACTAAGAGCGGAGGCCTTGAGTTCATCTGGTCCTATCACCTCATTTGAAGGAAGAAGTTGCTGCCTAGAGAGGGAAAATCAGGGGGCACAGGTGGTGGTGGAGGCTGAACTGGGTCTCTTGACATGGCCCTGGTTGCTTTCAGCACAAT
Organism: Mirounga leonina; assembly: GCF_011800145.1. Lineage (NCBI taxonomy): Eukaryota > Metazoa > Chordata > Mammalia > Carnivora > Phocidae > Mirounga > Mirounga leonina. The sequence goes on from NW_023270320.1 coordinate 1,899,948, forward strand.
GCTTTGACACCATGTTCTAGGATCAGTACACTTCCCTGGCCACAAGTTTGATTTTCTTTCTCCTCCCCATGAAACTTTATTTATGAGTAACAGCACATTGAGGGAGCCTCCCCAGGGCATCCTGTGGGGGTGCCTCCCTCCTCCTTCCTCAGTCCCTCCATTCACTTGTTGTTTCTGGACATTGGAGCTTCCTAGTGCCAACTCTGTCCCTAGCAATTCACATCCACAGCTAGGTCTCCGGGCCTCTGCCTTGTCAGTTCGAGGAAGAGGGAAGTGTTCTGGTGTGGGGGCTCCGGGAAAGACCGCGCAGGGGTTAGCAGATGGAGACTGTAGCCTAGCCGAGGGCCTAGCTGCTCCCTTACCGCCATGTTTAGAAAAGTCCAGGTAAGGTTTGGGACACACGCAGCCCTGCTTCAGCAGGTGGAGGTGGCGAATCTTTCTGGTTCCTTCCTGCCCTGATCACCTCCCCCACCCCCACCCCCCAAACTCCCCATTCCTCATCCCTACCTCTCAGACCTTATGGAACTGTTGATGGTGGGAAGACAGCCATGCTCAGCAAAGTAGCGGGAAAGCCCGGGGCAGAGTCAAGCTCCTGCAGAGGCGTAGACAGCAGCCTGAATAGCAGGGCAGTGTGGGGAGGGGGCTCCAGGCTGCATGACTGCTGTGGTCAGCACCTTAAGATTAATATGGTCTTAGTTATATTTGGACCCATGAAACCTGAGCCATACGACTTCTCTCCATTATTAGCTTCTTGAAAACGAGAAGACTGGATACAACATTTTGAGCTCTGCAAGAAAGGGAAGTTTGGAGCATTATCCTGGAATTTTTAATTCTGCTTTTTTTGTGCACAGAGAGTGTTCTGTATGCTAAAGATTCTTTGTTACTTTTTGAGACTTTTTTGGTCGTAACAAGAGGTCCATTTTTGTAAATGTTCCATGGATACTTGAAAACATAAGTGTATATTTTCTACAGCTCTATTTCAGCATCTATCCCTGTGCCCAGAACATAGTAGGACTCAGTAAACACCTACGTTGAAGGAGCTTTCTCACACAAAACATAGTGCCTATACAGCAACTTCGGAATATCTCTAACATTTTTGTTTTGTGACCTACGCATTCGTGGGGGCATGCCTGTTCTAGAAACGTCTAACTCTATAATATCACAGAAGCACACTGTAGAGGGACCGGGTGGAAATCCTACCGCAGCTTGCTGGAGGAGCTCCTCAGAGGTGTGGCACTGCCCACCTGCATCAGGATCAACTCAGGAGCTTTATAAAAATGCAGTTTCCAGGTCCCACCACAGACCCAGCGAACCAGAATTTCTGAGGACAGGGCCTGGAATCTGTGCTTTTTAAGATTGTCCCTTACTCTTGATCCTGATGCACACTAACAGTTGACCTACTAATCAGGGACCATGATATATGTGACTTTTCAGATTTTCTTCTTTGAAAGAACAAGAAATCGCCATGTTATACAAAAACAGTCATACTTTCTGGGCCTCCCCACCAGTCCTTGAAGTCTGCTGTACACATCAGAGTTCTGTTCTCTGGAAAAAGAAAATGAATGTGCGTTGCCCCTACAGAATGCTGGTACTGCTATTACGTATACTTTCTAATTAAATCCTCACCACAATGCTGTAAGTTTTTGTGGTGGGTTGAATGGGGGCCCCCAAAAGATAGGTATGTCTGTGTCCTAACTCCTGGTACTTGTGAATGTTGCCCTCTTTGAAAATGGGTCTTTGCAGATGTAATTTGGTTAAGGATCTTGAGACGAGTTCATCCTGGATTACCCACTAGGACCTAAATCGAAGGACCAGCTTCCTTGTAAGACACAAAAGAGGCAAAGCCATGGGCATAGAGTAGAAGGCCTTGTAATGTCAGAGGTGGAGACGGAAGTGATGTGGCCACAAGCCAAGGGACCCCTGGAGCTACCGGAAGCTGCAAGAGGCAAGGAAGATTCTCTTACAGCCTTCAGAGGGAGCATGGTCCCGCTGACACCTTGATTTTGACTTCTAGCCTCTAGAACTGTGAAAAAATAACTTTCTGTTGCATGAAGCCAGCAAGTTTGTGGTAATTCGGTATAGCAGCCCCAGGAAAGGAATACGAATTGGCAGTTACTCCTATTTACAATCATAGAGCTGGGTCTACTGGAAGTGGAATACACTGTATTACAATTTTATTACTACTGGGTTGTGGGACGATGGTAACCTTGAATCGGTTCTTCCTTTTAGGGGATTTATGATTTAAGCACATTCGCTTCTACCTTGAAGGACCCAGAGGTAATTGCTGCCCATTTAGTGATGGGGAAAGTCTGGAGGGAAGGTACAGAATTCCCAGAGCTCTGTGTGGGAATCATTCTGGCTGGGAGAGCTGGCCTACCACGGCCGTCACCGCTAAGTGCTTAGCCTAGCGACCTTCGCCGCACGGCCCGCAACGGCACCCGCGGAGATGCGTTCGGGCGCCATCGCCCACACGCCCCGAGCTGGGGACTTGCCTGATGTCAGCTTGTGCCTTAAGTGGGGCAATCTCTGGGCTTTCACTCCTGTGTGGCACTATGTGCTCCGTTCCAGCTCCCTTTATAAATCAGCTTTGGCTCCCTCGACTCTTGTGAAGGATCCATGGCAAAAGAAAATGAAGTTAGTGTTAACCACGGCCCATTTCAATAACAACCCTCTAAAAATATATTGAACTTATAAAGTATTCATGGATCTAAAAGCACTCGAGGATAGCTTTAAGGTTAAAGCGTCAGCGGTAGATTCAGACAGAGCGAGACTGGCGTCTTAACTCAGCCACTGATCAGCGATGATGGACCTTGAAGCAAGTTACTTAACCTGCTTGAGCGTCAGTGTCTTCACCTGCAACACCGCGTCTCACTTCCTCCAGTGTGTGGGGATAAAGAGGAGAATGGCAAGGACTTAGCCTGCTGGTCGCACACAGGCTGCGGGGAGGGAGCTATCATGCGACGCTCGGTCTTCGCCTTTCAACTCAGTTTTGACTTTCTCTCTCTGCTTTACCTCACCCTCGGTTCAAAGGCTTTCCCTTTTTCTTAAAATGTAGGTGGTCCAAAGGTGGGCACTGTAGGATTAATTTGAGCCTCTCTTATGAGCTATTTATTAAATGTTTCTTCTTGGTCTAAAATTAGCATTTAATTTGAATACTTACCCTACTGCTCTTATTTTTCCTGCATGGGAAATGTCAGGTGGGGTGACTGTGAAATACTACTGACTAGGGATATTGAACATGTGACAGTTTTAATGACAGTAGTTAAAAAAAAACCAAAAAAAACAGGCATATGGGATCATTAAATTATTGATGATGTTTTGCTGCAGTGGATTTATAAATAATACATGTTTAAAGGGTTATTTCCTTTACATTTCTTTAGGGACAACTAAAGAGTCTTCTCGTTTGAGTTTAAAGAGAACTGACAGTTGGAGAAAGGTCAACAAAATGTTCATTCGTGCAGTTTCTATGCCAAAAACCCCTCAGACTTCAATTAAGCACTTAACCAGTTTTATGGAACTGTATCAAACAGTCGCCCTTATTTTTAGAGCAAATGAGGCAATGGCTTTAATTTAGCAACTGGAGGGGGAAAACTCTTAAAACAATATTAAGAATTAAAAGTTTCATATTAAGCAGTATCACTTTTTTTTTCTCAGAAAACCTCCAAATTGAAGTTAGTATCTACTGATAAAAACCCAAAAGGAACACAACAATGAGTCTCTGAAACTTATGGGTTTCGACACATTAGCTCTCTAGGGTGTTATTTTAAAAAGGGATGATGTGGGGGCACCTGGGTGGCTCAGATGGTTAAACATCTGCACTTGGCTCAGGTCATGATCCCAGGTCCTGGGATCGAGCCCCGCATCGGGCTCCCTGCTCAATAAAGAGTCTGTTTCTCCCTCTCCCTCTGCCTCTCTCCCTGCTTGTGCTCTCTCTTTGTCTCTCTCTTCCAAATGAATAAATAAAACCTTTTTTTTTTTAAAGGGGTGATGTGGGGTGACTGAGAGCAGAAAGTGGGAAAATGATAGGTTACCTCCCCCTGAGGTTGGAAATCCCCAGGAATTAAATGTCAAATTTTATTTAATAGGCATAAGAGCATGGAGGCTTAGGATCCACAGTTTTCATCAGATTTATGGCCCTGGAAAAGTTAAGCTGCATTGCTTCTTCCTTTTTCCTTTTGGAACAGGCTAAGGGGAATGAGGGTGTCCGGGGGTGGAGGGGTGTGTGTGTGGTAGGGGCGAGGGAGGGGAGGGCAAGACAGGACTGACTCTTCCTAGGTTGATGAACCTCTCCCTCCCTTCAGCCTTTCCACCTCCATAAACCATGAGCGGCACTAAACTTCTGGTTGGTGTGAGAGCTCAGCTAAACTAATTACTGGAATATGAACATGAAATGGTAACCAGTAACATCAGGGAAAGACAAAATATCTTTAATTCTTTTGTTTCTTGAATTAAATTTTTAAAAAAATTTTTGAAAGTGTGCTTCTTTTCTTCTGTGTCTTTGGTTTTAACTTCTATCCCTGCAATTTTCAGAGAGGGATTGATGCAGGATGTAAACCCATAACTGAATTACAAAACTCAAGCATTTTTCTGATGATGAGGGGTTAGTATAAATGTTTTCTTTGAATGGGAGAATGTATATTCTATATAAGCATTTAAAATACAGCACATTTTTCCTACAAGTTCAGGCCTGAGAGCTACTCAATTGTGTTGTCTGTTTGCAGTGGTAAGAGAGGGGCAACAGGCTGGCACAGTTGGAAGAATGTGTGACTCTTGATCTCGGGGTCATGGGTTCAAGCCCCATATTGGAGGAAGAAATTACTAAAATAAAGAAATAAACTTAAAACAAAAGAGAGAGTGAGTAAAAATGACAGAAAAAATTGGGTAGGGAGAGGTGAAATGATTTATACTACTGAATTTAATCACATTTTTTTTTGGTGACAGAGCTGAAGGAGTTTAAGTAACTTGTCCAATATCCCCCAAGTATCAGCACCAGGATCCAAATCCATGTCCATTTGACCCCGAAGTCCATATTCTTCCCTCTGCATTCTTTGCCTCCAGGGAGGCTCTTCTGTGACCTCCTCTCATAAAGTCCCCCACCCTCCCACTCTGCACCCTGGCTCCTGATGGCGTGCTCCTGGAAGAAAGCAGGGCTGATTTGGGACCCATTCCAGAGGATCGCTCCTCTAAAGTGGTTCTTTAAGGTGACAGGTGATGGCTATAGAGGATTGTTGGATAAAACAAAAACATAAAACAACAATTTTCTTTCTTTCTTTCTTTCTTTCTTTCTTTCTTTCTTTCTTTCTTTCTTTCTTTCTTTCAAGATTTATTTATTTATTTATTTGAGAGAGAGTATGAGCGGGGGAGTGGGGTGGGAGGAGCAGAGGGGGAGAGGGAGAAGCAGACCCCCTACTGAGGAGGGAGCCCAATGCGGGGCTCGATTCCAGGACCCTGAGATCATGACCTGAGCTGAAGGCAGAGGCTTAACAGACTGAGCCACCAGGTGCCCTGAAACAACAGTTTTCTTGACAAACTGCAGTGTGCATCTGTTAGAAAGTGTGAGGAACAAATCAGTTAAAGGCTGAGAAATAGAAATAGTTGAGGGTATTGTTGGTGCTTTGGAAAACAGCCAAATTGATTTGTATTTTACTCTAAAAATGACTGAGGCATTGTCCCATTTTGGGGTATGACTTGGCATTTTATCCATCGTGGTAAAGTGTTGTCCAGGCCTTTTCTCTTCATCACCTTAGATTCTCTCCAAACTCCACAGGACACTTCAGCAAAGGCCAAAAGCCCATCTGCTATGGGGAGCACTTGAGTAACATCTTCAGATGACATATCTGAAGCAGGCAGCCAGACAGCTCTGGGTGGGTCTAAGTTTGGTGCTGAATGTCGGTTCCTCTTTCGTTGTCTCAAGACATATGAGTTTAATAGAATTTTGAGGAAAGTCATTGGTCTGAATTCGGCACATCTGCAAAGTGTACTACCTTTGTGATGATGTCATAGAATGTTTGGATGGGAAGGCCCGAGAGATCATCTTCTAGTCTAACTCTTCTTTTCCCCCAGCTTTATTGAGGTCTAACTGACAAATAAAAATTGTATATATTTAAGGTGTATGATGTGATGATATGATATGCATATGCATTGTGAAATGATACCACAGTCAAGCTAATCAACATATCCGTTGCCTCACTTGGTAACCATTTGTGTGTGTTGGTGAGAGCACTTAAGATCTATTCTCCTAGAAAACTTAAAAAAATTTTTTTAATTAGATTTTTTTTTTTTAAGTAAACTCTACGCCCACTGTGGGGCTGGAACTCATGATCCTGAGATCAAGAGTCACATGCCCTACCGATGGAGCCAGCCAGGTTCCCCTCTCTTAGCACATTTAAAGTATATATTAACTATAGTCACCATGCTGCACAGTAGATCACCAGAACTGATTAATTTTATAACTGAAAGTCTGTATCCTTTTATGAGTTCGACTTTTTTTAGATTCCACACATACATGAGATCATACAGTGTTTGTCTTTCTCTGTCTGACTTATTTCACTCAGCACGCTGTCCTTCAGGGTCATCCATGTTGTCTCAGGTGGCGGGATTTCTCATGGCTGAATAATATTCCACACATGTGTGCACATATATACACCACATCTTCTTTGTCTTTTCATCCATCAGCAGACACTTAGGTGGTTTCCATACTGTGATAATTTTGAATAATGCTGCAATAACATAGAAATGCAAATGTGATCCTAATTTCATTTGCTTTGGTTATATTTCTAGAAGTAGAATTGCTGGATCATATGGTAGTTCTTTCTTTACTTTTTCCAAAAAAAAAAAAAAAAAAAAAACCCACCAAAAACCACCACCATATTTATTGAGTTGACCCTGATCTAAAAAGAAAACCTAAAACATGTACATAAGCACACACCTCCCTGAACCCAGATAACCTAAAAGAAAATATAACACAAAGTCCTGTTAAACAGATAAATTTATCTTCTCTTCTGGAAGATGTTTCCATGCCCCAGTACCTGTCCTCTTGTAGCCACTGGAGCCTTCATTTTTTTTTTTTAAGATTTTATTTGTTTATTTGAGAGAGAGAGAGAGAGAGCACAGAAGTAGGGAGAGGGGCAGAGGGAGAGGGAGAAGCAGGTTCCCGCTAGGCAGGGAGCCCGATGCGGGTCTCGATCCCAGGACCCTGGATCAGGACCTGAGCCCAAGGCAGATGTGTAACCCACAGAGCCACCCAGACACCCCGACTTGGGCCTTCAGAATAGCAACTTTTCTCCAGTCAGCCCCTGAGCCTTCATTTTATTTTTCATGCTTTTTAACATGGACACGTTTTTCAGCATGTCAGGCAAGATGAGGAAGCGGATCTTGCTGCCACGGATGTACACCCACCCCAGCTGTGCCACTCGGCCTTCTCTGTATGTGAGTGTGATGTTGGACATCTGGCAGTTTATGTTGTCCTTGGTCTTAAAGAGCTTCCCATGATACACCTCGCTGGCTTGGTCTCACACGTCACAATGGGACCCTCAGCCCCGCATAGGACTACAATCGGCAAGCCATTTGATAGACATCTCAGCAGGAAGAGAGTTCTCACCGGCTCTGGCCTACTCTTCCTTCTGGGTGCGGAGGTAACTGGTAGCTGCGAAGGTGTGAGTCAAGCGAATGGCAGGGCCGTGCTCCTGGTAGTTCCTTTTTCAAATTTTCTGAGGGACTCCATACTGTTTTCTATAGCAGCTGCACTGATTTCCTTTTCTCCACACCCTCACCAACACTTGATATGTCTGGTCTTTTTGGGAATAACCATCCTAATAGGTGAGAGGTAAGATCTTACTGTGGTTGATTTGCATTTCCCTGCTGATCAGTGACTTTGAGAACCCTTTCGTAAACCTGTTGGACATTTGTATGTCTTCTTTGGAAAAATGTCTATTCAGGTCCGTTGCCCACTTTTTTTTTTTTTTAAGATTTTATATTTTTATTTGACAGAGAGAGCGCACAAGCAGGGGGAGTGGGAGGCAGAGGGAGAGGGAGAAGCAGGCTCCCGGCCTAGCAGGGAGCCTGATGTGGGGCTCTATCCCAGGACCCTGAGATCATGACCTGAGCTGAGGTCAGTCGCTTAACCAACTGAGCCACCCAAGCGCCCCGAAGCCCACTTTTTAATTGGATATGTCTTGATATTGAGTTTTATGAGTTCCTTACATGTTTTGGATATTAATTCCTTATCAGACATATGGTCGCAAATACTTTCTCCCATTCTGCAGGTTGCTTTTTCATTTTGTTGTGGGTCTGTCTCCTCTTTAACCAACACCAAAATCTGACGAGAAGGCCCGGTTCATCAGAATCCTCTTGACACTAAACTTATAGAGGCAAGAAGAAACTTATAAGAAAGCCAGTTGATGACAAGGATGTTTCAATAATCATAGGGCTGTCCAGGTGACATCCTGTGTTCAGTACTCATCCCTCTGGTTCTCAGACAGCTAATCTCTGGTCCTGGATGGTGACTGCTGAGCTCAGAAAGACAAGACACCAGAAGCGCTGGAGTCAGATGAAATCAGATGAGTGCTGCTCGAAGCCACACTTATTAAGACAGGAAAGGAAACTCCTATTTTGGGAAGTTTTCTAATGACAAGGCTAAGCCTTGATTAACCAGAGAACTCAGTGAATAGAACACACTGTCTGGCACCCAGCACCTGCTTCCCTTGGACTTGGGGCTCAGTCAGAGGGTGTTTCTTCCCCCCAAGGAGGACTGCTGAGACTGTGCTACGTACGGAAAGCTCGAAGCCAGGCGATGTTTTCCATCCTCCCTCGGTCCTGCCTGCCCAGTGCTCCCTCACTGCTTCTCTTCACTGGTCTTGCATGAAGACAGATCTAGGGTGACAGGAAAGTGATGACTCATCTGACATCAGATTGAGTCCTTTTTATTTGCCCTTTTGTTGGCCTCAGGCTCTGATATTGGGAACATCCGTATTGCGCTTGTGAATGTTTTTATTGCACAGAAGAAACACGTGGATTGCAGTGGAACTCTGATGATGTAAAGGTCTGATGCGTGTGGCTGTCTGGTAGCTCTGTTTTCCACACTCCTTTGACTAGAAAAGAAATCAAAGTGAGTTTTAGTCATGCTGACCAGCAAGGGCCAGGGACTCCTTCCCTTTGGTTTGTGTCTCTGGTTGTGTATATTCATGCCTTGCTTGAAAGGTAGGTTTTATTTCTGCTTTATCTCATATCCTCTTTTCAGCTACATGTGTTTGCTCTTCTTTTCTAATTGTGCTTGATTGAGCAGAGATGAGATATTCGATGTCTGAATATGCAGAGGGTCTGCAGAGGAATTACTGCAGTTATAACTGATAATTAATCTATTTCTTACTGGGTGGGTTTAACATGAGATTTAGGGGGTGGGGTGGGGAGGACAATGAAACCTTGTAAACTATACCTTATTTTATTGTCCCACTAAAAATATGGTGATAATAATGATGCAGTTTTCTATCCATCTCTGCCATGGGTATATTCACCTGATTTATTTGTATTTGTATTTAATATATATATATTTTTAACTGTGATTTGTTTGTTAGCTGATACTATGACTTATTCCGGGAACCCTTCCATTTTGAAGGTAATCATCATTGTTTTGGGAAGCATGTCATATTACTGTGCTGGAATGTGTCCTAAGAGTAAGATATTCATTTTAAAGTTAAGCCTTGGAAACAGACAGCTGCTATTCTGTGGAAGAAAACCACATTTCCACGTGCTGGTGGCTTTGCGGGGGCTTGCTCTTCAAGACTCATGGAGGGCTTATCTACAGCGTCTGGGGCGGCGGGTGGGAATGGGGTAATGGAGAGAATTGTTTCTTGTCTGTTTTATGTAGAAATATTTCTACCATTATTGATTATAGCGGCAAGAGTGCTGTTTTACATTTAAAGTTGTTCTTTCCTGCTGAAAGCTCAGTTTCAGTGTTTCCAAGTGCATTTGTCAAACTACTCTTTATTTAGTGATACAACAGCTATTTTTTGTTCATTTTTGCAGAATGAGTTTTCAGTCCCTTTAACTTTCTTTCAGGGTATAAATCCCTCTGGGAAATTTGTAGAACAGTATGTCAGATGTCAAATTTGGCTTCTATAAGGGAAAATATAGAGGGGTATTAATGAAATGAATTATGTCAAATGAAGGCAAGTAACCTACTTTTAATGCATTCTTGGAAAAATACAGACATACACATTAAGCTATTTAAGATTTAGTGACTGAAATGCTGTTATTTAAGAACGAATTTTGAATTCTTTTAAAACTATTTAAGTAAGTTTGCCTCAAAAACCTTGCACTTACACAAATCTCCAAAATAATTGAATTCAAAGCTGACTTTAAAAAGGAGTATGGCTTGTTAAGATCTTAATAAGATTACTAGTTATTTCAGTTTGCTTGGTGAAGTTTCCCCAGCTAAGCCCCTCACTGGTTGTAGAAACAGGTAGTTGGATCAGCGTTTTGACAAGAAAGGGCAGGACTCTTCCTTAATAACCAGAGCAGTAAGATCGTGAGCTATCCTCAGTGACATAAGCCACAATCGGAGTTCATGCTATCCCCTTGCATGTGTGGGGCATTAGACTTTTAAAAGTGCTCTTGCCAATATTATTTTATTTGCTATCACAGTTTTCTGGGACGTACGCATTCCCCTTGTGTCTTCAGGGCAGAGGTTACAAACCGAGGCCCAGAGGTACAGGTACATGGGCACAGGGCCAGTCTGCATGCGTGGACAGAACGCAGGGGCAGGAGGGCTCCGTTGGCTTGGACACCCCACTGCCCGCGTCACTTGGTGATGGCAGTGCCGGGACCTCCCCGTCCGCAAGCACCCTCTCTGCTTCTCTAACTCTTCCCTCTGTTTGGCCATGCAGGCTCTGCAGGCTGTGCCTCTGAAGAGAGACTCTTCCACAAACTGTTTTCTCATTATAACCAGTTCATCAGGCCTGTAGAAAATGTTTCTGATCCCGTCGCAGTGCATTTTGAAGTGGCCATCACACAGCTGGCCAATGTGGTAAGTGCTGCCAGTTCACTGCCTGTTCCCAGAGAAACCCTGACTCTGCGGTGGGGGTGGGGAGCAGAGCAACTCTCGACATTGTCCTAGTTATTGTATAGGGTAAATACAGAAATTTTAAAAACACGAATAAACACACATCTACATGAGCGCTGGCCCTGCAAAGCCTCCGGTTGGGAAGAAGACGCTTCCCCATTTATGCTGTAATTACTCACATCAAGGCAGTGTCTTTCTGGAAGTGCTTTCAGAGCGAGTTTATGAAACAAGGAGGCGAAGGGGAAGTTGAAGGGAGAATACAGAGGGAACTAACTTCATTGTGCACCTATTATGCACCAGTCGCTGTGTCTACACTTAGTGGCTGTCATCTGCATTTTATAGCTGGAGGGAAGCTCAGTTAAGCAAACTTCTTAAGGTCGTACGACTAAAACATGGTGGAACTGAGATCTTAATCAAACCTGTCCGACTCCAAAGCTTATGTTTTTTTCATTCCATAAAAAAAGAATGGCTTTAAGTCTTCTACATTATGTAAGAAAGAAAAAAAAAATCACCTTCTTTCATATAGAATTCCATCCAGCCCTGAAAAAACAGATGGTAATTTGGAGTTCTTACTTTAATTTATTGCTACTATGTTCAAGGGCAAGTAGGACTGCAGTTCTTTCTTTTCTTTTTTTTTAAAGATTTTATTTATTTATTTGACAGAGAGAGAGACAGCGAGAGAGAGAACACAAGCAGGGGGAGTGGGAGAGGGAAAAGCAGGCTTCCCAAGGAGCAGGGAGCCCGATGTGGGACTTGATCCCAGGACACTGGGATCATGACCTGAGCCGAAGGCAGATGCTTAATGACTGAGCCACCCAGGCACCTGACTGCAGTTCTTTTTGAATAATCTTCATGCCCTAGTTGGCAGGAGAGGAGGTAGTGAGACCTGATACTATAACATAGAGCAGAGTTCTGGCTCCAAGACATGGGACGGGCTTGGACCAAATTCCAGGAATAGGCAGGCTCAGGAAGTAAGGGGAGCGTAAGCATCTGCAGAGAGACAAGAGTGCACAACAAAGGGAACCCCTTCATCAGTCCCAGCCAATGGATAAGGAAGGAGCCCTCCATCTTCCTAGGCTTTGCCCCGTGGGAATCAGTGGTGGCTCTCAAGGTTCACTGGGGAAAGACCTTCATTACAGATGTGAAGTCAGGGCCCACGATATTTCTCCGGTCCATGCTTCCTGGTGGACGAGGCTGACCCTGGCCTGGTCCTCTGGCTTCTGGCCCAAGTTGGAAATATGTATATACTGGTACATATTGGTTTAAAAAAAGTCATATGTTTTCTTTTGCTTAGATGGACCCGCTCATTCATTTAAAAAATATTTATTTGGTACCTATTCTGATCCTCTCTACCCCCAAAGAGTGTTATACTAGTTACTGGCCTCCTACTGGGCTGGGAGCCATAATTTGCTGTGGATTGGGTTGTTATAAAGTAAGTTTCACCTGAAGTCAGTCTATTTCACTGTACTTCAAATTCATGGTTGATAAACCCTTTCAGGACATTGTTCTGAGGATGGTGGGTGGGGACGGCAGATTACAGATTTTGACATTTGCATTTGGCTGCTATCAGAGATTTTAAAACATAACACGGCTTAAATAAAACAAGTTTATATCTTTCTTATGTAACATAAATCTAAAGGTTAACAGTTTAGGAGGTTTACACCAGGTGGCTTCATGGTGTTACTGATTGCACCACGGTGTTGGGTTGCTCAGGTTAGACACTGCACAACATCCAGGGGATGCCAATCACATGGACCATGATGCTTAAAGCATAAACCGTGCATGATGGCAGTGAGCAAAGTTCCCATCTTTCTATTTCATCATGTGCTTTCTTCCCTCAGTGTTGGCAAGGTAACTGCTGATTTCACTCATCATATTCACACCCTTGGTAATAAGCAGGAGGAAGGGAGAAGGGCACATAACAGACATCTGTGGCTTCCTTGAGGAGTTTTCTTAGAAGTCCTACTACATCCTTAGCTTCCTATCTCACTGACAACCTCTAGCTGTAAGGGAGGCTTAGGAAATTTAGTTTTTTAAGTTGAATTTTATTTACCGAAATAATCGTAGATTCATATGCAGTTGTAAGAAATAATAGAAAGATCCCTTGTACACTTTGCCCAGTTTCCCCAGTGGCACCCACTAATGTCTTCCATTTCTAAAATTTTGTCATTTCGAGAAAGTTATATAAAAACGCAATAATATAGTATGTAATCTTGTGGGATTGGCTTTTCCACTCAGTATAATTTTCTGGACACTCATGCCAGTTGTTGATTGTATCAATAGTTCATTTCTTCTTGGTGAGGGGTAATATTCCGTGGTACTTATGCACTGCAGTTTATTTCACTTTTCGTTGGTTGAAGAACATTTGGGTTGATTCCAGTTTTGTTCTATTACAAATAAAAGTGCTATGTACATTTGGGTATAGGTTTTTGTGCAAATGTAAATCTTTATTTCTCTGGGATAAACCTCCAGGTGTGCAATTGCTGGGTCATGTGGTAGTTGCATGTTTAGTTTTTTTAAGAAACTGCCAAAATGCTTTCCAGAGTGGATCTATCCTTTTTCATTCCTACCAGCAATATATAAGTGATCCAGTTTATTCCCATCTTCACCAATATTTGGTGGTGTCACTATTTTTTATTTTAGCCATTCTAATAGGTATACAATGATATCTCATTGTAGTTTTAATATGCATTTTCCTAATGACTAATGATATAGAACATCTTTTCATGGGCTTATTTTCCATCTGTATATCCTCTTTGGCGAAATGTTTGTTCATAGTTTTTGCCCATTTTCTAATTGGATTGTTTGATTTTTTTTTTTTAACTGTTCAGTGTTGAGAGTTCTTGCTATATTTTAGATACTAATACTTTGCCAGATATGTGGTTTGTAAATACAGTTGACCTTTGAATAATGCAGGGGTTAGGGGTGCCAGCCCCTACCATAGTCAAAATTCTTCATATAACTTTTGACTCCTCCAAAACCTAACTATTAATGGTCTACTGTTGACCTGAAGCCTTACTGATTACATAAACACTTGATTAACACATATTTTATATGTTATGTGTGTTATATTCTGTATTCTTACAATAAAGGAAGAGAAAATAAAATGTTATTAAATCATGAGGAAGAGAAAATACATTTACAGCACAGTGCCATAAAAATTCTACGTGTAAGTGGGCCTGCACAGTTCAAACCTGTGTATTCAAGGGTCAGCTATATTTCACCCTAGTTTGTAGCTTCTCTTTTCATCTTTTTCATGTGGGCTTTCACTCAAACTTTTCCATTTTGATGAGGTCCAGTTTTCAATTCTTCCTTTTATGTGTTGTGCTTTTGATATTAAGCCTAAGAATTCTTTGCCTAATTGCAGATCCCAGAGATTTCCTTTTATTTTTTTCCTTAAAGCTTTATTTATGTTTTACATTTAAGACTGTTATCCATTTTGAGTTAATTTTTAATTTTTGTATAAAATGTGAGGCTTGTTCTTTTGGGCAGGGGGTGGTCTGTGGTGTCTAATTGCTCCAGAATCATTTGTTGAAAAAACTATCCCTTTTTCCATTGAGTTGGCTTTGCACCTTTGTGAAAAATCAGTTGAGTGTATTTGTGTGGGTCTATTGCAGGGTCCTCTGTTCCATCCCATTGATCTCTGTGACTAGCCCTCCACCAATACCACCCAGTCTTGATTACTGTAGCTGTATAGTAAGTCTTTTTTTTTTTTTTTTAAGATTTATTTATTTATTTGAGAGAGAGAGAACAGAAGCAGGGAGAGGGGCAGAGGGACGGGGGAGGCAGACTCCCCACTGAGCAGGGAGGCTGTGGAGGACTTGATCCCAGGATCTGAGCTAATGGCTGACATTAACCAGCTAAGCCACCCAGGCACCCAGTAAGTCTTAGTACTGGCCAGAGTGATTCCTGCCACCTTATTCTTCTTTGTCAAAATTATATTAGCTATTCTGGGGCTTAAGCCTTAGAAGAAGCTGTCTATGTATACAAAAAACCTTGCTGGGATTTTGAAAGGAATTGCATTACATCTATAGATTAATTTGGGGAGAAGTGACATTTTCACTGTTGTATAATCTTCCAACCCATGAATGCAAGATATTTCTCCATTTATTTAGCTCTTTTTTTCATCAGCATTCTGTAATTTTCAGCATACAGATCCTGTTTATGCATTATTATGTGAATATGTAAGTATTTTGTTTTATTTGAAGCAATTGAAAATAATGTGCTTTTGGGGCGCCTGGGTGACTCAGTCGTTAAGCATCTGCCTTCAGCTCAGGTCATGATCCCAGGGTCCTGGGATCGAGTCCCACATCGGGCTCCCTGCTCGGCGGGAAGCCTGCTTCTCCCTCTCCCACTCCCCCTGCTTGTGTTCCTGCTCTCGCTGTCTCTCTCTCTGTCAAATAAATAAAATCTTAAAAAAAAAAAAAAGAAAAGAATGTGCTTTTAATTTTGGTTTCTCCATGTTCATTGTTAGTATATGGAAATTAAATTGATTTTTGTATATTGATCTTGTATCCTGAGATCTAGCTGATTAGTTTCAGTATTTTTATAGATTCCATGGATTTTCTATGTAGGCAACCATGTCATATGCAAATAGAGATAGTTTTATTTCTTCCTTTTTAATCTGTGCCTTTTCCCCCCCTTTTTCTTGCCTTATTGCATTGATTAGAATTTCTAGTACTGTGTTGAATGAAAGTGGTGAGAGTGGACATCTTTGCCTTGTTCTCAATCTTAAGGAAAAAGCATTCAGTCCTTCACTATTTAGTGTAATGATAGCTGTAGGCATTTTATAGAGGTTTTCATTAAGTTGAGGAAGTTCTTTATTCCCAGTTTTCAGAGAATTTTTATCATGAGTTGATGTTGAATTTTTGTTAAATGCTTTTTCTGCATCAATGGATATGGTCACATAATTTTTCTTCTTTACCTTGTTGATATGGTAAATTACAATGATTGATTTTTGAATGTTGAACCAGTCTTACATCTCATTTAATCATGGTGGATAACTTTTTATATATTGTTGGATTCAGTTTGCTCTGTAGTTTTCTTTTTTTGTACTGTCTTTGGGTTTTGTGTCAGGATAACACTTCATAAAAAATATTTGGAATTGTTCCATCCTCTTCTATGTTCTGGAAGAGATTGTATAAAATTGATATTAGTTCTTCTTTACATAGTTGGTAGAATTCTCCAGGGGAATTTACTAGATCTAGAGGTTTCTTTTCCAGGAGTTTTTAACTGTAAATTCAATTTTTAAAAATGGCTATAGGCTATTCAGACTGTCAATTTCATCTTCTTTGAATTTGGATAATTTGTGGCTTTTGAGGTTTTAATCCACTTCTTTTAAATTTTTGAATGTATGATAAAGTTGTTTATAGTATTGTCTATTCTTTGTAATGGCTACAGGATCTCTGGTGCTCCTATTTCATTTCTGATGTTGGTGAGTTGTGTCTTTGTTTTTATTTTTGTCAATCTTGCTACAAGGTCATCAATTTTGTTGTTTTTTTTCCCCCAAAGAATCAGCTTTTGTTTCACTGATTTTTCTCTATTGTTTTCCTTTTCAATTTTATTGATTTCTACTCTTTTTTTTTTTTAAGTTTATTTGTTTATTTAAGTAATCTTTACATCCACCTTGGGGCTCGAACTCACAACCCCAAGATCAAGATTTGCATGCTCCAATGATTGAGCCAGCCAGGTGCCCCATAATTTCTACCCTTATCTTTATTTTTCCTTCCTTATGCTTGCTTTGGGTTCATTTTGTGCTTCTTTTCCAATTTCTTGAAGTAGAAACTTGGATTATTGATTTGAGATCTTTCCTTATTTATAATGTAAGCATATAATGCTACAATTTTATTTTCAGCACTGTTTTTTAGCTATGTCCTTCATGTCTTGATATGTTGTGTTTTGATTTTCATTTAGTTCTATGTATTTTTAAAAATCTCCTTTGAGGGGCACCTGGGCGGCTCAGTCGGTTAAGCATCTGACTCTTGATTTCGGTTCAAGTCATGATTTCAGGGTTGTAAAATCAAACCCTGCATGGGACTACGTGCTCAGTGCAGAGTCTGCTTGGGATTCTCTTTCTCCATCTCCCTCTGCCCCTCCCCCTGCTCATGTGCACACATGTGTTCTTTCTCTCTCAAATAAATAAATAAAATCTTAAAAAAAAAAATCTCCTTTGAGACATCCTCTTTGACCCATGGATTATTTAGAAGAGTATTGTTTAGTTCCTATGGGTTTAGAGATGTTCCTGTTGTCTTTTTGTTATTGATTTCTAGTTTGATTCCATTATGGTCAGAAAACACACTGTATATTTTCAATTCTTTTAAATTTTATGAGGTTTATTTTATGGCCCATGATAAAAATGTGGTTTATTATCTTGGTTAATATTCCATGCATGCTTGAAAAATATTCTGTATTCTGCTGTATTCTGCTGTTTTGAGTGAAGTGTTCTATATACGTCAGTTAGATCCTGTTGATTGATTATGTTCTTCAGATCTTCTCTATTTTTGTTGATTTTCTGTCTAGTGGTTCTACTGGGTGCTAAGGGAGGTGGAGTTGAAGTCTCCAACTATAATAGGGGGTTTGTTCCTTCTTTCAGCTTTATCAATTTTTGTTTCATGTAATTGAAGACTATTGTTTGGTGTGTATACAGTTAGGATTATTATGTCTTCCTGGTGAATTGATCCTTCTAGCATTATGTAATGTCCCTCGTTGCCTATACTAACTGTTTTTTCTGAAATCTACTTTGTCAGATATTAATGTAGCCATTCTCATTGGTGTATTAGAGGCCACCTGTTCTCGGGTGGGGCACCAAAAGTCCCTGTGGATCATATTCATTGTTGTCCTTGAGCCATGGTGAGCTCTGGGGATGGCTCTGTGATGTAGGAGCCAGGATGCACAACCACCAACTCCCTTCTCAAAGTCTCTAGGCCTCTTGCTGCTCTACCTAGAAGTGTTTTTCTGCCATACAGAATGACTCTGGTCACAGAGTTTTCTGGGTGGATGATCTTTCAATGTTAGAGCACATCTGCTGTCCTCCCAACAGCGATTCAAGACAAAGCCCCTGTCTAGTGTTTTGATGGCCTCCCATATCTGAAATGACAAACTTAAAGGCCTTTAAAGTGTAGTCCACCTGGCCTTTCTGATCTCAGTCTCCGCTGCTCCGGAAGCTAATCAGTTTGAAATTGTAACTCCAATCCTTTGATGCAGGCAGGGTTCCAACTAATTTATTTTCCCAAGAAAGAGATACAGGGCAATGGTCCCAGGAATGTGGAATGGTATTGTGGGTCTCTGGCCTCCTCCAGCTGGGCTGTCTGATGGTAGTGCCCATGACCATCAGTGTGGTTTGGAATTGGGTGGAGAACAAGACTTGCCAGAACAAGTCCCGATCCATAAAGTTGGCTGACGCCCCTGAGGATGTCCACACCACCCGGAGCCTCACCAGCCTGTGGATGTGTTGGGGGGGAGACAGAGATGTTGTTGGGATGATATTGCCAACAGATTTGAATGATTTGAACACAGTGTACTAGTTCACAGTGTACACTGGTTCTATCAACACGTATACTAGTGTACAGAGAGGATGCAGTCTTTGGAAGATCCTTAAGACATTTACCCTTAAGACCTTCCTGGACTGCATCGTTCGTCCATTCCTGATTGGCAGCCAACGGATTTATTGACATGGCCTCTGCTGGAATCTATAGGTCACAACATAACCTCGAAAGCAGAAGGCATGAGCCTTAGGCTTGGGTGATTATAAAGCCATGGACTGCTTGGTCAATGGATAGGTATAGCCTCTTTTTTTTTTTTTTTTTCTTTTCTTTTCCTGGCTAATAGGAAACCATAAATGTAACTCCTTTTGTTGACCTTTTAAAACCCTGGGGCTTACTATGACTTGACACAAACCCATTTGAAGGAGGAAGCTTGGCAGGGGAGGTTGTGAAGTACAGAGCAGCTCAGTGAAAAAGAGCCAGTTGGTGTCTGAGTCCTGGCCACAGCTCTGTCAACTACAGTTGAATTCATTTACTCTCGGGGTGTCCATGTGTCTTGTAAAGCAAGGTTGGTACTTTTTTTTTTAAAGATTTTATTTATTTATTTGAGAGAGAGAGCAAGAGAGAGAACACAAACGATGGGGAGGGGCAGAGGGAGAAGGAGAAGGAGACTCCCCACTGAGCAGGGAGCCCAACATGGGGCTCAATCCAGGACCCCGAGATCATGACCTGAGCCAAAGGCAGACACTTAACCAACTGAGCCACCCAAGTGCTCCAGTTGGTAAGTTTTGGGAATGCATTGTTGGCCACTGGGAACACCCAATACCTTCCAAGCTGTTGTGCTGTAAGGTTGTTGAAAGTTCTGGATATGTCTTCAGTTTTCCCACTGAAGGCTGGTAGCTGCTTAGGAACACATATTTGGGATTTAGGCCTGAAATGTTTTCTTCCTGATAGCTCCATGACTCCTTTCAGGCCATTTAGGTACCAGCTTAAACTACCTCCTCAGAGAAGCCTTCTTTGACCATTCTGTCTAAAACAGATGTGTGAGCATATATGTATGCACATATGTATGCACACATACACACATGCACACACACACCACTCCATCCCTCTCTATTTTTCTTCACAGAACTTATAACTATCATACATTATATTATATATCTATTATTGATTTTTTTGTCTCCCCAGTTAATAGTTTAGACACATGAAGGTAGGGAATTTTTCCACCTGTTTACTGCTGCAGTCCCAGCATTTATAGAGCACATAATAAGTACTCAATAAATATTCAAGTAATGAATGATTGAAGCAATCAGCATGGCTTGGATGAGAATTGGGATGTGTTGCAATGGAGTGGTAGGTCCCAGCTGGGAAACTCCATGGTGAACTGAGGCTGACATTTCAAGGGGCAATTGGGCTCAGGACTCAGAGCCTAGAGAGTGCCAAGCACAGTTGAGGAAGGGAGGTTTTCAAGGACTGGGGATGAAGATGGTAAAATCAATGAACCAGGGTCTGATACCCATCATCTGCAGTTCTTCCCCTCCCTCCTTCCCACTGCCCCTTCTCTTCCTTCTTTCATGGAATCAGAAACCTTTACAGGCTGTGGTGATCAGAAAGGCTTCACAAGGGGTGCTGGGTGGCTCAGTCAGTTAAGCAGCTGCCTTTAGCTCAGGTCATGATCCTGGAGTCCCGGGATTGGGACTCAGCCCCTTGTCGGGCTCCCTGCTCAGCGGGGAGTCTGCTTCTCCCTCTTCCTCTGCTCCTCCCCCTCCTCATGCTCTCTCTCACTCTCTCTCAAATAAATAAATACAATCTTAAAAAAAAAAAAAGAAAAAAGGAAGGTTTCACAGAAGAGGTGAGACTCAAATCAGATTTGAAAGACAGTCTTTAAGCCACATTTTTTCTCAGAGTCAACAGGGTTGGAACCAGATGTGAAAATACCATATTTCTGGTTGTATTTTATAAGTTGCTTTTTCAGTCCTCTTTGTTTTCCTCTGTTAGTATAAATAACTCAGATTTGGCTCTCTCTTATTATAATTCTTGTTCTAAGATCCACCTTAATTAGCAAGTACATTTAAGGCTAAAAAATATTATTTCTTTTTCCCAGGATGAAGTAAACCAGATCATGGAAACCAATCTGTGGCTACGTCACGTATGTGTCCTTCCTTTGGACGTGTCTTACTCATGTGCCAGGCTAACAATGTCTAATGGATAAATTTCACTAGCATTCCCTCTTTCCATTTCCAAATTATGACAGAGCATAAACTATTATCTGTCTCCGAAGCCTAAAATTCAGCTCTGATAACAGCTGCTTGATGCAAACTTCACAGGTGCAGAAACATAGTGATAAAGTTCTCTGGGACACAGAGACCTGTCCCTTCTGGTTTCTGCCCTCAAGTCTCCTATTTTTATCTGTAACGTGAGCCCCAGAGTCAGATGCTTGCCCACTCTTTGATCCTGTTGCACCAGGCCTAAGGAAGTCAGGAACTGAATATGAGAGCCCCTGGGTTAGATTCCCACTAGCGGGTTTTATCAGTTATACCATCTCATGCGTCCTTCTTGCCTTGATCTTTTACACAGACTTTGTAACAAACTCATCATCTTACACTTAAACTATCTTTTTAATATTAGAAATGAGTTGCTACTCCAGTGTGAATATAGTCTATGGAACATAGAAGTTGAGTTTATAAACTTGGCCAGCTAATTAATAATATAGTTAATTATCTAAGTCATATTTGTCAAAATCAGCTCAGCTACCTAGCCGCCTATTCCACATGGATTTATTCTCTCAACTTTTGGTAGAAACCAATGTATTCTTGGGCGCCTGGGTGGCTCAGTTGGTTAAACTTCTGCTCAGGTCATGATCCCAGGGTTGAGGGATCGAGTCTGCATTGCTCCCTGTTCAGCGAGGAGTCTGCTTCTCCCTCTGCCCCTTCCCCTGCTTGTTCTCTCCTTCCCTCCCTCTCTCTCTCACACACACACACAAAGAAAGACATCAATGTACTTTTTATTTATTTTTATTTATTTTTATTTATTTTTAAAGATCTTATTTATTTATTTGTGAGAGAGGATGAGAGACAGAGAGCATGAGAGGGAGGAGGGTCAGAGGGAGAAGCAGACTCCCCGCTGAGCAGGGAGCCCGATGTGGGACTCGATTCCAGGACTCCAGGATCATGACCTGAGCCGAAGGCAGTCGCTTAACCGACTGAGCCACCTAGGCGCCCATTTTTATTTATTTTTTTAAGTAGGCTCCATGCCCAGTGTGGGGCTTGAACTCATGACCCTGAGATCAAGAGTTGCATGCTCTACTGACTGAGCCAGCCAGGTGCCTTCTAATGTACTCTTTAAATTAGAACTTACTTTTTCAAAAAAACCCTGCTAAACGAACATAGAATTAACATTGGAAGAAAGTTACTAAGAATTTTTTATTCAACTGACTTCTTCTGCCTTTAGATCTGGAATGATTATAAATTGCGCTGGGACCCAGTGGAATATGATGGCATTGAGACTCTACGTGTTCCTGCGGATAAGATCTGGAAGCCTGACATTGTTCTCTACAACAAGTATGGGCTTTTGGCAGCAGTTGTCTCTTTCCAAAGTTGCCTTCGGTACAGCAAAGGGGGTGTTACTAATGGTGTCTAGTTTATTTTGCAGTGCTGTTGGCGATTTTCAAGTCGAAGGCAAGACAAAAGCTCTTCTTAAATATGATGGCATGATAACCTGGACTCCTCCAGCTATTTTCAAGAGTTCCTGTCCTATGGATATCACTTTTTTCCCTTTTGATCATCAAAATTGTTCCCTGAAATTTGGTTCCTGGACATATGACAAAGCTGAAATTGATCTTCTAATCATTGGATCTAAAGTGGATATGAATGATTTTTGGGAAAACAGCGAATGGGAAATTGTTGATGCTTCTGGCTACAAGCATGACATAAAATACAACTGTTGTGAGGAGATATACACAGATATAACCTATTCTTTTTACATTAGAAGATTGCCGATGTTTTATACCATTAATCTGATCATCCCCTGTCTCTTTATTTCATTTCTAACCGTGCTGGTCTTTTATCTTCCTTCTGATTGTGGTGAAAAGGTGACACTTTGTATTTCAGTTCTGCTTTCTCTGACTGTGTTTTTGCTGGTAATCACGGAAACCATCCCGTCCACGTCTCTTGTGATCCCACTGGTGGGTGAGTACCTACTATTCACCATGATCTTTGTCACCCTGTCCATTGTGGTGACTGTGTTCGTGTTGAACATACATTATCGCACCCCAACAACACACACCATGCCCAAGTGGGTGAAGACGGTTTTCCTCCAGCTGTTACCCCAGATCCTGATGATGAGGAGGCCTCTGGACAAGATGAGGGAGACAAGTTCTGATAAAAACTCCAAAGGTATTTCCAGTAGGTCCACCAAAGTCAACTTTGATCATTGCAGAGAGACCAAAGTTCCTAAAGCATGCTGCCGCTGTCCTAAATCAAGTGAGCTTGCCGCCGGCAAGAGATCAAGTCATCAGCCTTTACAATGGATGACTGCGAATTCAGAGCGCTCGCCTGATGTCGAAGATGTAATTAATAGTGTTCAATTCATAGCAGAAAACATGAAGAGCCAAAATGAAACAAAGGAGGTAGGTACCTGGCTCTGCTGGCCTGTCCACCCGTAGCAGGCTTAGAGGCACTTTATAGAGCAGGGTGGATCTTCAGTGTGAGTTCTGTTTCCAAGATGGTCAGGGAGCATTACTCTAAGACCGAGCTTGGTTATTATGCAGTTATGGGTGAAGTGGCCTGGGGGTTGGGTGGAGTAAACCATAGTCTCATTGCAAACCTCCACCTCTGAAAATGTTAACTCCAGTGAAATCTGGTTAAAATAAACATTCAGGACAACCTTGGTTAATGAAAGTGTTTCTTAAAAACAGTGGCAGAGGGAAGGGTGAATGGGGAGATCTGCCCCTCCGAGCAGCCTGCAGTCTGAGAGTACTGGGGGAGGGGACTGAGTCTGCGATTCCAACCCCACTTATTCTACAGGAGAGGGATTTAGGTGTGGACTGAATGAGCCTCAGGGATATTTTTAGCATCAACATTGTCTGCTTTTGTTGCCCAGAATAGCAGCAAGGACCTCCCCCAGCCTCCAAAGAGAGAGCTCAAGAAAATCATGCCAGTTTTCCATTTCATCTGGATGACTAGCTGAGGGCATCTGAAAACCTGTGTCAGGTGTCTGGGTTTGACTTCATACCGCAGCTGCCGGCATCCATATCTCCTAGTGAAAGGTTGTCTCGAGACCCGAAGTCTGCCCCATTGGTGCAGGGGACGATCCTGTGATTGCGAGTCACAAGGCAGGGGTGGGGGATGTATCATGGGACAGGTGAGCCCAGAATTGTACCTTCATGGTGACACCTTCATAAAATGGAGGGAAGAGTTGTTGACTTAAACACCACTGGGTAGGGCCCTCAAGACACCACCTGAGACGTAGGCCTCAGGCATAAGTTGGAGGCATAATCAATTGGAAGCCAGAATCTGGAAGTGTTACAGGATTTTTTCTCCATCGGAGCCCACGGTTCTTGGTCATGTTGCTGTTTTAATCTGATTGACCCTTCCCGTGCCTGTCGTCCAATCAGGTTTCTGTCATATGGGAAAGGGTGGAGGGCTCCTTCCAGGGTGTGGTAAAATCCTTTTAAGGGGGGTTCCTTTTAGGGCGAAGGGGGGGCTGGTCCCCGCCTGCCTGCCTTCCAACTGTACTTCATCAGAACGACATGAGAAATGCAATGAACTCCCCACAACCAGCATGACTTTGCAGTCTCGAGGGCTGCCTATTCCTGAGAAGGGGGCCCTCCATCATTCCTCACGTCCTGCACCCCCTGCCCCAAACCCATTTCCCAGACCTGCCAAGGAGTCAAAATATCCAGTGGTGCCAATGGCAAAAGTTGAGCTCTCTGAGCAAAAGTTGAGCTATCTCGGGAATGCTTTTTGCGGGAAAAGCCCTTTGTGCTCACTAGGTAGCCATCTGCATGAGGCATGGAAGGGCGCATCCACGCTCTTCAAAGTTCTGTGAACTATACAGGCGACATGGCTTAACCAGGTTAAAACCAATATTTGCTTTAAAAATTGCCAGAGAAGTCTTCTTTGAAAAGGAAGCAGCTTATTTATGAGACAAAGCACATTCTCTATGGTTTCAATATATTTTTAAATTTTTTTTACTTTTTGTTTGCCTTTCAGGTAGAAGATGACTGGAAATACGTGGCCATGGTGGTGGACAGGGTATTTCTTTGGGTGTTTATATTTGTCTGTGTGTTTGGAACTGCGGGGCTATTTCTACAGCCGCTGCTAGGGAACACAGGAAAGTCTTAAGGATGTATTTTCCTTTTAGCTTTTGAAACTTACAGATGCTGTATTTGTTCTTTGTTCCCGACCATCAGGAAAGGGATATAAAGCTTTCCATCCAAGTCCCCCATATACTGAAGCTGATGGCTAGATGGAAAAAGAGGACTTTATTGCAAATCGGGAGGCTGAATGCCCTCCTTTGTAGCACGGAGGAGTACTTTAAGATGTTTTATAACACTGGAGCCCAGAGTTGGCAGCACCCACAGGCTTCTCTTCTCTGTACATGTCTGACTTCCAGGGACACGAATGACCCATAATACAGTAAGCCATGTAATCAACATCGAGCCATGCTAAAAAGGGGTACTCTTGTACCTCCAGTTTCCACTGCTTATCATCCAGACAGGAAACTCCAGCTTGTACCTTGCAGCAGCGCTTAGGAACTATTACACGCTTGCTTTCTTAGGCATGCCTCTGGGTTGTACTCAGACACGTCAGCATTATTTTATATATTAATTGGCAAAAAGTAATAGCAGGTCATCAGGGTGTAGCTCAGCAGGCTGCGTCGAATTAGCATTCCTCGGGCAAGAAACTGGAGTGGTAACCCAGCACTGTGCTGGGCATTGAGAAGGCAACAAAATAGGTCCTGTCCGAAAGCACTTGCAGCTTTTTGGGAGAAGTCATAAACACCAAACACCAAGATCTCCGGGACCAGGTAGCGCGTGGGGAATGTGACTAGAGCAGCTGGAGGAGGAGAGCTCGACATGCTGTGGCCGCGCAAACGTGAAGTAACTTCTGCTGTGGGTTAAAGAGCTGGCTGCCCTTGTCAGCTGTTTCCATTTGTTCGTTGTAGCTGGGACTCCAGACAAAGTTATTTCTTCCGTAAGAAATTGTGTTCTGGTACCTTTTGGAGCAATACCTTTTCTGAGAGGGACACTTTGGGAATTCTGTTTCATTCCACTCTAATTTATCTGCATATTTGTTATATTTAAAAAATGTATTTCAAAGCAGAAAAAAATAAATCTACTTAACAAAGGCACTCCTTTTGTTCTTGCCTTTCCCCATCTCGTCCTCGTCTGTGCATGCACATAATTTTACACTTCAATTTTACCTTTCAATTTTGTATTTTGCTGTTTTCTCAAAACATGTCAGCAGTATTTCTCCGTGATGTTACATAGGCTTGAATGTGGGGTGTCCCTCTCGCGTGGGGGCTGGCGGCGCATGGTGAGAGAATTCAAGGGCGGCAGAACAAGGGAGATGGCAGTTTATTGAATACACCTCAAGGGAGCTGCGGACAGGACAGCAGAGAGAGATTGTCTGACATGAGGTGGTGCCGAGGGGCTCTAGGTATAGGGTGGAATGAGGGAGGCATGGAAACGAATAGGATTTTCCCTGTTTTGGTAACTGTGCCTGGGTGTAAGTAGCCCATTGGTCAGCTAGAGCCTATGGCCATTTCGAGGTGGGTCGCTTCCCGAGCCTGCTTGCACTCAGCCCCGTGGTAACCGGGGGCCCTTGGGCCTTGCTTGGGTTTCCGTTGCTCAAGCCTGTGGCCTACCAGCGGCCTCTACATTGACCTAAACTTTTTATGATTGCCTAATCTCCGTTGTGTTGATACACCAGAACTATTACCTCATGCTTCTTCTTCCTTGTCTATCTCAACCAGGAGCCTCAAGGCACTCTGTGGCACACCGGGCAGAGGTCGTGAACTTGAATTTCTCTGTTTTAAAGTATTTTTACTGCCTTTCATATTTGTGATCATGTCTATATTTTTTATCTTTCTTACAATGGTTTGATCTACTTGACACCTTTTTTTTTACTATTAAGCCAAATTGATATTTCATATTATTATTTAAAAAGTTTTATTTATTTTTTAAAAGGCTTTATTTATTTGAGAGAGAGAGTACCAGCAGGGGGAGGGGTAGAGGGACAAATGGACTCCCTGCTGAGCACAGAGCCCAGTGTAACAGGAATTTTTTCTCCATTGGTGCCCACGGTTTTTGGTCACGCTGCTTCGAAGAATGAAGACATAGACCAGACAGAGTGGTGAACAGCAAAGCAAGGTTTATTGAGTGATAGAAAAGTGATAGTACAAAGCTCCAGAGGAGGGAGGGGACCCAAGAGGGTGGCCACCGGAATTTCTAGGTCTAGGGTTTTTAGGGCTTGTTGGTGGGCTGTTTTAATCTGATGAATCCCCCCTGTGCCTGTCATCCAATCAGGTTTCTATCATATGGGAAAGGGTGGAGGGCTCCTTCCAGGGTGGTGTAAAATCCTTTTAAGGTGGTTTCCTCTTAGGGTGGGGGGAGCCCCTTGTCCCCACCTGCCTGCCTTCCAACTATCCTTCATCACCAGGACCCTAAGATCATGAACTGGGTCGAAGTCAGACACTTAACTGACTGAGCCACCCAGGCACCCCTAAAAAGTTTTAATAGTGTTAAAATGCGCATAACAAAATTCACCATCTTCACCATTTTAAGTGTACGGTTCAGTGGTATTCACCACCATCCATCCACAGACCTCTTTCATCTTGTAAAACTGAAACTCTGTAGCCATTAACAGCAACTCATCCTGTCCCTACCACTCTGTCTGCTCCTGGCAACCACCCTTCCACTTTGTCTCTATGAATTTGACTACTTTAGGTACCTTATATGAATGGAATCATATAGGATTTGTCTATTTCCTAACTGGCTTACCACACTAAGTATAGTCTTCAAGGTTCATCCATATTGTAGTATGTGTCAGCATGTTTTTGCTTTTAAAAAATAATTAATTTTAATTGAAGTACAGCTGACATAAGAATTTATTTGCTTCTTGAGGCTAAATAATATTCCATTGTATGTACTTACAACATTTTGTCTAACCATTCAACCATCAAAGGACATTTGAGTTTCTTCTACCTTTTAGCTATCAGGAATGATGCTGTTATGAATAGGTGTGTACAAACATCTCTGAGTTTCCATTCTTTGGAGTATATATCCAGAAGTAGAATTGTTGGGTTATATGGCAGTTCTTTTTCTAATTTTTTGAAGAGCCGTCATGCTGTTTTTCCACAGTGACTGCACCATTTTACATCCCCACCAATAGTGCACAAAGGTTCCATTTTCTCCACATCCTTGCCAACATTTGCTATTTTCTGCTTTTTTGCCCCCTTATAGCAGCCATCCCAATGGGTGTGAGGTGATACCTCCTTGTGGTTTTGATTTTCATTCCCCTAATCATTGGCATCTTTTCATGTGCTTACTGTACATTTGTATTTCTTCTTCTTCTTCGCCCCCCCCTTCTTCTTCTTCCTCCTTTCTTCTTCTCCTTCTTTGCATATCTTTTTTTGGAGAAATGTATATTCAGGTCCTCTGCACTTTTAAAAATCAGGTTGTTTTCCGTTGTTGTTGAGTTGTAGGAGTTCTTACATATTCTGAACATTAACCCCTTATTAGATATAAAAACAAGACTTGTAAGAAATGCAAAGCAGGAAGATGGGAGGAAAATGCTCCCAGCCAGGAGCAGGGAGACCCCAATCCTGACTTCTTTGCACATCCTTTTATACATGAACATACCTCAGACTTTCCAGCCCACCTTGCCAGAATCTGCTCAGTGATCCTCAGAGGAGAGAGGATCTTGTACTCACAGGTAAGCAAACCAGCAATATGAATTTAAAAGAAAGATAAGCATGTGAATAAAAGGGAAGTCACAGCGTTTGTTCAGAAGAACAAGGGGAAGCAAGGATTGAAAACTCATAGTCATGAAGACAGTAAAACATAAAGAATTCTTTGTTAACTGACATTTTTAACTTTTAGAATTGACTTGAAATTACCCTGGTTATGATTTCATTATCAGTATCTGTGTGTGTGTGTGAGTGGGTGCATGCGGCCCCGTGCTCATGCACCCACTCACACAAGTGCACATGCGTGGGAGTGTCTGTGTATCTGAACTATAAGATCAGTGACTTTTTTTAAAAGATTTTGTTTATTTATTTGACAGAGAGAGTGAGAGAGCACAAGCAGGGGGAGCAGGAGAAGGAGAGGGAGAAGCAGGCTCCCCACTGAGCAGGGAGCCCGATGCGGGGCTCTGTCCCAGGACTCTGGGATCATGACCTGAGCCGAAAGCAGACGCTTAACCATCTGAGCCACCCAGGTGCCCAAGATCAGTGACTTTTAGGGGTGGAATGGAACTCAGAGATTGTTTAGCCCAACTCTTTTTTTTTTTTAAATCTCAAAAGGTAGAGTGGCTTGCCCATGATCACACAGCTAACAGATTCCACATCTCCAGATTCTTTCCTCATTTCCCTGACCCCAGTACAATTCAGTGGCTCTTGTGAGAAGAGAATCACCTGAGCTGGTCCATCTTCTCCCCCCAACACCCCCACGCTTGCCTTATAAGGTGGGGAGAGCCTCTCACTGGCAGGAATCAGGAGGAACACGTGTAATGTAAGTGAGATGTCAACCAGGTTAGCGAGGTGAAGCAGCACATACTCCCTTATTTGGGGAAGGTCGTATTAGTGTCAAGGTTTATTTTAACAGTGACAAGGGATACAGGTATGGGCTTGGGTGCTTGAACTTCTGATTTTTATTTTTATTTTTTTTAAAGATTTTATTTATTTATTTGACAGAGAGAGACATAGCGAGAGAGGGAACACAAGCAGGGGGAGTGGGAGAGGGAGAAGCAGGCTTCCCGCTGAGCAGGGAGCCCGATGCGGGGCTTGATCCCAGGACCCTGGGATCATGACCTGAGCCGAAGGCAGACGCCCAATGACTGAGCCACCCAGGTGCCCCGAACTTCTGATTTTTAAAGAAAAACTAAAAATCCAGCTTTTTATATAAAGTCTCCTAGTTTTAAAGTGTGGCAACTAAGTTAAGAAACAAGAATAAAATCTTTGTGTTAGCCAAATGAGCCCAGTGTGCTGGGCCAGGAGTTTGTAGCAGGGCCAGGAGTTTGCAGTGTTGACTGAACAAACTGGGGCTTGATTCCTTCCGTTGGGTGAGGTCTTACCAGAGGGGACCAAGTCTGGGTGGAGGGAAGTGTGAGAAGTGGGAAGGGAGGAGGTGGACTCCGAGAACCAGGAGGCACCCTCTGAGGGCCTAGGGAGCATCTCCTTGGGATGCCTCCACCCAGCCGCAGCCCCTTACAGGGCCTAGCGTGTGCCTCCTGTGTGCGGTGAGGGGACAGGGCCACAAGAACAGCGGAACTACACCTGAGCATCTCCTTTTGCCCATCCCCCCCCCTTTTTAAGGATTCCATTTATTTATTTGACAGAGAGAGAGACACAGCGAGAGAGGGAACACAAGCAGGGGGAGTAGGAGAGGGAGAAGCAGGCTTCCCGCGGAGCAGGGAGCCCGATGCGGGGCTCGATCCCAGGGCCCTGGGATCGTGACCTGAGCCGAAGGCAGACGCTTAACAACTGAGCCACCCAGGCGCCCCTGTCCATCCCCCCTTTTGACTTTGAACTGTCATCTGGCCCCTTCAGCAGTATCCAGCCATTCTGAACCAGAAATGCTATTGTGCCCCTTTTACACACACACACACACACACACACTCTATTTCCAGTTGGTGTTGGAAAATGTCTAAAAGGACATTTTTGCTTGTCACAATGACTATTGTCACGTAAGGCCTGGGAGCTAGGATGCGAAGCATCCTGCCATGTGTGGGACAGGCCACTGTAGAATCATCAAAATATCCATGAAAAAGCAGAGGCCTCCTGAGGGTCCCCGTTTGGGGCGCAGGCTGGGACAACACACGCTAAGCCGGCTTGTTTAGGGGCCGTCAGACAGCATGCCTCCCACCGCGAGCACACCCTCAATGGGTACTTCTTGGTGGCAAGAACGTCCTTTCTGCAGGACAAACAGTAGGTTGATCCTTCCTGCTCATTTCCCCCGAGGGTCGACTTCTGCCCGGGAAGGAGACCTTTACCTGTGAGCAGGGATGACTATAGTGCTTTCCTCATCGGGCTGTTTAGAAGGTTGGCTGAGTTAATCTTCATAATGTGTATTCTTTTTTGGTATGATTTTCCTTTTTATGCTGCATTCTTCGGGCCTGGCTGGATCTCCTTTGGCTGCCCACAGCTGGGACCACCCTTGAGCTCGGGGGTATACCTGATTTTACAACAGGCCAGGCTGCCCTGCCCCCACGACGGTCTCTCTGGGGTGGATGATACACCAGTGGATGTACTGTTGCTCTCGGCTAGTTTTCCCAAACCTAAGATTGTCCAGGAACCAAAGAAGTAATGTTACTTTTATTTTCACTATTATTTTATTGACATACTGAACAGAAAGTCTTAAAAGAAAGGAGGAATTCATACCAGGTTAAACATAAATGGTAGTCACCAGAGCGTTCATTAAACGAATTCACTTTAATACATAATAGTAGGTGCTCTGAGAAAGAATTATGACACCACCAAAGGTCCAACCTAGCATAAAAAATGTTACTCTTTGGAAATTGCAGTGTTCTAACGTAGCTGGTTAGAGACCATCTTTAAGGGGTCTACGGTGATATGGAAGAGTCTTTATAACTTTGCTGTTTGTCATGAAGCTATACCACTATATTTACCCCTGGGTAGGGGGAGAGATCAGACGGTTATCATCTTGATCCGGGGATTAGTCTTAACACTGATGATGACCTACGGTACAATATGAACCACACAGCACAATCTATGACGTATTCTGCCAAAAATATTTAACCAGAATTATGTTGTAACTTCCAATTTATAGGAAATAGAAGAAATAGAGGAATAAGCTAAATGACACCAAAAGCAAGTGACCAGATGAATCCCCAAAATGAGACATTCTTGGTGAAAATTGATCTGGTCCTTGCAACAAGTCAGAGACAAGAAAGAAATGGAAATACACTTAAGAGGTATAACACTGTGGTTGAACCCTCTTTTAAACAAGCTGGCTACAAATTTAGGCTGTTCTTGAGATAGGGACTTGAATATGGAATCATTATTTTTTCTAAGTATGATAACAGTACTTTAGACATTTTTCAATGTAGGAAAATGTTTCTTTAAGGTGCATACTGAAAATTACACCTGCATGAACACACACACGGAGCTGCAAATACTGAGAGAGGCTGAGCAAGAGTACAAATTTGTCCTCATTTTAGACAAATTAAACAATCAAATTTTCTGGTGTTGGTTTAATTCACCAACAAATATTAATTAGGCCTTGGCCATGTACTCAGCTCTATTAGATGCTGTTGGGGATATAAGGGATGATATGCTATGATATAACTAAAGGAAATAAAATTCACTTAATAAAATAATAGGGGACAATTACTTTCTACGCTATCTAGCGGAGACTGAAAACACCACAGGCTTTCAGAGACAGGCAGCTTAATCAGGGCCACGTTCTGTGAAGGCTTCATGAGGTGGGGTGTGAGCAGAGATGTAAAGGATGAGGCCAATTTAGGACAGCTCTCTGTGTGTCCGCACAAGTGTGTGGCCCACATGCCCACACTTGTGATGGAAAGTTGTACGGGTTTCACACAATCCGCTTGTTGGAAATAGTGAAAGAGGACTTCAACTACCTACTTCCATTCTGACCTCAGTCTGTACTTTCTGATTAAGTTCTTCTTTCCAGCATATCTCTTAACTCAGGCAAAAGACCCAGCTGTGGGCAAAGCATCCCTTGATGGGGACCGAAACCACTACCCCTCAAGCAACAATGGCAGCTGCTCTGACGTCAGCAAGACCCGGGGTGATTGACGCCAAGACAGTGATCGACTTGACCTCTACTGGCCACCTGCATGTACCCACTGACATTTGCCCCACATTTTCCTTATATAAACCTGGAAGGATTTTCAGCACTTTGGAGACAGTCTTTGAGACCTCAGTCCGCTGTCTTCCCAGTGTTGGCCTCACAAGAATGAATTCCTTTCTGGTTTTACCACCACTCGTCTCTCTACCTTTGTTTTATTTTGTTTTGTTTTTAAGATTTAATTTATTTGACAGAGAGAGAGAGAGAGAGAGAGAGAGAACAAGCCAGGGGAGCGGCAGGCAGAGGGAGAAGCAGGTTCCCCAGGGAGCAAGGAGCCCGATGTGGGACTCGATCCCAGGACCCTGGGATCATGACCTGAGCTAAAGGCAGATGCTTAACTGACTGAGCCACCCAGTCACCCCGTTTCTCTGCCTTTGGATTTTTGTCAGCGGAGAATGGCCAAACCTGGTCTGCCTGGGACCCCCGGAGCCAGGTGCTCTTGGACCCTTGCCCCCTGGTTGCAATAGCAGGCAAGTTTTGCCCACAAAAGATTTTTCTTGTTATACATTTGAAATTAAAATTTCTTAGCTTTAAAGTTATCTTTCGTAGTTACTATCTTTGGGTTATTGTGATGTATAAATATTTATGCTTTCCGGTATTTGAAACTGTTATTGTGTCCTATCTTAAGCTGTGTGTACACATACAAATGTTTGACCTTTGCTGTATTTGTGTCTGGTCAGAAAGAGGCTTGCTGTGGAAAGTGTTTCATGTGGTATTTTTCAAAATTTAAAACTGAATTTGAATTTAAATGCATTTTTCTAAGATTAGTATTGTCATTTACCTAGCAAACTAATGAGTTAGATAAAGTTAAGTAATGAGTTAAAGTCAATAGTGTTCTCAATAAAAGGAAGAACAATGATTTGCCCTTTGAGTCCACAATCCGATCAGGGATTTAAGGCAGGGAATCCTTGATTTTCATCACAACGTATCCCTGCAAATCCTGTTCTAAAGCAGTGATAAAACAGATGACATTTCCCAAAGGAACAAAGCTATGATTAGAAGTTGTGTGGTTTAAAAATTGTGAAAATCTCCAAAGCATAGCATTTTAGAGCAGGAGAGAACCATGAGTAATAACTTTTAATTAATTGACCAGGAGGGCAAATGACCCACCCAAGGCCCCACAGCCCACACACCTAGGTAATGGCTGGTCTAGAACCCAAGGTCCTAGTGACCTGTATTTCACTTCACCATGGTGTTTCCCTTTTAAAAATCCGGTAAAATGTGCAGAAAAGTAATAGATATGAAGATCATACAAGGAGCCCAATGTTCTACAATGTGTGTGCATAGCACATAAAAATATAATTCTATTGTATAAAATTCAGTATCTATTGAAAAATGTACCAACCATATTAAATATTCCTTAAACACTTAAAAATATATAAAGGTGATTTCTGTTTTTGAATTTATAACTGCTTTTGAGGATGATTTGAATGGCATGAATCTCTCTACTAAAGCAGTCCAGGCTTTTTGAAAAAACTCTATTATTTCTGTTCACTCTGGTCTGTGTTTGTTCTAAAATGAAAACAGATCTGGGCACTTTGTAGGCCTAGGAAAGGGAGCCATACAAGACAGACAGGGTAATTAAAGAAGCCATTTCCAGGAGGAGAGATCAAGGGCACAAGGGAAGGAGAGATTAGGTATGAAAAGGACAAGGGGATAGTTGGTGTGAACAGGATGGAGCTCTGACTGGAAGCAGGAGAAGCAGTTTGGAAACCAGTGCAGATGTCCAGAACACTGTAAACAGCCAGGTGTGAAGATTCCTATCAGTCCTCCTGCCAAATCTAACAACATATGTGGATCATTAACTTCAAGACATGCTTCACTTTTTTGGGGTCAATAATTAATATTTTATTATTGATAATTTTATTCCCAACAGAATCATCTTACCAGGCCCCATCATGTCCAGCATCCACCAGTCTGTGAAGTCAAGATTAATCAGAGTCCTTAAAAATAGGTCCACACCTTCTCATGGTAAAATGATTTTACAGTGTCCTAGTTTCTATATACAACTTCCATAAGGATTGAGATTTAGAAAAGATCAGCATAAAATGGCTGGCTGATGTGTTTCCTTTTTTTTTTTTTGTCCTCCAAATCCTATTGATATATCAAAAAAATGTAAAATGAATACATCCATTATAGCCCTGGAAAGTTGGCTGAGGTACCTTCATAGACCAGACTGGTGGGGAATGGTTGAAATATGTAGGACAGGAGGTCAGATTTATGATAAAACCTAACAGAACAGTGGAATTTTGGTCCCGTGAAGGAAAGATGGGACCACCAAAGAAATTATTTTCTTTCTAACAAAACCCCACAATAATTCTAAGATTATACACAGGGGAGACAAGATACAATTCCACTTTTCATTCTGGCTTCCGTGGTCTGTCCCAGCTGGTGGACATTCTGACACAGGAGAAACCAGAGTGGGCTTTGGAGTCAGAGAAACAGTTTAGTGCCCCCAGATTATTTATGGCTGTCAAGAAGAAAGGGGTTCCTTGAATGTAGAAGATGAGCTAGTCACACACCCTAGAGAAATGCTTTCTTGGACACAGAAGGTAAAGGAAAGCACCTGGAGCCTGGTGTCCTGTAATCAGAAATGGTTTCCACTGTCAGGTAAAGAAACAATATCAAAAATCAACAAACACTGGAGTAAAACTACCACAAAAGGCATTTTAAAACTCAGTAGGAGAATTAACTGCTGAAGAAAAATTATTAATGCAGACAACAGAAGGAGACTTAAAAACAACCACAATTAGTATTCCTCCAAGTTATTGCAGAGCATATGACATCCAAAAAGAAGAACCGAGTTCTTGGAAATCAAATACATGATTCTTTCACAAACAAATAAAACTTCACCTCAGTAGGTGGGCTGCATAGACAAAGACTGAATATCAAATTAGTTAGCGGTATTATCAAGCTGAAAATGTAAATAATTAAAGAAATAAAAAGTATGAAAGAAGAGTTAATAAGTTAATAAACATGGAAGACAGATCCAGGAATACTAGATCCTTCTAGAAATTTCAAAAAGAAAGGAGGGGGATAATGGAGGATAGGAAATAATAAAAGAGATAAGAGAAGAAAATTTGCATGAGTTGAAGAAAGACATTAATTATCAAGTGCCAAGACAAAAACAGAGAGGGAGAAAGAGAGAGAGAGAGTACAAGCCCTACATTTAGACACATACAGCATATTCAGGCGACATTTATAAAGCCCAAAGATAAAAAGAAAAGTCCAAGAATTTCATAAAGGGAAAAACAGGAATCTATAGGAACAAGGAATAAGAATCAATCCTCACCATACTTCTCATCTAGAACATGGGAAATTGAAAAGAAAAAAAAAAAAAAAAGATCATGGGAAATTGTAGAATACTATCTTCACAATTCTGAGGGAAAATGATTTTGAATTCAGAATTCCACGCTCAGCTAACCTATCCTATGAGGACCAACCTACCCAGTTTCAGAAATGCAAGGATTCAGAAAGGTAACCCCACTCAAAACTTTCTTTTTGCTTATTTTTTTATTTTTATTTTTTAATTTATTTTAATTTTTTAATTAACATATACTATCCACTCAAAACTTTCTATAAGAATTGCTTGGAGACGTATTCCTCTGAGATAATGAAATGAATCAGAGAAAGGAGAACAGGAGAAAAAAGGTGGTGAACCAAGAAATGAGTAAAACAATTACTTGTTTATAATGTGGTTGTGGACAGAAGAAGAAAAAAGAAAAGAAACAGAATGGAAAGTCTTGAGAGTACTGTTGAAGTGGATTCGATTGGATGCGGGGACATAAAAAGCCATCATCAGAGAATGTTGGGTACTTGTATTTTCTAGGAAAAGATGATGGGTATTAATGACTGCACCCCCAGTAATAGATAACATTGTTTCTATTGTCAGTTATTTTGATGTGGCCTTTTAAACAAGTCACAACTCACAGTAGGTTCTAGTTTCAGCATCAGAAAACCTTTATAATGTTATGAACAATCCATGAATACCACCTGCCTGAGAGGTCACCACATTCAAGAGAGACTATTTTCAACAAATACCACATTTGTGGGGGGGAAGGGGAGGGACTTCAGTCACCAGGCATCTTGGGATCTTTGTGAAAACAAGCGTGCTGTGCCAGATCTGTCCAACCAGGGCAATTCCCTGAATGGTTGTCGAGCTTTGTGCAAGCACATTGTCCAGTGGCATGACACACAGCACCAGTCTGCAAACTCAGGCCAAACCAAGGACACCAGTGGACGCAGAAGGCCCAGGTCTGAGCGCACAAATAGCTTGACTCGGAGATTGCCTGTCTTGAATTCCTGGTGTGCATCCTTGGCGGGGCCTCAGTGCAGCTTCCTGGGGGCCTCAGTCCAGCAATCAGCAACAGTCCTAGTGCGTCCTGGCTGTGATGTCAGGCCTGGAACCTATGACTCCCTGAACATCTGGGGAAGCCAAGGTAGGGGCCTGAGGAGCTCCAGTGACAGTCATGAATTTACTGTGGGCAAACCCACATTTGCCAATGTTCAGTTTCCCCGAGTCCCACACAGGCCCTTACAAGAAGCTCATGCATTTGGATACTGTACGTACATGCCAGCTGGAGGTCAGTTCTAAGGCGTAATTTTGTCTTTATGGTATTTTAGATGGCTCTGGATTGCTAGTGGGAACTATGGAGCCACATCTTCAAAGCAGGAGTAAAAATCAGAACAGAGCCTGTAACTGACACTATCAGAAAGAGCCACAGAAAGATTCGGTCCAGAACTTGGGCTACGAATTTCCAGTCTTGTACCACCTGCAAAAGAGAAAAAGATGCCTTCCTTTCAAGCTGCAGGGCAACTGTTCTGAATTCATTTCAAGGGATTGAAAAAGAGTAATATTCAGATGTACAGCACTTCAGTTTTCAAAATGCACCGAACACATCCCCTGCAGCGTAGGCTCAGATTCTCCCCGTGACTTTACTGGCCTGTGAACACTTTCGACATTGAAGATGTGAAATAGAAACAACGGAATCGGGGCGCCTGGGTGGCTCAGTTGGTTGGGCGACTGCCTTCGGCTCAGGTCATGATCCTGGAGTCCCTGGATCGAGTCCCGCATCGGGCTCCCTCCTCGGCAGGAAGTCTGCTTCTCCCTCTGACCCTCCCCCCTCTCATGTGCTTGCTCTCTCTCATTCTCTCTCTTTCAAATAAATAAATGAAATCTTTAAAAAAAAAAAAAAAGAAACAACGGAATCATGTATGAATTTGTAAACAATACTGATCAAAATGGGAAAACCCTGATTTTTACACACATAAAAAACTAGTATCTCTTCCTGATACTACATAAGAAATGAATCACAAACTTATAAATTAAGCATTTTCATGGCCTAATATAACAAGCCTTCTCATCTTCCACTCTGCATGTGGGTTTGGCTGCTACATCTCTGGAATGCTGGGGAACTGCCGGGGAGGAGAAGTGATCAAGCCAGGACAGCAATCCGTAAGGGAGAGGGGAGACGGGGTCTCTTTGGAGGAAGGGAAGTTGAGGCACAGTGGGCAATCCACTGTAAGAACAAGGTCAGAGCAGGAACAAGGTGAGAGGTGTGAAGGACAGGGGCCAGTTCTCTTCCGAAGGAAAAGAAATGTCCTGTTTCTATTATATGGGGGTTTTATAAAGATGGAACCTAACAGGACTTCTAGAAGGGACACAGGTATTGATGAGGAACCTAAATGCATTCTGCACACACAGAGGTTTAGGAGTAAAACTTTGGGGAAGAACACAAAGAAGACACATTGAAATGTTTGAAGTGCCAACCTGAAGTAGTGGGATTATTAATGATTTTATTTTATTATTTTTTTTTGAAACTTTTTTTTTCTTAAGATTTTATTTATTTATTTGAGAGAGAGAGAATGAGAGACAGAGAGCATGAGAGGGAGGAGGGTCAGAGGGAGAAGCAGACTCCCTGCCGAGCAGGGAGCCCGATGCGGGACTCGATCCCAGGACTCCAGGATCATGACCTGAGCCTAAGGCAGTCGCTTAACCAACTGAGCCACCCAGGCACCCCTATTAATGATTTTAATTTTCTTGTTTATACTTTTTGTATTTTCCAAATTCCTTACCCTGATAAAGGTGTTACTTTTATAATTTTTTAAAAGGCTTTCTGAATCTTTGAATTAGAATTTTTAAAGGATGTAAAGAAACAACAACAAACAACCCTAAGAAGAGCCAAAATGTTTGTTCTATAGCATTTTCCCTAATGCTTTAAAAATGTTTTTCAGTGGATGAAAAACACAACAAATAGTTAGAGAGAATATACTAGGTAGTGTCTAGATAAAATATAGAAGGATATTTCTTTAAAAAATATTCTTTCAGCATATGATGTGATGAGCACTGGGTGTTATATGCAACTGATGAATTATTGAACACTACATCTGAAACTAATGATGTACTCTATGTCGGCTAATTGAATTTAATTAATTAATTAATTAAAAATTCTTTCATAGGGGCGCCTGGGTGGGTCAGATGGTTAACCGTCTGCCTTCGGCTCAGGTCATGATCCCAGGGTCCTGGGATCGAGCCCCGCATCGGGCTCCCGGCTCTGCCGGGAGCCTGCTTCTCCCTCTCCCTCTGTCTGCTGCTTCCCCTGCTTGTACGCTCTCTCTCTGTCAAAAATAATAAAATCTTTAAAAAAAAATTCTTTCGTAATTTTGTTTATGGGATCAAGCTCTTGGCACTAATTTTCACTGATTTTAGAGTAAAGTAATTGAACGCTGTAAATTGGCCTATAACTTGTTTTAAGCAGCAGGTACGATCTCAATCTACGACTGTCTTGGGTCTGAAATCCACACTTCTGCTACACTTTTTTTTAAATCTGTAAGCTAAATAACTATGCCCTTTTCCCTCACCAAAATATCTGTTGGAACACTATATCTTTATATTAATCCCAAAATCTAATTGTTTTTTTATTTCCAAATACTACAGATAGAAATAACCATCATTGCACTAAAAATGAGAGATACATTACCAGAGACCAGGATAACCAACTTGAAATGTAGAATTAAATTATTTTAAATAGAATCAAGTCTAATTATAAGGAATGGCGCTTAATCTGCACTTGCTTCACTTTTGCTCCTTCTGTTTCTGTGAACTGCTTCCTAAAAATCCATACTAAAATTCTTTCTTATCTCAGGGCTTGCTTAACATTCTCCACATGAAAAGCAGATAGCTAATAGTGTCACATTTAAACAATGACAGCATTTTGCTGTAGAGAGATATGAGAACGTTGGTTTTGCTCGCTTCGGTGGACGTGTTGGGATGAACACCAGTGCACTCACCTGGCTGATGAAATGCTGCTTCTTCACGTGCCTTGAAATGTATCTGATGGAATCAGCGGCCTTTTCCAAGAAAGCAACAAGAACTGTTTCTCCATCACTCACCTGTCTTTGTTTCCTTTTTTCTAGAGCTTTACCTTTCACTACTGGTTGACTCTCATCTTCATCTGGGAAAGAGTAGCGATCCACGTGGTCCTTCATACAAAGCAATGTAGGAAGCTTTTGCAGAAAGAGTCTCTTCACCCAGGGGGCCATGGGGTGGTAAGTGGAAGAGGACCTGTGGTGAACGTTAATCACGAAAACTGTCACAATAATCGACAGGGTCACGAAAACCATAATGAACAACAGGTACTCCCCAATGAGAGGAATGACTTTGGAGGAAGAGGGGATTATTTCCTCAATGACTAAGAGAAACACCGTCAGGGAAACCAGCACCGAGGTGGACAGGGACAGCTTTTCCCCTTCGTCGGAAGGGAGATAGAACACGAGCACCGTCAGGAAAGACAGCCCCAGGCAGGGGATGATCAGGAAGAGGGTGTAGAAGAGGGGCAGGCGGCGCAGGACGAACGAGTAAGTGATGAACGGATAGGAGCAGACGCCGTCTCTCCTGTTGCCCTTCATCCCTTTTGCATTGAGTATCTCCCATTCTCCGTTATCGAAGAAGTCCCTCCTGTCAACGTTTTCATTGATCAGAACGAGGTCAACCATGGTTCCATCGTAAGTCCACGACCCGAACTTCATGGAGCAGTTCTGCCGGTCGAATGGGAAAAACGTGACGTCCATGGTGCACGAGCTTTTGTAACTGGCGGGGGGCATCCAAAAGACGGTGCCGTTGGATCTCACGATGACTTTGGTCATGAGGGAGCCTTCGAAACGGCCATCAGCACTGTGGTGAAAGAGTCGACACTGATGACTTGGGTCTTTGCCCACCCCGCCCTCTACTGTTGGCCTTTATTACTTTCCTACCACAGAGTCAAACATTATTTCAGAAAGAAACGGTTCTCCTCTTACTCAAAGTTGTACATTTCTCCCAATTCTTCTGCCAAAGTCAGGCTTTTCCATCTCTGGTCCTAATCTGACCAGGGGGTATTTCTTCTGGGATACTTACTTTTCAAAGAGAACTATGTCGGGGAGCCAGAGAGATTCCGATGGAACTTTAATTGAACGAATTCCACCGTATTCATCAGGATTCCAGCGTAATTTGTGGTCTGTCCATTCCTGCACCAAATGAGTGTACTGTAATTTTATTCTGAAAAGTCAGTGTATTACACTGTGGAATTCTTCAAGTTTATGTTAATTTACTAATCAAGGGTTTTCTTTAAAAAGGGAAATCCATGCGTTTTAGATCTTATGACCTTACCTGTGGCTCGCTACACTTCTCAGGATGCAGGTTGGGCCAGTCTGGCCTCTGATCTTGCCCAGGCCCACAGAGCCATCCTACCTGGGATTTCCAAAATTGCCATATATCTGCCTCCCAGTGAAGAGTCTCAGCAACAAACACCACTGATTTGTGATCTATTTTTTTCAGCCTATTTTCTCTTAAGAAGCAAAAGAAAAGCAATGATAGATCTAACTCAGTTTATTCTAGGACAGTTGGTCCAATAATATTTTAGTGATAATGGGTACAAACAATTTTGAATATCACTCCAGAGTCTTGAACAAACATCCACCCACTATGTTAATATGAAAAATCCAGTATCCACTGACTGGTCTTGCTGACATTATAACTTTAATCCAATGAAAAAATATTTTCCAAGAATTTCCTTTTAAGTTCTAATCTGAATTTATTTTGTGACCACCCAATTACAGTTTTAAATTATATTCCTAATATTGTTAGCCTCCAGATACTTATGTATTTTTCCTCATAATAGAATGAAATCATTTATCATGTTTTATAGGAGCTAATGGACCCAGATTAACCAACCTGACCACTAATTGATTGGATTATGAAGGTCAAGAGGATGATATATAGTTGATCCAATTACAGCAGAAGTGGACTTTCTTAAAAAGATTTGGGTCCAGAATCTTATGAAATCTGACCTGAAAATTAAATTATTCTATCCCACTGTCCCTCATGTAGACAGCTGAGTAATGATGTAGGATAATATTAAATGACATTTCAGAAAGTTTGAAGGGTGTGCGCGATGCAAGCCTTCCTGTCATTAAAAAATCAGGAGTCAGCAGATGAGTAACTTCACTAGATAGTAAAGTATTAAAATATGCATGATGCCTGAAAAAGTATGAGACACTATACCCCAGATGAGATGTTGTCTATCCTAGACAATATTTGTGAGGTTTGATTCTTGAAAAACAAATGGAAAAGGAAATGGGTCATTAAAAAGCTACAATCTAAAGGATAAAAGATTGCATGGCTATTTATGGAAAAGCATGCATGTGAAGATTGACAGTTTAAGAGCCCAAACTAATAAAGTATTTACCATGTTTACTTGGTACTCACAGGCTTCTCTCCTCCTCCTCCTCTGCCCATTTTGAAAAGCAAATATATTTTCCTTCCTATGAATAATTTGTCTCCTGCTAAGGAGACTTGTACTACCAGCAGCAGGTCTGAATCTCAGAAATGTTAAAAGGAAGTCAGAATAGCACCTTCTGTTTGTTTCACTTTCACTTCATTTACTTTCTAAAAATTGACATACAATAAAATCCACTCTTTGTGTATGGTTCTATATGCAAACAGTTGTATAATCAGTAACATTGTCAAGATACAAGAACAATGTTGTTGCCCAAAAAGTTTTCCTTGTGCTGCTCCTTTGTAATCAACTCCTCCCATCCCCCACCCCTTGGCAACGAGGATCTACTTTCTGATCCTGTAATGTTGCCTTTGGTCATATAAATAGAATTGATTGCAGGGTAGAGAGTCTTTTGATCTTGATTTCTTTTACTTACCATAATGCATTTTAGATTCTTCTATATTGGTGATTTTTTCATTTTTATTAGTGAGTAGTATTCCCTTGTATGAATATACCACAGTTTATTTATTCATTCTCCAGGTAGGATATTTGGATTCTTCCAGTTTTTAATGATTACAAATAAAACCATTATAAACATTTTCTGCAGCTTTTTGAGTGAAAAGCATTCTTTTCTTCTCTTGGATAAATAACCAGGAGTGGGATGGCTGGACAATATCATAAGTGTATGTTCAACTTTATATGAAACTGCCAAACTGTGTCCCCGAGTGTCTGTCTCATTTTGCATTCCCACTAGCAATGTATGAGAGTTCCAGTTCTTTAGTGTCTTCTCCAGTACTTGCTATTATCTTATTTTTTATTTTAATTATAAGAGTTGTGACTTGGTATCTCATTACGGTTTCTAATATCCGTTTTCCTAATGACTAATGATGTTGAGCACCTCTTCTTGTGC
Source organism: Mirounga leonina (assembly GCF_011800145.1). Taxonomy (NCBI): domain Eukaryota; kingdom Metazoa; phylum Chordata; class Mammalia; order Carnivora; family Phocidae; genus Mirounga; species Mirounga leonina. Next base: position 1,943,209 of record NW_023270320.1, read on the forward strand.
TAATTTGCCACCCATACATCTTATTTGGCGAAGTGGCTGTTAAATCTTTTGCATATTTTTTAATCAAACTGTTTGTTTTATTACTGAGTTTTTAGACTTCTTTACATATTCTGGATAAAAGCCCTTGGTCAAATACTTGATTTGCAAATAGTTTCCCACAGTCTGTGGTTTCTTAATTCTCTAAATAACGTCTTTAACAAGACGGAAGTTCTACACTCGGCTGAAGTTTATTTTACCATTTTTATCTTTTAGGAATTATGTCATATCTAAGAAATATTTGCCTAACTCAAGGTCACAAAGATTTTCTCCCATGTTTTCTTTTAGAGATTTTATAGTTTTGGGTTGTACATTTAGATCTAAAATCCATTTTGAGTTAATTTTTTAATTACGGTGTGAATATGGGTTGAGTTTTTTGGGTTTTGTCGCATATGGATGTCGGATCATTCCTGCACCTTTTGTTGAAAAGACTAAACATTCTCCATTGAATTACCTATACATGTTTGTCAAAAATCAACTAACCGTAAACTGTGTGGGTCTATTTATGGGCTCTTTGTTCTGTTTCATTAATCTGTGTCCCTCCTTTCCACAGTACCACACTCTCTTAACCTTCATCACTTTCTAGTAAATTTTGAAATCCCATAATGTGAGTCCTCCAACTGTATTCTCCTTTTCCAAATCATTTTGGCTATTCTAGTTCCTTTGCTTTTCTGTATAAATTTTTAAGTCAGTTTGTTGCTATCCACAAGAAAAATCCTTCTGAAATTTTAATTGTGATTGCCTCAAATCTATAGGTTGGTTTGGGGAGAACTGACATCATAATATTGAGATTTCTGACCCAGGAAAATCATTTCTCAATCCATGTATTTAGGTCTTTGATGTTTTTTAATCAGTGTTTTGTAGTTTCAGCTTATAGACCATGCACATATTTAGTTAGATTTATACCTAAGTATTTCTTGTTTTTTTTTTTAAGATTTTATTTATTTATTTGACACAGAGAGACACAGCGAGAGAGGGAACACAAGCAGGGGGAGTGGGAGAGGGAGAAGCAGACTCCCCACCGAGCAGGGAGCCTGATGCGGGGCTCCATCCCAGGACCCTGGGATCATGACCCAAGCCGAAGGCAGACGCTTAACCACTGAGCCACCCAGGTGCCCCCCCCTTTATTAAAGATTTTATTTATTTATTTGACAGAGAGAGACACAGTGAGAGAGGAATCCTGTTGTTTTGATGTTAGTGTAAATGGTACTTTGAAATTAAGGGAAAAAATCCAATTGTTCATTGCTAAAATATAAATAAATTTGATTTTTGTATATTGACCTTGTGTATATCCTGTGAACTTATTTAAGCTCATTTAATTTTAGGAACTTTTTTGGTAGATTTTCTACATAGACAATTACATCATTTACAAATAAAAAATTCTATTTCTTTTTTTCCAATCCGAGTGCCTTTTATTGTTTTTTTCTTTTCCTCTTGCTTTAAGTCACTGTCTAGATCTTTAGTATGACATTAAATAGGAGTGGGAGAGTAGATATCCTCGCATTGTTCCTGATGTTGGTTGGAAAGCATTTGGTTATTCACCATTAAGTATTATGTTAGCTGTTGGTTTTCATAAATGCCCTTTATCTGATTAAGGAAGATTCTTCCTGGGGCGCCTGGGTGGCTCAGTTGGTTAAGCATCTGCCTTTGGCTCAGGTCACAAACCCGGGGTCCTAGGATCGAGCCCCACATCGGGCTCCCTGCTCAGCGGGGAGCCTGCTTCTCCCTCTCCCACTCTCCCTGCTTGTGTCCCCCCCTCAAATAAATAAGATCTCAAATTAAAAAAAAGAAGTGTCTTCTTATTTCTAGTTTGCTGAGATTGTTTTTTTTTAGTTTATTTATTTAGGTAGAGAGATAGCAAAAGAGAAAGAGCGTGAGCGGGGCGGGTGGGGGGAAGGGCAGAGGGAGAGGGAAAAGGAGAGAATACCAAGCAGACTCCCCATCCAGTGTGGAGCCCTATGCTGGTCTGGATCCCACGACCCTGAGATCACGACCTAAGCCAAAATCAGGAGTTGGACGCTCAACAACTGAGTCACCCAGACTCCCTGAGATTTTTTTTCTTAATCACGAATGGATCCTGATTTGTATAAAAAGCTTTTCAGCTTCTATAGAGACGATTACATGATTATTCTTTAATCTCCTAATAAGATGAATTATATTGATTGATTTTTTCTTTTTCTTTTTAAGTAGGCTGCACACCCAACATGGGGCTTGAACTCAAGATCCCGAGATCAAGAGTCACATGCTCTACCGACTGAGCCAGCTAGGTACCCCTATACTGATTGATTTTCAAATGTTGAACCAGCCTTGCATTCTTGGGATCCACCCCACATAGTCTTGATGTATCACAGTTTTATATAATACTTTTTCTTCTTATACACAGAAAAATACGTAGACTGCTGCCTTTCAAAAATAAGGATGCACTGGCAAGGAGGGTGTTGCTCTAACCATTTTCCTGATGTTTGAATTCAAATAAAAACACAGTGAGGTTTCCTTGAGAAAAGATGAGGACAGTGAAATAGGTGACATGTACCTTTGTGCTTTTGCTACTGAAGCATTTTTAAAACAATATTTGTTGGTGTAGATGTAAAAAATACATTCCAATAATTCACCAGATATCTAACGCAAGTCTGGGTTAATTACAAGAGAGGAAACAACCCATATATTTCTCTCTTAGCAGTGGGAATACTTTTCTTTGGGAATGTTTATCTGATTATTTTATACGACTGTAGCATACATTAAAAACCTACTATTTTGTAGCTATGCTGATAATAAGATAAAAATAGTAAGTATAAAAGTTACTGAGTGCTGATGATGTGCCAGGCATTGGCTTAAGTGCTTTATATTTATTAATGCTAATTTCTTCAATAACCTACAAATGACCTATTATTAGTGTTATACTAGATGAGGCACCTGTGGCTCAGAGGGTTCAAGTGACTTGTCCCAGGCCACACAGCTGGTCAGCAGAGAAAACAGGATCAAGTCTGCTGCATATGACTGTGTATGCCTGGCATCACAACTCCAGGAGGTGCCTTCCACATTGACTAGGATGTAAAGGGTGCCCCCTGGAGGTGTGCCATGGTACATTGAAAGCCACACCTTGCACTCTTTCCCCTCTTCCCATGCTACCTTACAGTGGAAGAACTTGTGGCTTGAAATTCTTCATAACGTCAACTGTTTGATCAGGCTTTCTATGGCTCCGCTCTCAATGATATTTCCAGCGCTGATCGCTATAAGGCTTACTGACTGTACTCAGGCTAAAAAAGTAGCTTATTCCATCTTTTCCTCTGTTAAAAAAAGAAAATGAAGACAATAACAACAGAAAATCTGTTTGGTCTTAATGGTGAAATATCTGTCCAAAAGTGGAGGAATTACACAATAAGCATGTTACACTGTGTCCCAGTTCATGGACAAAGAAGGGGAGAGAAATTATGGGATGAAAATGAACTGTTAATAACAGGAGCCTTTGGCTGACTTCCACTTAGGCAAGGCTTCGTTGGAGAAGGACATGGCATGTCAAGAGCTCTTTATAGAAAGAGGAGAAAAATGAATTCAGAAATAAAGTGGACACATACTGCCTGTTGCCTCAAGTTCACCTGCCTTTCTCCTGGTAAGAGCACCCCAGTTTCCTCTTGGAGAACCCCCTTACTGCACTGTCACCCACCAGCTGTGGGTGAATCTGGCTCTTCCTTCTGCCCCAGAAGTGGGGCTGCACCTCATACCTGCCCACTGTGATCTTCAGAGATAGCAGGTAAACAAATGGGAAACAGCGAGATAGCATGAATCTTCTAGAACCACTGGAAAAGAGGCTGACCATTCTCTCTCCTGCTGAACTTGAACACAGGAAGCACTTTGAGGCTGAAGCTGATACAGCCACCTTGCTGCCACCAGAGGCGGGCTAAGATGAGAATGGGATCACCCAGAGGACGAGGAGCCCAGAGACACACAGAGGGAACACCGTCCCTGGGAATATTGCTTGAGCCCCTGGATCAAGCTGCATTTAACGCTGGCCTTGTCCCTGGACTTTCCAGGCTGTGTAAGCCAATACATTCTATTTTTGCTGAAGCCAGTCTGGGTTGGGTTCTCTGTCATGTGCAACTAAAAGGTTCTCAGCTGATCCTGGGAGAATTTGAGCAGCTCTCCGGCCGGCAGGCAGGCAGTGAGCCCTGGGGCAGACACAGACTCGGGCAGGTTGGCTGGAACTGCGCTGTTATGAGCTGGCTCTGTCTTGAGTGGACAACGTTGGTGAGCTCAGCCACAGAGTCCAATCTCACACTTCCTCCATCTGGAAGGGAAAGATTGCTGCAAACAAAATTGCCTGCTTCCTGGATCCAGTTTCTTCTCTGCTCCAGGCATAGCCATCTTTTCCTGTGCCCGGTTCCACCCTGCAGAGAAGGTGGACAGCTATGATGCTGGGACCCCTGCCTTCTTGCAAATCCCAGCCAACACATACCTAGAACGTTTTACAAACTGTTCTAAGGGAACCAGGGCAAGCCCTAGGGTGCGGGACTTTGGCGTCAGAAAGGTTTGCCTTGCTCACCAGGCCTCCAACTGCAGGATGGACATCTGCAGCCAGAGAGAACAGAGTGGTGGTGGTTTTTTGGGCTCACAGTTTGGGGGGAATAATGCATTCCACAAGTACGCAAGGCTTGTGCTCACATGGAGCACACCGCTGCTGCCTTGTACTCCTGGCCTGGGGCTGCCTCAGACAACGAGAAACAAATGAGCACACCTTGTGGTCATTGCTCTGAAAGGGGTGAAGTTTGGGTAAAATGGCAGGGAACAGCAAGGTGGACAGGGAAGGTAGTTCTGAGGAGACAACCTTCAAAAACGGAGACCTGAAGGGTAGGGAGGAGTGGTGAGTGGTGGTGTGGGGCAGAAATGAAGGGTAGGGAGAAGAAGGGGGCTCGGGAAGGTGCTGGGGCAGAAATGAGTGAACGATGAAGGAGGGGTGCATTGAATCCTTGAGGAGGACATAAAGAGATCTAAAGTGATTGAAGTTTCATTCCTTTTGTTGTTGTTGTTTTAAGATTTTATTTATTCATTTGACAGAGAGAGAGAGAGCACAAGCAGGGGGAATGGCAGGCAGAGGGAGAAGCAGGCTCCCGGGACCCAGGACCATGACCTGAGCCCAAGACAGATGCTTAACCGACTGAGTCACCCAGGTGTCGCCTAGGTTTCATTTCTGACCAGTAAAGAGAAAGGGGGTAGGTGGGACTTTTGGTGAATATTGTTTACTTTGGAGTACCCAGAAGAACAAGAGCACTGAATTAGAGTCAGAAACCCTGAGTTCCCCACCCGTATGGTCCTTTATCGGTTGTACTCCTTTGTGAGGTGTCCTTCTGTAACCAAACCTGAAGAATCAGAGATGTTCTCCCTGACATGTCCGTCCAGAGGGGTTCCCTGAATTTCTATCAACATATGTGTCCATCACGGTGTGGACAGAGCCCCATGCCCCAGGACGACAACGCGTGCTAGGTCAGAGTGTCAGGGTGAGGATTCAGAGCCCCCATCCTCTAGCTTGCTAAGGAGCTCTGAGACCTTCTGGTTACTTCCTGTTCTCCCTGAAACCCTAGGGGCATCTGGAGACTAATCTCCTGTTTCTCCCTTTTTCAAGTAAGAGATTAGAAATAATATCCTGTGTTCATATAGCATGTTCCAGCCAAGATTCTCAAAGCCCTTTACAAACCTCAGCTCTACCTTGAAGCAGTTCCAGGGTGGAGAGCTGTGTCATTGCAGGAAATGGGAGAGCATATGATATGTCAGGGCCAAAGAGCAAAGTTAATCTGTGACTAAGAAAAAAAAAATGGAAAAATAGGTTTCTTAATTCTGAAAAGTGCAATTTCAAATCCATATCATATATATTCCCTTAAAATTGTCTTTTCTTACATACGTTATCTGAAATACCACTCTTAAATGTTTAGCTATTATCCAGAACAACATTTCTTTTAAACCTAAATCAAAGACTTTTTTACTACAAAAAAAATTCTCCTAATTATTCTTAGTTTAATTCTAAGACCAAAAGATAGTAAGGAACAAGTAGTGCCTTGATTTGTAGCCTCTGGGGCATCCCCAGGATCTTCAGTTATCTTAAAATCAAGTGTAAAATTCTTTATTTTTTTTTTAAGATTTTATTTATTTATTTGAGAGGGAGAGAGAGAGAGAGTACACGAGCAGGGGAGGGAGAAGTAGGCTCCCCTGCTGAGCAGGGAGCCCGACGCAGGGCTCGAGCCCAGAACCCAGGATCATGACCTGAGCTGAGGGCAGACGCTTAAGTGACTGAGCCACCCAGGCGCTCTCAAGTGTGAGATTCTTTTTTTTTTTTTTTTAAGATTTTATTTATTTATTTGACAGAGAGAGACACAGTGAGAGGAGGAACACAAGCAGGGGGAGTGGGAGAGGGAGAAGCAGGCTTCCCACTGAGCAGGGAGGCCGATGTGGGGCTCGATCCCGGGACCCTGGGATCATGACCTGAGCCGAAGGCAGACGCTTAACGACTGAGCCACCTGGGTGCCCTCAAGTGTGAAATTCTTAAAACAAGTTAATGTTCATACATTTTAATCTTAAAGGCAACAACATGACATATGATATGTCTCATATTCCCATTATAACCATGAGTTGTCAGGGCCAAGAAATGGGATTTGTCATTAAGGATGAAAAAGCCTCCAAAGATGGCGGCAGGAAATGACATTGATTGAGTCCCCACTACTCGCCAGTTAAGGTACCAGTTGCATTCACACACATGATCGCATTTCACCTGTTAACACTGTGAGCTAGGCATCGCCTCTATTTTATAGATGAAGAGACTGAGAGTCCGAGAGGCAAAATGACTTGCCCAAGTTTACGTAGCAGGAGTTCTGATTCCTAACTCCTAATTCCTGCTCAATTCTCACTCAGCATCCACCAACCCGGCCTCCTGTGCTAAGGTCCGAGTGTGGCTGGGAGAAGAAAGGAAACTAAGATGTTGAGTAAAGGTCGGGGATACATTCACAGACTTGCAGGTGCCATTTTGCAGGTTGTGGAAGGTAATTAGACTTCAGGAAGATTCCCCAGACCTTTACAGCAAGGCTGAGCCTTCCATGGCAGGTTTGTTTCTGATTTCCCCTCTGAGACCAGCGCCACGATCTAGCCTCTGAGGCCTGCATATGTTTGCTGAACTTTTTGTTGGTCTAAAACGGGAATCAGCTGTTGGAGAAACAAGGCTACTTTGAGATGTTGGCCTTGGCAGACATTCAGGCAGTTTTATTTTCCTTGGGAAAATGAAGGGGGTAGGACAGCAAAGTGTTCTCAGCTACAGTGAAGCCGGATCACTCAGAATCTTACTGTCTTATTGGTGTTTACACCCGATGGTCCAGCATCTTATGCAGTGCCCGGTGCATAGTAGGTGCTCAGTAAATGCTTGTTGAGTGAGTAATTTTGACATCTGTTGTCTTAGTGATCACGTCTAGGCCAAGGGTTCAACCCTTTATCACTAAAGAAAAGGTGGTTTCATTTCCCATTTGCCTTTAAGGTGCTTGCGATGCAGTTGAATATGATGGAGCAGAATCTGAGTGGCGAGCCATTAAGTACTTTCTCATGTAGTTTTAGTGAGTCAGTGTTAATAATCTATTTATGATTTATAGGGTTTTGATTACTTTCTGGAAGTAGGAAGGAGGAAGACAAATGAGTTTCCAAAATATAATCAATAAAATAAAAATAGCTCCACACAGAGGACTTTCTCAGGATGTCACTAAATTTGTGCTTGATAAAGGTCTTTGGTTAAGAGGATGGAGAAAGAACGTCTAAATATACCAGAAGGGAACTATGGAAATAGAGGATAAGACAGAAGAATTGGAATTAAATACCAAGCATCTCAGTTGTGGAAACTACATGGAGCATGTTTTTGTTTTAAGTACGAAGAGTTTTATTCTCTCTGTGATATGAGTCAGGGAGCATTTTCCAGTGTCCAGAAAAGAACAGGGGTTTATCGTTTCCGTCTTTATTCTGACTGAGGCATACAGGGGTGGCTGGGGAGAGTTTCCCGTAGGTTTGTTCTGGCATGAGAACTTTGGGAAGTTATGCGATTGGGAAGAGTATACAGGGCTTCACAACTTCTCTACCTTTTTGGCTTGCAGAACTTCTATTGATCCTGTAAGACCTAACTTAAATATCCCCTCCCTTGGAAGCATTCCCTGATTTTCTCCCTGTCGCATTGTCATTTTTATAGTGACACGGTATTCATGCAGATTTTCCTTATGGTGTTTATCATATGACAGTCATTATTTTCTACACAAGTGACACTCTATCCTCTCCTTGAAGGCAGGGCTGTATTTTACTCTTCATATACCCGGGATCTAGCAGAGTGGCTGATACTTAGCAGGCTCTCCATAAACCCTGTGGAATGAATGGAAGATGGAGTGAATCCTTACTTCATTCTCTCCTAAATGCCTTTCTAGACCATCAGATGTCCCAGAGGCTGAGGCACCAAAACCTTAGAAGACAAGGACTAGGAAGGAACTAGTCTCCACAGGGACAGCACTGAGCGGACCACTGAACATCTTCCATCCGCTCCCTTGTCCAAGGCAACAGGAGGATTTCTTCATGTGAGCCCGACTTCAGTTAACAGTGCCCAACCTTGGACATGTCACTCCAATTCTCCAACGCTCAGTTTTCTCATCTGCAAAGTGGGGATCCTAATAGAACCTACCTCATAAGGTGGCTGTGAGAATGAACTGAGTTCATTCCTATGACACACCCACGCAGAGCACCTCAACCCCTAGTACGTGCTCAATAACTCTTAGGTGTTATTATTAGCTACTCTAAAACTGAGATGTGTATAAAACACCCATGGTTTTTAACATCAATTTTATCTTGTTTTTAGCATCTCTTTTCTTTTAGCCTTTATCATCTCTTTTCTTTTGCCCTTCGCCTTTCTTTTAGCTTTGTAGTTTTAAAAAGCTAGGGGCAACTGGCTGGCTCAGTCAGTGGAACATGGATCATCTCGATCTCGGGGTTATGGGTTTGAGCCCTGTGTTGGGTGTAAAGATTACTTAAAAATAAAATCTTAGAAAGAAATAAAAAGATACATATACATCATACGATGGAGCTCAAACGCCTCCTATTCCATGCAGCCTTCCCTGACTGCCACCATGCTAACAGAATCATCTTTCTTTTTTTGCTTCCACAGTCTTTGTGTCCTGTGCTTGCTTCAGCAGCACATACACCTCCTTGTTTGTGCCATAACATAGCATGTATTGACTAATATTTATCATGATATTTGCACTCCAAATCCAATCTGTGTGGGCAGAATAGCTTTGATAGCATTCTCTGTGGTTCTATGAAATGTACAGACGTTTCTCCTACTTTGGCTCTTCCAGTGCTTTAGAAGCAAGGCTTGATGGTTAGTGCAGAGACTGGATATGGCAGAGAAGGCCCTAACTGGGGAGACCCAGATTCTAGCCAGATGAATTCCTGGGCCCATCTGTCTCTGTAACCTGGGGCAGTGTGATACCTGCTGTGAGAATTCAGAATGTTGAGAAATGTAAATGAGAGAAGAGAGATGACAACCCTTTCCAAATGAAAGTCTGTTATTCTCTGGCTAATATAAAAAAGACAAGAAATAACAAGCGCTGGCGAGGATGTGGAGAAAAAGGAACCCTCGTGCGCTGTGGCTGGGAATGCAAGCTGATGCAGCCAATGTGGAAAACGGCATGGAAGTTCCTTGAAATATTAAAAATAGAGCTACCATATGATTGGTAATACCACTGCTGGGTATTTCCCTAAAGAAAATGAAAACTCTAATTTAAAAAGATACATGTACCCCTATGCTTATTGCAGCATTATTTGCAAGGGCCAAGATATGGAAGGAACCCAAATATCCATTGATAAATGAATGGATAAAGAAGATGTGGTATATATATACAATGGAATATTACTCAGCCATAAAAAAGAATGAGATCTTGGCATTTGCGACAACATGGATGGACCTAGAGGGTATTACACTAAGTGAGACAAATCAGACAGAGAAAGACAAATAACATATGATTTCACTTATATGTGGAATCTAAAAAACAAAACAAATGAACAAACGGAGAGGCAGGAACAGATCCAGATAAAGAGAACAAAGTGATGGTTGCCTGAGGGGACGTTGGAGGGGGGTGGGCAAAATGGGTGAAGATAGGTAGGAGGTACAGACTTCCAGTTCTGGAATGAAGAAGTCACAGCATAGGGAATGTAGTCAATGGTATTGGAATAGCATGTATGGCGACCGATGGGAGGGACACTTGTGGTGAGCACAGCATAAGGTACGGACTTGTTAGATCACCATGTTGCACACCTGAAAACTAAAGTAACATTGTGTGCCGACCAGACTTTAATGAAAAAAAAGTCTACTATTATCCTCATTACTTCTAAAAAATGGGAACCTAAGGCATCAGTCTGGCTTTTCCAAGCATCAGCTTGCCCCATCCCTATGGATTTCTCTTGCTCTGTTTTGGGTTCTGGAGATGTTTAGGTTTTGACTCTGGCTTGACCTGGAGGCATTCACCAGGCCACAGTGATTCTGGTGGCACAACTTTGCTGGAAGTCACTTCCCCAGTTGTAGTTAAGGTCTGAGGAGCTGTGGCTTCTCGATCACTTCTACTGAAATGACCTCATGTTTTCAAAATCTCAGGCAAAGTGAAAAGTACCAAATAGTAAAGGCCAGGAGTCTCCGGACCACTGTTTTATGTGAGAGATTAATAAAAGCTTAATCTCAAGGAGCAGTGTGTGTGAAGCAGTGAGAGGTTTTTTGTTTTATTTTTGTTAACTTCCTAAACCCATTTGCACTTTAAGAGAAAAGTTTTTATTCTCTCCCCTGCAAGCTCAAATACAGCACTTCTTACTGATTTTCATTAACTCAAAATACTTCTGAATTCCACTGTCTCTAAGTTGGAAAAGTGGGATACATCACTGAGGAAGGAGATGGGTATACAGAAAAATATGTTTATTTGAATTGTATTTTTCTATCTACATTACCAGCTTATTATTTTCTCCTGGACATCTTTATTTGCAAGTAAAATAATACACAGATCTATTTCATAACTTGCTAACATACCTACCAATTAAGGAATCGGAGGAATAGAGGGTAGTAAAAATGATAATAATTCTGTAACTCTGACCAAAGTTTTTGGGTGGGACAAATATGACAGAAAGGAAGCCCGGGGAATCTCCCTATGATCTCGGTCCACTGTTCCTTTAAACCCTTAGCAGTACTGAACAATGTCTCCTGAACCTGAATAGTAATTAACTTATTTCAATATAAACAAACAAAAATATTATGTATGTATGTTAAAATTCAGTGAGATATTAAAGATTCCTCATCGGGAAGATTTTAAGTCTATGGGAGATTAGGCAATACCTGGACATTCAGGAGAAAACAAGTAATTGCTGACGATAACAACAACAAGGAAAAACAAACAAGGGGACCAAAATCTCATCTCCTATCAAAGAAGTGTCAATATTTTCTCCTTCCATCACACATGCAAAATTGGGCTTTGAAAGATAGTTATTTCCTGAACATTCTAGGACAAGCTCCTCTGAACGGATGTCTTGGTTTTAGTAAACAGGCTCCAGTCGAGCTAAAAGCAATCATCTAAGCAGAGAGCTGAACCCATTCAAAATGCCTTTTTAGTTATACCAGGAAAACATATATTCCTTATTTGTTTTGGGCTTCACTTTGTTCTGAAACTGATGATGAGAGGCCTTCTGTCCTCCCCGTTTTCTCTTTCTAGGGAGGAACGGGAAACACTAGGGGCGGATTCCTCCCACGGAGGACCAGTGGGGATGAGGGAGAATTTAGGATTGATGATTGTCTGCTCCAGTTGTGGTACCCTAGTGGGGGGAAAGTGGCACTCTGGAGCTTTCCCCCCTTTCTCCAAGTAGCCAAGGAGCAGCACCCAGGCCTGGGTGTCAGAGAGTCCCCTCCAGGCATGCCTCCGAGCTTCCAGAAGCTGCTCTCCACCTCCCGCAAAAGAAAAGTAAATAATAAACCCTTCCCAACCATTCCCAAATATCTCCCCGAGGAACCCAATATGCTCTGTAAAACAATTGTTTTTCAAATGGGTGTCTTTCTAAACAGAAAAGCAATGGAAATAATTAGGTTAGCATATCTAATGCTTGGATTGACAGTTACCTGTTTGAGCCACACATTTGTTGTCATCAGCTGATTCTTTTCATCCTAAGAAAGTGACAATTAGGAAGATGTAAATTCAAATTAAGTGAAGTTGTCTTTTACAATTTTTTTCTTTTGTCAGAAAGACCTCTCTGACACATACATTTGAGGCATTCAAAGTGTAAAGGATTCTCAATTTAAGCACAGTTAAATGGCATGGGATCCTAAAATATTACACATATTTTGCTTAAAATAAAAAATAACAATTAAAGCAAGTAGCAGTTAATTGTGGTGGTATTCATCTAAAATTGCATAGCCCAGAAAGCATGGTAAGGTGGCAATGTAGGATGAACATTAGCTAAATCAGAGATTGGTTTTGCATGATTTTCTAGAAGGATTCCTTGGGCATCGAGTTAGCTGGGTGAGTGTGCCAGTGGTGGGGCAGGGGATTGGGGCAATATGGGGGGATTGTTCTGGAACTTTGTGGAGCACAGCAGGATGACTTTGCAGAATGGGCTTGTTAAAGTTCACTGATTTCCTGGGATCGCAATCATGGCAGAAGTGGGAGCCAAACAGGAACATTAGCAGAGAATGCTAAGGTATGGGTGGGGCCAGGGGAATTTGCGGGGTCCTGGGGGAATTCAGGAGGGTGATGGGGTTGCCAAGCACTGGGGTGCCAGCACCATCTGCCTTCTCTCCCTGCCAGCACCCTTGGCAGCCCTCACCCAATCCGCAGTCAGGGTGACGCCGAATCAGCCAGGGGGACACTGACGAGCCCTTGGCTCAGTTCTGCCTTCTCTTCCAGCCCTTGCTTCTCCCTGGGTGCTCGTCCTGGTGCTCAGCAAACCTGCCAGGGGCAATGCCTGTCCTAGCCACCACATCCACCCCCCAGCCAAAGGTCCCACACAAACAGTGCTGCAATGAAAATTTACTCCGTGACACTTCTCATTCCTTCCTCGGGTCATTTCACTGGCCTCTTGGGGCAGATTTTCTCTCACAGTAAGCTATTTTTAAAATGGAAATGGCAGACATGCGGAAAGAAAACAAAATAAAATCTTAGGCTCACAAACAGGTTAAGAAATGCATGTTCTTTTCAGCTTTGTGCCAAGGATTACTCACCACATCTACGAGCTGAGATATTTTCAGTCCGAAATATACTTTTATGGTGTCATTAGAATTTAATACAGGGCGAACCCATTTCTGATAACCTTGGAATAAGTGTCTGAGGAGGGCATCTTCACTTTCAGCTATTGAGCTGAATCCTGCAGCGGCTGGAAGAATCATGAGGGAAACCCGAATTAATGGGAAAGGCGTAATGGCTGGTTTAGCATCCTACAGCCTGAACCTTCATATAGTCTACACGGCCTAGTGCGGCGAAGGCAGCTTTGAGTGTACAAGGGTTCTCGAACCATGCTCCATGCCCACAACACACGGCTGAAAGCAGACTCTATGCTTCACCCAGAGCTTCGCACTCCCGCGGGATTTTCCCACCGTGAGGTCAGCACTTTATGGACAATGACGAATTCACAACACACTGTGGCAAGGGACATATGTGTATGTGTTAGCGGTCTAAACATCCCTCCTCTCACTTTATCCCCTTGACGGTACTTTATCCTGCATCGGAGCCCTTGCACATATTATATGTGTCTTTGCTTATTGTCTGTCTGCCCCCTGGGAAAACGGCGCTCCTAGAAACCTTCCTGGCCACCGCCTCCCAGCTCTGTGGGGTCTGGCACATCGTGGCCCCTGAGCCAACACCTGCGTAGCAAGGCAGTGAGCTACTTGGGTTTTGTTTGCTGAGTGGTGTTTGGAGAGTTTGGGCCAGAGCTGAGTTGCTCGGGAGAAGAGAGGCAGGGAGGCCACAGCGGTGCCCCCTCGGCCTTCCCCTGTGTGAGCGGCCCTCCCATAAGGAGAATATTGTTTCACGGGCACCATGGCAACGACTGCTGGTTCCCTGCTCAACAGCCCATTTGCCCTTTCTTTTTCGGTAACAGATGCTAAATTTATTCAGGATTGCATGGTGCCAGCTTAAAATGTTCCCTTCTCAGGCTCCCTCACAGCTAGGGACGGCCATGTGACCTATCCATCGGCGCCTTCAGATACAAGCAGAAGCCAGTGGGTGCCGTTTGTAGGAAATATTGTTGAAGAGGACAGACTCGGCCCGACCTGCACCTTTCACCTTTCCTCTTTCGCCCTTCGCTCTCTATCCTTCCGGCCTGGAGCTGGAACACGGTATCTAGGGATTGGGCCCCACAGGTACCTCACGCAGCCTGATGAAAGCTCCACACATAAGAAAGACCGACGGAGCCTGGGTCCCTGAGAGCACTATAGGACCCCCAACCAGCCCAGGCCTGCCTGCCTCCAAATTTTTTGGTGTGTGAGAAAAGCAACCCTCTTTTGTTAGAGCCATCGTTACACGCATCTGAGCGCAGTCCTAGCACCAGAGTTCTGCCCTTCCCCGACAGCCCGTGTTCCAGTTCAGGCCAGTGAGAACTAATTACTTATGACACCATCTCACAGTGGATGGAGATGCTCCAGGAGGGCTGAGAACAACTGCATAATGTCTGAACTAACACATGCGTGCGTGTGCACGCACACACGCACACACACACACAGACTTCTTAGCTTGGACAACCCTGCCATTTTAATTCTGGACTTGAGAGGGGGATCCCGAGAACAGAAACTGTACTTTTGAGTTTCCTTTCCTGGCAGGACAATTTGACTGTCAGTTTGCAGGAAGGTGGAGTTGCCCATTGGGAGGGATCTTCTAAAATGATGACCTTGACAATCCCCAGCACTTGCCGCCTTCAAAGCTACACCCTCCGTGAGAATGGCTGGATCCCTGCTCTTTGCTGGGCTCCAAAGGGAAATAAGCAGATCTGTTCTTTCAGGGACCTTTGTATGTTTTACCCACTTCGGCCAATGTCAGAAGGTGAGCTGCTGTCTGAATCGAGGAACAAAAAAGGTAAATCTGCACAGGCTGTTATGGACTGAATATTTGTGTCTCTTCAAATCCCTGTGTTGAAGCCCTCCCCCCCCCACCCAGTGTGACTATCTTTGGTGATAGAACCTACAAGGACATAATTTAGGCTAAATGAAGTCATCAGTGTGGGGCCCTAATCCAATCGGCCTGGTGTCCTTAGAAGAAGTGGAGGAGACACGAAAGAGCTCTCTCTCCATGCAGGCATGAGGAAAAGCCAGGTGAAGACACTGCCGGAAGGCAGCGGTTTCCAAGCCAGGAAGAGAGTTTTCACCAGAAACCGAACTTGCTGACACCTTGAACATGGACTTCTAGGTTGCACAATTGTGGGAAAATAAATTTCTGGTAAGTCACACAGTCTGTGGTGTGTTGTTATGGCAGCCCGAGCTGTCTAAGACAGCACAAATCTGTCTGTCCAAAAAAAGACCAAAACAGATCTGACCAAAAAAAAAAAAAAAAAAAAAAGGCCAGAGGTTCAATGCTTTCTGCTCAACATCTTCAACCTGTCTCAGCTTCCCCAAATAAAAGCTGAAGTCATTGATGTTATTGGAACAGATGCAGAGATGCCCTAGAAATGTCTCTGGTTTGTCCTTCCTGTAAAATAGAACATGATAAGAAAGGGAAAGTGCTCCCACTGTTGATTCTTTGAGGCTAGGGCCTCAGTAAATACTCAATGATGTTTGGTGAATGAACCAAATGCAAAGAAGCTCTAACAGCACTTTCCATGCACAGGGAAGGAGGCGGAGTGAGCTTGGCTCACTGCTCCAGAGGGTGTAGAATCACAGATGTTGTCAGGATTTCCAGGACAAGTGGTCTCTGTTTTAAGGAATAAATGGATTCCTGAAATGTGTGTAAACCAAATTTTTGCAAATGGACTTGTATTTTAAACAAATTTGACAAGACTGACATTCTAAGATATATCTCAGCAATACATGGACAAGTTGGGAAGCTGATGTCAGAAGATGAGTGACTCCCTGAGTGGGTGCTTACATTTCCCAAAGTCAGCTTCTGGATGGGGAGGGATGAGAGAGCATTTGTATTCATAAATAATTTCAGCATGAAAGAGGAAGGACAAGTGAAATGATGAAGAAGTGAAGGCAGTGGAGCTGGAAAGGACTTCTGAGATGATCTAAGCCCCTCCTTTTACAGATGTAGATCCTGGGGTGCAGAGAGAGGGAGTGACTTACCCAGGGTCAACCCAGCTAATACGTGGTGGGTGTGGTTTTCTGACTCCCAGGTTGTCGATCTTTCCATCAGCTCATCCATGGAGGATTGAGGAGGCAAAAAGACTGTTCCCTATGCTGTGGTCTCCTTACTTTATGGCCACATAAAAACTTTCAACAATTCATGTCTATGGACACATATTTATTGTTTTTGCTTTTTTTGTTGCTGTGTTGTTGTTAGCATTGTATTTACCAAAAATACTTCACTGTTGTTGAAAGCAATCTATCGCCAGGAAGAATGATATTCTAAAACCAGGTCACAGATAATGTTTGGTGATAGGAAGATGCTCAACACTGGTGATGGTGTCCCATAATCCTACTCAGTCTCCCTCTGCTGCAGTTGAGCTTGGCCCTGGGCACCTCTTGGTTGGGCACTGTGGTCACTCTCCTTGGAGGTGGACACCCAATGCTTTATAGTAGGAGCAATCCTGCTTCAGACTTGACCATGGTCTCCTCACATCTCCTTGCATTAAGTCCTGCTTTGCAACCCCCGTCCTCCCCCAACACACACATAGTCTAATGCACATCTCCAGAGGATGTGTGCTGGCTGTTAAAGCTTGTCACCATTGCTCCCCTAAATCCCAATCCCCCCCCTTTCTTCTCTCCCTCTCTCTACTTAATCTTTGTCTTATTTTTTCTTTGTCAAAATATTTCTCTTGGGACTACATAAGCAACTCCGCAGGTGGAGGACAAGAAGAGGGAGAACCAGAGGGAGAGCACATGCAAGCGATCAGACAGACGGAGAGCTCTCTGCCTGATTCTAGTAATTTCCTCCATGTGGAACTCAGGCTGGGAAAGTGCTGTAGGAGGGCACTCTACTCTTGGCTCTGGATGCTGAGTCTCTTGCCAAACTCGTTATTGTTAAAACGAGAATCCAACAAATATTTATTTAACATTGAGAACCACTGGACTCAGATTTAGACATGAGTTCTGGTCTTGTTTCCAAACCAGGCGATCTTAATTAAGCAAGGCATTTAACCTCTCCCAGTAAAAATAGAATGTGGATGATTGGTAAGCCCTTACCAACTCACACACCCTATGTTTCCAGGATTTCATGTCCGTGAACAGCCATAAAATGTGATCTATTATGCCCAATATTTGCTATTCTGAAGACACAAAAAAGAGGTAATGTTTAAGATGTACCATTGATTGGAGAACTTTACTCCTGGCTGCCATTTACTGTAACAGAGGAGACATCAGGTAACGTAACTAACACTATGAAGGGATTAGACAGGACTCAGGAGGAGTTAAGACTCTCTCAACCCCTGTAAGTGGGGTCATGAGAGATTGGATGAGGTACCCATACCAGCTTCAGACAAAGAATTTTTTCTTTGGAACCTACAACTTGAACTTCTGGCCTCTTTATTCTTCTTGACCGTGTTTCCTTTCCTTTCTTCAGGCTCTCAGACATTCTGCTCTCTCCTCACTCAATTATCAAAACCCACTTTCTGCAGAATTTTGACAAGTTCATGCACGCTGAGGTATAAATAACTGATAAGACTTAACTGATGACAACTCACATGCTTATTTATGGTTTTATTGAAGACAACATCATTGTTTATCCTTAGCTAAGAGAGTAAAGAAGTAATTGAAGACTTCTAAACCTCAGCAAACATGGTTGAGAGAGACACATTTTTTTGTTTAGATACCTTTTGTTATATTTTGGTTTTGTCCTTCCATTATCACCACCTCGTCAAAAAAAAAAATCATACCACAAATATGTTACCTCTGCTGTCAACACACAGAACTAGCCCTCAGGGTGAAATAAATAATAAATATTGGATGGATCCTTCCTAGCGTGAGAGTTTATTCGAATGACTTTGTTTTCTCCCTCTTGCATCCCCCATGTTGGAATTGTTCCTAGGATACAGTAGATCCTCAGTAAATATTTATTGAATGAGTAAATACATGTCATCGTGCGGTAAGAGTGATGGGAAGATGAGTAAGATACAGTCCCTTTTTCTGGGAGCAGACCCAAACACACAAAGCATGAATTTGCAACACAAGAAATGTCACATGCCCAGACACAATCATCCTCTCCACCAAAGCCAGAAATCTAAAAATGAGGGGTTGCCCCTTGTAATTTGGAAAAGGTAGTTCTGGGTAACAAAAAGAAACTATTTCCTTTGCAAGGAGTAGCAAAGTTAAAGAACTTAAGGAAAGGTGGTACAGATCTGCAAACAGAAATAGACTCCAAGGGATCTAGAAATGTCCACAAATGCAAGAGTGACTACAGGTTATTGATTTATTATAGATCTGTGACAGATGTACCCAGCACAGTATACATTCCCAAACCCTTGCCCTACTTGATAGAGAATGAGTACCAGGCTCCCTTCCATTCTCAATTTTCTTATGTAACCGTTACTATGCAAGGAAGGGGGTACACAGGTGAATGGAGAGGGTTTATGCAACCACCCCTGCGAGTAAGATGATTTCCCTGGGCAAAAGATGGTAAGAATCAATTATTTCATAGTAAATGGAACAGTAAATAAAGGCAGAAAAACATTAGACTTGTGGATATTAATTGTATGCTAAAACACACAGAAGTTGATTATCATTTTTATGATTGACAAATTTCATTTCAGACTCCAGAGATCAAATTTAGTGATATTTGAAAGTGGGTCCGATGCCCTCGGTACTTAGAAAGGACTCCTTTTGAGTCCTCAGTATGAAGAAAGGCTACGTTTTTAAAGATATGATACTGTTCAGGTGTGTGTGCCTAGATTTGAAATCTAGAATTTATTAAATCTAGGATTTATTTCAGGACTTGGGTGAATCTCACTCGGTGCTCCTGGTTCCCCATCTGAAAGGAGCAATAGTCAAACATGGCAAAATTCCTACTGAGAAATAAATGCAAACTGCTAATGGGACAGCCAGCTGGCCCCTGGCTCTAATGGTTTCCACTGTGATGGGAAGGGCTTTGTGTTCTTAAGTTACATAAAAAGTGAAGTGTTTCCCAAACCCAGAGAGCTGGCAGGTGCAAATGACCATTTCCCCCTAAACTTTGCAGTTATTTTCTCCCTCTTTCCATTTCTCTTTTGGCTGTCTGTCCATCTCTCTCTCCCTCTCTCCTTTTTTTGCCCTCTTTCTTTATTAAGAATTCTCCAAATTTCACATGGATAACAGTCACAGAAAACTCACACATGTTCATAGACATGTAATGTCTATTTTTGTTTAATTGTGATATACAAACACATTAAATATACCTACACACAAATTTATTAAAGTTTGTATATAAGTCTATAGAATATATTGGATACAATTAAGTACCTACACACAGATATAATGATTATTAGTAGACATGATATAAAAATGTTGACAGAGTAAATTTCTGTGCCATATATTTTAACGATTCTGAGAAGCATTCAGTGCATTCAGTAACATTTTTCCTCCTTTTATATCTTCCTACCAAGTTCATGATTCAAAAGGAAGACAACGGCATAAATCTGATGGAATCCATAGGTATGATTTCTTTAGCAACATGCAGATTTCCTAGAATTACTCATTACAGCCACATCCTAGAGGTTATCCTTAAAGATACCTATACATTTTATATTTCTAACATTATCAACACCATATTTCTGCCTCCCTTGCTTTAATCATTGTACAATGATGAAGTTTTAATTTACTTTAACTTGAGCTTACCTGAAGGAGTGACACCAAGGACGATGAACACGAGGAGAAAGCCTGCCAGTCTCATGCTGTCAGTGTAGGAAAGATAACCCCTTCCTTTTAAACAGTACAGTATTTCCATCAGAAAGGGAGGTTTTGAAAAGAAAATGCAGTGGTTCAAAATCCGAAGCGGAACCCAAGGGGAGAGTAGACACCTGAAGTGGGATAAGAGAGTCTCAAACCACCTCACATCAGTGTGATGTTTCTTCAACTACACTTCATTGATTTCCACTCAGCTGTCAGATTGTGTAAGTTGAAAACATAGCTCTGGGTCCTAACTCCTGACTTATTAATTTGCTCTCTCACAAAGAGATGCAGGGCAGAAGGGAAAGGATAGACAACTTCTGAATGCCCTGTGGTATTTTTCTCCCGGGTGGAGATCTGATAATGCCACCCTTGCTCTGATTCACCTTCTTCACAGTGGATCAGATTTTCATCGAGGTCAGTGCGTGTTCCTCATAAATGCAAATCTAATGAATGAACGAGTGTAAGTGAAGGCTGGATACAGGAGAGGGCCAGGTGGGAACAGGCACATGGATGGGGACTGAGCGCTGGAGCGACATGCTCCAGGGCACTGAGGAACTCCACCTGGACCACGCTGACTCCATCTTTGGTCCTCCATCTGGGGCGCAGGTGGTGCCATCTTAGATAACTATCCTGTGACCACACACGCCCTGCCCTTCACTCCATAAAATCTGGGGATTAAGGTCTGGATAGCTGCAGAGAATAGGCCGAGAGTAGGGGTGGAGAATTACTGTGTAGTGCCCTGGATGGTTGGTCCATTCGCCCCTCTGATTGTCCGTCAGTAAGCGACACTGAACAAAACTCTGTGTAAATGGTGTTTTGTTTTTCAGTACTAAAGTGCCTTCTCAGTCTGGAGGATACATTACTGACCCTCCTCCCCCTTTTAACACTGTCTTAATCCAATTTAAAATTCGCTTGATGTTATCTTATTAGGCTCCCACTATGTGCCACTAACAATTTTCAAACACCAGGCACTGCTCAATAAGTTACCAATATATAATCAAAACAGCCCTGGCTGAGGAGGCGGGACTCTGTCCCCTCCTCATGCCCACCTCTCTGATCCTCTCTGAGAACCCCCAAGGATGGGGCTCTGTTCTTTTATCTCTGTAACTCCACTTTCTCTCCTGTGCCTATCACGTGAAATGCTTAAGAGTGTTGCTTGGAAGAAAGGAGGAAGGAAACAATCAGACATTGATTTCCTATGCATCTGAATCGTGTTCTGGGCCTGCTGTGAATTTACAACTGTATCAGGAATAAATTAACCACTAACCCAGAGGTGCAGGATGTATCACCTTTCTTTATTTCAATAACTCAAATAAAATGAAGCTTGCCGTTCCACAGAGCAAGCAGAAAAATCAGTCTCAATCCTCCTGCCTGGGGTAGCACAAGACCTGGGAAGGCTTCTGTGGTGCCCACAATACAGGGCAGGCCCTGCAGGCTCCAGTCCATCTTGACCACAGCAGACGGAGCAGTGGCCAGCCCACAGGGTCCTTTGGAAGTGGCACTTGTGCTACCCTTTGCTTGGTTGAATGCCCAGGATTCTGCGAGGACTGGAAGTCTGGGTGAGAGAATGCCCCCCTTTCTGAGTGTCCACAGGGCCATTGCCTCCTGAGGATGGCCACCTCTACTGGGTGTCACCCTTGTAGCATGGTTCTGGCTGCTGGAGGGACCAGCCAGCCTCTGGCTCCTTCTGCACTTTTGCAAAGTTCTCACCTATCTCTCCTTGCAGCGCTTTTCTCCCTGAAAAGCCACTCACCTGGTCTCCGTCGCAGTCTGGAAGCCTCGAATGATCTCTTCGGTGAGTTTAGACTTTCAGTGTCAGTGGACATCAGATGAACAGGTAGAGAAGTTGTCTTTAAGCAGCTTCTGTTTTGGGTCCCTGTAAACTCAAGGAGCCCGGAGCCCAGCTCCTTTCTTGGAAAATGTAGAAATAAGACATACAGAGAACAAAACACAAGTCCTTACCTCAAAAAATCATCCTGTTTTGAACCAATGTGCGCATGTTCCCTCGCCCATTCTATAACCAATAATAAACATGAGCTGGGCAGCTGCCTGGGCTATGGTGTTGGGTCTATCAAAGCAGAAATAATCAGAGGTCTCCATTATCCATGGAGGATAAGTTTGCATTCTAAGACCCCAAGCAAAACCTCTGCTCATCCATCACTGACCAAATGTGCTCCGTGTGAACAGTGAGCTCGCTCATTCTGAGGCTCTGGAATGCGCTCCAGACACATACTTATGAGAGTCACAAAACCAAAACTGAAGATGAGAGAAAGCAGATGTGCTTTCAACTGAAGATTTGGAAAACGTTACAATCAGTATTTTTTATTATTTATTTATTTATTATTTTTAAAGATGTTATTTCTTTAAGTAATCTCTACACCCAATGTGGGGCTTGAACTTACAACCCTGAGATCAAGAGTTGTGTGCTCTACCAACTGAGCCAGGTGCCTCTGATCAGTATTTTTTTTAAATTGTGAAAGTAGTATAATCCTAACTACAAATTTTATTTTTTTAAAAAAATTTTATTTATTTATTAGAGAGAGAGTGAACATGAGAGGGGGGAGGGTCAGAGGGAGAAGCAAACTCCCTGCTGAGCAGGGAGCCCGACGTGGGACTCGATCCCAGGACTCTGGGATCATGACCTGAGCCGAAGGCAGTCGCTTAACCAACTGAGCCACCCAGGTGCCCCTAACCATAAATTTTAAAAACACTTATGATTCATCTTCCTAATCTAACCACCATCAAGATCTTGGTCTACACACACACACACACACACACACACCGCCCCCCCACAACCTTCAGCAGGACTGTTACTATTTGTAATATAAAACTTGATACATTAAAAAGGAGAATGTGTTAACATCAACTTTGAGGAGAAAAAGAAACTTTTAGAAATGATTTCATGACTTGTAGGAAGACAAAAGGGAGAATTGTAGATGGTTCCAGAGTATAGTTAAGTGGATTCAGAGCTAGTTGAGCAACCACAGACAGGGTGTTGATTAACAAGTGGATGCCAACCTAGAAGAAGGTCTCTAGTGACATTTTCCCTTGTGGTAACATGGCTCTGACACATTGAACATCTTTAAGTGCTTTCTTAAAGACATGGAAAATATTCTGTCAGATTTGCAAATAACACAAAAATGAGAGGATCAACTTGATTGCCAAGGTCCCTTGCAATACTAAACTATACAACCTTGTCATCTACTGTTGTGACAGAATCAAGATCCAGAGCAACCTCAAAAAACTGGGATGCTGAGCCCATACCGACAAGGTAGGATAGCTTTGAATGACATTTGTGTGAATTGGGACAAAATATGTCCATTTCTCCAAAAAGATTTTTGAACACTTAGAAACACTAAATATATTGCGGTATTCATTAATGAATTGCTTTTATTGCAATTATATAATACAGACAGCCTCTTGGTTGCCATAAGAATGGTGTCCAGAGCAGCAGCTCTACCTTGCCAGAGGCACCTCGAACCATTTCACTGAGAGCTACATGCTTTAATAAAGCTCATCTAGGGGAGTCAAGAGACCCAGGGTCTATAAAGTAGGCCTTGTGAGAAATGGTTAAAGAGCAAGGAGTTTCAATTAGAGAAAAAGAAGTCCTAGGGAACTGTCTTTTAGCTGTGAAAAGTTTTGCTATGTGACAGTGAACTCCTGGACACCAACATCATTTTACAAGCAAAGAAAGGGAAGCCCAAAGAGGTGGAGTCATGGTCCTGAGGCACAGAGCGGGGTGATGGTAGAAGCAGGGTCAGAATCATGTACCATGCCACTTACTAAGATACCCATTAACCAGACTGTATATAGAGAAATGGGCATGGAGAGAACACACACCCTGCCTTTGCAGGTTCATCCCTCTGACTTTCCCCAGTTATTCATCACACTCTCTTCTTTGGGCCCCTCCCCAGGTCTTACCTCAGGCATCCCTGTTGCTGCCTGTCTGCCTTTCCATCTAGCCAGCATTACTAGAACTTCAAATACTCTTCTTACCACCAGTGGGAGGTTTTGTGGGAGGGATTCGGGCGGGGTGTTGGTAGTCATAGGAGTCAAAGGTCTAGAATTTCATAGTATATGACTTCGAAAGTCTCACTGCCCTCCCAAATAATCTCCCATCCTTTCATGGCTCACTTTTCACTCTAAAGATAATTCTTTGGGTTTCAAACTTATTAAATTCAAAGAGCCTGGGAGGGACAGCCCTTTAATACAAAGAGTTTCAACCCTTTTCCTTTCTTTGCACTGCTCACTTACGTGACATCCTCCCAATAGGAACATTGCTCATTATCTGCAGAGATTTGAAATTCACGGCTTTTAAATACGTGTCAAATTATTTCCTGCGCTCAAGCCAGGAGCCAAGGGGCTGCGGGGAATGCTTTGCATTTCCCCAGGTTTGACGTTAGTGGCGACTAGGACCCGGAGAAAGGACTTAGCGACGCCAGAGGTGCGGTACGGGACTTGGGGGCCCCCTGGTGGACATTGGGGCATACTGCAGGCTTAGGCCGACGGGCTCCCTTTTAAAGGACGTGTGCTTTAGATATTCGTTCCTTAAAATTTAAATTTAACAAATAAACTAAAATAAAAGCGGGCTGCCTAAATCCTAACCTAAGCACCAGAATGCAGTGGGTTGTTGGTCTAACAGCTCCACGCATCGTCACACAGCTCTCGAGCAGGGGGTGCAGGCCGCCAGGAACGGCTGGAATGAGCTGAGGGCCGCCCCTGAGCGGGGGGGGGGGGTAGGGGGCGGGGGGCGGGGGGGGGGGGGGGGGGGGGCGGTGCACGGGAGGGTTCAGGCGCAGCCGCGCTGGGAGCGCCCACCACCGGGAACCTTGGCGGTCACTGTGGGAAGGACGGCTTGAACCGAGAAACCATCTCTAAACTTCCCCCGCACAGCAGCGTTTCCCAGACCTATTTGTGCTTCTGAGAAACATACATTCCTGGATGCTTTCCCCAGGAATTCTCGATCCGGGGGTCTGGAATGGGGCTCACGTGGTTTTGAAGAGAAGCCAGGGTTTACTGCCGCAGACCACCGACTTGCATGGTCTTCTAAGTTAAGCCGCCACAAGGACTCGGAGGAAACACTCGATGACAGTGGGCCCAACCACATGAGACCACCCCGCGGGGAGGAGGGCCTCGGGGTGCCCAGGGCGGGGTGGTGGGGGGCATCCCCAGGAGGTCCCAGGGTCCCCGCCCCCTCCTCCCCAGGAGGACTGCCCAGGTCCAGGGAGGGCTCAGGCGGAAGAGGGGCTGCTCCTGTTCTTCTCTTACAAAGAGGATTAAAGAAGACACTTTGGGTGACACACACTCAATGTCACATTTCACGAAGTGGACAGTCTCCTGTCGGACAAAAATGGGGCAGAAGGTAGGAAGTTTTATTGGGTAAAGAAAAAAGATCAAGGATGAGACAAATAGGAAATATCGGCCTGGCCGTCTTGTTGGGGTGAGGAGGAGGCCCACAGGTGGTTGGGCGTGTGGGGACCAGCTGGCTGGGTCCGTGGCATGCCTGGCCACGCAGAGCATTTGTAGGGACCCCAAAGTCATCCAGGTCTCCGTTTGCCGCTGTGGCTCCTGGGTGGGAGCGGCTCCATCTTGAGCCTAGAAATTTATTTCAGCACTTTCAATTTCATTCTTCATTTGTTCCTTTTCCGAGACTTGGCTGCCTCCTATGTGAATGATGGAGTCTTCCTTCACTATGGTCAACTCGCCACCATCATTTTCAGCACTTTTTCTTGGTCAGGGACACAGTCCAGCCATTCCTCCTCTGAATTGCCAAGCCTGAGGTTTGGGTTTCCAACCCTAACCTTTGAGAGGCGTTTAATTTCATTCTGGACTCATCTTCAGCAGTGGTGCTTGTTTAGTGTTAGATGGCCAGTGGTCAGGCAGCCAGGCTCACCCCTCCCCTGGCAAATACGGAGGAGGGTTTGCATTGCAGGCTGCTGTGGATTTAGCTTGTTCTACAGAATAAGCTCTGTGATTAAGGGAGCTTCATCTTAGCCCCTCCTGGTGGGAGTGCTGCTCAAGCAGGCTGTTGCCAGGGCGGGCTTCTGGACCCAGGTGAGTGATCCTGGGTGCCCACCACACATGCACGCAGGGGCTGCCAGAACGTGAAGTGAGAGGGTGTTGGGGTCAAAACAGTTGAGGCCAAATCAGTAAACAGGAGCAAAGAGGATGCCCGGGGCAAGGAATCCGAGCTGTGTCTCTCAGGAATCAGAGGGACTTAGGAAGAGAGCAGGCGGTAGAGAAGGAAGTTGGAAGGGAGCAAGAAAAGAGAGTCTTGGATTTCAGCCGTGAGTGCACCCATCTGGAAGCTCAAAGTTCTGTTTTATTGAGAGCCAGACAGGTGGTGTGTGTGCGTGAGTTGCCCTCACAGCACTGGGCAAAGGGCTTGGTTACCAGTAATTAATCACTAATTTTCTATAAAAGGATTGTGGTGTGTGGAAAGATCACTGGCATAAGAGTCAGGAACCCTGAGTTTTGCTACTAATTAATTGTGTGACCTTGGATAAATAACTTTTAGCGGCGTTGGATTCCTCATCTATCCAGTAAACAAAAGTTGGATTAGATCAGTTCTCAGTGCTCCCTTGGGGAGCTTTTAAAAATACTGATGCCTGAGAATGGCATCCAGAGATGCTGATTTTATTTTATTTTTCATTAATCTCTACACCCAACGTGGGGCTTGAACTCACAACCCCGAGATCAAAGTCTCATGCTCTACTGACTGAGCCAGCCAGGCGCCCCTGAGATACTGATTTTAATTGGTCCACTGTGAAGCCCAGCAATCATGTATTTTTTAAGCTCTCCAGGTAATTCCAATCTGCAGCCCAAGTGTCAAACAATAGACCAGATGAACTCTGCTTCCCTTAAATTTGAAAATTCTATGAGTCTGTGTCATAAGCAGGGTGATCAACCATCTGACTTGCCCAGGAGTGTCCCAGTTTTAAAACTGAAAGTCCCCTATCCCAGAAAATCCCAGGTTTGAGTCCCATCATTCCTCCCTCTGACATCAGTACAAAAGGAAAGAAGAGAGGTGTGTTCACAGCTCTGGGGTGGGTGGGGGTGGGGGGCTGAGGGGGGAGGGGCAGGTGTTGTGTGTGACTTTACAGCCGGTAAGCTTTATGACTCCACCATTCACCTGCTACATAATTGCCATTTGTGTAGGTAAGTACACATTTGGGTAAAACCTATCTTGCATGGATTTCTAAAGATTATAGGTCAACCATCCTGGCCTATTTCCTGTTCTCCAGCCTGATGTTTTAAGAAAGCATGCTTCCCCCCGCCCCTTTCTGACTCTAGTAAAACAAAGACAAATTAAGGGCAGTTTTTAAAAATGTTCATTCATCCAACAGGTATCCATTTAATCTTTACCTCCTGATTCTTCTCCCTCTCTACTCTGTATCCAGTCCCCCACAAAATCATAATTTCTCGATCTTCAAAACATATTCTGAATCTCAAAACATCTCCCTTCTAGCTCTACTTCAATTACCCTAGTGCAGTGGTTTTCGGACTTGAGGGATGTTAGAATCACCTGGTAGGATTGCTAAGACTAATTCCAGGGCCCAGAGTTTCTGATTCAAGAGATCTGAGGTGGGACCCATGGTACACATTTCCAACAAGGTCCCAGGTGTTACCTGCTGCATTCCAGGGCAATGCATGGAGATTGGGCAGGGTAGGATGCTGGACTCCAGGAAAAGAACATGACTCTTGGGCTCTGGGCTTTAAAAAAAAAAATGGTGTTAGTATACACATAACATAAATTTACATAAAATCCTAAACATTTTTAAGCATACAGTTTGGAAGTGTTAAGCACATTCACACTGTTATGCAACCATC
Organism: Mirounga leonina; assembly: GCF_011800145.1. NCBI lineage: Eukaryota > Metazoa > Chordata > Mammalia > Carnivora > Phocidae > Mirounga > Mirounga leonina. The sequence goes on from NW_023270320.1 coordinate 1,971,107, forward strand.
ACCACCATCCATCTCCAGAACTCTTCTAATCTTGCAAAACTGAAATTCTGTACCCACTAAACACTACTCCCCATTGTGTCCTCCTCCTAGCCTCTGGCAACCCCCATTTTACTTTCTCTCTCTGAATTTGATTACTCATATAGGTGGAATCATACTGCTATATTTGTGTCTTTTTGTGACTAGCTTATGTCACTTGACACAATGCCCTCGAGCTTCATCTATGTTGGAGCATGGGTCGGAATTGCCTTCCTTTTTAAAGCTGAATAATATTCCACTGTATATATCTATTCCATTGCATATATGTAGATGCACCACATTTTGTTTATCCACTCATCTGTCGATGGCCACTTGAGTTGCTTCCACCTTCTGGGAATATGTTGCTGTGAACATGGGTGTACAAATATCCCTTTGAGTCTCGGCTTTCAGTTATTTGGGGTACACCCAGAAGAGGAACTCCTGGATCATACAGTAATTCTATTTTTAATTTTTCAAGGAAGCATCACACTGTTTCCCACAGCTGCTGTGACATGTCACATCCCCACCTGCGGTGCACACAGGTCCCAAAGTCTCTGTGTCCCCACCAGCACTTGTCATTTTCTGTTTGTTTGTGTATTGATAGTAGCCCTGCTGAGCTGTGGAGCTTCTAAGCTTCGTGATTAGAAAATTTATTAAATTGTAGTTCTTAAAAATCTTTAATGGGAACTTTATGGGGGAGAGAAGATGAATGGTTCTTTGAAACAGAAATCTTCCGACCTATGTTTTGATGATATTTCTTTCATCTACTCCATTTACCTTCACTCACCCTTCTTTCCTTTTTTTTTTTTTTTTAAGATTTTATTTATTTATTTGACACAGAGAGAGAGACAGCAAGAGAGGGAACACAAGCAGGGGGAGCGGGAGAGGGAGAAGCAGGCTTCCCGCTGAGCAGGGAGCCCGATGTGGGCCTCGATCCCTGGACCCTGGGATCATGACTTGAGCCGAAGGCAGACACTTAACCACTGAGCCACCCAGGCAGCCCACTCACTCTTCCTTCTTATTGTTTTTCTTTTATTCTCTTTTCCTCTCTATGCATTCCTCACTGGCTCTTATCCAATCCTCCGTCTTATAGAACAGTCATCTTACCCACGTGGCAAGCTGTTTCCCTCTCAAAACTACTGGAGTCTTTTTTTGAGCCAAGAGTCAGAATGAACTAAATTCTCAATTGGGTTTTAAACAGTGAAAGTTTAAGCGAGTTCTTGGGTGCTCTTAAAACACACCCATCTTTTCCCAAATGACCCAAACCAAATGACTTTGGTTTATAAAAGGAGCAATAAGGCATGATAATATGGGATTCCGAGGTGTCATTTTTCTTCCTTGCAACTGTTGACAACAATTTATAATTTGATTATAGTTCAGATGCACAGATATTAGAATTGCTTGTCCTTTGCATTAAGCAAGAAGGTAAGATGTACATATCAGAAAAACAAAGATGGTGGCCCATAGAAAAGAAAACTGAGGCTGTTCTTCTTCCTCATGATTAATATATTTTTTATTTTATTTTTAGTGAGTTGTGGATTTTAGAGATATTCAGGGGACCCAACTGACCACTGAGACTGAGACTGAGAACGTCGAGTTTTCTGTCCCTACAGGGCTAGAGGCAAAGATCACAACAGTGGAGAAAAGGGTCTGGCTAGAGGAGCCACATCAGTAGGCCTTCAACGGATGAGGAGGCCAGACCAGAGAGACCTACCCCCATACCCGCCATATTTATTGGCCCCCATGAGTGATATAAGAAACATTCAAATAACTGGAATTTGAGTGTCCCGGAGTGAGTTCTCAATTTCCATGTGCCATCTACTGACATAATTATATATAATATAATTCTATTAAATATATATTTATGTACTGCTGATTAAATACCATTATAGGTGTTAAAAAGATAATATTCCATTGAATATAGGCTCCAGCAAGTTGCTCCAGACAAATACAGCCATGCTAGAACAATTAGTCCTTACATGCTTTGAAGATTATCCTCTTAGACTAAGCCTCAGAAGTGACACTCATGAAGGCAGGAAAGACCCCATGTCCCAGGGATATCAGCCAAATCACCTTGGTGATGGCAGGGGGACATGTCACAGACAGGTCATCCTTAAACGTGAACATGGTTTATGTCAGTGCAGTCCCTCTCAGTCAAGCTAAAGGCGCATAGTTTTGCAGATAGTAAAGCAGGAAAATTTCTAGCTTATCCAACAATGTGAAGGCTGTTGTTTAAGAATTACGATTATTCAGACTTCAATATTCAGAATGGATCAACGAGAATCTCTTGAAAACCAGTGTTGAGGTCATCTGTGATAGAAACTTTGAGTAATACACAAAAATGGAAGACAGCATCCTGTCCATCCTGGCAATCTACAATAGCCAGCACTTTCTTGTTAGAATGAGCAAGACTTCAAATCACACTTGCTTGGAATAAAAAAATGGAGGGGCACCTAATGGAGTCATCCTCGGGGGGTTTATGCAGTCAGATGAAGATTTAAATATCCAGGTGCAGGACGGCTGGGAACCAGGACTCTGGGCACCGTGAAGACCAGAACTAGGGACTCAAAGTCACTGGAGCTTTCTCTCTCCAGGTATTGTGTTCGTGTCTCCTGGTGTAGATGGTTTTCCACGTCGTGCCTGCTGCATCCAGCCTCACTTGTACCTTTCACCTAGTCCCTGACCAGAGAGGCAAGGGAGCTTCTCTCCCAACTTTGAAAATGTCAAAAAAAGAATGTTGGCCACTATTCACTGTGGCCAGAGATGAAGTATTATAATGGACCCATCCTGGATCCTGTGTTCCCTCTGTAGCTAAGGAATGTAGGTAGGGTCCTTTATGAGAAGGAGAGAGCATAGGGCGTCAGACAAAATCAAGTCACCACACAGTCCTTGTGGCAAGACGAGACTCATGGACATAAAGCGGTCATGAAAGTATGTAATAATGGGCCAAGGAAATGTGCGATCGACACAGGTTGGGGCCATCTCCTGGCCTGCGTGAGTCTGCTCACTGCCACCACAACCCACCATGGCTCTTTGGCTATGCAGGCCTTGCAGAAACACTGGGTAGTCTTTGAAGTCCAAGAATGGAATCACAGAAAACATTTAACGAGCGAATTCCCAGGCTCCCCCTTCTTTCTATAACACAGTAACCACCAAGGAAATGTTCTAGCTCTTAGATTTGATTCAGAAGGTTTTGTGAAACGTACTCCTTGATCTCACCAACTCTGCAATCCTTTGTGAGTTCTCTGTGGCCTGCCTGCAGGCAGAAGATGTCCTGGACACCAGAAATATTATCATAAAATTTGCATTTTGTTATCTTCTTTTCTTATATCTGATAGTTTCTACCTACACTGCACCCAGTGGCTATCACTGAGTCATGGAGTTAATGTTTTCCTGTTCCCTTCTCAGTTGCTATCAGTAGGGTGGTGTTAGAAGTTGTGTGGGGTAGAAACAAGTGGGAGCTGGGTCCCTGGGTTTTGAGTATTGGCCCTCACATCTGATCAGTTAATTCAGTGGTTCTCAACTGGAGGCCATTTTGTCCCCCATGGGACGTTTGGCAATGTCTGAAGACATTTTGGTTGTCACACTGGGAAGAGGGATGCTACTGGCATTCAGTGGGTAGAGGTCAGGGATGCTACTGAATACCTTACTAACACAGGAGAACCCCACAAAAAAGAACTATCTGCCCACAATGTTAATGTGCCAAGGTTAGGTTCTGGTTCTAGTCCAACAAACAGCAGGAGTCTGGTTCTCTGGAGGGTTAAGGATGGGTGTAGGATAAAGTGGAAAGAATGTTTTAGATGTTCTAAGAAGTGGCAAAGAGGGGGAGCCTGGGCAGCTCAGTTGGTTAAACGTCTGCCTTCAGCTCAAGTTATGATCCCAGAGTCCCGGGATCAAGCCCTGCATTGGGCTTCCTGCTCAGTGGGGAGTCTGCTTCTCCCTCTGCCCCTCACTCCCTCATGCTCTCTCTCTCTCTTTCAAATAAATAAATAAAATCTTAAAATAAAAAGAAAGTGGCAAAAAGAAGGCACCCATGGATCTTTCTTCCTCAACCTGCAACCTAAGGACGATGGCAGCATTTAGGTGGAAACAGAAGGGTGTCTTCACATCACAAACACTCCTGTTCTAACAAACTCTAGAAACACAGCAGCAACCTTGAATCAAACAATTCCCTTCTATAGTCCAGAAGAGCCTCACCGCCCCAGAAAGAAATCCCAGTTATCCCACAGCCCTTCCCTGGGTGGACCGCTGCCCTGGGCCCAGGCTGGTGGGACTGGCTCTCAATGAGAAATTTACTCTTATCCAGGAGAAGTGCTAGGCAGTTTCATTTTTACATTAAGCCTTTGCTGAGAAATCCCAGTATTCATATATTTTGTGTATTTTAAACTAACGACTCTAATTGTTAATGTTGCCAGTTCCCATGGAAAGAAAATATGAGATTATAACCAGTTCTTATCACTGGAAAATTTCACCGTGGGACACAAATCATGAGAACAGGACGTATTTCAACAAAGAAGAACACTGAGAAAAATACCACTTAGATATAATTATATTTCATCAAAGACACAATAAAATTGAAGGGGAAGAGATGAGGGAAGCTTGTTATAATCATGTAGCCTTGAGGAGGACTTACCACAAAGAAAACATGCATTTAGAAGTGATAATTAAACTGTTGTACTGAGGACGTAAGGTTCCATCCATCCATCCATCCATCCATCCATCCATTCATCCATTCATCCATCCATTTATTAATCCATCCTGATTTTCTGCTCTGTTCCAGAAAGGAACAGTAGTGGGGCACCTGGGTGGCTCAATCAGTTAAGCATCTGCCTTCAGCTCAGGTCATGATCCCAGGGTCCTGGGATCGAGTCCCGCATTGGGATCCCTGCTCCGCAGGGAGTCTGCTTCTCCCTCTTCCTCTGCCTGCCACTCCCCCTGCTTGTGCTCTCTCTCTCTCTCTGTCAAATAAATAAATAAAATCTTAGAAAAAAAAAAAAGGAAAGGCACAGTAATAATGGCTCAAAGGACAAGATAATGGTTAGGGTGATGATCCCCCACCCTCAAGGAATTTACAATTGCCTTTAAAGCTAGCTATATGCCTGCCATGAGAACTTCTATTGTCCTGTATGGGAGTTCCAACCTCATCTTATTGTGTTACTGATTCATAAATTGAGCCAGGTTTCCCTCGCGCACATGATGATTGGGGTAAATGGGGAATAAAAGGCTGAGAAATTCCATTTTAACCAGAATGTAAACTGTACATTTCTTTAATGCTTCAGGGAGCACCATTACATAGAATACAATTGGATCTGTGACTCCTGGTGGTGTGTAAGAACATGGATTTTCCTGTCCCAGATATTTGGGGACCAAGGGATTTTAGAGAAGTTTGCTAAACAAGGGACTTGGGAGGGGAGGTTCTCTAAGATATATTTATTTTTTTATTGAAGTATAACCTACATCAAAGAAAATACACAAATGTTAAATATACAACCCCGGGGGAATTTTTGCATAACTAAACACTAGCTAACCACCACCCGGCTGGAGATACAGACATCTCCACCCACCCTCCACCCCCAAAGTTTCCACTTCCCAGACTATACTCCCTCTCAGAACCAGTATTCCGACTTGTCTTCATAGATTGGTTTTACTTGTCTTGAACTTCATATAAATGGATCTAGTGAATATGTACTCTTTTTTTTATTGTCTGTTCCTTTGCCCCCATGCTTATGCTTGTAGGTCCTCCATATCGATGTTAGCAGTAGTCCTCTCTTTTTATTGACATGTAGCATTCCATCGGAGGAAAATACTCCAACTTATTTGTGTGTTCTCTTGCTGATGGACATTTGGGTTGTTTGCACTTTGGAGTTATTATGGCTAAAGCTGCTGTGAGGGGTGCCTGGGTGGCTCAGTCGGTTAAGCATCTGCTTTCGGCTCAGGTCATGAACCCATGGTCCTGGCGTCAGGTTCCCCGCTGAGCCTGCTTCTCCCTCTCCTGCTCCCCCCAACTTGTGTGCACTCTCTCTCTCTCTCTGTGTCAAACAAATATATAAAATCTTTTAAAAAAATAAAGCTGCTATGAACAGTCTTGCACATGTCTTTTGGTGGGTGAGTGTGCTTTATGACTCTTGCTACACATCTAAGAGTCGAATCTGATGGTATTTTTCGATTCTAAAAATATTCCTAGATAAAGCACACTAAGTTTTTAAATCTGAATATGTGTACAGATCTTTATTAAAGAGAGATCTGTCTGCAGCCCATAGAATATGAATTTTTTTTCCAGAAAATGAATTTTTAATTGTGACGGGCCCCAGTCTGGAGAAGGCATAATGTTTTGTTTTTTGTTTTGTTTTAAAGATTTTTTTTAAGTTTTTTTTTATTATTTGACAGAGGAGACACAGCGAGAGAGGGAACACAAGCAGGGGGAGCGGGAGAGGGAGAAGCAGGGGGAGTGGGAGAGGGAGAGGCAGGGGGAGTGGGAGAGGGAGAGGCAGGCTCCCCTCATACAAGGAACAACATCACCATTGATGCTGCACAGAGAAAGAGATGAAGCCATGATGGGGGTTTGGTGTGTTTTGTTCCTCAAAGTTAATTGGCTAAAATTAATTGGTTAGAAGAATGCATACATGTGTATTCTTAGAATTGACCCTGGAAAGATGTTTCTTTTGAAAATGACAGCGGGGTGCCAATGGGACAACACGGTTGAGAGCCTTGAGGTCCTGCTGACCTGCTATCCGGGAAAGCACGGAGACACTGTGAAGGTGGAAATGACAGGCCTTGGTGGCTGATCGGATGAGGAGTGTGAAGGAGAGGCGCAAAGACCCCCCGGGGGTTTCCATCAGATGAGAATTGTTATGCTAAGAGAAATAAGAAAATCAAGAGAAAGAGCAGCATCGCATGTTTACTCACACTTTTGGGCTGATATGTAAAGAAAATATATCTTCTTTATTTCTCCATAAGCAATATGAATTTTCACTTGAGACCTCACCTTCAGGGTAACAGGAAAGTTCCCTTGAGCTTTAAGCTTGTCGGAGAGTGGCATCTCCGTCTCTTTTGGATGATTCGCTCTCTTGAACAAATGCTCAGCTTCCATCCTCCACCCGCTAGCTGGCTTTTCTCCAAGAGGCATCTAGATACGGGGTGATGGAATTGGTGGGGTTATCAGGGGTCATGGTGATCTCATGGAGGTAAAGTTGATTATAAAGTGTATAATCATGTAAATTATAGAAGGAATGGTTTGTTTATTTAAAAGAACAAAAAGGCAAAGATAGCCAGGAAACCCCTGAAAAAGAACAATAGGAAAGGGTAAAACAGGAAAATGCTGTAAAACCTCCATAAATAAACCAGTGTGGTATTGGCAAATCAGTAGACACACAGACGGAGAAACAGACTAGAATATCTAGAGAAAGATCCAATTGCAAAAGGAAACTTGGTGTATAATAAAGGAGGCATCTCAAATCAGTGGGGGAAAGCCAGTCATTTTAATAAGTGGTTTTAAGATACTAGGATAGCCTTGTGGAAAAAGATAAAAGTAGATTCATTCTCCACATGGTACACATAAATTCCAAATGGATAAGAGACTTCAATGTGAAAAATTGAGCCCCACAACTGCTAGAAGAAAATGTGGGTGAATTCTTGTGTAATGAATGCACTGAGCAAACTTCCCTAAGGTTTTAAATCCAGAAGCAATAAGAGAAGAGATTTATAAATCTGACTACATTAAAAAAAAAAAAGCTCACATGGCAAGAAATCCCATAAGCAAAGTATAACAGCCTGGGGGGGGGGAATTATAGACAAAATGTTATTTTTCCTAATATATAAATAGTTTCTAAATTAAAGAAGAAAAAGACCACAAATCTATAGAAACAAGGACTAGAAAAATGAATAGACAAGTCACAGAAAATGAAATCCAAACAGCCCTTAACTGTATTCTCAACCTTGCCTACAATAAGAAGAATGCAAAATAAGGTTCATGGAGATACCATGCCTCTCACTTAGCAGGTTGACAAAAGCCAAAACGTTTGACAACACATTCTGTTGGCCTCGCTCTGGGAAAATGGGCATTCCTATACATTCCTGCTGGGAATGCAAAATGGTGTAATTCCTGTGGAGGGAAATTTGGCAATATCTAGCATAATTACATATGCATCTATTCACTGGCCTGGACTTCCCACTTCTGGTAGCTATTCCAAAGATAGTGTAGCAAAAATAAGAAAAGATGCGTGTACAAGGCGGGCTATTCAGCACCATGTAACGAAGGATTGGCAGCAAACCAACTGTCCCTCAATAGGGGCAGCTTGAATTACTCACATTTTCAAAGAGGAGAGGTATGTAACAGAAAATAAAAGGAACGGGGCGCCTGGGTGGCTCAGTCGTTAAGCGTCTGCCTTCGGCTCAGGTCATGGTCCCAGGGTCCCGGGATCGAGCCCCGCATCGGGCTCCCTGCTCGGTGGGGAGCCTGCTTCTCCCTCTCCCGCTCCCTCTGCTTGTGTTCCCTCTTTCGCTGTGTCTCTCTCTCTGTCAAATAAATAAATAAAATCTTTAAAAAAAGAAAAGAAAAGGAACAATAAATACTTCCATATACTAGTACTGCATAGTTATTTCCAGATTATATCAATAAGTGGAAAGTACAAGTGAAGAAATGTTAATATACCATTTATTTGATAAAGGGGAGGAATATGAATCTATATAAATATACACACACACACATATTTTTCTTTTTTCTTTCTTTCTTTCTTTCTTTTAAAGATTTTATTTATTTATTTGATAGAGAGAGACACAGCAAGAGAGGGAACACAAGCAGGGAGAGAGGGAGAGGGACAAGCAGGCTTCCCGCGGAGCAGGGAGCCCGATGCAGGGCTCGATCCCAGGACCCTGGGATCATGATCTGAGCCGAAGGCAGATGCTTAACCACTGAGCCACCCAGGCATCCCCATATTTTTCTATAGATGTATATAAACTTGTATTTTTAAAAATGGAACAAGAAACCATAAAGGAGGAAAGAGATTACCGACAGGGAAAAAAGAGAATAGGGTTGAGAGAATAGGTTTAGAAAGCTAGACTTCTCTGACTGTAACTTGTCTGGTAGATTTGATTTTGAAACCAGGTAAATATATATTTTTTAAGCTTATTTATCTTTCTTAGTAATCTCTACACCCAATGTGGGGCTCGAACCCACAACCTGAGATCAAGAGTCGCATGCTCTACCGACTGAGCCAGCCAGGTGCCCCTGAAATCAAGTAAATATTTTGTACAATTATAAAAAAGTTAAATTTACAAAGGAAAAAAATCCCTAAAAATTGAAAGCAACTACACAAGCAGACCGAACAGTATATGGAGCTGTGGCATAATGCACAGAAGTGAGATATTTCAAGGGACTTTAATTCAGAGTAATTTGATTCTATCCAGGGTCAGATAGATCCTGAAGACAAAGAGAAGTACTCCCCCCCCCCGCCAAAACACAAAAGGCAGAAACAAAACCTGTTTTCAGTAATCCTATTGATGATGGTGTTGGTATTATTAGAGATTGTTGTATGTGGATTGTGAGATGAAGCAAACCACTAATTATAGTGGGATCATTGAGAAAAAGAGAGAGATAGATTAAGATTACAAAACAATATCAAGTAAGAAACACTGTGCTCCTGAATTTAATTTGGATGTATAAATATGAGTTCATCATGTATTTTATCTTTTTAGAATCTATTTCTTAGTTCTATCCACTGAAAACCCCTAAAAACAATGATCATTCCACAAAGAGCAGGTTCACCTTGCACCTAATCCCATTTCCTACTAACAGGAACCAGGGGGAGAACTCATTTATCCAGCCTTTCCTGGATAAATGTACTTCATCATAAGCAGATAGTTGATGAGGGGACGTTTTCGTTTAAAGAAGTAATCTAGCTAATAAATGAAGAAGGAATGAAAGGATGTCATAATTTTGCAACAACTAATTAGTTGTTTTAGGCAATGATCACCAACCCCTGTTAACATCACTAAAAGAGTATGTCTCTTTGCCAAAAAGTCCAATCTGAATCTGAACAAGCACTAGATTTAACCGCCCACTTAGAGGAAATACACAGGACTGAGGAGCATGTTAAATCACCTCTTCAGGGGATGATCAGCAAAACCAGAGGCTTCGGGTTTCTTCAACAAATAAACCACAAGGAGAAAAAAATATGATGGGAGGGAACCAACAGATTTTTAAAAAATAGGAGACTTATGAACCAATTGCAGTGTATGGGTCTTAATTGGACCATGGGTCAAACAAATTGTAAAACGATTAAGGACAATCAGGAAAATTTGCTTAGGCTGAGAGCAGTTGTCCTGCTCTAACCTACTTAATCACTCCTGGACTTGAGACTGAGCTCTGTTGGCAATCCCCCAGCACCGTGAGCTTCAGTTTCCCCATTTCCAGAATGACTTAGAAATTATTACTTAGATCAAAGGCCTGCTGTTATAATCAAACCTGGTCATTCATGTGTTTTACGTTTGAGCACAGTGCTCAGAAAAATGTTAACTATTATAATTTATTTATTCCACAAAATCATCAAACAACTACAGCGTACCAGGCTGGGATACACAGTGGCAAGTAAAACTACATGGCATACTTGTCTTCAGGACACTCTTGTTAATGCCACCAGGGGACTAATATATGCAATGGGTGGAAGTTTCCATCTGAGAAATGGCAGAGACTCTGTTCTGGGGTACTTGACTGTAGAGCCTTAGTAAAAGGCATCTAGGGGAGAAAGCCAGAATGGTACTTCATTTTTGTATCAGGAAGCATAACTACCAGGCGATAGACCAGTGTGGTCAGCTCTGGAAGACAAAATCAGAACATTGCTCCGTGAATGTGGAATCAGGGTCAATAAATTCCTGTCCACCCAGAACCTTGGGACATGACCTTGTTGCAAAATGGAGCATTCACAGATGCACTTAGTTAAGTTAAAATGAGGTCATACTGGATTAGGGTGGGCCCCAAATCCAAAGTTGGGTCTTGATAAGAAGAGGTCACACAGATGGACAGAAGAGAAACAGAGGCAGACTGGAGGGACACAGTTCCGAGCCAAGGAAGACCTGAAACCACCGGAAACTGGAAGAGAAAGGAAGGAGTCTCCTCCCGTGGAAGCGAAACTCCACTAACACTTGGATTTCTGACTTCTAGCCTCTAGAACTTCGGGAGAATACATTGTTAAGCCCCACCGTGTGGGGTCATTTCTTAGGGCAGCCACAGGAAACGAATACACAGAGCAGGGCAAATCGGTTTGGTGCAAATGGCCTGTGGTTTCTGTTCTGGAAGCCCACCTAGTCAGCTTCATTATGTGGCTCTACCTGCCAAAGCCACCTTACTCCTCCTTATGAGTACCTTCTCCCTGCACAGAGCTGGGGCTTTACCGACCTTTTCTGAGGACTTGGGGCTGACCCATCCCTCCTGCTCTTTCTTCTTTTCTTACACAGTTCAGTACAATTGATGTGCTTTCACTAAATCTCCAGTCAGGCATTCCCAGAACAGACCATCTGGAGTTCTCAGATAGGAACTTTTGCAACTGCACTTAGATTCTTCTTTATTTCACCCAGAATTCTGGGGGTTCCTGCTCATTTCCTCTTGTGCCAGTCCCGAGGCATCAGCGTAGGATGGGGGTCCTTCAGAAGGGGAGGGGTTCTGGAGAGAGTGCCGAGGTGGAGTCAGGACAAGATAACTGGAGAACAAGGACTCTGTCATCCCTCTGTCTTGCTTACAAGATGAATGTTGGTGAAGAGACTTAGCCACACTCTTGTAGGAAGACAGGAACTCCATCAGTTTCTTTTCTCCCCCTTCTGATGCCTCCCCACATTCTGTGTCATTTAGATTTAAAAATAAATTTTGTCCCAATAAATAGCTGAAAGAAACAGGAGCTCTTTCCCTGGCTGCATTCCACACCCCCCCACAACCCCCCCCCCCCCCCGCCCCCCCCCCCTCCGCCACGCCAGAGCTCTAACTTGCTGCCAACACTCTCCTGGGCAGGAGGTATGGCCCTTGATGGACCGCTGTCCTGGTCAACCTGGTGTGAGACTTATTCCTGTTTGTGCTGGTCTTCCTTCTTTAAGTTGCCAGCCCCAAGGGTCAAAGACTAAATTATATTAATATTTGTAGTCCCAGGATAGCGCTTTGCCCACAGCAAGCACTCAGGAAATGGCTTACGTGGAATGAGAGCTACTTTTTTTTTTTTTTTTTGAGAACTACTTTTAATGCACTTATTTTTTAGTATTTAGCTCTTAACACCATTAGTTAAAACCTTTTGTTTACTGATGACCCATGGGATGTGCTCAAAACAAACTTGGTTTTCTCTCCCATTGTCCTTTTCAATGTATTCTTTGGTAATTGTCCTTGGCCTTGGATGGGAAATTGCACAGACCCTTGACCTCTCTGCTGACTCTTAGATTAAAGACTGCTCTCTGGTCACTATAGGTTCTCAGAAATGGAGAATGCTCAGCCTAACATGTTAATCAAATGCTTCAGCCTCCGCTCAGAGTGAAGCTTCCCCCTCTGCACTCCCAGCCCCATGCTAAAGTGGATAGGGAGCCTGCTTTTAGGGGAGGGTGTGTGGCCTCTGATTTCAGTTACATCAAGGAAGAGGAGGAGGGCGGAGGAGAGGTCCTTACTGGGCAGCGCTGGCTTAGCCGGGTGCAGAGCTATGCTCCGCTCCCGAGGAGGCTGAGAGGTTAGAGGGAAGGGCCGCTGACTGCTGAGATCCGGCTGGCCTCTAGAAGGAAGCCCTGTGCCTTGCAGCGCGTAACTGGTGCTGAATCCAAGTGCGCCGGCGCCACCCTGCTGGGCCCCCACGGCAGAGCAGAGGGAGGCCGAGAAGAGCGGCAGGAAGAGACTGTCGGCCTCCTCGCCGGCCTTCCGCGGGCCCTGCGGGCAGCGCTCTCATTGCCTGCTCTCTCTAAGGGCTGGGCAGGAGGGTGAGGGGAGCCAGGCATTCACCTCGGGCACAAAACCTAAGCGAAAACTCAGCAGCCAGGATAGATGATCTCCTAATGCAATTTGTTAAAAAGTCAAAATGAATGGAGAAAAATCCATGATGAACAAAATGTTGCTAATATTTCCTTTGCCCCAGGCTCCAGTGTGGTTAGCAGAGCTTTTACTGAGCCTGTCTTCATTTAAAATTTTGATATGTTGCTCATCCTGGATTTTCTTCATTGATTTTGAGCTTTAGAGTTATTGCATTAAAATAGTGTCCATCTTAAATTGCATTCAGCTGTGCACATAAACACAGATACACGAGTATAGATTTTTAAAAAATGGCCCTCTGTAGTCCAGTTAGCAATAACGTTCTGGTTTCGGTGTCCTGGTTTTGGTATTGCACCGTGGCTATTTATACATCAGCCTTGGGTGAACACCCTTGTTTACAACTCCCCGTGAGCCTATCATGATTTAAAAGTTAACAATTGGAAGACAATTATTTGTATAAATATATTTTTTTGGCACCCAGTTCAGCCTGGAGCCTAAGAGAGGTCCTCACTTGCCTCCTCCAGTCCCGGCCCGGCTTCTGCTGCTCTCAAAGTGATTGATGGGGAACATCGACCCAGACTCTCCTCTCAGCGAACTCACCAAAGCGTCACCCTTCCCTCTGGGCTGGCCGTGCAGCCTGTGGCCCACAGACACACCCACCTGCCCCGACTGCCCTGCGGATCCTGGGCTCCGACTCTACTCTCCTCCCCCTGCCTGCGCCTCGTCTCTCAGTCAACATCCCGTGTGCGCTGTGCAGTCGGGAGCACCAATGGGATGAGCTTTTCTTTCTTGTTCTTTGATCAGTCCCGATTGCTCCTGGTATGACTAAGTAATGTCCTGTCCCATTCTCGATTTAGTCACGTCAGGGTCTATAGCTTTAACAGGTGCCCGGATGACTGCAATGTGGAAGCCTAAGGAGAGAACGTTGCTCTCTACCAGTTTTTGACTTGGTGTGAGTGTTAGAATCGTCTAACCAACATCACCTGTGAACGTTATTGGACATACCAATTCTCAGGACCCAGCCTGGACCCACGAAGCAGAAACCCTGGGGGTGGCCCAGCAATCTGTGCTTGATAAGCCCTACAGATGCTTTTGATGCATGCTAGTGTTCTAGAACCACTGTTGTTAAAAATATACAGGTTGCTGGACCCCCCCCCCCCCCGAGATTCTGATTTCACTGGTCTGAGTTAAGAGATCTGATACTTTGAGAAAGTTCCTCAGGTAATTCCGGTGAGTACTAGGGTGGAGGGGGGACAGCTACCACGCAGCTGTATCTCTGTTCCTGGTTCTCCAGCAGCATTTTTCTCTGGGGGTTTCAGAGAAACCAAAGTTCTTCCCTTAAGAGGAAAGAAAATGCTTTCATGACAATGCCATTCTAAGCACCTTAGCTTCCAGGGAGGCTCTTTGAATTTGTGTGGATTTTAGTTTCGCATATTCCTTTTCTTTCTCCTCTGAACTCCTGCAAGGTGACAAAAACCTCACAAATGTAAAAGAACAATTGTTCTCAACCTGGCCTGGAAAAGATATAGTTCATGTTGATCTAATTCACATCTCCTGAGAATACCATTTATTCCTGACAAAATGCTTAAAAAATTTTCTCATTAAATGTAGGAAGATTAAGTCATGTTCTCAGAAACCAATCACCCACTCAGCCTGTCAGTCACATGTCTAGTGATCTTTAACCAAACACTGACCTTTCTGAATCTGGCCTAATGTGATTATCAACATTTTCTCACCCAATAGTATAACCCTACCAAATGTGAACCATGGCTGCCAAACAGCTTCCCTCTTCTAACAAGATTATAAGAAAACTTTTACATGTACTTATTACTTAGTCTGAAAAGTTTTCTAATACAAACTATGTAAACATGGCAGTCACTAAACACAATTTCATGCAGTGCAAACAACACAGTAAGTATAAATAGGAATGAGAGTGCTCCACACAGTTCTACTCCCCAAACATAAACAATCCTGGGGCAGTGTGTGTACTTTGGGCCATTTCCTATTGTTAAAAAACAAAATTACAATGAGTACATTTGAAGCTAATTGGCTTTTTCCAGCCATTCATGAATCAAGCAGTATCCCATCTGGCAAGTAGTGAGGAGCTCCTGAGGTACACAAAATAGGTTTTTCTAGGAAAGAGGGTGGGGCAAAGAGTTAAGGGCAAAATAAAAGAAAGGATTGTTTCAGGCAAAGTCATCTTCCCTTAGGGGGAAGTCTTAGGTTACCTCATTTTCCTTTGGGGGGATGGAGAGAGCCCATGTGACAGATTATCTCACTGGTACTGAAAATTCCAAATTGACTGGTTTAAAATTCCATTCCTGGAGTGGTTGAAAGTGCGATTAGGTCTTGGTTTGCTGTTCTGGGGTCAAGTGACTCTACCTTGGCCTATAGTTGTGGTTGTGGTGGTGGTGGTGGTGGTTGTTAACACTATTCACTCATTCATTCATGAATATCCAATATTTATTGATCACCTATATTGTCTCAAGCTGCGTGCAGGGGATACAATTGTGAATGAGACCATTTATCTCATGGATCTGTTAAAAAGAAAACCACAGGCCTCAAATGGCATTGTAATCTGGGCCCAAGGGTGCAGGGCACCTGGCTGTGGGGGTCCCAAACAGAAGGTTCGGCCACTCACCTCTGACAAAATCCAAAGGCAGAGAGATGAGTGGTGATGAAAACAGAAAGGAATTTATTTCCGTGTGGCCAGCCCTGGAGGGACAGTGGACTAATGTCTCAAGGACTGTCTCCAAAGTGCTGAAAATCCTTCCAGGCTTACATGAGGAGAATGTGGGGCAAACGTCAGTGGGTACGTGCAGGTGGCCAGTAAAGGTCAGGTTGGTTGATCCTTGTCTTGGCTTTAATTGCACGTTGTCTAACTGTTGTCAGGGCAATTGTTATTGCTTGAGGGGTAGTCTCGGTCCCCATCATGGGATGCTTTGTCTGAGTTACGAGAGAAGCTGGAGAGAAGAACATCAGTTACAAAGTACAGACCGAGGTCAGAATGGAGGCGGTGGAAGTGATCTTTCAGCCTCATTTAGACTGACTCACCAAACCAGGGCTTAATACCCAACCTAACTGCACGTTTAAACTCCTCCAGGAAGGTAGTCAGGAATTTTCGGCCTCAATGAGGTCATCTGTCACATGGGCCCCTCCCCACCCCCCAAGAGAAGATGAGGTAATGCGCATGATAGGACTCCCTGCTTTTTCCCCTAAGAGAAAGTGAACTTGCCTAAAAACTTTCTTTTCTTCTGCTTATTACCTCCTTGCCCCACACTCCTTCCTATAAAAACCTTCTGTTTTGTCCAGCTCCTCAGGAGCTCCCCTCTATTTGCTAGATGGGATGTTGCCCGATTCATGAACTGCTTGAAAAAGCCAAATCGATCTTCAAATGTACTCAGTTGAATTTTGTTGTTGTTTTTGTTGTTTTAACATCTCTTACATAAATATAAATACAACCTCTCATACACAATTAGTTGAGTTCTTAATAAAGAAACTAATTCCTGTCTCAGCTTTCTTTTCCTGTGGATTCACCAAGGAAAAGCCAAAAAAGCCTCCTCTACCTGCTCCGATGGAGGAGGAAGTCTCCAGGCCCCAAGCAGATGAACGGCCTGGCTCGGGGGAGGGATTTGGGAGGGTGGGAATTGGGAAGGGAGAGTCCTCCACTCTGAGAGAAGGGAGCAGCCCTGAGGCCACTGGACGTAACAGCACTCCCTGGGGGCCTGATTTCAAGATGGCCCTGGGGAAGGCAGAATACTAGGTGTGTCCATTGGGGGGCCTGTACAAGGTCCCCCTGCCCCAGCTGGCCATCAGAGCCACTGACCTTTGAATTGGACAGCTAGAGGTTGAGTGCTGGATGCATGGCTGGGTGGAATCAAGGCTAGAGCTACTTCTCAAATCCTCTGGACTGATAAATGCCCCAGGACTCCCGCATGGCCTCGAGGCAGTAAATATGGACACTGTGTATCCTTTCATTCTGGTCAGTGGAGACTGGGAGCCAGAGGTAGTGTGATTTAGGAAAATAAAACATAACATTTTCTGCATCTGAGTGGTGTGAAGCAAATTTATATCCATCACACACACACACCACACAGGTGTATACACTCATTTGTGCTTATAACATTCCTCAGTTTCATTTATTAACTCTTCATTCTGCATTAGCATTCTTTTTACAGAGAATATAACTGGCCCCATAGCCTTTTCTTGCCAACGATAAGGCTCATCACTAATTAAGTTGGAACTATGCAGCCAGCCCTTAGTAAGAATGTTGCAGTGGTTTTCTCGAAAATGAGCTGATCTTAGGCTGTTTACAAAGCCTGGACTGCCTGGCAATGTTTATGGCTGTGAGAAGCAGCTTCGTGTGGCCAAAAAGCTTGTTGAAGATGTAAATTTCCACAGAGCACCCCCAGGGTTCCCTTTGGGGGCTGCAGGGTCACTAAGGGGGTGGAGGGGTAGGGGGGATTGAGCTATCCCTTCCTCAATTAAAGCAATTCTGCTTTTAAAAAGATAAAACAAACAAAAGACAAAGCAGTGTTATTGGGGTATAATTTACAACGATGAATTCTACCCATTTTAAGTGTGAAACTCAATGAGGTTTTGT
The DNA here is from genome assembly GCF_011800145.1 of Mirounga leonina. NCBI lineage: Eukaryota > Metazoa > Chordata > Mammalia > Carnivora > Phocidae > Mirounga > Mirounga leonina. Next base: position 1,988,713 of record NW_023270320.1, read on the forward strand.
GTTTTTTTTAAGATTTTATTTATTTATTTGACAGAGAGAGACACAGTGAGAGAGGGAACACAAGCAGGGGGAGTGGGAGAGGGAGAAGCAGGCTTCCTGTGGAGCAGGGAGCACGATGCAGGGCTCTATCCCAGGGCCCCAGGATCATGACCTGAGCCGAAGGCAGACGCTTAATGACTGAGCCACCCAGGCACCCCGAAACTCAATGAATTTTGACAAATAATGTACATCACCACCACAATCAACATACAGAACCATTTCCAATGTCCCCAAAATGGACCAAGTTTCCCTCAGTCACTTTGCAATAAGCACTCTGGCCCTTGCACCAGGCGACCACTGATCTGCTTTCTGTCTGTCTGTCTCCCTTTTTTAGATTTACTTATTTATTTGAGAGAGAGAGAGCACAAGCAGGGGGAGAGGCAGGCATAGGGAGAGGGAGAAGCAGACTCCCTGCTGAGCAGAAGGCCCCAGGTGGGACTCCCAGGACCCCAGGATCACGACCTAAGCCGAAGGCAGATGCTTAACCAACTGAACCATCCAGGCGTCCCAAGCATATGGCTTCTAAAGAAGAAAGAAAAAAGGAAGGAAGGAGGGAAGGAAGGAATCAAGGCAGGAGGGAGGGAGGGAGGAAGCCACCAGTGAAATAGAAAAAGCTTGGTCTTTGGAGGCAAGACAGAGCTGGGCTTGAAAAGGCTGGTTCTGCTTCTGGTTACGCCAGCTGAGAAATGACTACACCTTTCCACGTGTCAGTTCTCTTATTTGTAAAATGAGGACCCTAGCACATGGGGTTATCACCTACGTAAAGGGCATAGCTGGTGCTCCCAAATGGTATTTGTCTCCCGTCTTTGTGCCTAGGAAAGAAGGATCAGCTGAAAGAGCTCTCTGGCCCCGGTTAGCTCAGCAGACCAGCTGTACATGAGTAATTTCTAATCAGTGTCACTCTGAAGCTGCCTGGGAGTTTGGATGATTCAGCCCAAGTGTATAACGTCTGGTGCAAACTGTGTTCCGTGGACTTTTGGTCATTTCGAATCATGCTTGAAATAACTCTTTTTGAATTGATTGACTATTCAAAACCCTAAAGTATCCTTGGTTATCTTTAGCTTTGTATGGGCATGTTAGATAAAATGAAGAGAATCTGAATTTGCCACTGGGTTAGTAATGGAAAGTTCTCACCAGCTAACTGCTAGGATGGTTCTAGAGAAATAGGCTCATGAGATGCTGGGGCAAAGTTAATGAGCTTCACAGTAGAGCTGCCTATGCTGGGAAAGGCAGCAGCTTTGTCCAAGCCCTCTGTCACAGATTCTAAAGGCCTGTACTGTCAAATATCACTCTGTGGGAGTCAGAGAAAATGAGCTGCTGAAACATGCAGTCACTTAAAAAATAACCACCTGAAGCACCCGGAGAAACAAAAGAGCTCAGGAAGGTCGTGTCATATCTAAGGAGCACAGAGACCTAGGCCAGAAGTGAAGAGATGGGAGTCTTGTGATTGTCCTGCCTCTGGTTCTTGCAAATCCCTTTGGGGGTTTGGTTTCTTCATCTGTAATGAAGGGGTCGGACTAAGGTTGCTTTGAGCTCTGACATCCTATAATTTTGTGATACTGACTAATCCATGGATGTTAGGTGCTGGGAACTTGGCTACCAGATCAAGTTTCTGATGCTCACCAAGTCCCGTATGAGGTAACTCTCATAAAAGTAGAAGCTGGGAAGATTTGTGAGGCAAAAAGACAAAAGTATTTGAAACTGGGGCCCGGAGTGAGGGAGGCGGATGGAAATAGTTAGTTCAGTTTTTGACACGCTGTGTTCCAGGTAAGAGCAAGGCATTATCATATACATTTTTTAAAAAATATTTTATTCATTTATTTGAAATAGAGAGAGAGCACAAGTAGGGAGCAGAGGGAGAGGGAGAAGCAGACTCCCTGCTGAGCGAGGAGCCCGATGGAGGGCTCAATCTCAGGACCCGGAGATCATGACCTGAGCCGAAGGCAGATGCTTAACGGACTGAGCCACCCTGGAGCCCCACCATATACATTCTTGACGGCACCTGGAATATAAGGCTGGAGCTTAGATGGAGAAGTGACAGCTGGAGAAGTAGAGTGTGGGTCGTTAGCAAATCAGTTCCAGCAGATATTTTCTTGAGTGCCTAGTAGTGCAAACATTCATCCATGTAATAATCAACAAACATTTGTTTAACATCTGTGTAACATTTTGTGTCAAGTACCACACTATATGTTGTGGAAGAATCAAAAAGAAAGGAGTTTTCAGGACTTGTTTTCAGGAATTTGCAGTACAAGTAGCACTTGGATAAGACAAGGAATATGCTACAGGACAGCATAAGATGAAGTGTCAAAGAGAAACACTGTGTTTGGGGATACAAAGGAAGACACGTGGGATTGGGCCCCCAGGGAGGCTGCTTGAAGAAAGCGGCATTTGGAATAGGCTTTGAAGAAAGACTAGGATTTGGCTGGTGGGTATGGGGGCTGGGAAGGGCATTCCAGGGAGAAGAAAAAGTACAAGCGGATCTTATCACATGGACTAGCAAGGTTTGGACCGTCTCTGGTCCTAGCAAGAAGCCTGGCTGGAATGTGAACACCGGCTATATATACAGAACAGTGGGAATTTAGCTTTGGGTAGATGGAGGTTGTACCGTGGAATGCTGATGGTGAAGAGCTTCCTTGCTTTGGTAGGTTGTAGAAGGGTGCCAGGCCCCCTGCTTTGAGTAGGCCCATGTGGTAATCTTAGTTTGGCCTTAACAGGATTTATCTGGCTGTGCTGGGTAAGACGGATGGAGTTTGAGATAAGAGCCAGGTGAATTTCTAAGTTCTAAGATGGGATGAGCCCAGGGGGAAAGGCTGAAGGGAGCGAGAGAGTGAAAGTCTGGGCTTAAGCTTTAAAGACACTCAAAGTGGCAAGGCGAAGGTAGAAGGCAAAGCAGCCAGAAGCTGGAGAAGCCCACTTGAGTGTCCCTGGGCCCAGAAACAAGCCATTGAGGAGGAGAGGCAGATGGGAACTCTTGTGGTCTGCAAAGCCTTCGATGTGTCCCATCAGATTCAGCAGAACGTAGACGGCCCAGTGGGAAGAGCTTTGTGGGCGGATTCAGGGATCGGACTCATCTCGGAGACCTCAGTCTTTCATCTGTAAAATGGAGAGTTTATTAGGAAGGTCGGCGAGTTAAAGTATAATATAAAATATAGGTGCTTAATTCCTACCAGCCGAGTCAGAATAATTCTAACAGCTTCAGAAATGCACGGAATCTGTTCTACACAAAATCAAGTCGTGCCTTCGGTGATCTCACCAGGCTAGCAAAACACAGCGCAACAGTCCCCCCCAAACAGGGTCATAACACAGTTGTACCATACCGAACCGTCCCCGAGAAAGCAGCCAGGTGGTTGGAATCTAAAAGAAGGGAAGATTTTGATTTCGAACCAGAGTGAATTTTATTCTGAAACCAGGAGTGTAGGCTTTCTGACCTTTCCTATCCCTTAATCTCCTATTTTATATTCCAAATGCAATTTTCCCGATCCACAAAACATTGTGCCCTTTCCACAGTCTCCTTGCCCTGACATGGTGAGAAAAGGGAGAAGCCCAGTAATGATGAGCTGATGTTTGCAAAGGGCTTTGGAAGTCGTGCCTGGAACATGCTACACAAACACAGGATATTACTTCTGAGCCGGTGCCAAGAGAAGGGAGAGGCGGGGAGCAGGGCTCGCCCAGTGTTCTGGCCCGCAGCGGGGGCCGGGCAGCGAGCAGGAAATGACCCGCAACTTCCCAGAGCTCGGGAGACAGGGCCGGGCAGTGGGGGGCTGAGGTTCCAAACTTTCTCGGTCAAGGAGCTGCCCACGTTTCCAAGACTGTATTGGAGGGAAGCAAAGCCCCCGTGGCGATTCAGTTATAAAGATGAAGACATTTTTGCAAATAAATTGTTGGCTAGAAGGCTTGCAGGAGGTAAGCCGGGATCCTGGCAGTGCATACTCTCCTACTGGGAGTCCTGTGTATGCAAACTTCCTTCAGAGAGTCTCTGAGTCGATCCCGACAGGCACCTTAGGGAGAGCCAGACCTTCTGTCTCCGTGCCCACGCTGATTTTGACTTTGGAGTTCGCGAGCCACCCAAAGAACCACAGTCTGCTGCTCACCTCCCAGAACTCTCTGACTCTGGGGCAAAAGCAGCATATCCCTTCCAGTTCTTTCAACAGTTCTCCTGGGGGCAGCAGAAAGACCCACCCGCCTCAGCAACCCACCCCGGCACCCCCAAGTTAAGTCTCCAATGGCTCCATACCCCTCTAGTTGTAGAAGTTTGAGGTTTGGGAATTTTTTTTTTTAAAGTGATTTATCTAGGCTAAGGGCTACCAGTGGAGCCTTCTCTTTCCACAGCTCTTATGGGAGTTATTTCAAAAAAGATTCAAAATGGATTTACTCCCATTCCGCCAATGCTTTTTGAGGACCTACTTGCAAGCAAAACGCCATACCAGGTGTCATGAGAAGGATACAAAGTGAAGATGATCTTGGCGATGCTTGTAATCTAGTAAAGGAGGCCAACACATACATAAATTGCAAGCATCAGGCAGACAACAGTCATACAAGAACATGGAGGATAACAAGGGTTTTTTTCCTCTAAGGAGGGCCAAGAGACTTTGACACAGGTTGGTATTGTCTTGGCCCTTAGAGGAAGAATAGTGCCTCAGCAAGTGCCCTCGGGTGTGGGAGGGGCATTCCATCTGAGCCGAGCCCCAAAGAGGGAAAATGTAGGAGATAGTGACCATTTAGGTGTGGTTGCAGTGGTCCTAAGGGGGAGGCTGTGGTGGGAGGTAGGCACAGAAGATCAGCAGCTTCAGATAACAGGCTGAGGGGTTTGGATTTACTTCTTTGTGAGTGAGGGGACGTTGAGTGTTTTTTGAGATGTGAATAATGCTCTTAGATTGAGTCTGCGAGGAGCAGGGAGGCCGGTTAGGAGGCTATTACAAGAGTCCGGGAGAGAGGAGATGAGCTCTAAACCACGGGGATTGAAGTCCTAGGGTTCCCAATCATTCCTCATTCTTCTCAGGTGAGTCTCAGGGAGCCAACGGTGTTAAAGTGGAGATACACTTGCCCTGACCATGCCGGGAGAAATGCCGGACCCAAGCGCCATCCAGGCGACACCCATGTGGGGTGACTGAGGCACATTTCACAGATACACGTTCCACTGGAACAACCTGGGGTCTGCAGTCAGAACCCTTCTTACTAGATGCCTCAGTGAAGGGGAAGAAGAAGACCAGAGAATGAAGTCAGACCAATGTGGGGTGGCGTAAGTTACCAACACTCTACAAGCCCATTAGGTTTAATCATTGTTTATTATGTGCTGTGCTGGTTATTCTCTATTTGCTCTTCCCAGCCCCCTCTCAGATCAGCCCTGCTCTGTGTTCAGGTGGGCTGCCTAACCAGCCGCCCCCGCCCTCTGCCTTAAAGTTGGGCTTGACCTGCTGCTAAGGAATCAAACCTCAGACACCATCCCTTAATGGTTCCCTTCACTCTGCCCTCACTCTGCACCTGGTCCCACCACGAACTCTTCGAGGAGCCATTGATTCTAGTCAGTGTGCCATGTGTGTCCTGCCAGGACCCTGACAGAGGCACTATCAATCCTCTCCGTGTGCTGTGAATCCTCACGACAGCCCTGGGAGGTATTAGCGCCATTTTGTAGATAAGGAAGATGAGCACAGAGAGGCTAAAAGACGAGCCATGGCACAAACAGTAATGCTCATTAATTATAATGCTCCCACGTTTCCATCTGGTGCTCAGCAGTAAGGAAGGCTAAGGGGACGTGTTCTGGATAGAAGCATTGGCTGGACACGCAGGAGAGGGGGTGGGCTTCCTGAGCACCGTCTTTCTCTGCCAGGGCAACGGTGGACCATTCCAGTTGGGAGGCGCTGGCTGTGAGCAGCCGGTACCACCACTGTCTGGAAGATGGCTTCCTTGGACCCACAGCCAACCTGGCCTGAGTGCAGAATAAACTTGGGTAGGTCAAGCCAAGAAATGTGTTGCTTCATGACCCATTCTAAGCGATGCTTTTCTAAGGTCACTTAACAGTAAATGAATGGCAGGACCAGGTTATAGGCAGGAGACAGGACAGCTCCATGTCCTGTCCTAGGCACAAGAAATTAATTAGGAGGAAGAAGAAAAACACACAGTGCTAGGTCAAATGAAACCAGAGCCTGGGGCATTTTCTCTTGCTCATTTTGTCCACAGCTGTTCTACCCATACTCACATCACCACCCATAAAATTAGGAACATACGTTTCTCAAGTGCTTAACATGTGCCAAGAAATGTGTTAAAGGCTTTGCTTTATCTTACTCAGTCCTCGTATGAGATATACTCTAATATTATCCACATCTGTCATTTGAGGGAGCTGAGCTCAGAGAGGTTAGATAATTGTGTAAGTCCGCATCGGTGGTAAGAGTCAGCACTGGGATTTTTACCCAGACCGTGTGACATCAAAGCAGAACTATTACTTTCTACTGCCTCCCAAGATTATTGCCAATGCTGACAGAGGACAGGTGGTAGGAAGATGGCAAACACACACGAACAAACACACACACGAGTTGAATCATTTAGGATGGAAGGGAGCAGATCCAATGAACCACATGTGTTGAAACGTTTCCCCAAGGCCCTGCCACAGCATCTAAGCACGTGCTCTCCCCAGTCGAGATAAAAGTTTTCCATCAGATAATTTAGAGCTGTTCTAAAGAACCCTACTGCCGCTCCTACCACGGAAGCAGTTTCTGTTGGGCAAAGTCAATGGGTCAGGTTTGGGGACGTAGCTGTTTAAGGAAATGTGTCCTATAGAAATTGAGAGGGGTGTTCACCAAGGTAACCATCTATGCCCAGGCAACCACAGGGTCTTAGCTGTATGGGGACAATCATGCGTCAGCAACTCTAAGAGCCGCCATGCAAATCATTCTTCTAGAAGACAATTACATTTGGCTAAGAGTGGGTCTGGCCTGGTTCTCGTCAGGCAGCGAGATGCCAATGCACATGTAATAGGGATATCAAACATCCCAGGGGTTTCTGAGCCACCCAAGACCCCCCATTCTCTTACTTAGCAACCTCATTTTTCCTCTATGATCCTGTATATTTCTTAACCAGTCTTCCATTTGGCTCATATAATTACTCTAATGCCAGGAAGGAATTCATGTTAGGGCAACGAGGACAGATAATCTTTTAAAATGAAATTATATAATATAAATGCTCTAACTAGAGTGCAGCCTAATTTAGGCATTCCCCTGTCACCATGTCTAGGTTTATAGCTCAATCCAAGATGTAAACAACATTCATCTATCTAGGTACATTGACTTCTAGGCTTTTTCTTTTTTTTCCTGGTTATGGTAATATTTCCTATTCTACCAAAGATCTTTTTTCCTAAGAGAAAACTGATTTTGAATATGGAAGGGAACTTCCTTTTCCAGCACTGTAGGGGAATAGCTAGCCCACAAAAACAATGTGAAATAAACAACTAAAAATATTGGCTACAATAATTTTTTAAGTTTTTCTTTTAAATATGTGACTACACTTAAAAAAATGTTTGGTGATTTTTTCTTTCAGTTTTATGAAGATGTCACTGGCCTATGGCACTGGATAAGTTTAAAGTGTACCACGTAATGGCATGATTTATATTTATTGTGAATTGATTACCATGATAACATCCATTTCCTCATATAGTTACAAGAAGAGAGGAAAAGCGTTTTTTTCCTTGTGATGAGAACTTTTAGATTTGTCCTTTTAATGATTCTCCTGTATATCACAGAGCAGTGTTAGCTAAGTCACCATGTTATGAATTACATCCATCCAAGTTCCTATTTATCTTATAACTGGAAGTTTGTTCCTTTTGACCACCTTCATCCAATTCCACCCTCTACCTCCACACCCCCTCTGGTCACCACAAATCTGATCTCTTTTCTATGAGTTTGGTATTTTGTTTTGTTTTGTTTTAGGTTCCATATATAAAGTGAGATCATACAGTATTTGTTTTTCTCTGCCTGACTTATTTCACTTAGTATAAAGCCTTCAAGCTCCTTCCATGTTGTCATAAATATCAGGATTTCCTTATAGCTGAATAGTATTTCATTGTATATACATACTACATTTTCTTTATCCATTCATCTCTCAGTGGACACATAGATTGTTTCCATGTTTTGGCTATTGTAAATAATGCTGCAAGTGACTGCACTTTCAAGAAAGCAGGGGAAATTCTCAGGAGTCAAAAATGAAGGGAAACCAGGAAACCGCAGTGGTAAGCATGTTCTGACAGCTTCCATATATACTCCCTTGAAGGAGTTTACCCAACTCAGCTTCCAAGAGCCATGGGTTTTAAAGGCCTCATGGAATGAGGAGATAAGGCCTTGGGTCCACACATGTTGGGAAACTAGAAATAGGACCTACATATATATGTGTAAAGGCAGACCTGAAAAACCGTCCACCAGTGAAGACATGACAAAGAAACTTATCTGCTGTGACCTTGACTCTAGATGTAGTAAAAAAAAAAAGAAAGAAAGAAAGAAAGAAAAAAAAAAAAAAGCCTGAAAATGTATAACCATGGCCTTCTCTCACATGGATTTGGAGAATGATTTTAAGTCACCTGAGTTGTACAAAACCCTAGAGCTAAGAACTTTAACTTACAGTGATCTTGGGTTCAGGGCACCTAGTAGAATTAAAGGTGAAGCCTTTTTGAAGTCTGCACACTCAAACCAAAGTTTCATGTGATTCCACAAACACAGCCCAGTAAGTAGGACATGAACTCACAACACCAGTTACAGAATACATGAGTGAACAAACAGCCTTGTGTATGTGTCGGTAGGAACAGCAGATTTAGATCCCCCAAGGATATTGGAATTATCCCCTCTAAAATCTAAAATGAGCATTTTTACAAGGTTTAAAGAAACAAAAGAGGGAATCTAAAACAGAAGCAAACAATAAGATACTATCAAAAAGACCAGACAGATTTGAAAAAAGAAAAACAGTATTTCTAAAAATAAAATAAAATAATACTAATGGAAATTACAATTCAATTGATAGGTTAAAAGGCAGATTCGACATAGCTGAAATAATTGGAAAAGACAATCATTTCTTTGGCTTGGAAAATTTCATTTTCTGTCTCTGTGTGTGTTCAGGCCATAAGCTTCCAATGTGACCTGTCTGCTCTTTGAGCAGGGGTAGCCGAGTGGCACTGTATATCATGTGGGACAGAAGGAACATGCAGTCCTCATGTCAAGTAGGATCGAAAGAATAACTCCTAACCCTGACTCGTACAAAGTCTACTCAATGCCTGTAGATTACAGAAAAATGAGAACAGAAGGCTCAGACTTCTAAATGAAGGTTTTTCAGAAGCCATCCACACAGTTTTCTACCTGGACAGGAGATACTTTCCCCTTAACTGCATAAAATCATTTTGGCAAATCATTTGGGATTTACCTTATTAATAAATAAACATGAATCTTGATGTGTGCAACTGTTTAATGCTGAAATTTGCTCAAGGATATGTGTATCCGTGTGTAAAATTTTTAAATAAGACTTTTTTTTTTAAGATTTTATTTATTTACTTGACAGAGAGAGACGGAACACAAGCAGGGGGAGTGGGAGAGGGAAAAAAGCAGGTTCCCCACCGAGCAGGGAGCCCGATGCAGGGCTTGATCCCAGGACCCTGGGATCATGACCTGAGCTGAAGGCAGACGCTTAACGACTGAGCCACCCAGGCGCCCCGACTTTACTTTGATTTAATAGAATACTTGATTTAGTTGTAAACATAAGAGATAGGAAGAATTATGAACAGAAAAATACCCCAAAATCTTACCCAGAATACAGCACAGAAAGACAAACAAATGGAACATACAGAAGAGAAAGAAAGGAACATGATTAAGGGCAAGATGAAAAGGTTTAAAGCACAGTGAATTGGAATTCCATAAAAAGAAAAAAAAGAATGACCAAATATTAAAAAGCAAGAAATTGTCTAGAGTTGATGAAAGGTGCAAATCTTCAAAGTTAGGAATTAAATGAATCTCATGCTAAATAGCACGGAATCAATGCCAAGCCACATCATTGTGAAACTGCAGATCACCAAAGACAAAGAGATCTTAAAAACAGCCAGAGAAGAAAAACAGTTTATGTATAAAGGAATAACAATTATACTGTCAGCCAACTTCTCAACTGCAATATGAGACCGTGTTTCAAGTATGAAAAAAACAACTGTCAGCCTGGATAACGTAGACAGCTTTTCTTTAAAAAACAAAGACAAGGAAGAATAGTTTCAACTAAAGAAAAAAAAAAAAAAGCAAGTTTATCCCAACTTAGTTAAGGTAAAGCATTCCAAGTTTTTGTTTTGTTTTGTTTTTTTAAGTAGGTTCCATGCTGGGTGTGGAGCCCAAAGTGGGGCTTGAACTCATGACCCTGAGATCAAGATCTGAGCTGAGATTAAGAGTCAGATGCTTCCAGTCAGAACGGCTAAAATTAACAAGTCAGGAAACGACAGATGTTGGCGGGGATGCGGAGAAAGGGGAACCCTCCTACACTGTTGGTGGGAATGCAAACTGGTGCAGCCACTCTGGAAAACTGTATGGAGGTTCCTCAAAAAGTTGAAAATAGAGCTACCATATGATCCAGCAATTGCACTACTGGGTATTTACCCCAAAGATACAAAAGTAGGGATCCGAAGGGGTACATGCACCCCGATGTTTATAGCAGCAATGTCCACAATAGCCAAACTGTGGAAAGAGCCAAGATGTCCATCGACAGATGAATGGATAAAGAAGATGTGGTATATATATACAATGGAATATTATGCAGCCATCAAAAGGAATGAGATCTTGCCATTTGCAACGACGTGGATGGAACTGGAGGGTATTATGTTTTGTGAAATAAGTAAAAAAGAGAAAGACATGTATCATATGATCTCACTGATATGAGGAATTCTTAATCGCAGGAAACAAACTGAGTGTTGTTGGAGTGGGGGGTGGGGTGGGTGGGATGGGGGGACTGGGTGATAGACACTGGGGAGGGTATGTGCTCTGGTAAGCGCTGTGAATTGTGCAAGACTGTTGAATCTCAGATCTGTACCTCTGAAACAAATAATGCAATATATGTTAAGAAAAAAAAAAAAGAAGAAGAAGAAGAGGGTAGCGGGAGGGGAAGAATGAAGCAGGGGAAATTGGAGGGGTAAACGAACCATGAGAGACAATGGACTCTGAAAAACAAACAGGGTTTTAGAGGGGAGGGGGGTGGGAGGATGGGTTAGCCTGGTGGTGGGTATTGAGGAGGGCACGTTCTGCATGGAGCACTGGGTGTTGTGCACAAACAATGAATCATGGAACACTTCATCTAAAACTAATGTTGTATGGGGATTAACATAAGAATAATAAAAAAAAAAGAGTCAGATGTTTAATTGACTGAGCCACCCGGGTTCCCCCAACATTACAGGTTCTTTGTGACATTCCAGAAAAGCCTAGTGTGGCAGGCTGCTAACTGTGCCCCAGCACGTGGCCTTCCCTTCTTTCTAGTAACAGAATGCCCCACCTTCCATTTTAATTGGGCACATGGCCACCCAGCTAGATATGACATTTTCCATCACCCAGCTGGAGCAGGTGAAGGAGAGAATGGGAAGTGATTAAAGATGAATCATCAAGGGTGCCTGGGTGGCTCAGATTGTTAAGCATCTGCCTTCGGCTCAGGTCGTGATCCCAGGGTCCTGGGATCGAGTCCCGCATCGGGCTCTCAGCTCCTTGGGAGCCTGCTTCTCCCTCTGCCTCTCTCTCTCTCTCTGTCTCTCATGAATAAATAAATAAAAATCTTTAAAAAAAAAAAAAAAGATAAATCATCAAGAAGAAATGGGGGACAATAGCTCAGGGAGACCAGGAATCAAGGGACTGTTTTGCTTTTTTAAAGAGGAAAAACACTAGAGAATGTTTGCTGTTCCAACAGAGGGAGAGAAAACGAAGTTGTAAAATAGAGAGGGGAAGCTACAAGACTGAAGGTTTTGAGAAGACAAGAAGGATCCAGAGTACATGTTGGGGGTGGGGTGGGGCGTGTTGGTGGAGCAGAGACCCACCCAGTTGTATCTTCACATAAGGGTTTCCCATGACCAGTATCATTTCTTATATTTTAATAATTCAGCTAAACACCCTGAATTTTATTTTTTCAGCCCCCTATTGGTAGACATTTAAGTTGTTTCCATTCTTTTTTTTTTTTTTTTAAGAGAGAGAGAGGGGAGGGTCAGAGGGAGAGGGAGAGAAAGAATCTCAAGCAGATTCTGCTGAGTGCAGAGCCCGATGTAGGGGCTTGATTCCACAACCCCGAGATTATGACCTGAGCCAAAATCAAGAGTCAGATGCTTGACCGACTGAGCCACCCAGACGCCCCCACCCTGAACTTTAATTTCTGTTCCTAAAAGGAGCAGTTCTGTACTCTTCAGACTCAACATCACAGGCCTGTTGAAGAGACTTGGAAGGTCCAATTGGAAAATGGTGATTCTTGTTTAAGATGTAAATCAGAGAGATCCCATGCAACAGGAAAATGTGGAAGAAGAGGGTTTGGTGGTAGTCCCAAAAATTGTACGTTAAAGCACTGAAGCAAACATGTCTGGGTTTATTGCTGGTGGTTTTTCCCTTGCTTCTCTAGGATATCAAGAAGAGCATGGGTTCTCTGGTAGAAGTTTGTTGAGGAGGTAATAGCACAGAGAGGATATCCCATGTGAGCGCCCAGGAAAGATGTAATAAAAGGTGGAGGAGCTAACAGAGCCAAAAGTACACTCATCTAGAGCCGACAGAGTGAGATAAGGGATAGGGTGAGAGGGAATTATTCCAGTACTATAATTTAGTAAGAGTTTCCTGGAACTCCAATGCTAGTGAGATTAAGTAGTTATGGCCTAGTGGCAAGTTCATGGGAAAAAGCCAGAGGGAGAATTAACTTGTGCTTGACATGAAACACATACTCTCTGGGTATTCATCAGAGTAAATTATATGCAGTGGAGATGTTTAAAAGCACTTCCTTTTTCTCCCTTAATGAATATGCACTGCTGGATCACGTTGGACTGCCCTCTTGGTTTTTAGTAAACGATCAACAACGTCTAATGCCTATAATCTAACGTCTATACTTATGATTAAATTTAGGGTGAATACACATTACCATAATCCCTAGGGATTGCATAATATTTCCCACCAACACTTAGTTCCTTGCTCCTCTGCACAATGGAGGATCCCAGCCAGGCTGGCCGGCAATGCCGTGGGAGAGCGTGGGGTTGGGAAGAAGATGGCCTCCGGGGGAGTCTGGGAGTCCCTGTGTGCTGGCCCAGCTGCCCGAAGTAAAAGGGAAGAACCAGGTTGACAGGGAGGGTGCAGGGGATGCTGCTCGGGAGATGCTGAGGATGGGCATCACCCCTCCTTGCTCTGCCCCCCTGAGAACACGGGATGTAGACTGCTAACAGGCAACACCTGTACCATGGAAGGCAATCGGACCGCAGGGGAGTGAAGTGTGCAGCCTGGCCTCTGGCCTCCAGCTCCTGCTGAGCCCGCCTTCATACTTTCTTCCAGCCATTCTTGTGATGCTGATGCAAAACACATTAAGGCCAGGGGCTCCATTCACAAGACAAAAATAGCCAGAGGATTCAAAGAGGTCTTTTTAATGGAGGGGAGGGAGCGCTACCATAGACTCCACTTACCCTCACAGCAAACCTGGAAGGCAGGTGGAGCAGGTGTGATTAGCCACATTTTAGAACAAGGCACTAGAGACGGGAAATGACTTACTAAATGGCAGTTGCAAAGCAGGGATCTGGTTCCGAGTCTCCTGACTCTTAGTCAAAGATTTGTCCCACCAAGACTTAGAATTATAAGCATCTTAATTAGCACATGTGAATTAATAAAGATTTGAAGACAGGGCTCTGACATGAATTGCTACTCCCTCAATTATGAGCAGCATTCAAGAGCAACTACCTAATACAAAAAATTCTAGAAAACAGTCATTTCAATGTGTATATCTTGATTAAATTAGTCCTAAAGCTCTAACCAGATGGTTTCTTTTTTTTTTTTTTAAGATTTTATTTATTTATTTGAGAGAGAGCACATGAGAGGGGGGAGGGTCAGAGGGAGAAGCAGACTCCCTGCCGAGCAGGGAGCCCGATGCGGGACTCGATCCCTGGACTCCAGGATCATGACCTGAGCCGAAGGCAGTCGCTTAACCAACTGAGCCACCCAGGCGCCCTAACCAGATGGTTTCTGAAACCATTTCCCATTCTGGTGTTCACAATCCTGGAAAGTGGGTAGTAGTCCCGAAAATGTTATATATTCTGCGGATACAAGAGTATCTGACAGCAACGGGTGTTCATACCGTCACAAATGTAGGAGCCCTGTGTGTTAAACCATGGAAATCCGCAGTTGTCCCAGTCCTGAGTCATAACCTAAGCAGACACGAGTAATAACTTGAACATCAACTTGGAAAGCTAGGATGGGATAAAGAGACGCAGAAAGGAGGGAGAGAACCCACAAATCCTTTTCCATCAGTTGGTTCCACCTTTACTTCTCCCTGTCCACATACGCTTTTGGCTTCTATTTCAGCTAGAGGTTTGGAAAGGAGGCAAAAAGAGCCAAGCCCCAGCCACTTCTCGTGGGACAGTGAGAGGAGTCAGGAAAGGGTTCCTCTGTAACTTGCCATCTCAGCCAGCTATGAAGGGAGGGAGCCTTCCAACTTTTGATGGCCTAAACATCTTCCTCTTTTTGCAATACCATTTCTTCCTTCCCCGTCTGACACTCCTACCATCAGAGTTGCTACAATATGGCAGAGTTGTCAGGGGAAGGAGGGTGTGCAGAAAAAAGGAATCATGAAGAGTAAACTTAATAGGGACCGGGTCTCCCCATTAGCAGGAGTCTGATCTCGGAAGCTAAGCAGGGTCGGGCCTGGTTAGTACTTGAATGGAAGCAGGAGTTAGTTTATTGTGATTAGCTAATTGCCACTTAAGAAGATAGAAATCAATCAAAAAGCTTTCTTTTTAAAGATGTATTTATTTACTTTGGGGGGGCGGTGGGTAGGGGCAGAGGGAGAGAGATTCCTAAGCAGACCCCGCAATGAGCGCAGAGCCCGATACGAGGCTCAATCTCACGACCCTGAGATCATGACCTGAGCCGAAACCAAGAGTCGGATGCTTCATCAACTGTGCCACCCAGGTGCCCCAATCAAACATGTTTTTAAATGAATTTCTGCCACAGAGTCAGTGGTGTGGTAGGCACTAAGAGACCACAGAAACCCCTGGAAAGGCTTGCAATCCAGTTGGGGATATGACTATGGTTACAGGTACTTTCAGTGGATAAACTGAACCATGTATAACTAAACACTACGCTGTGCCACAGAAACCACGAGAACTATGGAATCAGAGAGAAGGGGATCAAAGAGAGCTTCCCAGTGTCCTGGCAAGTCTTCAGGGAAATGTTTCCAGGATGAAGAAGGAGAGTAGCCACGAAAGTGTCATATCCTCTGGTAGACTGGAGGCCAAGAACCAACAGGAAAATGGATGGTCACTGGGAGTAGGTGGGATATTATAAATTTGACTCTGGCAGGATTTTGTCCAGAATCAACCTTGCCTAGCTCCACCTAATTTAGATAGGACACTGGAATGTGCTAGTCTGGACAATTTGTCTGAGTGAATCCTGAACCGTTAAGTACCCTAAACTTTTTCCCTTAAACACACACATACACACACACACACATCCCTTTAAACTCTCTTTGCTGGTCCAATGTTGGTGACCTTTCTTAGTTTCAGACACAGATGTGTTTGCTTATCTGTTCTGTACGCAACCACTGTGCCTGAGCCATGGGCCTATTGGTAAATTAGGAGGCAAAGGTGAAGGCTAAAGTTCTAGGCAGGGTTTCTCCACCTTGGCACTGATATTTGGGACCAGATAATTCTTTCCTGTGTAAGGCCGTCCTGTGCATGGTAGATGTTGCCCAGCATCCCTGGCTTCTGCCCCCCCACGGGCTAGTAGCATCCCCTCTCCCCAGTCCCCCAGGCAGAGCAAGCAAAAGTGCCTCTAGCACTGCCAAATGCCTCCCACTGCTCTGGGAAACGGAATACTACGTTAGGGTGTCACAGTGGGGTGTCCACAGCACATCTGTCTGTCCCCTTCTCATCGTTCATCACTTTTTAATCTTTGGGCAAAGCCACTTTGTTTCGGCTGATGATACTTCTTGAAAGCTGAAGAGAATTTGGAGTTGATCTAAGTCAAGGCTCTCCTTTAGAGATCGAGGCCCAGAAGGGAGTTCAGTTTTCAGGACTAGTGAACCATGATTACAGCCCCACTTCTTGAGTCCTTCAAGACCTTCATTATACCATGATTCAGCTCTGTGGCTTTTAGCATCAACCATCCAGCCTTCCCAGGGCTATTGTTTACCTGTTACAAGTAGTAGAGCTTTGAGCTCACTCACCTTCCCTAAAGGGGTGCCCAACATGCCCCTTCCTGGAGATGGGTGTATCTATATTGTGGATATTTGTTTTGGAGATAGTTCCTTAAGGACCAGAGAAGTAAACCGAAATCATTTATTCCCTCATCCAGCAAACGTTTCTGAAGTGCTTTTGTTGAAAACTGAGGACACCAAGTCTCTGCTCATTATGGAGCTCACAGATGATCATTATAATACATGAAATAGCAGAGGCCTCTGTGGAAGCTGAGACTGGGCAGAGGGGCCACACCCAACCCTACAAAGGCAGACAGGAATCACTTCCGGGAAGAGCAGACCCCGGAACCATGTCTACGTGACCACGGGAAGACTGAGCAGTTAGCCAGACAGAGTAAGGAAGGCAGGCTGGACAAGAGCATGTCAGGTATGAGGGGAAGCATGGGAGAAGCACATGGCCTAGAAACAATGCACGGAACCGAGTGGAGAGACGACAGCCTTGTGGCCTTGGTGAGATGGAAGCGACCAGGAGAGGTAGAAATGAGATTGAAAGGCCTTCACTGCTATGCTGAAGAACTTGAATTCATTCCTGTGGGCCACGGGGACTGAAAGATAGAGTCAAGGAGAATTAAGTCAAGCCACAAGCACCAAGTTGGGATGGCACAGAAGTGTGGGAAGCGGGGATAGAATAGCTAGCGGTGGGCAGAGAAGAGGGATGAGTCAAGAAATATTTATGAGGATGTCAGGAAGAGTCAAGAATGACTCTCGGGTTCTCATGCTGCCTTCCAGTGAGGTGGCAAATGCAGAAGGAGGAGCAAGCGTGAGTGCTGGGAAGTGGCCGAGCTCTGTTTGGAGCATTGGGCCTCCAAGTGGAGCTATCTAGTTTGCCTATGGGGAAGATAGATCCAGAAGATCTAGGCTGGAAAGGTGCCTTGGGAGCGGGTGGATGGTGGCACAACCACAGAACTGCGTGGAGGGTGGGGATGAGGGATGAGTGCAGTGAAACACTCTTAGGTAAGAGCAAGTGTAAAAGAAGCGCCTCTCTCCAGAAACCACCTTCTGGGCCAGTCCAGCCATTCCAGTGAGAGGCATTTCAAGACTTTCGACCCCTGGCTGGGGCAGCCCAGGCTGGTTTGCTTTGTGTTCCAAAGGGAGGTGAGATCTGCACAATGAGCAGAGTTGCCCAGGCAGCTTAGAAACATTTGTTTCCCACCACCAGACTCTCCCAGAGGCACCAGAATGCTGGCTGGCACCCTGGCCCGGGATCTAGGCTCCTTCTAATGAACCGTGAACCTAACATTTGTGGAAAACATTGTGCAACTTCTAAGGTTTGTGGTAATGCATTTATCCCCAACTTAATTGTAAGTGCAGACCCTTAAGAACTAGATTATAGCTTACAGAGGTTGTTGACTGTTCATTGAAAACCAAAGGATCGTTCGCTCTGGTCATATATTTGCAGTTCTCTGTATTTGCGGTAGGGGCAATAGAGTTTTCTCGGAACAGCCCTCTCTGTGTGGCATTTCCTCTGATGAATACCTCTAGTGTCTGTGTTCCACGTTAAACATAACGTGACGTTTCCCCTGGCTTTTTCTCATGAATTTGACCCTCTTAGTACATTAGACACAATGCTACTTGCTCAAGCCTTTCACAAATTCTTCTCAACTCAGTCATTTCAACCCTTTTGGCAGCAAACATGTCTTTCAGTCATTGGCTCAGCTATTTAGCCCTGGGATTGGATTCCTGTCCCTTGGGAAGATGATGGTTTAAATGAGGACCATTTCCTAAAACACTTTGTGTTTTATTTCATGTTCTCATTTTCTCATTTTCAAAGTGCTTTTATGGAGAGTCATTTTTGCTTCTTTCCCTGAGCTTTATATGGATCTTTTTTTACTGGTGAAAAATGAAAGTGCAGGGCTAGAGGCAGGACTTAGAGCCCAGAAGGTTCAGGCAGGTGTGGGCATGGCCCCAGGTCATGTCCCCCGGCCCCGCCCCGCCACAGGTGGTGTGGAGTGGAGGAATAGTTAGTGGTTCCTGGAGTGTAAGAACAAAGAGATTTTTTTTCCCTCTTGTTTGAGAATGAGTTGCTTTATGGCAGAGTGAAGTTTCAGCTCCTTCTCCATGCATGCTGGACTCTTGATTATGTCTGTGATGTGTGTGGGAAATACAAGCTGGTGTCCTCTCACAGGTCAGCTTGGTGACTCTCTGGAAACACAGTGCTTTTTTTTTTTTTTAAAGAGTTTATTTATTTATTTGAGAGAGAGCGTGAGAGAGAGAGCACAAGTGGGGAGCGGCAGGCAGAGGGAGAGGGAGAAGCAGGCTCCCTGCTGAACGGGGACCCCCAATGTGAGGCTCGATCCCAGGACCCCGGGATCATGACCTGAGTTGAAGGCAGATGCCCAACCAACTGAGTCACCCAGGCGCCCCTGGAAACATAGTTCTCTTGTGAAATCCTCCTGTTTTTTTCAGCAGAACACAACCCTCTGAGACCTGGAGGGTCCTACAATTCATTGTCACTCTGGGCAACGAGACTGAGATTCAGTTCTTCATTCTCTACTATTCAGCCCAGAATATTCCCACAAGTCATTTCTGCTCTCTGGGCCTCAATTTTCCAATCTACAAAATAAAGGGTTGATGTTTGATGTTTGCCACACTGAGGGGTAGGGACATATTCTTGGGAGCTATGGGTTCTCTATGAAAAGTTCTTTGTTTCTCAACTTTTTCACTAAAAAAAATTCCAAACCTATAGAAAAGTCACAAGAATGAGACAAGAACATCCACACACCCTTCACTCAAACTCACTAATTATTAGCGTTTTCTGTTAGTTTTTCATGTTGATGAAAACTCATATAAGCTCTTATCTGAATCCCTCGGCTGTGCCCTTATACCCAAGGACTGCTACCAACCTCCAGAGCCCTTGTGTCTGGTCACATTCATCTTCCCTTCAGCATCAGGCCATACTGCTTTACTTTTCGTGGGATACCCAGAAAAGAACTGAAGAGGTCTCAACAAGATTCACATTGAGTGAAAGCCAGATGATATCATGGGACCCGACATAAATAAAGATTGCCAGTAATTTTAACAAAGGAAAGAAGTGGGCATGTGAAACACACACACACAAACTTCTCCATGGATGCCATTATCATATTCGTATTATCAGTAGAAATTTAGTTTGAGCAAAACAGTATCATTTGGCAAATTAAATTAGTGTTATGAAGTTAAATTGTATTGGTTTGGTAGTAATGTTTTTATTGAATTTATAAATCTGTTTTATTATAATTGTTCAAGAGCTATGAGCATAAAGAATCTACACCCACAAGAATGTTGGCACAGACTCAAGGAACACTACAATAAAAAGAAAACTGGGGGGGCATGCAAGAATGCATGACTGGGGAGCACATACATTCATCCTATTTATAAACAATGAACATTCGAGTTCAGGAGATACGCCTCCAGGGGTGTCTTGGAAAGAGAAGTGGGAAGGAGAATAAGGCAGTTTAAACAAGTGGGTTCCTTTACCCCATTTTGGCATGTTGGAATTTTGTGTAAGATCTTGTTCAGAAAACAAGAGTTTGAATGCCATGAATCTAGATTATTT
The DNA here is from genome assembly GCF_011800145.1 of Mirounga leonina. Taxonomy (NCBI): domain Eukaryota; kingdom Metazoa; phylum Chordata; class Mammalia; order Carnivora; family Phocidae; genus Mirounga; species Mirounga leonina. The sequence continues at coordinate 2,008,700 of NW_023270320.1, forward strand.
CTAAGAACCTTTTCAGCTTCTGCAACTAAAACCCATTTATTTCTACTGACAATGGGAAGCTTGGCAGCTGTGGACCCTCTCCCATTGCCACTCCCCTTGATATCTCACTGCCTTTAGTGGGTGTTACATGAGGTTTTATGGGTGTGCATGTGTACTAGGGTTCTCTAAAGAAACAGAATTAATAGGAGATGAGTAGTATGTATATGAGGAGAGAGAATTATTTTGAGGAATGGGCTCACACAAGTGTGGAGGTGTAAGTCCAAAATTTTCAGGGTAGGCCGGCTGGCTGGAAGCCCAGGGAAGAGCCAATGTCTCAGTTCAAGTCCAAAGTCCAAATTCTGTTGGCAGAATTCCTTCTTGCTCAGGGGAGGTCAGTCTTTATTCTATTAAGACCTTCAAGTGATTGGATGAGGCCTACTTGATATATGGAGGGTAATCTGCTTTATTCTAAGTCCACTGATTTAAATGCTCATCTCATCCAAAAGACATCACAGAAACATCCAGAATACATTTGACCAAATATCTGGACACCAGGGCCTAGGGAAGTTGATATATAAAATTAACCATCACACTATGTGTGGCCAGTTTCACCTAAAAATAAATTATAACAGAGAAGAGATTTTATTTTCAACAATGTCAAGGATTCTTTGGAATTCTTCGGTGCAGTCCAGGTAGAATGTTTATAGAGAAAAGAACAACAGGGGTGCCTGGGTGGCTCAGTTGGTTAAGCGACTGCCTTCGGCTCAGGTCATGATCCTGGAGTCCCTGGATTGAGTCCCGCATCGGGCTCCCTGCTCGGCAGGGAGTCTGCTTCTCCCTCTGACCCTCCCCCCTCTCATGTGCTCTCTCTCTCTCATTCTCTCTCTCAAATAAATAAATAAATAAAATCTTTAAAAAAAAAAAAAAGAAAAAGAAAAAGAAAAGAACAACAGTGCACATTTAGGAAATGCCTCCAAGATGGCAGAGGTTGGAACTGTTTTAATCACTATGTTATCGTAGCATCTAACCCAGAGCCTGGTATATACAACTCGTGCTCAGTCTGCATCTGTGGACTGGGGGAATGAGAAAGTATACCAGACCCTATTGTGTTTTGTTGTTTTGGGTTGTTGTTGTTTTGTTTTTATTTTGAAATAATTTAGATTGACAAAATAGTGGCAAAAAGAATACTGAGAGTTCTTGTATACCCTCACCCCACTTCCTCTAATGTATACCGGACCCTCTTGTAATATGGACCACGGCTAGGACAATAAGCTTTATCAAAGCAACATTCTTTTGGTCAGGAAGGCAGGACTAATCACCTGGCTTTATTCATTCTTAGAAGCTGAATTTCCACAGGGGAAGTCAAAACCTCTAACAATATCTGGCCCGATTCCTTAACTTGAGACTGTCTTAAAGTAAAAAATGTATTTGCTGAGAGTGAACTTACACTCTGAGATCTAATGAGCTACATGGATTTTCCTGTACACAACTTATGCATTCTTTTTTTTTTTTTTTTTTAAGATTTTGTTTATTTATTTGAGAGAGAAGCAGACTCCCTGCTGAGCAGGGAGCCCGATACAGGGCTCCATCCCAGGACCCGGACGGAGATCATGACCTGAGCCGAAGGCAGACGCTTGACCAACTGAGCCACCCAGGCGCCCCACAACTTAGGTATTCTTTTATACAAGATAAAAAACTATACCACGAAGCTTTGCCACAGTCCTCCAGGCTCCTCACTGGGCGAATGATGGGAGCCCTAGTCATTAAGCAAAGAACCTCGTTCCCATTTAATCTGATTCTCAGCTTCTCGTATTGTCGATCTGCTGCTGATATCTCCTGAAGGCCTCCTTTCCTGCCTGTCTTGGGAATGGCTTCTGCCTCTGTTCAGTATCGATGCTCTGCTTCCTCCCCGCAGGTCTACAGCGTAGGAGGGGCGGTTAGAACCTAACCTCCCTTTGGTGATGGACTAACTTTTTGATTGAAGTGCGAGCTGAGCGCGGTGCCCTCCCCTGATGCCACTTCTGTGCTCACCTTTGACCTAGTCAGAGTTCAACACACTATAGTCTCACTCCATGCTACGTGCAGTGTTAAATGTTTTCATTCTGCTCCCCGAGTGACTCTGCCTCTACTTGGTGCCCTCCAGCGTCATCTCTTTATAAAGCGCGGCCCATGTGCAAACATCTGTCTGCAGAACACCTATTTCATGCACCCTGTGCAAACAGTCACTTAACACATGCTTCAGAAAGATTTTCTCCCACTGGAAAAGGAAACTCTGCTCCCTAGAAGAAATATGAGAAACACATGAAAGGAGAAATAAGGTATCACTACTAATCTCACCACTGTTAACATTTGGAGTACTGTATTAAGTTTTAAGAGTCAGAAAAATAGAGAGTAATTAAATCACCCCCCACAACACTACATTAGTATTTTGTCTTAAAATGTTTGCAGAGATCTTTAATTTCATCCAAGAAATGGAACATTGCAAATAAAGCCGAAGTCACCTTTTTCCGCCCCCAGTCCTGTTCCCTCCCCTTGCCAGAGGTAGGCTACTATCACGGGGGGAGGGGGAGGTGAGAGGAGGACGGAGAAGAAAATTAGCACAGGAGTCCTCAACATACACAGCCAATGAGAAAGCCAAGTTTTGGGCAGTCCCATCGCCCGATGCTCAGCCCAGCTCTTCTCCAAAAGGAGCCAAAGTATCCTGACACCAAGCTTAGAGTGCCAGTCCTGAAGGCCAGGCTGTGAGTCAAAGTGTGGGGTCCCTACAGACCTCATGATCGTTTCTCACTGAACATTGCTTATATTGGTTTCCCAGAGCTTGGGATAAAAGCCATTTGGGAAACAAAAGGGAGATTTGAGTTGGGACTCAGACCACCAGCAAGTTCCCGAGCTGGCTCCTTCCTGGTGCAAGTGGAGCTCACACCGTGGCCCCACGCCAGGACTCCGCAGGGCCGTTTCCACGGACATCAATAGGCCTACATCAGAATTCCAGGGCATGGCAGCGGGTTCCAAACAGAAAGTGACCCTCTCAACAGAGAATGAACCTGGAGCGTTCAGTCTTTTCCCCCTTCCCCAGCCCACACTCAGGAGCCCCTCCTTAACCCCCTCGGAACCCCAGGGTTCGCTCAGTGGCTGAGGCCACACGTGGGAGCCCCAGCTTCCTCCCTTGTAAGCATCAACAGGGCGGAGTGTTGCCCCTGGCAACCTGGTAGGAAATGCTGGGAGGGAATGTGAGGCCACCACATTCTTCTTCTGGGCCACCGTGTGGAGCTTCAATTTGTGACACCTCTGCTTCTGAAACGGGGCAGACCAGGGGCTGGGGGGAGCTCCAGCCCTGGATCCTCGCTGAACGTGGTTCTGGGTGCTTCCTTTTGGCTGGCAGCTGGTATGCTATTATGCAAAGCCCACATTTCTTACTATGGAATTATCCTCTAATTTAAATCTAAACCAGTGTAGTGAAAAAGACACAGAAAAGTTATCAGACTCTCAAGAGCTTAAGAAAACATATTTCATTCCAGTCCATGTGACCCACCCAGGATCGGGAGATGAATAAAATTCACCATGTCAATGGTGTTGCCAATTAATTCCTTTACATTTTGGTCTTTTCAAGTGCAAAACTGGAATGTCAAATGTATTACTACAGAATATCCTGTGATAACCAGTAAATTTTGTAACAATATTTGGACAGCACTTTAATGTTTTCAAATCATATACACATAATCTCATTTGCTTGCTTTGATTCTCTGTTCTTGCTGCCTGCTTGTAAGTCTGTGCAGAGGCCGGCTCCATGGAGGCCGCTGTTTAATCTCCAAAGGCCTGTGTTTTGCACAGCTGCTCCTGAGCTGCTCTTCTTTTCTAAAAGAAAAGAAAGTTTCTTTCACAGGTCTGACGCACAGCTTCCAGGGGTAGTAGATTGAACCACATGAAATCGCTGTTTTTGTAAGTGAGAAATGTTGGATTGTTGGTAATTGCATATGGTCCAACCTAATATTTTGGTCTAAACAAAGTCTGTGAACAAAGATGCATTCACTGAAACTCCACCTTGTCTGAATCTTCCTTTTATGGATTGTGAGAAGGTGGAAACTGTTCCAAATGCTTTATTTTATTATTTTGAGAGAGGGAGAGACCGAGCACACGCATGCACGTGAGGGGCAGAAGGGGCAGAGGGAGAGGGAGAGAGAGAATCTCAAGCAGACTCCCTGCCGAGTGCAGAGCCCCACACGGAACTTGATCTCACAACCCTGAGATCACAATCTGAGCCAAAATCAAGAGTTGGTCACTTAACTGACTGAGCCACCCAGGAACCCCATAACTGTTCCAAATGCTTTAAATGTGTTAGCTACTTTAATCATCACCATAACTTCATAGAATTTACCTCTCTTATTAGCCACCTTTTACAAATGGGGAAACCAAGGCCCAGCAATATTCAATAATTTACCCTCACCTCACCAGGTAAGATGCGCCTGAGCCCAGCTTTGGGCCTGGGACTGACGCCTGGACTTTTCACTCTGCTACATGGTTTTCTCACCGGAGGAAACCACAGGGTGAAGAGGCAGATGGGAGTGTGCAGGGGTGGGGAAAAATAATTTGTATGAATGTCTGGAGGAGTTGGATATTGTCAGTTACAGTAAAAGTAAACTACTCACAAATTGGCTTGCACCATAGGAAATGTATTTGCTACCTAATAAGAAATATAGAGATTGGGCAGTGGCAGGGCCAGCTTTATAAAACAGCAATGTTCATCAAGGGCCAAACTGCCTCTGTGTTTACGTTCTGCCACCCTCCACACATTGCTTTGTTCATAGGCTAGTTCTCCTCTTGGGTCCCAAATGGTTCCAGGTTTTGTATGCCAACAACAATATCCAGGTAGAAAGAGGGAATCAATCCTGGCTTATGTCTCATTTTAAGATTGAGGAAAACCTTCCCAGGCTCCTCGATAGCCTTCTCAGAAGTCCTGGTTCGGACACTGATTGGGCTCACACCCATGGTCTCACACCATGCATAAACCGATGACTGGCAAAGGGACTGAGATCACCATGATTGGAGTAGACAAAACTAAAATTCCCCTTTGGGCTTTCACTGGGCCCTAGACTGCTCTGAAGGTCAGGGTCATTTGGAGGAAGGGGAATGGGAAGAAGGTAAGGAATGGTTGCCCCAGATAGGTTCAGAGTTGGGCTGTAGAAGATGGAGCTAGAAGTTTAGAAATGGCCAGAGGTGGGGCCAGAATATCCTGTGACTAAATGAGGAAAGCTTTGGCAAATCAAACAGCTGAAATACTCATGACCTGATTTTTTTGGTTGGTAGGAATGTGAAAAATGGTGTGCAGAGGAATAGATTAGCACAGTAGTTCTCAGATTTTGCTGTATATTTATTCATTTAAAAATTAAAATAATAAACCCATTGCCTAGTAACATGAATGACATTTCTTAAACTATATTTGAAACTATATGTTCCAGTTAGTTCAGTAGCTTTGTTTTACATCTTAATGTATTTTATTTCTTCTTAATGTCTGAGTTAATAAGAGATAGCTCTCATATCTGCTTCTACATTCAATCTGTTATGATGTGTCATTTTGGTGGACAAATGTGAAGAAAGTCCAACCTCACACGGATAGATAGTTGGAAAAGGGATAAGTATTTTAATGGCTTTTCCCAGATAATTTGGATATTCTTTGATACTACACTAAACTTTGACAAGAGATAGTATTTAATGGTTTAGTTGCGATGTGGAATCAGAAACCATAGTAGTGAACTTTTTGTATTTTGTTACATTAAAATCCCTTGGTCTATTTGACACTTTGAATGGATATTTTGTTCATGAATGTTTCTATAGCATCAAACACTTTTCATTTGAAAAATATTTATTTACTGAGTTATACAGAACTTCTAAATGTTGACATGCTTCATACAATACAAAAGAATTCATTAATATCACCACCTATCCAAAAAGAATGTATTGTGAAGCTATCGAACTCGTGGTGGTGAATTCAAGTTTTATAATAGTCTAGTTTTCCCCCGAGAGTTCGGTTTTATTATTGGTAAGAAAAACGATCAATGATTTTCCTTGGAATACAGGTTTACTTTGTTCGTTTTCAATATGTCTACCAAATACCCGTGTCTGAATAATCATAACTTGTCTTTCTGCTGTTCTTTCAGGTAAAGAACTTCAAAAGGGGCTTGTTTAGTTCACCGCTGAAACATTTGCGCAGACGCTCTTCTTTGGGAGACCACCATGCTTTAACGTGTGGCACAAGTGTTTTGTCATGCAGAACTGTTACAGAGACACGTGGTCAAGGAGTTGGGTTTTCATGAAATTAACAACTTCTACAGTTTCATCAAAAACATTCCTAAGTGAAACTGGTTTTTGGTTTGTTTTGGTTTTTAGCTGCACAGTGAAGAATGCAAAGCCTACTAGTACAATTTAACGCCACTGCCTTGAGTCATGAGAAGGTGTCAGGAGTTTTATTCACCTCGGCTTTTGTGGCATCCACGCAAATGTCACCAGGCATGTTCCAGGATAAACCATGAGATTCAATAAAGTTATTCAAAACTTTGTGTTTCTTGCCAAGCAACATGTGTTTTGTCAAAAAACTTATTTAACTCTTTGTGGTCATTGCCAAGTAGCCCTGTAAAAGATCTTTGATGATGATTATTTGGGGCCGATAATGGATGAGTACATGCAAAACAGCAAGCCCAGCCACATCAGTAGATTTGTTCCATCGGTAAAGCAAAAGTACAATTTCTGCAGATGTGCTATTAACTCAGTTATCATATTGGGAGCCAAATCATTACTGCAGCAAGTGACTGTGTCATTGGAAATTGGCACTCTCATCAGTCCCTTTGCTGACCTTTTATTCAGAAGGCATTCAGCAATGGCAACTGCAAAGACTTTTTAAGTCTTTCAGCTTCTGGTTGTAATTTTCCAGCCTATGTAATAAGATAATTTACTCTGTAAGGGGCTTTGGAGGCTTTCTCATTTCTAATATGAAAAACTGTGACAAATAATTTTAGGGTTTTTTTTTTTAATATTTTATTTATTTATTTTGGCAGAGAGAGAGAGAGAGCACATTCAAGCCAGAGAGCACAAACAGAGGGTGAGGGGGAAGCAGACTCCCTGCTGAGCAGAGAGCGCTAGGCGGGCTCGATCCCAGGACCCTGGGATCATGACCTGAGCCGAAGGCAGACGCTTAACCGACTGGGTCACCCGGATGCCCCAATAATTTTTAGTTTTTAAAGAATTTATCACATCTACATTTAAAATATTTAATTTCTTTTTCTTTAAATGTTGAGTGGTATCCAAGTGAAGTGATATCACAACTTACTTGGCACCATAATGCCTTCCTTTTTTAAATTAATAAACTTAATTTTTAGAGCAGTTTTAAGTTCACGGCAAAATTGAGCAGAGTACAGAGTTCTCATATCCTTCCTGTCCCTCCCCGAAATACATATCCTCCCCAGCTATCTATCTGCGGTATCTTGCACCACAGCCGTATATTTATTACAATCGATAAATTTACCTTGGCACATCATTATCATCCAAAGTCTATAGTTTACATTAGGGTTCACTCTTGGTGCTGTACATTCTGAGGGTTTGACAAATGTATAATGACATGTATCCACCATTTTAGTGTCATACAGAATAGTTTCACTGCCCTAAAGGTCCTCTTTGCTTTACCCGTTCATTCCTCTGTCCTCTCTTTACTCTGGCAATCACTAATCTTTTTACTGTGTCCATAGTTTTGCCTTTTCCAGAATTCCAGGTAGTTGGAATCATACAGTATGTAGTCTTTTCAGATTGGCTTCTTTCACATCATAATATGCATTTAAATTTCCTGCATGTCTTCTCGTGGCTTGACAGCTTATTTCTTTTTAGCACTGAATAATATTCCATTGTCTACATGTACCACAGTTTATTTATCCATTCACCTTCTAAAGGACATCTTGGTTGCTTTCAAGTTTGGGCAATTGTGAATAAAGCTGCTATAAACGTCTGCATACAGGTTTTTCTATGGACATAAATTTTCAATTCATTAGGATAAATACCCGTGAATGCCATCATTGGGTTATGTGGTAAGAGCATGTTTAGTTTTGTAAGAAACTGCCAAACTGTTTTCCAAAGTGACTGTACCATTTTGCATCCCACCAGCAATGAATGAGTGTCCCTATTACTCCACATCCTTATCAGCATTTGGTGTTTTCAGTCTTTTTTACTTTGGCCATTCTAACAGGCAGGTCCTGGCATCTTGTTGTTTTAATTTGTGATTGTTTAATGACACATGATGTTGAACATCTTTTCATATGCTTACTTACCATCTGTATATCTTCTTTGCTGAGGTGTATGGTCTGATCTTTTGTCCATTTTTTACTTGGATTGTTCATTTACTTACTGTTGAGTTTTAAGAGTTCCTTGTATATTTTGGATAACAGTTCTTTATCACATGTTTCTTTTGCAAATATTTTCTCTCAGCTTGTGGACTATGTTCTCATTGTCTTTACATTGTCCTTCACAGAGCAGAAGTTTTTAACTTTAATGAAGTCCAGCTTCAGAGTTATTTCTTTCATGGCTTGTGTCTTCGGTGTTTTATCTAAAAAGTCATCACCATAACCAAGGTCATCTAGGTTTTCTCCTATGTTATCTACTAGGACTTTCATAGTTTTAAAATATACATTTAGGTTTATGATCCCTTTTGAGTTAATTTTTGTGAAGGCTGTGAGATCTGTGTCCCTAGATTCATTTTTTTGCAAGTAGGTGTCCGTTTGCTCTAGCACCATATTTCGAAGAGACTATTTTTGCTCTGTTGTATTGCCTTTGGTCCTTTGTCAAAGATCACTTCACTATGTTTGTATGAGTCTATTTCTAGCATCTCTGTTCTGTGCATTTGACCTATTTGTTTATTCCTTCACCAGTATCACACTGTCCTGATTACTACAGCTTTATAGTAAGTCTTGAAGTCAGGTAGTGCTGGTCCTCCAACTGGGTTCTCTTTCAATATTGAGTTGGCTATTCTGGGTCTTTTGCCTCTCTACATAAACTTTAAATTTGTTGATATCCACAAAATAACATCCTGGGATTCTGACTGGGATTGGATTGAATCTATAGATCAAATTGGAAAGAACTGACATCATGACAATATTGAGTTTTCCTACCCATGAACATAGAATATCTCTATTTTTTTTAGTTCACCTTTAATATCTTTCATCAGAGTTCTGTAGTTTGCCTCATAGAGATCTTGTATATATTTTGTTAGGCTTGTACCTAAGTATTTTATTTTGAGGGTGCTAATGTAAATGGTATTGTGTTTTTTATTTCAAGTTCCAGTTGTTCATTGCTGGTATGTAGGAAAGCTATTGACCAGCAACCTTGCTATAATCATTAATTAGTTCCAGGAGTTTTTTTAGTTGATTCTTTCACATCTTCTACATAGATGATCATGTCGTCTACGAACAAAGAGAGTTTTATTTCTTCATCCAAACTGATAAAACTTTTATTTCTTTCTCTTGTCTTATTGTGTTAGGGCTTTCAGTATGATGTTGAAAAGCAGTGGTGAGGGACACCTGGGTGGTGCAGCTGGTTAAGTGTCCAACTCTTGGTTTCAACTCAGGTTGTGATCTCAGGGTTGTGAGATCGAGCCCCTCGTCAGGCTCCTTGCTCAGTGCAGACTCTCTCCCCCTCTCCCTCTGCCCCCCATGCCCCGCATGCACAAGTGCTCTCTCTTTCTAATAAATTAATCTTTAAAGAAAAGAAAAGAAAAGAAAAGAAAAGCAGTGTGAGAGGAGGCATCTTTGCCTTGTTCCTGATCTTAGAGGGAAATTGTGGAGTTTCTCACTATTAAGTATGATGTCAGTCTTTGTAAATATTCTTTATCAAGTTGAGGACATTTCCCTCTATTCTTAGTTTACTGAGACTTCTCATCATGAATGAGTATAGGATTTTATTAAATGCTTCTCTGCACCTATGAACATTCAATAACAGGGATAAATCCCACTTAGTTGTGGTACATAATTCTTTTCATACATTGTTGGATCTGATTTGCTAAAATTTCGTTGAGGATTTTTATATCTATGTTCATGAGGGATATTGATCTGTAGTTTTCTTTTCTTGTAATGTGTTTGTCTGGTTTTGGTATTAGGGTCATTCCGGTCTCATAGAATGAGTTAGGAAGTATTCCCTCTGCTTCTATCCTCTGAAAGAGATTACAGAGAAATGTTATAATTTCTTCCTTAAATGTTTGGTAGAATTCACCAGTGAACCCATGTAGGCCTGGTACTTTCTATTTTGGGGGACTATTAATTACTGATTTGATTTCGTTAGTCAATATAGGCCTATTCAGACCATTTCTTTCTTTTTGTGTGAGTTTTGGTGGATTGCGTCTTTCAAGGTTTATTTCATCTAGATTATCAAACTTGTGAGCATAAAGTTGTTCATAATATTACTTTATTAACTTTTTAATGCCCATGGGATATGTAGTAATGTTTCCTCATTTATTTCTGATGTTAGTTATTTGTATTCTTTCTTTTTTTTCTTAGTTAGTCTGGTTAGAAACTCTTCAACTTCATTAATCTTTTCAAAAAATCAGCTTTAGGTTTTGTTGATTTTTTTTCTTTTTAAAGATTTTATTTATTTATTTGTTAGAGAGAAAGAGAGAGAGCACAAGCAGGGGGAGAAGCAGGTTCCCCGCTGAGCAGGGAGCCCAATGCAGGACTCGATCCCAAGACCCTGGGATCATGACCTGAGGCAAAGGCAGATGCTTAACCAACTGAGCCACCCAAGCGTCCTTTTGTTTATTTTTTTCTACTGATTTTCTTTTTTCAGTTTCATTGATTTCTGCTCTAATTTTTATTATTTATTTTCTTCTGCTTACTTTGGATTTAATTTGCTCTTCTTTTTATGGTTTCCTAAAGGAAAAGCTTAGATAATTGATTTTAGATTTTTTTCTTTTCTAATAAATACATTCCATGCTATAAATTTCCTTCTAAACACTGCTTCTACTGTATCTTACAATTTTAATAAGTTGATTTTCAGTTTCATTTAGTTCAAAAATTTTAGATTCTCTCGAGTTTTCTTCTCTGACCCCATAGGTTATTTAGAAGAGTGTGGTCTAATCTCCAAGTAGTTGGGAGATTTTCCAGGTATCTTTCTGTTATTGATTTCTTGTTTAATTCCATTGTGGTCCGAGAACAGACCCTGTATGATTTCTGTCCTTTTAAATGTGTTAAGGTGGGGGGCACAGTCAGTCAGACATAGGATTCTTGGTTTCAGCTCAGCCTGTGATCTCAGGGTCGTGAGATCAAGGCTCCACACTCACTGCCTAAGTTTCTCTCTCCCTCTCCCTCTGTACCTTCCCCCCACCAATAAATGAATAAATGGAGTGGTGGCACGTGGAGGGATGGGGTGGCTGGGTGATAGACATTGGGGAGGGTATGTGCTATGGTGAGTGCTGTGAATTGTGTAAGACTGTTGAATCACAGACCTGTACCTCTGAAACAAATAATACACTATATGTTAAAAAACAAAAAAGAAGGGGCGCCTGGGTGGCTCAGTCGTTAAGCACCTGCCTTCGGCTCAGGTCATGATCCCAGGGTCCTGGGATCGAGCCCCACATCGGGCTCCCTGCTCGGCAGGGAGCCTGCTTCTCCCTCTCCCACTCTCCCTGCTTGTGTTCCTTCTCTCACTGTCTCTCTCTCTGTCAAATAAATAAATAAATAATAAAAAAATAAATCTTTAAAAAAAAAAACAAAAAAAGAAGATAGCAGGAAGGGAAAAATGAAGGGGGGGAAATCAGAGGGGGAGACGAACCATGAGAGACTATGGACTCTGAGAAACAAACTGAGGGTTCTAGAGGGGAGGGGGGTGGGGGGATGGGTTAGGCTGGTGATGGGTATTAAAGAGGGCATGTACTGCATGGAGCACTGGGTGTTATACGCAAACAATGAATCACGGAACACTACATCAAAAACTAATGATGCAATGTATGGTGATTAACATAACATAATAATAAAAAAAACATGCTGGTTACTCCTCTGCACAAAAAATAAATAAATAAATAAATAAATAAATAAATAAATAAATAAATAAAATTTTAAATGTGTTGAGGTGTGTTTTATGGCCCATAATGTGGTCTATCTTCCTGAGAGTTCCATGTGAACTTGAGGAGAATGTGTAATCTGCTGTTGTTGGATGAAGTGATCTATCGATGTCAGTTATATTTAGTTGATGGATGGTGCTGTCAAGTACAACTATGTCTTTCCTAATTTTCTGCTTGTTATACCTGTCCATTTCTCATAAATAAGTGTTAATTGAATACATTGTTAATAATTGAATTGTTAATAATTGAATACGTTGTTAATAACTGAATACATTGTTGGTATTATTATTATTTTGAACAGATTGTTATCTGTTAGATCAATTAAGAAAAAGTTTTCATTTTACTGTCCCCTATTCCTACTCTGATGCCTTTTTTTTTCTTTATGTAGACCTGAGTTTCTGACCTAAGTCATTTTCCTTCTCTCTCAAGAACTTTTTTTTTTAAGCATTTACTGCAAGGCAGTATTGACAACAAACTGACAACAAGTTCCCCCAATTTTTGTTTATCTGAGACAGTATTTTTCTTTCTCTTTTGAAGGATAATTTGGTAGGATAAATTACACTAAGTTGGTGGGTTTTCTTTTCCAATACGTAAATATTTCACTGTGCTCTCTTTTGCTTGCAGGTTTACTGAGGAGAAGTCAGATACAATTCTTTTTTTTTTTTTGATTTAATTTATTTATTTGGCAGAGAGAGAGAGAGAGAGAGCACAAGTAGACAGAGTGGCAGGCAGAGGCAGAGGGAGAAGCAGGCTCCCCCCAGAGCAAGGGAAGCCTGATGCGGGGCTCGATCCCAGGACCCCAGGATCATGACCTGAGCTGAAGGCAGATGCTCAACTGACTGAGCCACCCAGGTACCCCCAGATGTAATTCTTATCTTTGCTTTTGTATAAGTAAGGTTTTTTTTTCCTGTACCTTCTTTCAAGATTTTTTTCTTTATCTTTGCTTTTCTGAATTTTGAATATGATATTCATAGGTGCATTCTTTTGGCTTTTAACTGGCTTGGTGTTCGCTGGGCTTCCTGGATCTGTGTTTTGGTGTCTGACGTTAATTTGGAGCAATTCTCAGTCAGGATTGTTTTAAATATTCTTCTGTTCCTTTCTCTCTTTCTTCTCCTTCTGTTTGTCTTTTTTTCCAAGATTTTATTTTTAAGTAGTCTCTATACCCAACATGGGACTTGAACTTACAACCCCAAGATCAAGAATTGCATGCTCCAACGGTTGAGCCAGCAAGGGCCCTCACCTTCTGGTTTTCCCATATGATACTTGTCTTTCTCTGATTGACTTACTTCGCTTAGCATAATACCCTCTAGTTCCATCCACGCCATTGCAAATGGCAAGACTTCATTTTTTGATGGCTGCATAATATTCCATTGTATATATATACCACATCTTCTTTATCCATTCATCTGTTGATGGACATCTGGGCTCTTTCCACCATTTGGCTATTGTAGACATTGCTGCTATAAACTTTGGGGTGCAGGTGCCCCTTCAGAGCACTACGTTTTTATCTTTGGGGTAAATCCCTAGTAGTGCAATTGCTGGGTTGTAGGGTAGTTCTATTTTCAACTTTTTGAGGAACCTCCATACTGTTTTCCAGAGTGGCTGCACCCAGTTTGCATTCCTACCAACAGTGTAAGAGGGTTCCCCTTTCTCCACATTCTTGCCAATATCTGTCGTTTCCTGACTTGTTAATTTTAGCCATTCTGACTGGTGTGTGGTAGTATCTCACTGAGGTTTTGATTTGTATTTCACTGATGCCTAGTGATGTTGAACACTTTTTCATGTGTCTGTTGGCCATTTGGATGTCTTCTTTGGAGAAACGTCTGTTTACGTCTTCTCCCCATTTCTTGATTGGATTTGTTCTTTGGGTTTTGAGTTTGATAAGTTCTTTATAGATCTTGGATACTAACCCTTTATCTGATAAGACATTTGCAAATACCTTTTCCCATTCTGTTGGATGTCTTTTGGTTTTTTCGACTCTGTCTTCTTTGCTTTCCAAAATTTTTAATCTTGGTGAAGTCCCAGTAGTTGATTTTTGCCTTTGTTTCCCTTGCCTTTGGAGATATGTCTAGCAAGAAGTTGCTGCAGCCAAGGTCGTAGAGGTTGCTGCCTGTGTTCTCCTCTATGATTTTGATGGATTCCTGTCTCACATTTAGGTCTTTCATCCATTTGGAGTCTATTTTTGTGTGTGGTGTAAGGAAATGGTCCAGTTTCATTCTTCTGCATGTGGCTATCCAATTTTCCCAACACCATTTGTTGAAGAGACTGTCTTTTTTCCACTGGACATTCTTTCCTGCTTTGTCGAAGATGAGTTGACCATAGAGTTGAGGGTCCATTTCTGGGCTCTCTATTCTGTTCCATTGATCTATGTGTCTGTTTTTGTGCCAGTACCATACTGTCTTGATGATGACAGCTTTGTAATAGAGCTGGAAGTCTGGAATTGTGATGCCACCAACTTTGGTTTTCTTTTTCAACCCCCTTCTGGCTATTCAGGGTCTTTTTCTGGTTCCACACAAATTTTAGGATTATTTGTTCCAGCTCTGTGAAAAAAGTTGAAGGTATTTTGATAGGGATTGCATTGAATGTATAGATTGCTCTAGGTAGCATAGATATTTTAACAATATTGTTCTTCCAATCCATGAGCATGGAGCTTTTTTCCACTTCTTTGTGTCTTCTTCAATTTCTCTCAGGAGTGTTCTGTAGTTTTCTCAGTACAGATCCTTTGTCTCTTTGGTTAGGTTTATTCCTAGGTATCTTATGATTTTGATGCAATTGTAAGTGGGATTGATTCCTTAATTTCTCTTTCTTCCATCTCATTGTTAGTGTATGGAAATACAACTGATTTCTGTTCATTGATTTTATATCCTGTCACTTCTCTGATTTCTGCATGAGTTCTAGCAATTTTGGGGTGGAGTCTTTTGAGTTTTCCACATAGAGTATCATGTCATCTGCGAAGAGTGAGAATTTGACTTCTTCTTTGCCAATTTGAATGCCTTTTATTTCTTTTTGTTGTCTGATTGCTGTGGCTAGGACTTCCAATACTATGTTGAATAGCAGTGGTGATAGTGGGCATCCTTGCCGTGTTCCTGACCTTAGGGGGATAGCTCTCAGTTTTTCCCTGTTGAGAATGATATTCACTGTGGGCTTTTCATAGATGGCTTTTATGATATTGAGGTATGTTCCCCTTATCCCTACACTGTGAAGAGTTTTAACTATAGTTTATTTACTATGGCCTTCTTCATTTGTAAAGTGAAAGTTTTAAACTAGATGTGTGACCTCAAACATCCCTTGCTGTTCTAACCATTTCTAATTAATGAATGTGATGAAAGCAGAGTGATTTTTATACTCTGAGCACTGCAAAGTAGTACCAGTTGACAAGAGGGTATAAAAACATGGCCTTAGCAATTTCTACAGGCTTGCACAATTATCCGCACCGGGGGGTCTTCGGAACAGATAACAGCAGTGCTGGCCAGCATCCTGAGCACTCAGTTTGGAGACTTGATGAGATCAAACTCCAAATTTAACCAAAAATATCTCCACTATTTGGCCTGCAGGGGAAAAAAAAAAGTATAAACAATAACCTTGATTTGACTAAAATACCAGCAGAGAGGGACACCCTCTGTGACCTAGCTAAGGAATTTTGGAACTGAGTGGCTAAGAGAAAAATTTGCAAGAGAGATGCAGTATTTAATTTACTGTTTTTAAGACTGCCTAGGAAACTTACTGAGAAAAGAGAGAGGGGAAAAAAGAGGCAATAATAACCAGTCTGCAGAAGTTTCGGTGTGTTCCACTTTAGAGGCCAAAAGAAAAGAAATGTATAAATTACAGCCAATTAGAAGATATAATAGAAGAAAACATATTTCAGTGGTTTCACAAATAGGTTAAATAGCTAGAAATAAACTTACTAATAAATATGCAGTTCCTACAAAATTCTTTTTATTTATTTATTTGTTTATTTATTTTTAAGGTTTTATTTATTTGTTTGACGGAGAGACACACAGCGAGAGAGGGAACACAAGCAGGAGGGAGTGAGAGAGGGAGAAGCAGACTCACCGCTAAGCAGGGAGCCCGATGCGGGGCTCGATTCCAGGACCCTGGGATCATGACCTGAGCTGAAGGCAGACGCTTAACGACTGAGCCAGCCAGGTGCCCCTACAAAATTCTTTTTAAATTTACTTTTGGACACACATGAAAAACAGATTAAATAGAAAGTATACTGTGTTTTTAACTGGTAAGGCTCAATATCATGAAGGTATCAAGTCTCTCTAAATTGATCTATACCTTTAATTTAATTCCAATAAAAATTTTAAATGGGTTTTTAAATTAGTGAAGTTAAGTCTAAACTTTGCATAAGAAGTGAATTAAGATTTGCCAGTAAAATTCTGAAAAAAGTAATTGAAAGGGCTTTGACCAACCAGGTATGTTTAAATATTATATTTCAATAAATAATGTGTTACACACAAATCAGTAGAAAGGATGAGAAAGTCCAGAAATAGACCTAAATACATAATATGATGAAGATGACATTATATTAGTGGGGAAAAAACAGAGTATTTGATAAGTGGTCTTAGAAGTACTTGGTAAACATATGGACAAATTCCAAACAGGCTACACACTTAAATCTAGAGACGCAAGCTGTAAAAATAGACAAGGAAACACAGCAGAGTTTTTTCTTAAGTTAGCGTGGGTTCAGCTGGCTGCTCTGCACTAAGAAGGTGAGCCGGCAGCTAAGCAACCACTCCTGAGAGTGATAGGCCCTGATCTGCCAAGGAAAACACAATACGGCTGCACCCTCACCTCTGCCCTCCAATCTCATGTGACAAAAATGTCCGCTGTGGCCCACCTTACAGGAAACATGCAGGGAAGGGAACTGTGAAGCCCATGGTTCAGCCTAACCAAGTTGACACATTTCAAAACCACCACCATCAAATGACATGCAAAATTTTCTATTTCAGCATTATTAGTTAAATGAAAAGATTGTGAATAACCTATATAGCTATCACAAAGGATCTGGTTAAACAAATTACGGTAACCTATAAGTTGAAATACTATACAGTCATAGAGAGAATGAAAAAGCTCTTTATTTACTAACTTGACACAATCTCTAAAATATTGTGTCAATTAAAAAAAGAGAGTTGAGGGGCGCCTCAGTGGCTCAGTTGGTTAAGCGCCTGTCTTTGGCTCAGATCATGATCCCAGGGTCCTGGGATCGAGCACCGCATCCTGCTCCCTGCTCCGCGGGAAGCCTGCTTCTCCCTCTCCCACTCCCCCTGCTTGTGTTCCTGCTCTCGCTATCTCTCTCTCTCTGTCAAATACATAAAATCTTTAAAAATAGAAAAATAAAAAGAGAGAGAGAGTTGAAACCAGAGGGTTTAAAAAAAGAAAGAAAATATATTCTCATTTGCTTATATACACATAAAATATCTCTGAAAGGATACAAAAGAAAGTGTTGATATTCATTGATTTCAGGGAAGAAAAATAGTGGGGTACCAAGAAATACATTTTCACACCTGCTGAATTTTGACTCTTATGAATTGACATTTAATTAATTTAAGTTAATTAAGTTTAAGAAACAAATAGAAACAATCAAGAGGGTGTGTATTGAATATACAATACATAACCTGGACAGTGCTAGGTATTATCTAGGCCATGAGAAAAATCAGGCTTGGAATATCTCCTGTCCTGAAGTAACTAAGAATCTATCTGGATTTTTCTTCCTCCATGTACCCTGAATGTCAGTGTTCTACAAGGTTCTGGACCACCTCTTTTCTCATTCCTAGGTGATCCCATCCACTCTAGTAGATTTAACTATCATCACTATGCTGACTGGTCTCAAACATGTCTCTAACCTTGTGGTCACCCCTCAGTTTTACCCATGTGTAATCTGTTTCTAGTTCATTTGGACAAAGAGAGTAGTTCCTACAAGTACCAACATGTCTAATCAATCATCTTCTCTACTTCCAGAGATGGCCCCGGGAAGCCCCAAACCTAATCTTCCTCTCAAATTTCTATTTTTGGATTTTTCATTCTGTGCTTGTTATTTACTATTATTAAAACAGAAGAGTTAATTATTACAAGTCTGTCTTTTTTTTGTTTGCTTGTTTTCTGCTTTTGCCTGAATGCAAGACAGCCTCTTCCTACTCCTAAATCAGATAACAATTTGTTTATATTTTCTTCTATTTCTTTTTTGGATTAATTATTTACCTTTTTGAAATTTATTTTGATATGAGGTAGCGATCTGATATCCCAAGATCATTTACTGAAAAAAAAATCATCTTTTCTCGTACTTGTCTGAGTAAGTTTTCAGCTGGTTCTCCTGAGTTTTCTAGGTAGGTAATGTAATTAGTGAAAATTTTACTCTCCTTTCCAGCATTTACACCTCTTAAACTAATCAGAACATTTTGGTTGCCCACAGTAGAAATCCAGCTTAAACTGTCTTAAGCAAGAAATGAAAGTAACCAGAATGGACGGGAGTTGCTTCTGTCATGGCTGAATTCAGGGATTCGTATGATGTCTTGAACAATCTGTCTCTCTGTTCATTGGCTCTGCTTCTTTCAGTGTGGTTCTCAATTTCAGATAGGTACAATGTAAACAGAGACTAGATGTTAAGTCAACCACAGGCCCCCACTTAACATATTTTTTTTGTCCTGGCAACACAACTCCAGGGAGCCTTAGTGAGTTGCCTGTTGATGTTATTTTTGCTCGACTTATGTGCCAAAACCCAATACACAGGTTACGATCTTGTCATGCTGGGCCAGGCAGCTCTATGAATAACTTTACCTAAACAGTTGGAGTTGGACCACACCTTTCTATCTAGTTGTTTTTTTGTTTTGTTTTGTTTTGTTTTATTTTTGGCAGCAAGAGTAGGCTAAGCTCTGTTTCCCACTAAAACTTCTTAGTCTCAGGTTATGGATAGGAAAAATAGACTGGGGAGTTTGCAGAAGAGGTCTTTCCTTTTTGTAGACATCCACTAATGCTGCCTTTCAACCGTCTCATGTAAAGAGCTTTCAGAAGGGAGGCCCCTCCACATTTGCCCAGCTGTGGTGCGTGGTGACAAATGCCTCAGCAAGGCTTTGGGGCTTAGGTTTCCTCTCGTTTCAGGTTCCTACCATATATGCCCCCGTGGCAATCACCAGACTCCAACTCTTAGGGCTTAAACCTTAACAACAGAGGTGGGCCCAAAGTACAGAATTTTGTTATTGTAATTTGGCATGATTATTAGACTGGATCTCAGCATTCTCAAATACTTGGCTTTGCTTTTTTTGTTTCCAGCCAAGCCACCTTGGTCTGGAATCTGTCACTTTGCTGGTACATTTTACTCAAGGCTTTGAGTCTAATTTAAGCCTTAACTTCAGGGGGCCTATGGGCTGAGACCAAGGGGCCTCCTTTGCTGACTTATAGTCGATTAACAGCTTCCCTTCCTGGGGCAGGTAAATCTTCCATAGCCCCCAACTCCACATTTTTCCTGAGGATCTTTTACCCATAAACCTACTCTTTATACCACTTTCTACCTTCACTAAAGCCTTCTGTATTTCAAAGCCTAGTGGAGTGTGTGAGCCTATTGGACCAACTCAGAATTCTCCCACAGGCTTTTCTCTCTGCCCTTTTCCCACCCCCACTCCCACACACCCTGAAGAAAGGGCCTCCTCCTTCAGTACCTCATTGGATGTCCAGGCCACCTGTGGTTTTATGGCTGTTGGAAGGCGTGGGGGTGAGGTAGTAGTACTAGAAGTTGTCACAGTAATGTCAGATGGTGACAGAGCAGGTACCGGTGGAAGGAGCCAGGCACCTGTCCCACCCTGTAGTTGGCTGGGGAGGGGGTGTGTGGCAGACAGAGTCAGCCTTCCACTCATGTGAACGCTGGGCAGTTGACTGGCATTGGCTCTGGGCACAGATCATTTGAATTTTCTAACCCCATGGAAAATGAGAGACCATGGAAAAAACAGCGAGATCAGATTGGGAAAGGATATTTACAGTATCTTAAACCAAACATGGTCAAATATTTAGAGTATGCAGGGAAAGGAAAAAAAAAAAAACAACCCAAGAACTCTGATCGAGAAAAAGGAAGGTGCAAACCCAAACAAGAGCAACAACAACAAAACAGGCAATTCAAGAAGAGGAAGCCCAGAAGGCTAATACACATATGAAGCTATGTGCAGTCTTTGTGGTAATGACAGAAATAAGACAAAACAAACAAGAATATATCCCTTTATACTTGGAGATTGGCATAAAGTAGAAAGCTGACAACGGAGATATGGGCACCGTAGCGGGAGTGTGGATAGGTGCGGCCATCCCAGAGAACCATCTGGTGGCACCTCCTCAAATCAGGTGGCCCCCTAGCCTGTACCCAGCAATACTCCTCCAAAAGAGCAATTCTCACACTGGTCCACAAGGGCACATGCAGAAAGCTCGCTGCAGTATTGGTTGTTAAGAGTGGGGATTTGGAGATAACTAGGTGTCCATTACAGAGGCGTGAAAGTTAATAAAAGGAAACCTCACTAGAAATGGAGTTGGGACGTTTGGCAGCGGGAGCCCTCATGTCCTACCACTCCTTGTCAACTGCAAATCCAACAGGAAGGGACGGACCTTGTACTATCCCAGCAGGAGGAAGGAAATGTCCCTCCTCCCCTGGCAACAGCCCAGCCAATGAGAAGCCACCATACTCCCAACTCCCAGTTTACTCCCTGGGCTTTTTGTTTACAACAGCCCTCCCCTTCCCCCTTTCCTCCTTGAAAGAGCTTTCTCCACCTCTCTTCTGTGGCCTCACCTATTGTTTGCCATTGCTTGATTGTCCCAGATTGCAGTTTTCTGCTATTCCCGAATAAACCCATCTTTTGCTGGTAAAATAACTGGCAGTTTTATTTTTAAGATTAATGGATAAGATTAAGGGAATGGTAAGAAAACTGGGAGGTATACACTATGAGATTCTCTGCAGCGTTGAACCCGAGTGCATGCAGCAGCACGGACGGATTTTTTTAAAAATGACAATTGACAAAAATAGTAAGAAACAGAATGACAATACAAAAAACACCTTTATGTAAATTAATAATACATGCACAACAGTGGTGATGTTTGCACAACGTAGAGAATATGTTAAAAACCACTAACTACACTTAAAATTGTAACCAGGGCCCACTCACTTGGCTCTGAGGGTCCCAAGAAGACCAGGGTCGGCCATCCCTGCTGACAGAATCCAAAGGCAGAGAGACGAGGGCGGTGAAACTAGAAAGGAATTCATTTCAGTGAGGCCAATACTGGGAAGACAGCGGACTGAGGTCTCAAAGACTGACTCCAAGTGCTGAAAATACTTCCAGGTTTATACAAGGAAAATGTGGGACAAATGGTGGTGGGTGGCAGGTGGCCAGTAGAGGTCAGGTTGATCATTTTCTTGGGGTCAGTCACACTGACTGACAGTTGTTATTGCTTGACGGGTAGTTTCAGTCCCCATCATAGGATGCTTTGCCCGCCCGGTCCTTTGCTGGAGTTGAGATAAGCCGGAAAGAAAAACTTAATCAGTGAGAAAGTATAGACTGAGGTCAAAATGGAGGCATTTTAAGGCACAACTGGGTTCTCTTTCAAAATGATGAATTATATGGTATGTGAATTACATCTCAATAAAAAATACATGCATATAAAACCACAATAAATATTTTCACAAGAACAAATTTAAGAATACTTACCATCTCAAACACATTAGAATGCTTGCCTATGGGGGTTAGGGAAGCGGGGATAAAAATGGAAGCGAAAAGAAATATGAGACTAAAGCTTTGTGCAGGCCAGTGATTAAAAACGGAGGCTAGGCCGGTGGTCAGGAAGGACTCAGCAACAACATAGCTCCAGGAGGCCAAATGCTGCCTCCTGCAGAGGCCCTTCTCTTGCCCACTCACCTGCTGCTTCCTGGAAAATGGCTCCATTTCCAGAATCCTCATTAGCTCCAACACTTTCCCCAGCCTCCTCCAGTTCTGAGGCCAAGCTCCTTTCCACACCAAAAAGGCCTGTTTTTTCCTTTCATATTAGTCCTTGATTCTAGATTAGGAGAAGCCCTGAATGTCAAGAAAAATTGAGCAGTTTTCCTTTTTCATGGACAAAGAGAACCCAGTGTTTAGATATCACAGTTCTTTGATTTCCACTGCCTGAAAGGGAGAGCAAATGTTTACTTCTCCAAGGGAGCTGCTCTTCCCCACAGAGCAGGACAAACCTTTGCTAGTGGAACAAAGAGAAACTGAGCTCACTCTTACATCCAAACAGAACAAACCTTTATACCTTGCTTACACAGGCAATAGAAATCTACTCGTACTACCCAAAGCCAAGAACAGGAGTTTACTATAGAATATAGGAGTATTGGGGTGCCTGGGTGGCTCAGATGGTTAAGCGTCTGCCTTCGGCTCAGGTCATGATCCCAGGGTCCTGGGATCGAGCTCCCCATGGGGTTCCCTGCTCCACGGGAAGCCTGCTTCTCCCTCTCCCACTCCCCCTGCTTGTGTTCCCTCTCTCGCTGTCTCTGTCAAATAAATAAATAAAATCTTTAAAAAATAAAAAAAAAGAATACAAGAGTATCTCTTGGAACGCAAAGGTTGAAATACAGTCAGTCTTCAAGAAGAAAATAAAACAGGAAGCAGGAAGCTGGAAAGCTGCCAATAGCTTCACTCAGCTGTCCCCCATTCCCCAAATTTATCTTTCCACACACAAGGTGGAGTATGAGTTCCCCACTGTTGGAATAACCAGCAAAGGTCCCTATCATCACTGAACCTCAATTCCCAATTCCTGAAGAAAAAATTTGATTGGCTCAACTTGGGTCATGTTTATTTAGCTAGTGGGGAGGTGTGGTGGTGTGGCGTGGGAGTGTCACATAACCTACAAAACCCACCCTGGGGAGAGAGAAGGCAATTCTCAGAGAAAGGATTTCAAGCTACCCAGATGTCTCTAGAAGGAGTCTACTAAAATATCTACAAAAATCAATCGTATGTTAGGCAGAAATAGAAACATAATTTAATTTCAAAAAGCCAAGATTAGATAGGTCACATTCTGTTGTCACAACACAATAATTTTAGAAATTAAAAATAGAAGTTGCAAGTAAAGAGAATCAATAAACATTTAAAACACTCCAGTTATGAAATAAAGCCAAAATTGCATTCAAGAAAATTAATTACTCGAAGTGATTTCATTATTAATTTGGAAAACATTAAAATAAAAAAAATCAAGAATTCTCAAGAAATCGGTAAAAAAAATTTTTTTTTTAAAGATTTATTTATTTGAGAGAGCGAGAATGAGAGAGAGAGTACATGAGAGGGGGGAGGGTCAGAGGGAGAAGCAGGCTCCTCGCTGAGCAGGGAGCCTGATGCGGGACTCGATCCCAGGACTCCGGGATCATGACCTGAGCCGAAGGCAGTCGCTTAACCAACTGAGCCACCCAGGCGCCCCCAAATTTTTTTGTTTTAATTTAAAGAAAGCAGAAGGAAGAATAAGAGCTAAAATAAATGAATTTTAAAATGTAAAAATTATAGAAATAAATTTAAGACCTAGTTCTCTGAAAACAACAATCAACAATAAAATAGACACACTTCTGGCAAGTATAATTAGAAAAATAAATATATAACGTTAAATATTAGAAAGGAGATAGATACAGAAAGGAATTTAATAAGTATGAGAAGATCTACAAATTAATATATTTGAAAAATTGGACAAAATAAATGATTTTATGGAAATGAACAAAATTAATGCAAAAAGAAGTAGCAAAACTGAACAGAATGATAACCTTGGAAGAGTTGAAATTGTCATTTACAAAAAACTGCCAGTGAAACAGGTACATATTCTCTCTATATATTCAGCTCCGTAGATGAGTCTTTTCAAACTTTCAAAGAGTAGATCCCACTAAAGTTATTTAAAATTGTGCAGCACACAGAAAAAGTTGAACGATCTCCCTCTTAGTGATCTCCCAAGAATAGCATAACTTTCATGCCAAAACTTCATACAGTTAAACAATTAAAGCCTGGTGTCATGTTTTCATGCCTGCAGACAGCCCCCCTTTTGGAATGTGTTGGGGGGGGAGGTGGGTGAATTGATAATTTAGTCCATATGCTATAGGAAGGTAGGGAGGTACAACTGGGTCAAATCAAGCCTGACTGAGAAACGGGATGTGTGGCTTTCATCACAGCTAGAAGGGATCTGGGATCCTTAGGGATGAGGGATGAGTGCAGTTGTGGTTGTACCTGGGAACTGAGTATTTTGTAAATGACTAATATGTATTTCTGTATAAAACAAACTAAAAAATCTCAAACCAATACTTAACAGTACATGTAAGGTATTCTGATATTTTTTATGCTATTCTATTTTGTTTCTTAAAGTGCTGAGCAACACACTAAATTGATTTTATTCCCATGACTAGGTTGGAAACCACAATTTGACGAGCGGTAGAGAAATGGGATCACACTAGGAGGTGCCATCCCTGGAGAAATGAGCAGTTGTGTGAGCACATCTGTGTATCTAAAGGCTGTCATGTCACAGACAGGTTCTGCTCAGCTGACAACCCCTTTTTCTAATAATGCTTTTTCCCATCCGTGGGGGTGGGACCTGTTCACTTGGTCGTAGTCGCTTGGACCTGAGTGGGAACCTGAAGCCAGCTGGATTATAGTTCTGAGGGAGAACTCTGTGGCACCTAACTATGGCTCCTTCACCACTTAAGCTAATTCAAGAGGGTTTCTAAACTCACCACCAAAACAGCTCTCACTGTATAAGCATAGGAAAAATGTGTAAGGTACAAAGTTTGAGGTCTACTTTAATTCATTATATATATATATATATATATATAATTTAATTATATTATTGGATTTTCCATTTTGGGGGTTGGCAAACCATGGCCCACAGCCAAATCCAGCCTGTGGCTTATTTTTGTACAGCCCACCAACAAGGAATGGTATTTACAGTTTTAAAGGGTTGTGAAACAACAAAGTCGGATTTGTGACAGAGATTGCATGAGGCCCGCAGTGTCTAAGTAGGTACTCTCTGGCTCCTTACAGCAACTGGCCAACCTCTGCTCTATATCCTTGAGATTTCTTGTCTATTTGATCTGTCAGATATTCAGAGGTATATTAAACATTCACATTCCTATTACATTTTTGTCAGTTTTGGCTTTATATACTTTGATGCTCTGTTCAATACATGAAAGTTCATGATGAGCATATTTTCTAGGTCCTATTAAATGCCTTTGTGTTGGATTCCATTTTGAATAATAATGTACTATGATTCTTGCTATATTTTTTGTTTCTATTAAGCTAATATATTTGCCTGTCCTTTATCTTAAAACTTTTTTTTGATCACATTGTCTTAAGCTCCCTCTTAGAAAGAAAATATACATCCATCTTGGTTTTTGCTGAACCTGAAAATCTTTGACCTGTAAGAAAGAATATAATAGAGAGATTAAAACATATGAATGTATTGTACTTCCATTATGCTGTTTCAGGCAAAGTGAAAAGTTTTATCGGCTAGGATGCTTTCACATCCAAGTAAAACTACTCTTCCTTGAACAACCAGAAAAGTTATAATCTCATCAATATATGCCATATTCTGGACCATAAAATAAACTTTCAGACATTTTTTTTAATTGAAATCATATTAAATGTTTCTTGACCCTAACAAAATAAAATAAAAGTCAATAATAGGGGCTCCTGGCTGGCTCTGTGGGTGGAGCATGTGACTCTTGATCTCGGGGTTATGGGTTCAAGCCCCACATTGGCTGTAAAGATTGCTTAAAAATAAAAATCTTAAAAAAAAAGTCAATAATAGATGCTTAAAAAGTCTCAAAATTAGACTATATATATATAATGTCTAAAGATAATTAGAAAATATTTTGCACTGAGTGCAAATAAAAAGTCAACATACCAAAATTTACAGAATACATCAAAAACAACTTAGGGGAAGTTTATGGCACTAAATGCTTAAATTAGAAAAGAAGATGTCACACTGTCTCAGTCAGCTCGGGTTGCTTTCACAAATCACAGACAGAGGAGGCTTCAACAACAACATGAATTCCTCATGGCTTGAGAGGCTGGAAGTCTGAGATCAGGACGGCAGCATGCGCAGGTTCTTAGAGAGACTCCGGGTCTCCTCTTTTTATAATCCCATCATGAGGGCCCCACCCTCATGACCTCATCTAACCCTAATGACCTCCCCAAATCCCCACCTCTGAAAATGATCACTTTGGGCATTAAGATTTCAACATATGAATTGAAATTGGCAAGGGATACAAACAGTCCATACTATACAATCATCTAAGCTTCCACCTTACAAAAATAGAAAAAGAAGAGCAAATTAAACCCTGTGCCAGCAGAAGGAAGGAAGTGAAAAGGATCAGAGCTGAGCTGAATTAAATTAGAAACACAAGCAATAGAGAAAATCAGTGAAACTAAATGCTGTGTTTTTGATAAGATAAAAAAAACCTTGAAAAACCTCCAGCTACACTGACCAAGGAAAAAAGAGAGAAGCCACAAATAATCATTATCACTACAGAACCTATAGACAGTAAAAGAATGATTAGGAAGGGGCGCTTGGGTGGCTCAGATGGTTAAGTGTCTGCCTTCTGCTCAGGTCATGATCCCAGAGTCCTGGGATCGAGTCCCGCATCAGGCTCCCTGCTAGGCGGGGAGCCTGCTTCTCCCTCTGCCTCTGCCTCTCTCCCCGCCCGCCCCCCCTCCGACTCTCATAAATAAATACATAAAACTTAAAAAAGAATGATTAGGAAATACTATGAAAAATTCTCCACCCATGTATTTGACAACTGAGATAGAATGAATCCATTCCTCAAAAGACAAAAACAAAAACTCACTCAAGAAAAAAATGGATGACCTGAAATAGTCCTATATCTATCAAATGCATCAAATTTGTAGTAAAATAAAATAAAACAAAAACTTTCTCATGAAAAAACTTCAGACCCAAATGATTTCACTGGCAAATTCTACCAAGAACCTAAGGACAAAATAATACCAATCCTACATATCCTCTTCTGGAAAAGAGAAGAGAAGGGAATACTTTCTAACTCATTTTATGAGATCAGCATTACTATAATGCTGAAACAAGATCAAGATTTTACAAGAAAACTGCAGACAATGCCTCATGAACATATGAAATTCTCAATAAAAATTTAGCAAGTTAAGCCCCGAAATACATAAAAATGACAATACATCCAAGTGAGGTTTATCCCAGAAATGCAAAAAGCAGTTTCAACATTTGAAAATGAATCAATATAATTTACCATATTAGTAGACTAATGAAGAAAATATTTGTTTAATTCAAAGTTTGCTAGATTATGTTCTGGTGTAAGTCTCTTTGAATAAATTTTGTCTTAAACTTGATGAACACTTTTTTTTTTTAAGATTTTATTTTTAAGTAATCTCTGTACCCAATGTAGGACCGGAACCCACAGCCCCGAGATCAAGAGTGCACGCTCCACCAACTGAGCCAGGCAGGCACCCCACTGGATGAACACTTTTAATCTGATTACACAGGTTTTCTTCAGCCCAGGAATTTGTTCTTTTTACTTTGCTGTTGATAATTACTTCCGTTTGATTTATTCTGTTGTCTTCTGCAGGGATAGCAGTTATCTACATGTTAGATTAGATTTCCTTTTCTCCATCCTTTATACCCCACATCTTTTTGTTTCTTTGTGATTTTCCCCTAAATTCTGGGATACTTTCTCAAGCTGGTTGCCAGTTAGCTACTGCTGTGTGACAAACCATCTCAAAACATAATGGCTTTAAATAATGACATGTCTTATGTCTCACAAATTTCCAAGTCGTTGGTTCTGTCAACATGAGCTGGACTCAGCTGATAGCTTGGCTTGCCTCTGCGTCTGTGGTCGGTGGGATGATGGGCCATTGACTGTCTAGGGTCTAACTTTGCTGGAATGGCTTGGCTCTGCTCCATGGGGTCACTCATCCTTCCCGAGGCTAGCTTAGCACAATCTCAAGGCAACCACAGAGGAGCTGGCAGAGAACTAAAATTCTCAAACACTTTTCAAGCCTTCATATAGACAAGTTTGCTACCGTCTCTTTGGCAAGCCACATGGTTGAGCCCCAAGTCAAAGGGAAGGGACTTCAAAGATACAGAGCAAAGGGGATATAGAGGAAGACTAAACATTAGGGCCATTAATGTGATCCGTCTACCACATTTTTCCTTTACATTACTTATTTAATTTTCTGTAGAACCAGCTCTGATTTATAGATAATATTTTGCTATTTTGTTTTTAGGTTCCATGCTGTCCTTCTTTTTTTTTTTTTTCATCTTATCCATGACCCTTTAAATTTCATTGTAATGTCTTTCCATCTTACCCTATTTATTCTTTATGACTTTCCTGTTGTATTTCATATTGTCCATATCTTCCCGTATTCTATTAAGGAGAGCACAGTGCTCAAAAGTCTTGTCCTTTTTTTTAAAATTCAAAAACTTTTAAAATTTTTGGAGGTCTCATCAAAGTCTTCTATGCTGTTCCCTTCTCTTCATTGTAATATATTCTTACAGGCCTCATTTAACTTCTTCTGAATAAATAATAAGGCAACATTTTTTTATATATGTGATATATGGGTTGCTTTGGGGCTCATCCTGGGTCTATTTGAGTGATGGTAAAAAAAATCTCATCACAGATTCTCCCAGTGGAGAGGAGGTGGGTGAATCCAGCTCCCAGTCCTCATTAGAGTTTCCAGCCAGTACTCACCAGTGCATTTGTGCTCTGAGGAAATGACATAATATCCTGTTCCCTCTGCCTAATTCTGTAATATTCTAAACAAAGAAAATACAATGTGGGCACACAGAACCACCAGGATTCTTCCTGCCTGCCCCTGCCAGCCATTCTTTTCTTGTGAGGACTATTCCGCACCACCTCCAGTTGTCATCTAGGAATTCCTGTCTCTTAATATGTGTAGACAGACAACAAAGGGTGTGTGTAGGCTGAGGGGTGGGTGGTGGTAGTAACAGTGCTCTGGCATTCTCAAAAACAAAAACAAAAAACCAGTCCCAGCTTGGTGGAGACTGCTTTCTCAGTTTCTGGTGAGGTTATAATCGCATCATGCTGATGACGGACTGGCGCATGGGTTTAGCCCCAGCACCACGACAGTGTCTCACACGATACTTAAGCACTTAGTTACGAGAATGAACGAATAAAGGAGCCCTAAACTTCTGAGCTGTGAACGGGGTATAGGTTTCAAAGTATTTTCCACCATTGTGAAGATAGTCTCTGTTTTGTGACATAAAGATGGCGGGCCATGAGATGGAAGTTGGGCATGTGTTTTCAACATGGCTTCAATCCTCCCAGAATCTTATTTATTGTTGCCCATTGGTCTCAGTTTTTGGTAATGTTATGAACTTTTATCTTTTTAATAAAACCTTCGGGGAGACTGCATTCAAGAGCCACTTGCTAAAACTTACTTTAAACCAGATTTGGATGAGAATTCTGTTTTGAATAAGTAAAAAAAAATGCATAGAAACAAAATTCAAAAGCTGAAAAGGGTAGGTATACCTTGAAAATCTCAGGGCTAGCCCAGTCCTCTGGCTATCCAGTTTCCCGTCCAGAGTCAGACTGTCCTGTGAAATTGTCTCACATGTTCCCAGAGATATCCTATACATACCTGAGCACTGTATGTGCATGTATATGCACACACATAGCCACATACTAACCAGTCTCCTTTGTGAGTTTTACTTCTTAGCAAATCTTAGAGGTATTTCCATATGTCGATATATACAGAGATTTATTTATCTTCCAGCCTTTCTATTGAGATTTTTAAAGTACATTTTTATTTTTAATCAAATAAATTGTTATGTTTAGTTTAAAAAGTCAAATAGAGCATAAAGATTATTACAAAAGACAATATCCCTCCTTGCCCCTAATTCCTAATTTTCCTAGAAGAAACCACGTTCAACTCTTTTAGTGATTCTTCATATATTTCTATGTATCATATTTTAAAATATTATACAAATGTTAAAATTCTTGGATTTTCCCTTTTAATTTTTTTAAAGGATTTTATTTATTTATTTTAGAGAAGGGGTGCAGAGAGAGAGTGGGGGGAGGGGCAGAGGGGGAGGGAGAGAATCTCAAGCAGACTCCCAGCCGAGCATGGAGCCCATGGCGGGGCTGGATCTCACGACCCTGAGAGCATGACCTGAGCCAAAATCAAGAGTCAGACACTCAAGTGACTGAGCCACCCAGGCGCCCCAGGATTTTTTCCCTTTTAAAAATCATCCATTCATTTTTTATAACTCCCACATTTAGATGGCATAAAAGGAGCTGGTGAATGAGTTGGAGGTCAGACCAACAGAAGAATGAAGAAAGAGTAATATTGGGAAAGTCAAGAGAAGTTTGCATTTCAAGAAGAGGAAGCAGACAGTGGTGTCAAGTAGTCTGAAGAGATAAGGAGGTAAGGACCGTATAGCTTCCACTCTGTTTGGCTACTTAAGTGTTGACTTCTACTTTCAGCTATAACATCTTCAGGGGGGTTAGGGGTCTGTTGTGAAATGAACAGAACTGTTTGCGAGCGGGGAAGGGAACTAATTCTGAGTTGTCTAGACAATGAGTCAGCTGGGATGGGGAGCGGGGGCGGGTACACCAGCAGTGTGAGACCTAGAATCCCTGCACTCTTGCTCAGCTCCCCATGAGATTTGCAGATTCCTTCCCCTAGCATAGGGAATTGCAATATTGTATGAGCCATCAGGTCTCCCCAGACTAGACATCTGGAGTTGCCAGATAACTCCTTAAACAGCAGGTACCCAAATCCTTCAAACAAGAGTTTTCTCTTGCTTGCCCTCAAAAGGAAGACCAGTGGAGGGAGAATCCCTTACCTGGGAAGCAGACTCCACTGCACTAGGATAATGGAAGGATCAGGAGCTCCATGCCTAATCTCTTAATTACGTGTGACCTATGTAAGTTTCCCCCAACAAAGCATATTTTTAAAAATTCCTGACATATGATGGAACAGGAGTCATCTTAAGCTCTGGTACATGACTGGGAGTGACCCAGTGGGCATCCTACCGGCACAACAGGACATGTGTTGCGGCGGGGCAAGAAGTCGGATTCCAGGAAGTTGAGGGGTAGGAAAGTAAGATAGGAGAGACAGGAACTGAAGGCTAGTCATTCAAGAAGTTAGTGGATAATAGGATGGAGAGAATGGGAAAAACCAAAAGAGTAAGATCCTGAAGGATCCAGGACACAGTGAAATTATAAAAACAGGTGCATTTGTCAGATTGCCTGTGTATCTAATGGAGACAATGTTTTGTATGCGTCTTTTACAGTTCAAACCATCAGAACTCCAAACGCAGCTCATTCAGGTTGAAGAACGGACTACACTGTAAGCATCAGGAGTTAGGACCTGGACAAACTTGATCCTGAGTATGGCTTGAAAAATAAGTTATTTAAATCAGAGATAATAAGATATGCCTTAGAAATATGCATCATGCTTTGATGCGTCAAATAAACTGCTGAAACCGGAGGAGGAAGTTGTCAAGAGCAGGATGATAGTAGAAAAATTGAAAATACAAGAGGTACCTCTTCTTCTTTTTAACAGTGGTTTTGTTAGGATTTGCTTTTTTTCCCCTATCCATTAAAAAAATTTGCAAAATAAAAAAAAAGACCTTTTCACAATTATATAGGCAATATATTGTGTGCTTCTTTTTTTTTTTTTTTTTAAGATTTTATTTATTTATTTGAGAGAGGGCAAGAGCACAGAGAGAGCGGGAAAAGCAGACTCCCTGCTGAGCAGAGAGCCCGACGACACCGGGCTCTATCCCAGGACCCTGAGATGTGACCTGAGCCGAAGGCAGACGCTTAACCGCCTGAGCCACCCAGGTGCCCCTATTGTGTGCTTCTTCAAACAAAATGAAAGATTGGGGCAAACAGCTGTGCTGAAACCATATTGACATAGTTACAAACAGAAAGTTTAAGACCCCAAACCTGATGGTTTTAATGATACTATTTGAGTGTGGGTGCCTGTGGGGGCTTGTGCAAGGAGTACCCGGGGTGGAGACTACCTCAGAGCAAAATTAATGGATTTGTATAAATCGTTTTTCTAGAAATTCTGTGAGTCCACATGGAGAACTCTTTTTAGAAACTTCTCTCATCACAGATAATGTCTTCTTTAAAACAGTTCCATAAATAGTCAGCAAGGTTTGTTTCTTCTGAGTCTGGGGTGTATAACCTGTAGACACATAACTCTCAGATGTATGAAGAAACCCCTGCCCCTCCACCATAGCTAGCACTCTTCCTACTCTCAGCTAAATTTGCAGCGTTCATCTGAGCGCTGGAGAATCAGACTGAGCATGACCTGAAGGACAATATCACATGTGAATAAGAGCTCC
Source organism: Mirounga leonina (assembly GCF_011800145.1). Lineage (NCBI taxonomy): Eukaryota > Metazoa > Chordata > Mammalia > Carnivora > Phocidae > Mirounga > Mirounga leonina. Next base: position 2,041,098 of record NW_023270320.1, read on the forward strand.
TTTGACCTGGGCTGTAATTTTGTTCCACTCTTATGAGCTGTGCAGTGAGTGATTATTTGACACCAAGTCTCAGTGTCCTATCTGCAAAATGGGAATAATAATCGTACTTACCTAAGTGGTCAACATGTCAGAATGGAAGCATATAAAAATGTTGACATAATATGCAATGTGTACCTAAATTTACCTAAACTGAAAAAATATTGTAATTTATAATTTTCATCATGAATTTTTATAAATATTATAATTTTTATAATTAATTTTTATCACATAAAAAACCCAAATTGTAAAGAGATTGTAATGGAAGCAAACAGTCCCTTGCTTCCTTCCTCTCTGCTTTCTCTCCTCCTACTCATTATTTTAAGCTCTGTTCTATTTTCATTTATTCTAATAGTTAACAACGTGTCCTTAACTTATACATTTACACCACTACTATTTTTTTAAATTAATTTATGGTTTCTCCATGTCTTTTCATGACTTGATAGCTCATTTCTTTTTTTTTTTCCCTTTTTTAAAAATTCTGGTATAGAGGTGCCTGGGTGGCTCAGTCATTAAGCGTCTGCCTTCAGCTCAGGTCATGGTCCCAGGGTCCTGGGATCAAGCCCTGCATCGGGCTCCCTGCTCCACGGGGGGCCTGCTTCTCCCTCTCCCACTCCCCCTGTTTGTGTTCCCTCTCTCGCTGTGTCTCTCTCTCTCAAACAAATAAATAAAATCTTTAAAGAAAAAATTCTGGGGCGCCTGGGTGGCTCAGTCGGTTGAGCGACTGCCTTCGGCTCAGGTCATGATCCTGGAGTCCCGGGATCGAGTCCCGCATCGGGCTCCCTGCTCGGCGGGGAGTCTGCTTCTCCCTCTGACCCTCCTCCCTCTCATGCTCTCTGTCTCTCATTCTCTCTGTCTCAAATAAATAAATAAAATCTTAAAAAAAAAAAAAAAAAAAAGAAAAAATTCTGGTATAGTTAACATACAGTGTTATATTAGTTTCAGGTGTACAATATAGTGATTTGACAATTCTATGCATCATCATTCAGTGCTCATTATGATAAGTATACTCTTAATCCCCTTCACCTGTTTCACCCATCTCCCACCCATCTCCCCTCTGGTAACCATCAGTTTCTTTTCAATAGTTAAGAGTCTGCTTTTTGATTTTGTCTCTTTTCTTTGTTTTGTTTCTTAAATTCCACATATGAGTGAAATCATATGGTATTTTTCTCTATTTCACTTAGTGTTATACCCTCTAGATCCATCCATGTCATTGCAAATGGCAAGATTTTCATTCTTTTTTATGGCTGAGTAATAGTCCCTTGTGTCTTATACCACATCTTTATCCATTCATCTATTAATGGACACTTGGGCCGCTTCCATAATTTGGCTATTATAAATAATGCTGCAATAAACATAAGGGTACATATTTTTTCAAATTAGTGCTTTTGTATTCTTTGAATGAACACCCAGGTGTGGAATTACTGGATCATATTTTAGTTCTATTTTTAATTTTTTGAGAAACATCCATGCAGTTTTCTACAGTAGCCACACCAGTCTGCATTCCCACCAACAGTGCACAAGGGTTCCTTTTTCTCCACCTCCTCGCCAACACTTGTTGTTTCTTGTGTTTTTTATTCTAGCCATTCTGACAGGTGTGAGGTGATATCTCATTGTGGTTTTGATTTGCATTTCCCTGATGATGAGGGATGATGAGCATCTTTTCATGTGTCTGTTGGCCATCTGGATGTCTTCTTTGGAGAAATGTCTGTTCATGTCTTCTGCTCATTTTTAATTGGATTATTTGTTTTCTTGGTGTTGAGCTGTATAAGTTCTTTATATATTTTGGATACTAACCCTTTATGGGACATGTCATGTGCAAATATCTTCTCCCATTCCGTAGGGTGTCTTACCACCAGTATTGATTTACCAACCTAAATGTTATCTATTCACTTCCTGCTATGACTGTTACAGATCTAGCTTCCTGGCACAGTTGCAACTCTCACAGCGCACTTAACCTTCCATTTCTTGTTCCATACAATGGACTGGTCCCGCCACTCCCCAATTCATGTTATGAATATTAGCCGCCCAGCTCTTTCTTTCTATCTTGGTCAGCTGAAGTTTGGTATTTGTTTTAAAATGTCAAAGTTGGTTACATTTATAGCTTGCTTGCAACCATAATGAACTTTTCTGCCATTTGTCTACAAGTTGATTCTAAATATTACAAATAATTAACAACATATACATTATTATGACTATAAATACTCTTTACTCAACAAATAGTGTCAATGAACACAGTGCTTTCTCACCAGCACTTGTGAGCACCCAAATGAGAATGGTCCTAACATAAAATTCAATCATGCCACATTTCAGTTTGCCTTGTATTTGGAAAATGTCTTTCTTATACTTTGCCTCTTGAGTTTCTAATCACCCTTTCATTGTGTTGTAAGAAAGACCTTAAGGATTAACATATGTCTTCACCCTACTCCCTTCCAGGTTCTTATTCATATTATCCATTGCTTGGAAACTATTCCATTTTTCTTTTTGAAATTCCAGTTTTTTTCTTATTTAGACTGTGGTTTTCTTTTATCAATTTTTGTTTTGCCTGGAGTTTCTGGTTACCTTTTTGGATCCAACACCTTTATTATATCTTCATTTAATTTTTCTGAGTGCACAATTATTCTGTCTGACCTCAGTAAAAGGTCATACCATTTTTCTCCCAGGGACCTCCCTTCCAGGACCCCCATGCCCTGATCTGGACCAGGCCATGTCCTGGAAGTGCCACCTTGTGTGATGTCATCATGGCATGATCCTTCATGTCTCTCCTGGCTCACACCCACTGTGTGCTAGAACTTACTCCTCAGTTACCAGGAAATTTTCCCCAAGGTTTCTAGTGAAGGAGTGCATATGGAGTAAATTTTGCGTGGACTTGCCTATCTGTGTCTTATAGACTTGTTCCTTCCTGTTTTGCTCGCTTGAGGCTTTTAGAACTTTTTTTTTTTTTTTAATCTCTGGGATTCTCAAATTTCACAGTGAAATTTCTGGGTGTGGCTCTTTTTTCACTTATCTTTCTGGACATCTTTGTAGTCTCTTTCGCTACAACTTCTAGAACTTATGTTATTTTTTCAGATAAACTCATCCATTCTGTTTTCTTTGTTCTGGAATTCTTATTAGTTGTGTGTTGGACCTCCCAGATTAAGCCTCCCTGTCTCTTGTTTTTTGGCTCAGGTTTCTGTATGTGTGTCATTTTGGTTTACTTTCTGAGAGATTTCTTTGATTTTATATTCCTACCCTTCTATTGAATTTGAAATTTCAGAAATATTTTTCTTTTTAGTTTATTTGCAAGAGCTTTTTCTAATTCTCTTACTGTTTCTTTTTCACGGCATTCTATCCTTGTTTCATGGGCATGTTACTTACTTATATCTCTGTGGTGGTACTAATTGTATTATTTAAAATGCTATCTTCGGTTTCATGAATTAGTTCTGTCTCTTCTGGGGACAGTTTTTCTCTTTGTTTACTTGTTCTTTCCCTTCCATTTTGCAGGCTTGACTCAAACATCTGATAAACTGTGGTTATCTGTTTATATTTGAAAATGAGGAAATTCAAAGTCTGACTGGGAGTGCAGGGTACAGTGGTGGGGTTTTCATCTGGACACATGTCGCTTTTGACCAGACAGGTAGGCTGGGAGGAGGCACCATTCCACAGAATGCTGAAGGAGGCGTGTTTTACCTGGATCACCAATACTGCTCTAATTACTATAGTTCTTCCTGGAGAGTTCTTTTGATGTCTTCAGAAGAGTTGTTTTTTCTTTGGGGGCTAAGCAGCTGGCTACAAGACATGTAGGGAAGTGGGGGAGGCAGATGGGGAAGATTGATTTTAATATATCTTTAATCTTTAATCTTCAGCAGATCCCCTATGTCCAGCCCCACTTCATGCCTGCCATGGGAGTCCCAAGGCTTTCCAGGCACTATCATGTTGGTTTCCACTCACTCTCAATGCCTGCAGTACAGTCCTTCTTGATAATCTAGGTTTCCTAGGGCCTACTTATCATGAGACACTTCTGTGCATTTTTTGTTTTGCAGAAATTTGTTGAACTCCATTGTTTGTTTGTTTTTTTAAAATATTTTACTTATTTATTTGTCACAGAGAGAGAGAGAGAAAGAGAGCACAAGCAGGGGGAGCGGCAGGCAGAGGGAGAAGCAGGCTCCCCAATGAGCAAGGAGGCCGATGCAGGGCCCTATCCCAGGACCCTAGGATCATGACCTGAGCCGAAGGCAGACGCTTAACTGACTGAGCCACCAAGGCATCCCAAACTCCATTGTTTGTTAATGGCACACTCTCCTATTTTCTTTATTGTCGGGGTTTTAAAAATATTATTATTTAGTATTTTAATGCAGAGTGTATACATTTATGTACTCAGTCTGCCATCTGAGACTGAAAATTTTCTATTTCCTTTAGTAATCAAGATATAACTTCATTATTTCTTCTCAGGAAGAAATGGGAAGAATGTTCTGAATTGCAGGCAATTTTGATGGCTAGAATGAAAGGAGTTGAGGAAATTCATGGAAGATGAAAGAGAATGTTTTTCTTCTGCCGGTCCCCAACACAACCCCCTAAAGGATCAGGGCAGGCAGAACTATCGACTCTCCCCAAACTGCATTAGATGTATTTGGTTTCTTTTCTCCCACACATATGTAGACCTGAATTTGGAACTAATATTTTCTTTTATGAATGTTCATTATGTACCATGTGTAAGTCACATATCATTTTATTTAATCCTAGCCACCCTACAAATTAGATATTATTATCTTTATTTTATAGTTGACTAAATGGGGACTGAATGCAGTTAAGTATTCTACCCAAGCTCATGCAGCTTATAAGAGACTCAGCCAGAAGTTTAGCCAAAACTGTTTCCCATCTTCTCTCAACTTTCTGCTGCAATGAGAAAAAGCATATTAATGTTTAAGTTTTCATCTCCTCTTCCCCACTCTCAAAGTCTGAGGTATAGTAGAAAATGTACCAGTTTAGGAGTTGGAAAATTTAGATTTTAGTTTTGCCTCTGCCACATTTGGTAATGTTACCTTGGCTCAGTCACTAGACTTTTCTGACCTTTAGTTCCCTCATCTATATAGAAAAGTATTGGGGCGCCTGGCTGGCTCCATCAGTAGAGCGTGCGACTCTTGATCTTGAGGTGGTGACTTTGAGCCTCACCTTGTGAGTAGAGCCTACTTAAAAAATAAAAGTATAAAAAATCAGCTCTGTCTCAGCCACAGATTGCAGGGGGATCACATAAGAGCATGCATATTAAAAGGCTCTGCAGGTAGGGGCGCCTGGGTGGCGCAGTTGGTTAAGCATTAAATGTTGGACTGTTGGTTTCGGCTCAGGTCCTGATCTCAGGTCGTGAGAGGGAGCCCTGTGTTGGACCCTGCGCTCAGTGCAGAGTCTGCTTGGGTTTCTCTCTCCCTCTGCTCCTTCTCCTGCCCTTCCACCCCCTTTGCTCTCGCTCTCTTTTTAAAAAAAATAAAAGAAAAAAGACTGCAGGTAATCACAGCAATAGCTCACACCTGTATAGTACTTTATAATTTGCAAAGTGCAATAACATTGTGAAATAAATCCTGTTTTGCAGTGGAAAGTGCAGCTGAGTGTTTTGATATAATACAGCTCACACTTTGCAGAATCAGAATTGAAACTTCATTCTTCTTACTCCAAATTCCATTTTTTCCCCACTTCATAAGGCTGCCATCTTATTTACAAGAGGATTCCTTAATTATTAAGCAATTAACAATAGAATTTCTTTACATAGCCTACTCATTTAATAAAATTCTATTTTTTCTATTCATAATTTTGTTACATGCTACTTTTCTGGAGCTCACCTATTGCATTAAGTAGAGTTCAGCTGTATTAATTATTTATTACTCATTCATTACTTTAATATATTAAATTGTGTCATAATGGCTGCAAAATATGAAGCAATTCTTTAAAGGCACTTAAGACCAGTAGCCTAACGGAACATGGCACATACCATAATCCCTGGCACAACTCAATACCATTTCTAATAGCTGGATGATATTTTCAATAAAATAAAGAGCTAGCATCTTCAGTATCTTAAAAAAAAAAAAGCATTCTAGCAAGTAATATAATGTTAACATGGTTCTTTGGCTTTAGAATACATCCCTGCCAAATGAGCATCAATCCTCCAACCTAATCTCTGGGAAGTCTTGTTGGAGAAGACCACATGGACATTCCAACCAGAGAGTCTGTTTGTCTAGATTGTGTCTGGGCCTCAATGCCGTGTCCCCGTGGATTAATGAGAAAACAAGCCATTAAGCCTTAGGACACGGGGTACAAAACGAGACACAACAGCTGGGGGCTGAGAAAGAACAGGGGGAGAGGCAGAAGGAGAAAGCAACACTAGAAAACTAGGAGCAAACAAGAAAAAGGGCTTTGTGTATTCTCAGCATTGGCAACTCCCTGAGATGGGTAGATATACAGGAAAGAAAAAAGAGTGCTAATTAATATTCAGGTTACGGAAGCCAAAATGAACAGTTTCTAAGAATAGAGGTAATTAAATCTCTGCACATACGAAAGAGAAGCTAACAAGCACTTATGGGCCATCCACTTCGTTGGACCGGTGAGCTTCATGCCTTTAAGATGACAAGTTTTCCATCGATTCTGTCACTGCAAAGAAGTGGCCGCAGCCTGGCCTGGCTGTCCTACTTCTCAGGGCCAGGCCACTCTGCTCCCCCACCTCCCGGCTGAGGCAGCGTGACGCCGTCTACCAGTTGGGCGAAACTGTTAGTTTCACAGCAGAAATCAGTTTCAGCTTTAAGGTTTACAATTCCATTGCACCTCTACCCAAAGCAAATCCTAAATTCATCAAAATTAAAACTCAGAATGTAGTTGGAAAAATGGTGAGTTATGGGGGTACAAACTCATTGTAGAAACCAGAAAAAATATAAAACAAATTTTGAAAAATCATCCATATTCCCATAAACTCAGAGTAGTTGCATTCTTTGAAGAGTAATCTATGTATAATTAGGCTCTAAATTTTCATAATAGTCCTACGAAAGAGAACTGTCTGAGCCACAAATGCTGCCGAAACTTTACCTTCTAGACAGGATCAAAGGATAATGACTCTATTCTTCAATTTCAATGTACCTTTTTCTTTTTTTTAAGATTTTATTTTTAAGTCATCTCTACACCCAATGTGGGGCTCGAGCTCACAACCTAAAGATCAAGAGTTGCATGCTCTACTGACTGAGCCACCCAGGCACCTATCTTTTTTTTATGAATGCTTTTGATATTTAGACTCCAGAGTTCTGAACAATATTCTGTACAATAAAAAAAAAATCATATAGAAGCTGCTGCATGGGGAAAAAGACTACGAATGTCAAATATGATATATTTAATTCCAGAGTCATTTCTGATCTTTATTAAATGTACTCTGTCATTCTTATACAGTAGTTGCTTGTGTCTGCGTACTATTTTGCATTCTGCTTTACTCACTGTATGTTATTTTATATATACATGCTCATTTGCTAAGCTGTCACTTCCCCCCGTCACTCTGGGTTTTTTTTAAGGATTTTTTATTTATTTATTTTTTGACAGAGAGAGAGACAGTGAGAGAGGGAACACAAGCAGGGCGAGTGGGAGAGGGAGAAGAAGGCTACCTGCAGAGCAGGGAGCCCGATGCGGGGCTCGATCCCAGGACCCTGAGATCATGACCCGAGCCGAAGCAGACGCTCAATGACTGAGCCACCCAGGCGCCCCCCTCACTCTGTTTTTAACTCCATGCTGCCATTGGTTTTGTCCTGGCCAAAAATCTTCTCTTGATCCTCCATTATCTTTAGAATCAAAACCAAATTCATGACACAGAAAACCCTTCCAAGCTCGTCTCTTTACTTTGTCCCCCTCCTCCTGCACCGGATGCAGAGTATTATTGCAGGCTTTGGTAAGCACTGTGAGAATGCTCTCCAGGATGGATGCCTCTGTCCTGGAGCCTATAGTCCCACAGCCCTGGCACACTCTCCAGCTTGCTGATTTTGCTGGTCTAACTGATGCAAAATGATTGTGGGTGAATGATACTTGATGCTTTTGGTTTTCTCCCGTGGTGATTGCTTATTCACAATGTTTCCCCATGATTTTTTCATACTGATTTGCCTTAGATCCTTGTCAGTTTTAGATATTGCAAAAGTCTTCCCTTGGATCTGTCAAGACTTTATCCATAATGTTTTTCATTGGAGAGGAATACTCAATTTTGATATAAGTTAATTAATATAGTTTTTGCTTGCTTCTACTTTGCAAGTTGTAATACTTATTCTTCAAGATTGTTCTACTATAATTTCCTCTGTGAAATTAGTCATCACCTCCTCTCGGAACCTGGAAGATTTTTTCACATTTCTTTCATCTTACCCTCTTTTATTTATTTATTTTTTATTTTTTATTTTTTTAAAGATTTTGTTTATTTATTTGACAGAGAGAGACAGCGAGAGAGGGAACACAAGCAGGGGGAGTGGGAGAGGGAGAAGCAGGCTCCCCACCGAGCAGGAAGCCCGATGCGGGGCTCGATCCCAGGACCCTGGGACCATGACCTGAGTCGAAGGCAGACGCTTAACCGACTGAGCCACCCAGGCGCCCCTCATCTTACCCTCTTTTAAAGAATTTCTTTAGATGTTCTGTCTTGTCTTCTGAAGTCTGACTTCTTCCAGGACAGGAACTGGGCATTATTCACTCTTGAATCCCTAGCGGTCTGACTCATGGTAGTTCAGTGTTGGTGGAATGCATGAGTGACCCGTGTTAGTGGCCATTTCATTGTTTGTGTCGAGTTCTAGTAAAGTCATTGCCTCTCACTTCTACGATGCCTTCCCTGGTCCCTTTTGTCCACAGTTATTTGGAATTGGGGCTCAGACAGAACGAGTCCTTTAGCATCAGATGCCAGCCACAAGAGACCTGGAAGCATAGGGCAGCCGTTCAGGGGCATGAATGCAGATTAACAAGGAGTGGGAGATGATCTGCAGAGAGAAGAGAGCAAGAGTCCATGGGCGCAAGGGAGAGAGACCAGGCTTTCATTGGTTCTTGACAAGTTTTCTGCTTCTGATCTCTCATGAAGTTTTGGATGCATGAGACACCTGTACATTCCTTTACCAAGAGAAAGCTTTAAAAAAAAAAAAAGATTTTATTTATTTGCCGGAGAGAGAGAGAGAGAGAGAAGGCACAAGCAGGGGGAGTGGCAGGCAGAGGGAGAAGCAGGCTCCCCGCTGAGTAAGGAACCCAATGCAGGAGTCGATTCCAGGACCCTGGGATCATGACCTAAGCTGAAGGCAGATGCTTAACTGACTGAGCCTCCCAGGCGTCCTGAAAGCTATTTTTTTTTTTTAAGATTTTATTTATCTAGGGCGCCTGGGTGGCTCAGTTGGTTAAGCAACTGCCTTCGGCTCAGGTCATGATCCTGGAGTCCTGGGATCGAGTCCCGCATCGGGCTCCCTGCTCAGCGAGGAGCCTGCTTCTCCCTCTGACCCTCCCCACTCTCATGTGCTCTCTCTCTCTCTCATTCTCTCTCTCAAATAGATAAATAAAATCTTTTTTTTTAAAGATTTTATTTATCTATTTGAGAGAGAGAGAGAGAGTGCGGGAAGGGGTAGAGGGAGAGGGAGAGAATTCCAAACAGACTCCACATTGTGTGTGGAGCCTGATGAGGGTCTCAATCTCACCACCATCTCAGATGATGAACTGAGTGGAAACCAAGAGTCAGACACCCAACTGACTGAGCTACCCAGGTGCCCTGACCAAGAGAAACCTTGAGTAAGTTCCTCTTGTTTATAACCAAAATATCCCAAAGGTACCTATCCATATGTTTTCTACATAGCAATAGAATAATTGCAATTTTCACATTTTTCACTGGAGATAATAGTAACTTGTTCAATACATACTTATTATAGCTAAGGCATCTTTTTGTTCTTTTAATAACCACACAAAAGTGGACTCATATTCAACTTGTCACCCACTGATCTCTTTTTAACTGTCTACACTTTTTATTCCTAAGTGGGTACTACCATGTTTACTGTGACTGAAATCATGAGGCCTCATTATGGTTAGATTCATCTTTTTGAATTAGCCATGTTGATTATGTGTATGGCCATGTAAACTTTGTTGCTGTCTAAGATGATATTAATTCCACTTTATATTTACAGTTGTTGGCATCCAAAATTTTTACATGAAAGTGGAAAACTCAGATAGCAATTTGGTGCATTGGTAGAAGGACCCAGTAAAAATGTAGGACACTACATTTACTTATATGTTACTCATTTACTTATATGTTAATTCTATTTAATGTGTTTTAAAAATATAATAAAACCTCCCTAAGTCAGTCTTCTATGATTTCACCTTTGTAGTAGTTCATACAGTAACTGGGTTGAGTGAATTTTTTATTAAAAAAATTTTTTGTACTGTATAATAGAACACAGGCACCAAAATCCAAACAAAACAAATATATAGCTCAATGAGTAATTACAAGACAGACACACCCTCATAATTAACCACCCAGGCCAAGAAATAGAACTTTGCCATCCACCCTGGAAGCCGCCCCCTGTGCCCCATCACAATCACAACCCCCTAGAGGTTAATTTTTAATTATATAAATGATAAAATGATAGGTAAGCAATAGTGTAATAATTTCAAAGAGAATGTTTACTGTATCAGGCTAATTTTTCATTTTTAAAATAATTTTTAAATCCTGCTTGTAGTAAAAAATTTACGGTAATATTGGAATACTCATGACTCTGTACGGTTTATTGTGTACTCTCTATAGATAGGTGATAGCCAGGTAGATAGACAGACATGAATATAGTTTTAATATATTATCTTAGGTAGCCAGACACTTATATAGTTTCAATATATTATCCTCACTACACCCTGCAATGTGTTATTTTAACAGATGAAGAAGCCAAAATCAAAGATAAGGAAATTTGCTCAAGGGACAAACCTAGAATTGAAATCAAGTAGATCTAACACTCCTTTCCAGTATATCCTGCTATGATAATTCTAAGTGGTTCTTATTTGTTCATTAAAACAGGTTTGCCTGTTATTTTATGCATGTAGTTTTGTTACTGTATGCTATTGAAAACAAGAAACTTTTATTTTTAAAATCGTGTAATACAAATATTTCACTTCTGAGAATGGTCTCTTTTCTTGATTTATCCTTGTATGTGCTTCACTTTATTCTTAGCCTAAATTATATAGCCTGGCTCAAAGCGAGTATACAACAACAACTCTTATGGAATCCATATTCTGTCAGACACCAGGCCGAGCAGTTAACACTGGGAATTTCATTTAACCCTGAAAAAGGTTCTTTGAGATGGGCGTTGTTCTCTCCATCTTAGAGGTGGGGGCACAGGGCGCTGCTGGTAAGAAGAGCTGGATGTATCATTGGCCACAGTTCACAGCGCTAGCCCTTCCAACGCATGCCCACTCTACACTGTACACCACCCGACTTCCGGGTCTCTGTGGGCACCCGAACTGCAGGAGACTTTTTTTTTTAACTTGAATATGCTTGAGTCACTCAACAGAACATAGAGCAATAAAAGAGATACACTGGGTGAAGCAAATGAACGAACCCCAAGTCCTATCTGTGCTCCCAGGACTGTGTCTCTTGGCTTTCTTTCCCTAATTTACAACGTGTCAGGGTAAGTGTTTTGAGGGAAAAGGTAGACTTCATCCAGTCATCAATAGAAAGCTCTGGTGGCTGCAGTTTCCATGACTCACAGAAAGGATACACAGGAGAAGAGGTACTGAAAACTTCCTTTCATACTTAATCATTACCATGGATATTTTTTAAAATATCAGACGGTTACGGCAGAGTGGCAATGAAACAATAACTTTTTCAATATGAACTGAAGTTATTTTGAATTTAGTTTGTGCAGCAACTTATGTAAACCTGCCTATCACTGTAAAAAAGCTTGTCTTCTGTGTTTTCAAAATCATAATTTAAATGACAACCAAATATGTTAAGTGGCTTTTGTAAACTCGCTACAATCTTTGCATGCCCAGACTTGTCTGGTACAAAATGTACAAAACAGACGTGTGATTTATAAACTATGGAGTAGTCAAATGAATACAAAGAAAATGAAAAGAATTCTCTATATTTGAGTGTTTGGGAGTGATACTTTAAAAATATTGTAAGAAAAACTTATTTGCTGCCATTTGTTTGACTTTTATCTCAAACAGATTGAATAAGGTTAATAAATTAGGTATGTTAATTATTCCCCATCAGTAATATCTGGAAACAATGCTTGAACCTCCAAATCATTTTGTTTCTATTATGAGGATCACAGAAACATAGAGTGGAAAGGATCTCAAGAGAGAACAAAAGTCTGGTTTTTGACATTTGACATTGGGCTGCTCTTTAATTTCTCTGCACCCATATTTCCTTCTGAAAAAATGGAGATTTTTTTTTTTTTAAAGGTCTTATTTATTTATTTGACAGAGAGAGACACAGCGAGAAAGGGAACACAAGCAGGGGGAGTGGGAGAGGGAGAAGCAGGCTTCCCGTGGAGCAGGGAGCCCAATGCGGGGCTCGATCCCAGGACCCTGGGATCATGACCTGAACCGAAGGCAGATGCTTAACGACTGAGCCACCCAGGCACCCCTGAAAAAAAATGGAAATATTATCATTACCTGAAGGATGACACAGAAGACTGATGATTCTTGATATAGTCAAAGTGAGTGATGACCTAGCTGTGTGTTCAGAGATGACAATTTGGCCTAGATTACTTGATTCATGTACTTTTTAAGTTTTCATTGGCTAACTGCCTTCCTGGTATCGCACAGAAAGCTAAAGAATACATACATTATAGGGCGCCTGTGTGGGTCCGTCGGTTGAGCCTCTGGCTCTTGACTTCCACTCAGATCATGATCTCGGGGCCCTGAGATCAGCCCCTCCGTCAGGCTCAGTGTGGAGTCTGCTCAAGATTCTCTCTCTCCCCCTCTCCCTTTGCCCCTTCCCCCTGCTCACCCACGCACGCACACACTCTCTCTCTTTCTAATAAATAAATAAAATTTTCAAAAAAAAAAAAAAAAGGAATACTTACTCTAGCGGCCTGGAAGCATTAGGGATTCCATTCTTGTCTGATTTTGATCTTCAAACTTTTAAATATATAAAGTAGTTACACAGTGAAAGAATATTGAACAACAACAACAACATTGCCAAGGATCATTACATTTCTCTCCAAGGGGCTCAGGTATCATATCATTAAGAATATGACCATCCCTGGGGTAAAGGCAGTCTTATTCCCATTTAAGAAATGAACAAATTGGGGCCTAGTAAGGTTAATGATATGCTCAAATTCAAATAAATACAGCCCTGAGCAAAACAAGGCTGGAACTCAGATTTCAAATTCTGTCTTCTATTAACTAAACTGTTACCTAGTTCATTTTTAAATCTATATTGGTGCTTTTAAAGTTGTCTGAAAACATACAAAAATGTAGAGTTGCCTTTGTAATAAGTGGGACTTTATACAAACTAAATCAAATTTAAATTTTATTGTAACTTCTTGGGAGAAGGATGAACTAGATCCTTTTGATTGGCCCAAAATGACTAATTATAATAGAGTTCAAAAGGAAAAAAGATGATTTGGACCACAAAGTGACTTCACTCCATTCAGAATTGTTTCAAGCTAAATTTACACTCAGACAGCTTGAAAAAGCCAATGTCAAGCTCAGTCAGAGCTGCCGGCCAACAGAACGGTGTCTGCATTTGTCATATGTTGGTTAACACATTCAGCTGAAATTTCTCCACAGCTCTAACTACGGACTAGTGTTTCTAAAAATCGTTTAATCCTTTTAAAGCAGATGAGATTTGCCAGGGTCCTTTTTTTAATAAACAAAGAAAGGGTATGTTTTATAAGTATTAAGTTAACAGAAGTAAGAATTGTTATTAATTCTCTTTCACCATGGCAATGGGCCACAGGCCATTAAGCAAGGCACCTAAGAAGTCGCCAAAAACATCCAGAACCTTAAGTGAGGTTAGAATGCAAGTAAATAAGCAAATTGTGAGTAAATAAGTTTCTAACCACTTTTATTCATTTATAATTTGTAGATAAATGAAAACCTGTCCTCGGAACTGGTGTTTCTAAAACCCAATCTCCAGTCTGCTGCAGAAAACCTCACAGGTGTTGAAGATGAAAAGAGAAGCTGGACTCTGATGATCCAAAGTCTCAAGGAAGAAAGGGAACAACTGCTTTCCCAAAAAGATTTGTTGGTAAGAGCGCTGACAGCCCGAAAAGGGTGCTTAACGTTTGTCTGCAATGAGCCAGGCCAGCATCCCCTCCTGTGTTCTGGACTGTTGACATGTTTCCTCCCTCATAATTGATTTCCAATCAACAATATTCTGTTGATTGATATTTTGCTGATATACAAGACAGTAACCACATGTTCAGTCTTGCTTAAGAACTAGAGATTGTGGAAGATGGTGACTTAAGTAAATTCAAGATTGCTGCTGTGGTAACTCGCTAGATCTGAACATGACAAGGGAAGAAATTAATTTGTAAAAATGATCTCCTATGCCAGGTCTACGCTTTCAAAAAACAGAATTGGTCCCCTCAGGATTGTCTGAATACCAACTGGCAAATTCGTAGATTAGCTGTAACCTTGTCCCAGTCCCAGGCCAGCTGCCTTCCCTTCGGAATTCAGATAGCTGTGTACTTGCTGGTCATTATCATTAGGTATAATGAGTTTACAAAATTGCAAACCAATTAAAATGCCAGCATAGCAAAACCAATTTGGAAAGGCAAATGTATAACAAATAAACAAAAGTTAACATTTGTGGATTGTTTGCTTTTTTGGATTTTCCATGTAACCACTTTCATTGGTGTAATTAATGGAGACTTGATTGTTAAAAACATGTTTTAAAGATTTATTTATTTATTTATTTGAGAGAGTGAGAGAGCGTGTGAGCAGGGGAAGGGGCAGAGGGAGAGGGAGAGAAGCAGACTTCCTGCTGAGCGGGGAGCCCAACACAGAACTTAATCCTAGGACCCCTGAGATCACCTTAGCCCAAATCAAGAGTCAGATGCCCAACTGACTGAGCTACCTAGGAGCCCCTTGAAAAATAATTATGTATTTTTAAGAAATTGTAATGCCTGAAATGTATACAGTATATTGTGTTCTGGAAGATTGTGGAGAAAAAAATCCATCCTCCTTTTTGCTTTATGGAGGGTATTAATATATACAGCCCACACGGCAAAGCACTAAGGTCTTCTGCCAACAGCCTTGTGAGGGAGCCATCTTGGGAGCAGCTTCTGCTGCCTCAGCTGAATGCAGCCCCAAACTCACTGCAACGTCATGGGAGACCTGGAGCTACCCAACTGCACTACTCTTGAATCCTTCAACTGTGGGATCATGTTTGTCATTTTAAGCCACTAAAAAAATAAATAAAATAAAATATGATACATTGTTGGGATTTAACCACTTTCACAAAGTACACTGGGCTTCTAGAAAGAGCTGCAAGAGCGGTAGTATCACTGTTGCTCTCTGTTGCACTAGAAAAATAAAAAAAACTTTCAAAACTGTTATTCCCTAGGCCTGACTCCTTCCTGGTATAGCACAACACTGGATTTGACCTGATCTAATCAAGTAAATATTTGTTAAACACCTAGTATTTGCAAGGTACTCTAGTAGATAAAGGAAAAAGTTGACACCAGAGAAAAGAAACAGTCAGTGATTATTTGTATCTGTGTTTTTTTTTTTTTTTAAAAAAAACAGTCCTAAGCCTAAAAAAAGGCATTAATAAACAGTATGTTTGTCAGAAATTGCTTTTTTATATACCTGCCTTTGTACCTCTCCTGTTTGCCCCTGGAGATATTTCTTCCCACCCAATCTTCACATTTCTCAATATTGCAAAGGTGCAGGACTAGGAGACTCACATTGTTCCCCTTTACTCATTTGTAAAACAGTACTCAAAAGATCATTAGCTGTTATCATCTATCTTGCTGCCTCACAGAGATGCGAAATAAAGCAGAGTTGACTGTGCCCTGTTTTGACAGATATAATTTGTTTTTTTAGGAGTTCCAATGCATTTAACAATTTTGATGGGGAAAAGGTGACATTCTGATTGCTAAACTAAGATGATGGAGGAGGGCAGACCTGGAAATGGTAGCCAAATGAATAGGTGGAGTTTAGCTAATTGCTTATATGATATGAGGCCTTAAGAGGCCATAAAGCCTCTTATCTCTAAAAATTACCACTGCTCTGTAATGTCTGAAATCTTCATATCTCTCCAGTTAAAGGCTCTGTTAAAATGCAAAACAAATGCCCTGTGAGAAGTAACATTTTAATTGTTATGGGTCATTTATTCCTTTGTGGAAGTGTGTATTAGCTTCTTTCTTAGCAGTAGATTTTGATGGAGAACAGAATATTGAATGCTGTGGGATGAAGTAGAGAAGAAAGAAGCATAATGTTATCCAAGACCCCTTTGGACACCTTGTCTGTTCTTCAGTTTTGCCAAGGATTGGTATGACAAACACAAAAAAGAATCTGATTAACAAGAAATTGATTTACAAATATTTTTTCTATAATTAAAAAACCCCTCAAACTTATAGAAAAGTTATAATAGCACAAGAAACTTCTATATATTCTTTATCTTCACTTGGTAAAAGCACTATCATTGCGTCTCCCCAACTATTCATTCATTATATCTAGAGTTTGCTTAGATTTGAGTTTCTATCTGCTATCATTTCTCTTTTGCCCAAAGAACTTCCTTTAGTATTTCTTGTACAGCAAATCTGCTACTGATAAAGCCTTTCAACTTCATTTATCTAAACATATTTGAATAGCTACTTTAAAGTCCTTGTCTGCTAATTCAACATCTGGGTTGTCTTGGAGCCAGTTTATATTGACTATGTCAATATAGTCTTGACTGTGGACTACATTGTCCCATTTCTTCTCTCTCTCTCTTTTTTTTTAAGATTTTATTTCTTTATTTGACAGAGAGAGACACAGCGAGAGGGAACACAAGCAGGGGGGAGTGGGAGAGGGAGAAGCAGGCTTCCCGCCGAGCAGGGAGCCCGATGCGGGGCTCGATTCCCATTTCTTCTCTTGACTATGGATCTCAGTTTCCTGTTCTTCTCATTCCTGTAATTATTTTATTGTATTTTAGACATTGTGGGTGATACGGTACAGAGATTCTAGATTCTGTTTTCTTCCTCTGAAAAGTGTTGTTTTTGTTCTAGCAGGCAATTTGGCAGGACTCAAACTCCATCTGTTATGGTGGACAGCAGTTGAAGACTGCTTATTTCTTTCAGTTTCTTAGCTGTTTGTTTTCTGCTAGGCTCCTTTCTGCCAGAGTCTGTGATTGTAGATTTGTAGTTCAGGGATCAATCAAGGACTTGTCAGTATTTATATGCAGATTTTGGGGTTCCCCCTTCTGTGGTTTGCTTCTTTCTGTAATGTTCCTTCTCACTTTCCAGTCTCTCCAGAAGCCCTGAATTCTGTCCTATTCCTCAAACCTATTTCACTGTAGCTTTCCACTTGAGTTCTAGCTATCTCAGCTATTAGACTAGGAAATACCTTCAGGCAAAAAACCATATAGACACAAACCTCAACCAATGCAGTCTTTTTCTTTCAAGGGTCATTTTCCTTCTGATTTGTCTGCTTATGGTTACCTTCAAATAGTTGTTTTTTATATTTTGTTGTGAACTCATAATCATTATCTGTAAGAGTTAGCCTTATACAATTACTCTTCCATTGCCAGAAGTAGAACCAGATGCAGAATACTTTTTAAAAACATAAAAAATAAAACATCAGTTCCACAAATTGTTACAAGCAAATAATTAATTCAACAAGAATTCACCAGGCATTTACTTTGGGCTAGTTACTATGCTAATACCAGGTGCTAGAAAGCATTTGCGATCTAAGAATTGTATTCGATTTTAGTCCACTTGAATGGACCTGGTTTTTTAAATCTCAAAATAAAATGTTATTCAGAGATACTTGCGATCACTTCCCCCAAAATGAATACATTAAACACACATTTACTTGTTCTGTCATGAATACTTTACCTTTATATGGTGCATTTTTTCAAGAAATTCAGATTTCTGAGGCCAGAAGCATTTGCAGTTTAAGTTTAACAACACCAACAGTTGGTTACAGTTAAAAACCTCGCTCTCTGTTTTCATCTTATTTTTCCTTCCCTTCCCCTATGTCCATCTGCTTTGTTTCTTAAATTCCGCATATCAGTGAGATCATATAATTGTCTTTCTCTGATTGGCTTATTTCGCTTAGCATAATACCCTCTAGCTCCATCCATGTCATTGCAAATGGCAAGATTACATTCTTTTTGATGGCTGAGTAATATTCCATTGTATATATGTACCACATCTTCTTTATCCATTCATCTGTCAATGGATATCTGGGCTCTTCCCATAGCTAGGCTATTGTGGACATTGCTGCTATAAACAATTGGGGTGCAGGTGTCCCTTTGAATCACTGTGTTTGTATCCTTTGGATGAATACCTAGTAGTGCCATTGCTGGGTCGTAGGGTAGCTCTGTTTTTAACTTTTTGAGGAGTCTCCATACTGTTTTCCAGAGTGGCTGCACCAGCTTGCATTCCCACCAACAGTGTAAGAGAGTTCCCCTTTCTCTACATCCTCACCATTTGTTGTTTTCTGAGTTGTTAATTTTATCCATTCTGACCATGTGAGGTGATACCTCATTGTGGTTTTGATTTGTAGGGCAGACCATAAGAAACTTTTAACTACAGGAAACAAACTGAGGGTTGCTGGAGAGGAGTTGGGTGGGGGGGTAGAGATAATTGGTGATGGGCATTAAGGAGGGCACTTGATAGAATGAGCACTGGGTGTTATATGCAACTGATAAATCACTAAATTCTACCCCTGAAACTAGGAAAAAAACAAAACAAAACAAAACCCAACTTTCTTCAGCTAGTTTGAAATGTGTCAAAATGTTTTTCATAAAAATCCCTGTGGTGGAGCCACTCTTTCCTCACAGCGAAACCTCTGACCTTCGAAACTAGAAACATCAAAAATAAAAGTGAACAACACAGAGGGCCCTCAGCATCAAATTGGGGGCTAGACTACTACCCATAAGCCTGGACAGTGAGCAGCCTCCCTTGGATTTATCTCCCCTTCCTACCTAGAATGTGGGATGTTACTAATCTATATAATCAGCTTTCGTTTTTTACTATATCTGAATAAAATAAAGGTGGAGAATACATCAGTATGAAATCCGATGCTAAATGCTCCTCATTTATTTTGGGGTGAGAGGTCAAGAACAGGAGGATGAGCTGCTGCTGAGTTTCCACATGACCTCAGGAGTTCGTAGGGCTTACCCCCTTGGTTCTGGAGCCTCTTGCCTCATCCTTACTCTCACATCCTCATTCAAGACTGTGCTGTGCATAGACTTGCAGGAGGCTGAAGAGGGACAAGAAGAGGGGTAGGAAAATTTTCTTGCTTTATAGTTTTGTATAGGTTCGGCTCTGGCTTTAGTGGGGCGGGGGGTGGGGGGATCCACCGGGAAACAGATTTAAGACTAAGCTCGAGGGGCGCCTGGGTGGCTCAGTTGGTTAAGCGACTGCCTTCGGCTCAGGTCATGATCCTGGAGTCCCGGGATCGAGTCCCACATCGGGTTCCCTGCTCGGCAGGGAGTCTGCTTCTCCCTCTGACCCTCCTCCCTCTCATACTCTCTGTCTCTCATTGTCTCTCTCGCAAATAAATAAAAAATCTTAAAAAAAAAAAAAGACTAAGCTCGAGTTCCCACTCTGGGATCCTCACAGTTTCACATAGGCTGGAGGTGAGCCAAGTGTCCTTTCTATTTCCTTTTGGTTTTTCGGCCCCTATTCCTGTTCTGATTCTACTAGACTAGCATAGCCTCTAGAAGATCACAAGCAGCTAGCACAGTCTATACACCACAACTGCTTGTTGAACTAAGGACTTGGCTCCATAGGATATACTTTTGTCCCTCCCCCCTTTAATTATATTTTCTAAGTTAAATGTATTCTCATCTTAATCATGGAAATGACTTCTATTATGGTAATTTTATCTATTTCTCCTCCATCCTTAAAATAGTTCTGACATTACAGCAATTCAACTCTGCATTTCATTTATGAATCTTAAATAATTCCACCTGAATAGGTCAATAGCAAACACCTGTGCCCTCTGGAGGCTCACGTCTTCCCTTAGGGCAGCCAGCTGGCGTTAGCTAAACGCCCACGGATTTACCGCGATGGAGCTGTGCGCCCACAGCGAGGCTGACCAGTGCTTACTGCTGAAGATCTGCGTTAACAAGAGAAGAAACGAGGAAAAGGAGAACACAAGTGTTAGTTACCGGTTTATTAGTCATTCCAGTTTTCTTCCAAAGAAAATAGTTCCACTGAACCCTTGGATGGGCGGGGTGGGGGGGGGTGGGGAAGAGGTGGAACAATCAGCTGGTGTGGGCTTTGAAGTGTGGCTGCAGGGCTTCCAGCCCTTTCCCAGCTCAGCTGTTGAAGCAGGGCAGCAACTTCAAAGGCGGACTTGCTGTTGTTCCTGCCGGGGGTGGGGGGTGATTCCCATCAGTTGGCTTTAGAGAAAAGATGAGGAGGAATTCATCCTCTTCCTTGCCAAGGTTTGATGCTCACCAAACGATCTACCAGCTTTTGGTTCTGACTGTCTCTATCTAGTGGGTGCAGATCAACAACAACCGCAGTCAATTTCTTTGGGATTTACATTTATTTATGTACACTATTTTTACAAATCATCTGAGATGGCCAGTTTTGTAATTTGTCCAGATTGTGCAACATGTCAGTGATACAAGGAAACTGCTCCTGATTACATTTTCTGCTCAAAGACATATAAAGTGGCTTTCCTAAGAGCAAAGCAGAGGTTAAGAAGATTGCCCCCTTGCTGCCCTACGACCCCCTGCCTGTAATTATAACTGTTTACGTCCTAAAGTCAGTTTTTCATTCTGTGTATTGGTAGTGCATTCAGACTCTTCTGTGAGTCAAGAAAGTTATTCCATTTAGTCAACAATTCACCTTGTACAAGAAAGACATTTTTGAATAATATAATTAAATTAAAAGCAAATGTAATTTCCCTCAATAATTTTATTTGGTCTAAACCTTTCCATTTAAAATTTATGTTCTTTACTTCACAATTATAAAGGGAAAAGGAAATAATCCTTGAAATATTAACTTTTTTTTTAAAGATTTTATTTTTTATTTATTTGACAGAGAGACACGCAGCAAAAAAGGGAACACAAGCAGGGGGACTGGGAGAGGGAGAAGCAGACTCGCCGCTGAGCAGGGAGCCTGATGCAGGGCTCGATCCCAGGACCTTGGGATCATGACCTGAGCCGAAGGCAGACGCTTAACCGACTGAGCCACCCAGGCGCCCCTAACTCTAACTCTTAAAATTAAGAATAGCTTTGATTCAAAAACTAATTCTTGGACAGTGATGTGGACAGGTAAATTTCCCTGCCGCTACCTTCCACCAACTTTTATTTAAATAAATATGAAAAATTAGGTAAAAACATTTCAATGTACGGTACAAGATATGAGAGTCTTCAGGGAAGTTTATTATGCTAGAAAAGTGTAAGTAACCAGACAGTCACATTAAACGAGAGTTACATAACCAAAAAAGCAAGTTGCCAACACTAGTAGAGAGGTGCCCATTTATTCAGCAGCATGGTTCCAGCATGGCTCTAGCATGGTCCAAAGAAGACTGTTCTGGTGGGAATGAAACTGTGGGATTAAAAAAAAAAAAAGCAAACAAACTCCTGGGAACACAATGAAGGGAAAACATTCCAATCACAGAAAGCTTCCACAATTAGCAGATGGGCATGCTTCATAAAGAGAGTAGAAAAGACAGTCTCCTGTGCAAGTTCGGAAGAAGCAAAGATCATTAATTCAATTAAAGTGCAGTGACGACAGCAGGGAGAACACAAATCCGTCCACTATCCATATTACATTCATCACAGAATACAACTGAAGAGGATTATGTTCTTCCAATGATGGGATTTTTACTTTTTTTTTTTTTTTTAAGATTTTATTTATTTATTTGACAGAGACACAGTGAGAGAGGGAACACAAGCAGGGGGAGTAGGAGAGGGAGAAGCAGGCTTTCCGCGGAGCAGGGAGCCCGATGTGGGGCTCGATCCCAGGACTCTGGGATCAAGACCTGAGCCGAAGGCAGACGCTTAACGACTGAGCCACCCAGGTGCCTCAGGATTTTTACTTTTTAATTTTGCAAAAATGTTTAAACCAAAGTGGCATAATCTCCAGAGTCTCACTTCCAAAGATGTATTTTTATTCCTGACTGATTGTATCCTGAAGAAATCAAAGGTCTTCACAAGGTAAAATCACCATCTCTGGTTATATTCTATCTTTCTAAGTATGTGCAGACTCTCTGAGTCCAGGTATTTTGACTGCTCCCCCCCCCCTTTTTTTTGTATAATAAATGACTTGGAGATGTAATTTTAAAAAGCAAAACAAAACAAAAAACTGGGAAAAATGACAAGTAAAATGATTTTAGGGACATAGGGTTTAAAAAGAAAATGCTGTTCATGGATTTAGTATATTTAGGAGCTTACTACCACACTGCTGAACCATTACTTAATGTTGTTCATTTTCTGTGATTTTATTCCAACGAGAGTTGCACACTGTCAGCTTGGTTTTGTGGCTGTTGATAGTCATACTTCCTTGCTATTAAAAAACAAAACAAAACACAACAAAAGAAAGAGATAAAATTAATAAAAATAGCAAAATAATTATTAGCTAACATCATTAAATTGCAGTCAAGTCATGATTCTCAGTAAAGAATTAGCTTAGAATTAAATTTTTTTTTCATTAGAGGAAATTTATTATACTTTGTAATCCTTAATTTCTCAACACTGCTGATATCCATTTTTATATATTTACTTTATTATTATTATTTGTATATCAGGATTATTCAGAGCTTTAAACTATAAGGCAACCATTAATTAAGCTATTAAAGTTAATTAATATTTTTTAAAAAGATTTTACTTGTTTATTTATTTGAGAGAGAGCATGTGT
Source organism: Mirounga leonina (assembly GCF_011800145.1). Lineage (NCBI taxonomy): Eukaryota > Metazoa > Chordata > Mammalia > Carnivora > Phocidae > Mirounga > Mirounga leonina. The sequence continues at coordinate 2,064,113 of NW_023270320.1, forward strand.
GCACGAGTTGGGGGAGGGAGGGGGGAGGAGCAGAGGGAGAGGGACAAGCAGACTCTGCGCTGAGCGTGGAGCTGGATGCGGGGCTTGATCTCACAACCCTGAGATCATGACCTGAGGCAAAATCAAGTCAGATGCTTAGCGACTGAGCCATCCAGGCGCCCCAAGTTAAATTAACATTTTATAATTTCCTTCTTTCTTATCTCCCACATCCACCTTAAGATAAGTTAGTAGTAATGCTTTTGTCCGCATCATAAGGAATTTGTATTTCAACTTTTAAGTCTAAGAGACTTATTATTGAACATTGTCAGTGATATAAACTAGAAGAAAAACAGATACTCATTCTGTATTTTTTTTGTACTTCTGAGAAATGTTTATTGAAGAAGAATGGTTTTAACCTGCAACTAGAGAAAGTATGGAGTTAAAATCTTTGTGAATATCATTCCTTGCCTAGAGTTAAAATTTTCACTCTGTTCTTTAAGTTTTAACTAGCCAAGAAAGAGATACTATTTATTTATGCTACTCAGGGTGCATCCAAATTTTTGTGGCCTAAAGTTTATACAATTTTGGGAGTCCTCTTTAAGAAAAAGAATTTTGTTATTTCCTCTTGAACCGCCAGACTGTCAGGACTATATAGGTCACAAACACTAAGAATGATCCAATGTGATGGGATTCATTAAATGTGCAAGTCCACACATATACTATTTATAAGAAAAGTGGCTTCTAAAGATGTTTGCATCCTAGTCCCCAACATCTGTGAATATGTTACTTAACAGGACAAACAGGACTTTGAAGATGTGATTAAGGTAAGGATCTTGCGAGGGGGAGATTACCCTATATTATCTGGCCCAACCTAAACACATGGGCCTTAAAAATCAGAGACCCTTTCCTTAGTGCAGAGAAAGACTAAAAAATAAAAAAGGAAGAATGATCAGAAAGATTAAATGCTGCTGGCTCCCAAGATGGAGGCAGAGGGCCATAAACCAAGCAATGTGGTGGCCTCTAGAAGCTGGAAAAGGCAAAGTTACAGACTCTCTTCTAGAACCTCCAGAAAGAGTACCCTACTGACACCTTGGTTTCAGACTGTTGTAGGACTTTTCCGCTACAAAACTGTAAGATCGTACATTTGCGTTGTTTTAAGCCACAAGATTTGTAGTAACTTGTTACAGCAGCAGTAGAAAATCAACACACCTTACAAACACAGGAAATCTGATAAAAATGATATATTTTATGGCATTGCCATCAAAGAAGAAAAAAACCTGTACACTTGGTTTGTAATAGTATATTTATGTTACTGAGTGTATTACTGATAGGAAATAGCTTTGTTTTGACTGGGCATCCATGGAAACTTAATTCTTTATAATTTTCCATATAGAACTTCTGGCTCTGTACTTTTTTAGTATTTAAGTTTTTTTAAAGAACTTTTTTTTATCGTGGTAAAGTATACACAAATATTGCCATTTTAACTATTTCTCAGGGCACAGTTCATAGTGCTTTGCAACCCTCACATCCTCCATCCACAGAGCTCTTCGGATCATCCCAAACTGAACTCCACACCTATTAAACAATCACTCCCCACTCCCTCTGGCAACCATCATTCTACTTTCTGTCTCTGCGAATTTGCCTTCTATAAGTAAAATATGTGTTCTTTTGTGACTGGTTTATTTGCCTTCATAAGAATAATTATGAAGCATAATGTCCTCGGGTTCATCTGTGCTGTAGCATGTGTCAGAATTTCCTTCCTCCTAAAGACTGAATAACATCCTATTGTATTTCTCTACCACATTTTGTGTATCTGTCAAGGACACTTGGGTTGTTTCCGCCTTTTGGCTATTGTGAATAATGCTGCTATGTTAAATTTTACTTCTTATTTTGAACTGGTAACATATGCAGATGGTACAAAATGCAAAAGGAACAAAGAGGAAGCAGTAAAAAGTGTATCTTCCTCCTACCTGATCAATCCTGCAGCTACCCACCCACTTCCTTCCCCTAAAGGAACTGCTCTCACTAGTTAAGATAAAATTTGTGCTTAAGACTTTAGAGGTTCTACTTGTGTTTATGCATGTGTGTGTGTGTGTATATATATATATATATATATATATATATATACACACACATATGTGTTCATGTGTATACCCACACACAGACACACACACACACTTTTCTATTTTTCACCTGAAATTCTATTCCACCCAAGACATATATTAGTGATATCTCGGTGATCATCCTTTCTTGCTTCTTTTTTTTTTTAATTTAATTTTATTATGTTATGTTAGTCATCATACATCATTAGTTTTTGATGTAGTGATCCACGATTCACTGTTTTCGTATAACACCCAGTGCTCCATGCAGTATGTGCCCTCCTTAATACCCATCACTGGGCTAACCCATCCCCCCATCCCCCTCTTGCTTCTTTCTATGCACACACACACCTGAGTTTTTACTGTAGACATCTTTAAAAAATGTCCAGTCTTTTCCCCTTAAATCCCACACAATCCCATCAAGGTAATGAATGTTAATAATCTGATGCATATCTTTCCAAGCCTTCCTCCATGCTTGCATAATTATATAGAACATTTATATTACACATAGATAACACAACGGATATTTTGGTCATTCGATTTTATAAGAGTAGCATCCTGGTATATATACTATTTTATCTTGTTCTTCTCACTTAATAATACACCTTGGAAACCACAACTCATTCTTTTTTTTTTTTAATTTTTAATTTTTTAGAAAAATTTTTATTTATTTATTTGAGAGAGAACACGCATGAGCAGGGAAAGAGGCAGAGGGAGAGGGAGAAGCAGGGAGCAGGGAGCCCGATGTGGGACCAGTCCCAGAACCCTGAGAATGACCTGAGCTGAAGGCAGACACTTATCCGACTGAGCCACCTAGGTGCCCAACCACAACTCATTCTTTTAAATGGTGGCATAAAAGGCTGTGGCTTAGATGTACAATTCATTCTGGCTCCATACATTTTAAACTTTATTTCTTTTCCCTGACATACATACTCATAGTGTTCAGTACTATATGACATATTAATATTGAGACATGAACTCTGGCCTTGCACATTGATATCGCATGCCATATTCCTGAAAGCTGTTGGGTTTTTCGTTCGTTTGTTTGTTTGTTTTTTAAGTAGGCTTTTTTTTTTTTTTTAAACAGGGGAAAGCGCGAATGCAGTCCCCCACTACCACAAATTATGCAGTCGAGTTTCCCACATTTGGGGAAATTGCAGAGGTCAGCACATCCGGAGTGCAATGGATAAGCCTCACCCTGGGAAAACCACCTTCGTGATCATGGTATCTCCCCTGCCAGGTAAGTAGGCTTCATGCCTAGCATGGAGCGCAAGGCAAGGCTTGAACTCACGATCCTGAGATCAAGACCTGAGCTGAGATCAAGAGTGGGATGCTTAACAGTCTGAGCCACCCAGGTGCCCCTGGAAGTCGTTCTTATTTTGCTTTGGCTTGCAGTAATTTAGTTATAATAGAAATGACTGCAAACTCCATAAATACAAAATTCAAACCCAAACTAAATGCAGCTCCAACTCAACCTCAGCCAGATCCCCAAATGCTCTTAGTCACTTCAATGCTACTCCACATGAAGGGATGTGCAGAAGAGGGCAAATTAGAAGAGACAGCAATCTTAACTGATGGTTAAAATATTGAATTTGTGCAAAATTTAGAAAAATATCATCATATGAGCACATTTCTAGGGCTGTTCTCAGGGTCCTGGAAGGGCCCCGTACAAGCAAAGGGTCCGGAAGCTTCAACTTCACAGCAGATCTGCCTTTGCTAATACTGTGCTGAGCATCTAAAAAGGGCATTATGTTTTCATTACGAATTATTTCTGATAACCGTTTGCTAATCGAACTCAATTCCAAAAAATCTATTTTAAACATGCCTCCATTCAACACAGAATATACTTACAAATGGAATACATTTCCAGTTGCTGTCTTAAACGGATTTTGCTTATTGTGTCATAAAAGCTGGGCTCTGATAAAGTTTCTGCTGTAGGTGGCACACTGAATATCCTCATAATTTTTCTTTTATTCCTAAAACATAAAACCAATATGTAAGGGAGATTTATATTAATAGCTACAGGACCGTACTGGACTCAGGACCATAGTAATCAGAAGCTACATTAAAAGGACTTAAGTAACAATGAGCTCATCTTCTCTTTTGTCTCTGTTGGATGCTTCCTTGGCTCAAGTGTTCTTCCCTTCACTAAAAAGTATGAAGCTGTCTGTGTACGGCCACAGGGCTCGAAGAAAGTGAAGAAAGCTGAGCACAGCCACTTCATACAACAAAGTGACGTACCTCTGCTGTGCTTCCACTCCTGTCCCCCTCCAAAAACGGCTGTGCTTCCACTCCTGCCCCCTCCAAAAACCGCTGTACTTCCACTCCTGCCCCCTCCAAAAGTCTTATATGGCAAAATGCACCAACTAGAAAACATCTTCTTTTTCTCCTCCCTCTGGTGTCATCCAAATAAAGCTAAATTACTGGGTTAGAGAATAAACAGAATGCGAGTGGACCTTCATTTTGGAAAATAATGAATCACCACATTTCTTAAATACAATAGCATGGCCTTAGTGGGTCCATCTACTTAAAATCAACAACAGTGTCTCTCTGTTTTTAAAACAGGATGGTGGGGAGGAGGTGGGGGCTGTTTTTGGAGGAAAGCTGTTACCTGTGGAGCCTTCTCTCAGCTGCTCCTGAGGCCAGGCTGCCAATGGGCCAGCTGCTCTGGGGCTCATGCGGCCTAGAAGGGCAAACCTGCCTGTCTGAGAGCAGGTGCTCCCCAGGCAAACATCAATTATTTCTCAATTACTAATTACTCTGATCTATGTAATGCTTTTCTAACCTTGGTAGAGAATACCAAGAAGCATGTGGCTATACGGAGAGGCGACTTGGTCCAACTAATACCGTTTTTCCTCCTCAAAGCACCCACCTCTCTCTCTATATATATTTAAAAGAAAGGAGCCAGGAAGTATGGAAAAGAATAAAATATGCTACAACATCTGGAATTAGAGCAGGAAATATTTATTGAGGATTTACCCTATGTGGCACACCAGGGACACAAAGGTTAAGGGTCAAAGTCCTTGTTCTGAAGGGACTGGAGTTTTTGTGGAACAGACAGACAAGTCGTCAGATAATACCATTATTATTCAGTAAGTGCTATGATACGGTTGTGTCCAAGAATCAAAAGGGAAAACTTAAAATGTGTGAAGAGAGAATTGCTAAAGACATAGGGATTAGGGTTTCTGCATTTCAGGGACACAGGCCAAAGAAATATGCTCATCCAAGAGTGACAGTGAACCCAGGCTGGATGACCAAACTGAGCTGTATTAGAAATGATAGAATGGGAAGGCAAAGCCAGTCAGGGTGCCCAGAGCTGCACTTAAATCTCTAGCTCTTAAAGCAATGGGCTCTTCAAAGCCAAACTGGCATCCAGGGCTCGAGAACAGACCTGAGGAGACAGTGCTTTCCTAGCAGGAACAAAAATGCTTATGAAATTATTTGTGTGCATTTAATTCGGAACAAACAAACAAACAAACAAACGTGTCAACTTTTGAAATACTAAAAACTTTACCTCTTGGCATACATGAAGAGAACAAAGCTAACAAGGATCACTACCAGGTAAACATTGGTGGCTTCGTTCCAGGCCTCATGAACGCTATAATCCATAGAGCCATCGTCAGCCATCACCCCGTAACCTCCAGGCATGGGGCTGGAAGAAAGAGAAGAGAGCAGGGTTTCTCTTAGTTAGTGGTAGTACGACCGTCTCTGCAGAAGGGCTGGCAAGCATATGGCCTACTGGCCAACTCCAGCCTGCTGCCTGTGTTTGGATGGCCCAGGGGCTAGGAATGGTGTTACATTTCTAATCGGACACATTTTAAATGGCTGTAGGTACCTGTACAATATCCTTGCTTTTTGCTTCCCAGCCCTCAAAGCCGAAAATATTTACAATCTGGCCCTTTAAGAAGAAGTTTGCCAACTCCTGGTCTAGATGACTAGGGTGTTTAACATATTTCCCCTTATTTTTGATTTGGAAACATTTTATCTTCTGCATGAAGGTGAAAACTGGAGTTTAAAAATCCTATTACAAAAAGATAACAGAAAGGATATATGGTTGAAATGTTATTGCCCAGTTTCTGAACTGTAGCTATCACCCAAATGAAAGCACCCAAATATTTGAAAACACAGACCCAAACAACAGGCTGTGATATCAAAAAATTGTGTTGTGCTCATGACCGTAGCCTAGAAAAGATGAGACAGCCATCGCAATGCTCTTCCACTAGCCTCCCCGGCAAGTGGAAAACGTTCGGAGCTTTATCTAGTTTTGGCCTCCTGGCCAAATGTGCTTGAAAGAAGCTATGGGATAAAAAGTTACTTTTTGCTATTTACACAGCTGTGACTTCTATTCAAGGAAACGCATTCTTTGGACATTCCCACAGAAAATAAGAGTGGTAAAAGCAAGTGTATCAAATAGCAAGTAAAAGAGTAATTGTTTCCTCTTTGTGTTTGGAGTTAGTTGAATTTTTCCTTGAAGAGAAAGTTCCTCCCTTCTGTTGGACATACAAGGTAAGTCTGATAAGTAAAATGACCTAATATGTGAAAGAAAACCAAAAGCATTTTTTTAGACATTCTATAAGGAGGAGGAGAAAAACTGAACAAGTGATAGGTGATCAATGTACTGTAGCTTCTAGAAATAAGACATTTTCTAATTCCAAGAAAAAGTATCTGAAATGTCCAAGAAATTGTTTTGCAATTTTTCTCTAGACATCCTACAACAATGAAGGCATTGCAGACATTCTTGCACTAAGATATCTTCCAATCTCCTGTAAGCCTCCAAAATGTTCTGTAATGTAGATCTGGCTTAGTAAGTTAGTAAGTGTACATTAAGGGCAGTGTCTGTTTGCTTTCTTATAGCTTACCTCTGCATAAAATGAATAAAATTCTCCCGTAAGTTTGCTCCTAAGCCAGGTGGCATGTTTTCCCTGTTCTGACATCTGAAGTTTTTGTCAGATGTTTGGGGACATATTGTATTCATTTACGATAAAGTGAGTATCATGAATGATCATTTAACTTAAACTCTAGACACTGAGGTCAAGAGTGATCTTTTTAAAAGACCTATTGGTGTCCGATGAATATAAAGATTGGTCTTGTAAAAAAATTAGCCAAGTAATAATAAAAACAGAATTTACTTTAAATCATAAAAATTTATACATGCAAGATCTAAATATTATTTAAACATCACACCATACCCAATTCCTTGATATTAAAGACTGGCTACGGATTTTCTTTTTTTTTTTTTTTAAGAGAGTGGGACAAATAAATAAAAAAAATAAAAATTAAAAAAATTAAAAAGGGCACCTGGGTGGCTCAGTTGGTTAAGTGACTGCCTTCGGCTCGGGTCATGATCCTGGAGTCCCGGGATCGAGTCCCACATCGGGCTCCCTGCTCGGCAGGGAGTCTGCTTCTCCCTCTGACTCTCTTCCCTCTCATGCTCTCTGTCTCTCATTCTCTCTCTCGCAAAAAAAAAAAAAAAAAAGAGAGTGGGAGACACAGGGAGATTTGGTATATTCACAGTTTTAATTCTTATTCCTTAAAACTGAGCTCGAGTTTCTCTGAAAGTAACATTATGATTCATAGTAAGTAATCAGCCTATTTTAGAAATGGAAACTTTTGGACAACAAGACATTATAATTGTCTTTATGATTTATGGAATCTAGAATTTTACTCATGCTGAAAATAACAACGAATGTGTTTTTGGCAAAGAGAGATGACTTTGGATGTCTGATTTGAGATGCTGCAGAAGGACACTGACGATTATGCCACAAGGGTGGTAGGTTTCAGGATTGGGAGCTATTAAACTCAGGAAGAAACAGGGAACATACAGCAATGGCCACTAGAACATTTTGCAGGTGTCCTTTACCTGACAAATCACGGAAGTGTTTCCTACTTGTTTTCTAATACCTGAATGGATCTGAGCCAGGTTAATTTCTTGCTTCAATTTCTCACAAAATTCTGTTCATGGGCCACTTAAAAAGAGGGATATTCCTACAGGGCTTGTCTTCATCCTGCTACAAATATGCCAGTCTTGAATTGTATTTAGAGAAGGATTTTGAATTACCAGTGACCCAGAATGGTAAAATTTTAACATGAATTAAACAACATGTATTATACAACATCATTGGTATGCAATGACACTACCATCCCACAGTTCCAGGGACACACACTTGAATTATTTTTAGTACTGTAGTTGTGAAAGATTTGCACCGAGGGTAGGCCTTTCCTGCCCAGTCCTCCATCATGACCAATGGCATGACTTTGCTAGACTGCCAGGAATAAGGAATGGCCTTGTCCAGAGTCATAGTACAGACCCATGGCCCACATGTGGCCTGAACTCTGACCGTCACCTAGCACGCTACAGTCTAACCAAGTGTCACATACACACTTGCTAAGCAGTTACTTCATACCACCACAGCCTTCTTCTAAAGCAAAATGCCCAGGGGCATTACAATGGTTCATTCCTGGCAAGTTAATGCTTCAGCAAGATCACTAACGTAGCTAGCCATGTGCTTGGATCGTCATTCAGGGCTCTTTTGAGAAAACTGAACATTTTTCACATATTTTTCCTGGACACTAATGCCTGAACCATTTCAGTAAGGAGCTGAATTAAGACCCAACTAAAACATTAGTATCCAGAGACAGAGTTCCCATAATATGGCAATTAGGGCTTGGTTTAATTTGATAAACTTTTAGGTTGAGAACTAGGAGAAAATTTTCCAGGGATCAAGTGACTATATCTTAAGTTTTAAAATCAGTTTCCTGATTTTAGGTTCCTGATACCATGTCTAGGTGGTTCTAAAATTGAGTATCACTTGTCATTATGCCTTAAATATTATCATTTTTGTCTCTTAGACCTTTGCTATCTTAATACAAATTCAGATTAGAATCACTTATACAGTTCCTTACAACACAATCCAGTGAATAAATGTAATTTTCTTTCTCTGTCCTCTGAAACACTGAAGGTTCCGGTTCCTAAAGCAGAAGGGTACAAGGTAACAGGCCTTCAACCATGAGGAAGACGGCAATTTGTGGGTTTATGAGTAGGGCAGTCCACATACTTAATTTTTGTAACCACCCTGCTGGGAGGCACTGAATTCCATTTTACAGAAGAAACCGGGAAGGTGGTAGTGGTGGTTATGTAACTTGCCCAAAGTTGCACAGGCTAGGGTTGTCATATGTGACTGACTCCCAAACCTGAACCCTTCCCAGTCGTGACCCCGGTTCTGGGACACCCGCTCCTCCCGGAAAGAAATCCAGTCGCGCGGGTATAAAACATAAGCCCCTCCCGGTAAGTGACCACAGTAAGCCTCCAGAGCTGCTGGGACAGCTTTTGCGTTTCCGCCGCTCGCAGGCTGCGGAATCACCTGCGGAACCTTAAAAACACTCGCGCTACACTCCAGCCGCCCCGGGGCCGTCTCGCCCCCACCCCTGCTCGCGTTGCCACGCGGCTGCTTCGGTGTGTTGTCTGCATCTCTGGCACTCGGAGCCCTACTATTCCTTACGACCCCGAGCGGCGCGGAGCACGGGCTGCACGTGTAGGAGCCTCAGAGGCCGGGGCTGGGGGCGCGCGGCGGGCAGCGGTCCCTCCCCTCCCCCGCGAGGCCCCGGCGGGGCGGGGCGGGGCGGCGCGCGGGCGGGGGGGCGGGGCCGGTGACGCGGCCCCGCCTCGGGCCCGGGAGGCGCGGAGACGCGGGTCCACTCACGCTGCTGGCTCCGGAGGCGGCACGCGGCCAGGCTACTCCGCTCGGGGCTCTTTCCCCCCCGAGTCGGGGCCGGACGCGCGGGACCCGGTTACCGAACGGACCTGGACGACCTCTGCCTTCGTCATTTCCTGCCGGCCCGCCGGTTTCCGGATAAAACGAGGAGCCAGGTCTTTCCCCCCGCCCCCCTTTTCAGTTTTTGAACGGGAGCGACGCAGCGACGGCTCCGGTGCCGCCCCCGGGCGCGTGAGTGGAGCCGGGCTCCCTTCCCCTCCCCCCGCGGCGCGTCACCGCCGTGCCCCCCCCCGCCCCCCGCGAGCCCCCGGCCCCGAGCCCGGAGCCCTCGCGGGAGGGCTGGGCGGGCCCGCGGCGCCGGGCGCTGGTGATGGCCGTGGGTCTCGCCGCCCCCGCCTGGAAGTCCACGTGGGTGTAGCTGTGGTGTGCCCAAACCGGGCGAGAAGTAGCGGGGACAGGTCATTGCCCGGGAGTTCCGTGCTTCTTCCCGCCCCACTTCGGCGCGCCCGGGCGTGACTCAAAGCGTGGGAGGGGGAGAATGTGCATTGTCCCACGAATCGGGAGTAAGCTGGGAAACACGAAGATTGTTTTTCGTAATGAGGACCTAGAGTTTCTTTTAATATTTACTTCGATACCTAAGAAAGCGTATGCTCTCCAAACTGTCTTTCCATTTCCCCTGTCATAATGAATGATGCGTGGCTGAGACTGTTGAGGTGTTTTAAAAACTGGATGTCCCCAGGATGCTGCAATATTGTCATTTGAAATGATTTTTGTGTCTTAAAAAAAAAAAGTTGTGCATAGGGACTTGAAAAATATATTTTCTAGCATAAGACAGGTAATGAATTTATGCAGGATTTCAGCATCAGTATTGAAGTAATCAGATTTCAGCAGTTGGTAGCAGCCTTGCGAGTAAATGGTCACTTGTCCACATGCTTGAGGTCTTAGCTGTTTATGTTGAGCTAGTTCTCTAGGGTCAGCTGACTGCTAAGTATAATTCGTCTTAGACCTTGTAGAAGTTGTAGACTTAGTAAGCAGAGGTAAGAGCTAACATTTAGCCCAAATCCCTTAGCAAGTTTTCTCTACCTTTTTTGTGGCTCTTTCTGTTACAATTAAGCTCACCTTTGTCTGAAGAGCTTTACTTGGTACAATAAGGTACTAGCTTTATTTACAGTATTAATGCATGTTAGTTTTTATGCATTATATATACATTATCATATATTGCCTTATATATATATGTTTGACTGACGTTGGAAGAATTAGGAACAATAATGGGTAGTGTTGAGTACTGACGGTTTGCAAGGCCTGTGCCAAATGGTACATGCTTTATCTCATTTAATCTTCTGGGGTAACTTTTGCATAAGCATAGGTTGCTCAAAAATTTTTGAATACATGGGTTTGCTTTGAATAGGTCCAAATGTGGAGTATGTACATTAATTACTTCTGTTTTTGCTTTTGTGAAAAAGGGTGTTGGCAATATAAAGTGACTCATTGAGTAAATTAATATATTTTTCAAGTTGGAAGATGGCTTTAAAATTGCATAGAACTGCAAGTAGTCTCTTTATTTGGGGATTCAATAGTTTCTAAAGCACTGTGTTTCATTTATCCAAGTTCCCATAACACGCCATCATCATCCAATAAACAGGCTATTCTTGGACATTGGAAGAAGGTGACTGTTGGGGAAGCCATAATGGCCCTTCTGAAAGGCTCCCTCCTACCATATTTTTTCTAAGTGGCATTCCTAATTAGGGGTTGACAAATGACAATGAAACAGGAAGGGTAATTCTCCAATACCAGACCAAGGAAATAAAAATCAGCTGGTTGGTTATTACTTTGTTGATGAGTCTAACATTCGTGGGTATATGAAGAATGTTAGATTATCTGCATTGTAGGGTCTCTACCTAATTTTTCATTTTGCCTCTAAGTATCATAAGCAGTTTGGAGTCCAGTATTTTGTGCTTAAGAAGTTAACATTTTTTATTGTATTTAGTTGAGTAGTTTTGACTTCCTTAATCAAGAAGTTTGACTGTTTCCAAAAATACAATGTAATGATTTGTATAGGCATAACAATGATGAGAATGATAGTGAGGTCTAACAGTTTGCATCTTGTGAGAGTAGAAGTAGTTGAAAAGGACTGGAGAGGACAGGGGAGGTGCTTGGAAATGTGTCTTATTTGTGATGAGAGCATATTGGATTTAACCTGTCTCCTGATTCTAGTGGCCCATCGTTGGAGAGGAAGAGATTGGGAATGTTTTGCCAGTCAGTATTTATAAGAGGGCTCCTTTACCTCCAGGCCTTTTCTTTGGGGAGGGGATAAGTGGAGAGCTGTCTTCAGTGGAAGGATATAAGAAGAAAAAAATGCACATATTTTCTTTTGGAGTTAATATTTCCACTCATCGTGACTAACTGATTCTTGTCATCTTGTCACCACATGCATCTTCAGGCACTTTCCTAGTAGATATTTGATATTTGTGGGCAGCTGCTAGTAGATCAAGTAAAGAAAGGCAGGGGGTAGACTGGGGGTGGAGACAAAGCTCAAGGGTATACAGCAAAGCATTAATATAAGGCTTTTCATTTGGGCAAAATTTAGGAACTGGGCCTCTAATGGCCTCTGTTATGGAAACATTCTGGTAGTATTAACTCTTTGTGTTTAAAATCTCTTGTATGTTATTTGTATCCAGAAATATGGAGAATATCCCTTTGATGTGTTTTATAAACAGTGGAACATTTAGAATACAGTACATGAAAGTTACTGAATTTTTTCACATCAGCCATTTCTGTATGTTTGTCGTCGTTGGAAAGTCAGAGCGACCCTAATGCCAGCATTGGCTCCTGTTTGTAAGGCATTTAAGCAGTGTGGTTTCATCGTTTTGGAAGACAAGCTCTTCTCATTCCTTCAAAACTTGGCTATCACGTGGAGTGCCCTTTAAAGCTCCAGAGTGCAGGGATCTTTTCTGTCCCTCATTGCCGTAGCTCCAGAACCTGGAACACAGCCTGGCATATGGAAGGTATGCAGTGACTATTTGTGGAATGAACAAAAATACATCGGAATCCTCTTTTCTTTTCACTACTGAAGATCCCACTTCAGTTTAGGGGCCGGGCCACTCCAGCTTTACCTTCTCCACAGAATCTGCAGCCCACAATAAGCCCTTTGAATGTTAGATGTTTATGCCACATACTTTGGCATTTAATCTTTTATGGCTTTATACTGTTATATAAGCTTTTCCGTATTTTGTTTCCCCACCTAAAATAGAGGCTACTCGAGGGCAGAGAATATATATTTATAAGGTACTATGTTTCCTTGTTTATCCAGTATAACAATATGTGCAGAGTAGGTTTATTTACTTATTGAGTGAATTTTAGATACCATAGGGGAAATGTCAGAGGTACTGAAAATGTGGTTCCAATCTTCAAGTAGGTAGTATTTTAGTAGGCAAACATTGTGTACACATGTGAAACAGTATGAGAATTTGTAGCTAAAGGAAACAAAGTAATAATAAGAGCTAACATTTATATAGTGCTTAAATGTGCCAGATACTGTTCCAGGAGCCTTTGCCTGTAATCTTGTAACAATCTTTTGAAGTAATAGGTACAGTTAGAATCCCCTTTTTTTAAAATGAGGAAACTGAGGTGCAGCAGGGTAATTAAGTCACTTGCCCAAGATCACAATGCAAATAGTAAGTAGGGAGACTGACTATGAACCTAGGTGGTCTGGCCCCCCAGTCAGTGTTGTTTCTGTGGGAAATTTACTTTATCAAAGAGAGATCTAAAAGTTGACACTACTTTTTCAACTGTAAAGACTCTCTTTCAAATTTCAGAGTAGCATAAAAGATTGCAGTGAATGTGCTGTAGAAACAATGCTGTGGACTTTCCAAATACAAGTGGTTGACAAATGGTTACGGGGCATTGTGGTTTGAAATGACTAAAGGCAAGGGGACAGAAACTGAATTTTGAATCTCAGAGCTGAATGAGGATTATAACTCTTCGTAGGTATTGAATTCTAGGACAGTGATTCAGCAGGACATAGGACGGTGACTGTTTATTAATTTAGTGTCAAAAAACTTCTGTGAAATATAATACTGAATGATACTTGATGTCTTACTGCTTTTCTTTTTTAAACACTTATAGATTTCATCCCTAGTGGTAGTAATTTACCAGGAAGTGAGTGTTACTGAAAGTTTCCTGTGCACTTCTATCCATTTGCTTTGTTGTTACGTGGAATCTCAATCCGCTTTTTCAGCTTGTCTTGGGCAGTAGAGAACACTGTTGGGGCCAGGAGACCTCTTCAAACCAAGAAATATTTCTTTGCTGGAAAAAAAAAATGTAAAAATTGTGCTGTTGATTGGGTGACAGACCTGGAGTGAAGCATTCTGAAGCTGTGTGGAATTGGATGAGGGGCTGCCAACAAAAGCCAGCAAGATGAAGAAAAATGGGATTCTCTGAAAACCCACTTTTGTGTCCCTTTTGTCAGGAGCTGACAGTATTGTTTTGGGGGTGTTGGGCATCAACAGTCACTGAATCTAAACGACTGCAGAGATAGGGGCCTACATACATCAGCACCCCCACTGTCCAGGAATCAGAGGAGGAAGTGCCCTTGAATGAAGCATGGGCCACAAACCCGGTTAGCTGCAGCCAGGGAGGACACACGCTCTGCAGGTATAGTATCCTGTGTTACAGGTCCTTTCTGCTGGGCAGGAGGTCATGTTGTTTGTCTTGGGGATAGCTTTGTAATTTGAGTCAGTGAAGCAATGACCTGCTGTTGTCACTTTAATATCAGCACATATTTTGGGATGGCCTATCAGAGAAACAACTTAGAACTATGGATATTGTCACACCGTTGTGTTCTATTTAAACATCCCAGGAAATAATTGGAGTTAAAATAATCTATGTTGAAGTGTTTATCTGATTGACATGTTAGCTTTAATCTTAATTTCAGGTTCTTCTCTAATGGGGGGTTTTAGGGAAAGAGAAAATGAAGCACTGATTCATTTATTTTAGTTCTATCAGTAAGGGGTAATTTAATAAAATCTCTACTGCCCCATTTGATGAATTTTAGGGTTGTAGAGCTGGATCCTGAATGTGAGCCAGTGCTGATCTAGTGCGGTGGTTCTTTAAGTAGGAGTACATCAGAATGACTGGGTTTATTATGAAAGTAACAGATATGTTTAGAGGTGGGCCTGGGCATCTGTATTTTAAACCATCCTCAAGTGATCCTAGTGCCCGCCTCCCCCTGTAAGTTCCAGCCTTGTATCTTATAGATAAGAAAATTGGGGCAAAGTCAGATGGCTTGCCTAGAGCTGGTTCAGTGGTACCAAGATTGTATCACCAGATAGCATGTAATTTCAGAATTTTATGGCTGGAAGATACTTTCCAAGTCAATTCAGTAGCTCATTTTACAGCTTAATATAAACTATGCTTGTTCATACAATTTCTAAGTAATACACGAATGCAGCAAGATTGTGTTTTCTCAAAGCTTGTCTTCTGTCCTGGCCATGGTAAAGATTAAAATGTCAATCACCAGAATTTCTTTATAATTTTAACAGATATTTTTGTATTAATTTCAGGAATTGTCCATTATTTGCAGTATTTTTTTATTGTGTACTTTGTGATGCTGTTAAAGTTTTTTGAAAATATAGTATATTTAAAGCGGAAGTGAAAGGTTAAAATTTTTTTATTTAAATTACTTATTTTTCAGTCTTAGGTAAAATGTAATACTGTGTGAGAATTTGTGCTGCTTTATTAGAGTTTTGTGTTTTTAAAATCTGGTTGATTTTTAACTTTTGTAAAATTTTTTTTAAAGGCGTCTTACTTTGGAAACAGCAGTTTGGCTTCCATGTCATCTTTGAGTATGAGAGAGAATTCCTACTTTGAGCATGTCCTCAACAGAGACCAAAGAACCAGGTTTGTTCCTTCAAGAAGCCTCCTAAAGCCGGTGGAGCAGCATCCATTCCCAGAAGTCGATAATAATGTGTTCGTGATGCCTGTGAATGGACTGTATGGCCAAGTGACTCATTAAGTTACTCGTGGAAGAATGGTAAAAAAAATAAAGAAAGAAGAAGAAAAGGCAGATTTCAAGAAGTGACCCCAGTATCATTTAGGATTTTTGAGGAGTTGAAAGAAGAGAGTTCTGAAAAGAGGAGTGAAAGACTCTAGCACATATCTTTACGTGTTTCTTACAGTACCTCTGTTAACCCAGCTGCTTTTGTGTATAATATTTGAGTTCTTTTTCTCTACTGCGATAGCTGGTAGTCCCCTCATGAACAGAGTTTTATTTCATGTGGATAGAGAACTAGTAGCTATGGTAGGAGAAATGGGAACGGCCCCAGAAACCAGCTTCGGCTCGGTAATTACTAAAGGGACAGGGTGTTGCTGAATTGCTTCTTCATGATGTGCTGCTGCTTGTTCACAGTCTTTGCGGCTTTGGACCCATCTTCTTTTATCTGCTCTCAGCCTCTCTGTGTGCCTGCTCTTTCTTGCACGATTTTTTTAGCCTGAAGATCTAATGACCATATTTTTTTTGGTTCAAAAAATAAGACTTATATCTTCATAAATAGACCTTTGTTATGGTTCTGTCCTACCCTATGTTATTTCTAAGATCAAGAATAGAATAATTTCCATTCATTTTCAGACTTGCTCTTCTTAACTATTTTTATATTCTTGTTCAATGTTTGGTTTTCCTCTACTCTTGTTAGATGGAAATGAAGGATGATCTCTGTGTTGTGTTTTTAGTTATCTAGGAGACCAGAATAACATGGATCATAGAAATTTATAGAAAATTTACAACATCTTTTAACCATTACTGTTTTAAACTTGTTTTAAACCTCTGTCAAACTTTTTTGTAGCAATATTGATGCAAATGTTACCTTCTTACTCCGCCCTTTCTTTTTTGGGGAAAGTAGTAAGAAGCAGGGATTTCTCCAAATGCTGGTAAGTGCAGAAAGAGAGAGGGAGAGTGTGCTTTTGTAATTAACAAATGAAGCAGGAGAGAAAGCTTTTGTACTTAACAAATGAAGCATTTGGTCATTAAGGTCATTAATGTGTATATTCACATTGTCAGTGTAAAAATTAGTTTGTGGCTTAGAACTAAGATCATTAACAGTAAATTTTACTGTTTTCAACTCTTCTTACTTTTGCAACTGAGTCAGTTGACCTGATCCACAATTTTCTTCTTTGTAAATTGAGGAAACCTCTATTCTTATGAATCAGGTTTTACCCAAAAGAGAGAAATATAAGCAAAAGAGCAGCTTTTAAATTTTAATTGAATAAACTGAAATTCCAGAAACCATCTTTTTTTATAAATATGTCCTTCCCTAGTAAGCCTATTTGCTTCACCCTTTTTTCTCCTTTCTACCTTATCTGTTTATCACCTAGTGTCACTTTTACATTTTTTTTCCATCTGTCCAGAATTTCTTGCTTAGTATCTGTGTTTTGCCTACTTCCTGTCTTTTCCATAATTCAGCCTCCCATTGAAAGTGATTTCTGTTCTCCTTACCCTCTATTTCCTTGGCTGGTCCTCCTTCCTACTCCATGGCCTCCAGTCTTTTGTTGTTATCTCTTGTAATTCAGCTCCTGTCATCTCTAGCTCCTGCCTGTTTTACCCCTCACCTGTGTCCATCTCACTTCCTGTCCACTTGCATCCCACTCTCCTATCCCATCAGTGGTTATCTCGTCTCTTCCACAGCCCCCGTCTACCTCTGTCAGTATAAGCTCCCTGATCTGTTGTGTTTCATGCAACTCTGATCCCTTCTCATCTCTTAATGGCTGATGTTTTCTTTCTGTACTTTATAGTCATTGTTCATTTGCCTTGTGAGTTCTTTTTCTATTTTTCTTGTCCCTGGGTGGTAGGTATTACTAGATGGATTTGTTGTCAGTATTTGCATAGAACACAGATCCTTGCTGTGTATTTCCTGGGTAGCCAGGATGAATCAATTATTATTAACTTTTCTTGGAACATTGAGCTTCCTGTGTTTTCTGCTTCTAAGAATTAGATTGGTATTCTAGAAGACTAATGTTCCTTCAAAGAGGGTCAGGATAGTCATATGATGCTGTCATTTTAACTCTTTATCCAAGAGTTCATGACATTTGAATTCACTCCCTTGTTTTGAAAGATTAAAGAAGACATCCAAACCAGGTTTGGAGAGTGGGTGGAAGGTGGGAAGAGAAAGGTAAATACTAGAAAAGGATTCATAGTCAATTTCTAGAACTGGAAAGAAGACTGAAAACACAAACCACATGCTTTAACATTTTTTAGGTAAAAGGTCCCCTAATAGAATGAAAAATACCAGTAATTTTGTTAACTAGTTTTAGTACTAGATCATCTGTATTTTTACATTTCCATTTAAGTTCCAACACCTTTATTTAATGTTTAATAAAACAGAAACTTAATCTTGTAAATATTCATTTTATTTTGAGAGACTTGATGTCGCCTTAAATATTAACCTGTGTCATTTTATAATTACACTGTAACATTCTCAAAAATGCCGTTAACATCCAACTCTGTTAGTTTCTTGTGTGTTAAAGCACATAAATTGTATGGTTTTGCCCCTCTGGACTCTGTAGTCATGTTATAATGAAAAGGTAGCTTATTGGCAAACTTATTTTATGCTATTGATGATTTATGTTGTCTTACATTTTTTTCCATAATTTTTTATGTACTACGAATGTGGAGCGATCCTGTAATTGAGTTTTCTATAGTGTGTATGAACTACTGGAAGTAGACTAATGTAAGTGTAGATGCAGCTTTATGAAACTTAAAAAAAAGAAGAGCCCTATACAGCACGTAATGTAGTGCTTCAGATTTTAAGAATAACCATACAAACGGGTTGATTGTATGGAACATTCTTTCTGCCTGTGCCTTCTCTAATTGTGGTGGTGGTGGTTGGGCATCTTGAAGTTGAAGGAATGGCTACTGGTCTGATAATGTTTCAGTAATATTCACCACCTGTGAGCAGCTAGCTAGTAAAAATAACATCAGAACCATGGATAAGCTACTAAGAAGAAATTTATGTAGATGTGCTAAGATACAGGACTATGTTCTGGGATTACAGAGATGAACAAAGTATAGTCTCTTCTCTCTGGAAGCTCATAGTTGAGTAGGAAAAATTGGTAAGTGCATGATTGCAGTACAGTGTGGCAAATGCTAAAATACACATATTTAGAAGCTGTTACAGGAACAGCCCAATTGTGTAGGTCAAAAACCTAAAAAAGTCAGAAAAAATACGTATGTAACTGTGTGTATATATTGTTTATAAATTCTGACTGTGATGTAATTGCTGGTATCTCCCTTATTACCTGGACAGGTTACTCAAGGCACTCAGGCTCAGTGTCTTCCCCTTGAAATAGTGATGATTATCTAGGATTGTTATATGGATTAACTGAGATAATATATAGGAGGTACTAGTATGGTCCTCTATTCAATTATTACTTAGAATTTGGAGAACATGATATAAGATTATACTCTCATTGCATAGATAATATTGCTGCTCAGAATGCTTGGAATTCCCATTTTAAATTTGCTTTTAATAGTTTTTAAGAAAACTAAACTTACTCAAAACCTTGTAGTCAGTCTCTTTTTTTTTTAAGCCAAAAGAAGGTTATTTGATCTATTTGCCAATTGTAGTTCTCAGTGACAGTTGTCTATTCCCATAAATCAGATCTGTTCTCAAAGAATTTAAAATTTGTTCCATTAAACATATTTGACAAAAGTGTGTCACAGGCTTCTAAAGTATTTAGCAAGAGTGACGACATCATTGGAATAGGTCTTTGTAATGACTGCTTTTGGGAAAGTTGGGTAAGACTTAATTGGGGCCAGAAACTTTTGAATATGTTATAAAATTAGTCTTTCTATAGGTGTAGTTCCAACACTGGATTATATATACCAACCTGAATAGATTTCCCAAATTGTATCTATGTTTTTGTTATTTTAAAAGGTGTTTAAATTGACTTCCTTTAAAAGAACCAAACTGAACAGTGTGCAGTAGTAGAAAATATTGGCATAATAATTTAATACGACTTTGTTCATGGTTGATTAATTTTTTCCTAAATGAACAGGTCTTTATTTAAGAATAAGGGTCTGTGTCCTAGACTATATGATAAATCAGGCTGGGTAAACTTTTCATTTGATGAAACAAATTGATTCTTCTGATTTGGGTTGTTTGGCCTTGTTATAAAAGTCCACTAAGTCGTAGCATGATTAGACTCGTCTGTCATATTGTGATTTAAAGATAACAGTACTGAGATAAAACAACCAGCCCAGAATTTTGTTACAGATCAAAATATATGTCTTGTTTAGAGCTTCTCTATTAAAGTTCATTATTTACAATCAAGAGATTTAAATAAGTTTAGTTTGTATCTTATGGCTGGTACTTATTTGTATTGACATTACAGTCATAGATAGGGAAACGATTTCCGTAGAAAGGGAGGCTTGATGTATTAATATTCCAAAGCTTAGTTTAAGTTGGTTATGATGAGAAAAGTGGCTTTCACTTGATTCTCTGGAAGATTCGCAGGTCTGTGAGCATGTTAACAATAACATGTTTAATCCCCATAATAAATATTTAGTTAGAGATATTTGGGAAACTGCTGCAGATGATGTAGAATGAGCTGAGGTACGGTTTTGTCTTTTATTGTTTTGTCCCTGTTACATTCTTAGAGAAACTAAAATTTTTTTAAAAGATTTTATTTATTTGTCAGGGAGAGGTTGAGAGAGAACATGCAAGCCGGGAGAGCAGCAAGCAGAGGGAGAAGCAGGCTCCCCGCTGAGCAGGGAGCCCGATGACGGGCTCGATCCTAGGACCCTGGGATCATGACCTGAGCCAAAGGCAGACGCTTAACTGACTGAGCCACCCACGCGTCCCAAAACTAAATTTTTCAAATAGTGTTTTATTTTTTTCTTGGTTTTTATTTATCATTACCAATAAGAATAATGGTTACCATTATGGATCCTCAGTAGGGCCAGGCTCTTGACATACATTGAACTCTTCGCTACTGCTAGTTTAATTCTTTCTAATAAAATTTGATGTTAGGAAATAAGTTTTATATACTATCCATTCATATACAATATATAATGTATGTTTACTTTGACAAGTAAATAAATGTTAGGGAAGTTCTGCAGAACAATAGGTTTGTTGTATGACATATTTCCCACTATAAAAATGAGGACATTGAGGGAGGTTGTTGAACTGCCCAAGGTCATACGAATAGTAGGTGGTGAAACCAGGAATTTAAGCTAAGTCTGGTTAAATTTCATGCTTTCATTCACTTTTCTGTACTGACTTTTAAATTATTTCTCTTTGGGGCACCTGGGTGACCAGGCAGTTAAGTAGTTAAGCGTCTAACTCTTGGTTTCGGCTCAGGTCATGACCTCAGGTCCTGGGAAAGAGCCCCACATTGGCTCCTTGCTCAGTGGGGAGTCTGCTTGTCTTCCTCTCTCTCTGCCCCGCCCCCTGCTCACTCTCAGATAAATAAATCTTTAAGAAATAAAATATTTCCTCTTGGAAAAGTGAAATTTACTTTTATAAGTGCATATTATTTTGAACCAAGGAGTATTCTTATTAATCCTGTGCGGTATGCCTTTTTCCAAAAAAAAAAAAATAATAACTTTGTTTATAGTTCATAAGATTATAGAAGGCTCAATGTTCAAGGTAGTCAATGCTTAGTGGAAAGAATAAAATCAGATAATACAGAAAAGTATAAAGGGGGTGGTGAAAATCACTAGTAATTCTACCACTCAGAGGTTAACATTTTGGTAATAAAATACATATATGTATATTTTTAAAACAAAAATAAGTTCATAGCATGGATATCGTCTAGTAACACTTCTTTTGTTTATTATATATTGGCCATCATTTCACATCATTGTTGTTTTTTTCCCCACATCATTGTTAGTTTATATCTTACTAAATTTTTTTTCATTTTTAAAAAATAATCGTTTTATTTTAGAACAGTTTGGATTTATAGAGAAATTGCACAGATAGTACAGAGAGTTCCCAGATTCCCCTATCATTAACTTCTTACATTAGTGTGGGGCATTTGTCACAATGAACCAAAACTGATACATTATAATTGAAGTCCTTGCTTTATTGAGATTTCCCTAGTTTTTACCTCACGTCTTCTTCTGTCTCAGGATCCCATGCACGATTCCACACTACATGTAGTTGTCATGTCTCCTTAGGCTCTCCGTGGCTGTAACTGTTTCTCAGACTTACCTTGTTTTTTAGGACTTGACAGTTTTGAGGAGTACTGGTCAGATATTGTAGAATGCCCCTCAGCTGGGTTTGTTTGATGTTTTTTCTCATGGTTAGAATGGGGTTATGTGGGGTTAGACTGAGGGAGGCCAGGGAGGCGAAATGCTGTTTTTATCACATCGTTTCAAGGGTGCATCCTATCTGTATGACTTTACTGTTGATACTGACCTTGGTATCCTGGCTGAGGTGGTGTTTGTCAGGTTTCTCTATTGTAAAGTTACTCTTTTTTTCTCTGCTTTCCATCTTGTGCTCTCTGGAAGGAAGGCAGCCCACACTTAGGGAGCGAGAGTTATGCTCCACCCTCTGGAGGGCAAAAGCAGAGTTTCTGCGTACATTATTTGGAATTTGTCTACACAGGAGATTTATCTATCCTCTCGCATTTATCTCTATTGAATCATTTATTTGTATCAATGTAGACTAGTGGGTATTGATACTTCGGGTTAAATCCAATATAACTTTATTGCTCTAATTTTTCTAGCTGTGGCCATTGGGAGTCTTTCAGTTGGTTCCTGTATCCCTTTGCCATACCCCTATCGTTGTGGGTTAATATCTTCATTTTTTTGCATAGCTGCATGGTATTCCATTGTAAGACTCTACAACAATATATTTAACTAAACCCTGACTGATGGTAATCTATGTATCAGATTTTTCACTGGTAGAAACAATACTGTGATGAGAAGTCTTCAAAATATATTTATAAAAGTATTATTTGATAATTACTCAGGAAAAATTGCTTTATTAAAGGGACTGCCTTTTATACCCTTACCTGAGGCAAATTTCTGAAGTGTGAGCATTTTTACCTTGCCTATGAAAAACAGTGGTATATTTATCACTGTGGTTGTTTCCCTGTTTTCTTTTTTTTAAGGATTTTATTTATTTTGAGAGAGAGAGAGAGAGCGTGCACATGAACGGGGGTGGGGGACAGGTGGAGAGGGAGAAGCAGACTCCCCGCTGAGCAGGGAGCCCGATGTGGGGCTCCATCCCAGGACCCTGGGATATGACCTGAGCCGAAGGCAGATGCTTAACCGACTGAGCCACCCAGGATGAGAGTTGATGGCGGGGGTGGCACCTGTGGTCCTAGAGAGCTGCTTTGAGATCACATCTTGCCTTCAGACACCTGTGCCTTGTCAGTATAGAAGCAGTTACTGTACACAGTGAACTCCGTTCATAAGAATAAAACAGCATTCTCAAAGAAGAAAAACTGGAAGCAATCTTAGAAATCATGGTCCATCCCTGCATTTTAGAAATCGGAAACTGTGGTACCACAGGGTAGGATGATTTGCCTGGGATTTTGCCATAATGGAAGCATTCAAGAACCTGAATTTCTGGGGTGCCTGGGTGGTTCAGTCGGTTAAGCATCCAGCTCTTGATTTCGGCTCAGGTCATGTTCTCAGGGTTGTGAGATTAAGCCCCAGGTTGGCTCTGTGCTGGGTGTGGTGTCTGCTTAAGACTCTCTTTTCCTCTCCTGCACCCCCCACCCCCACCCCAGGCTTTCGATCTGTCTCTCTCTTAAAAAAAAAAACAAACCTGAATTTCTGCTCAGAATTCCTTGTTACGTGAGTATATTTTATATCCTATTGCAAGGATATACACAGTTTTTATGTTGGAAAATTTCAAACATGTACCGAAGAAGACAGGATAGAATAATTCATCCCCATGGTCTCCATCTCTCAGCTTTACCTGTCAGTTTGTGGCTGGTCTTGTTTAAATTCGCATCCAATCGCCCCCCCCACCGTATTATATTAAAGCATATTCCAGATATTAAATTATTCATCTGTAAATATTTCAGTATGTTCAAGAAATCTTTTTCAAAACACAACCACAGTATCATTATTCTTAAAAAAAATTCTATTTAAGGATATTTAGTTGTAAAAACTTCAAAAATTTGTATTCACCATGGATTAGAATCAGGCATTACTGGGTGCCTGGGTGGCTCAGTTGGTTAGGCGACTGCCTTCGGCTCAGGTCATGGTCCCAGGGTCCTGGGATCGAGTTCCGCATCAGGCTCCCGGCTCAGCGGGGAGCCTGCTTCTCCCTCTGACCCTATCCCCTCTCATGCTGTTTCTCTCTCTCTGTCAAATGAATAAGTAAACAAAATCTTTAAAAAAAAAAAAAAAAAGAATCAGGCATTACTGAAAATACATTTCCTTGGTATAATCCCCCCAAATTATAGAGTTTTTTTTTTTTTAAAGATTTATTTATTTTAGAGCAAGAGAGTAGGCATGTGCGAGCACAAGGAGAAGAGGAAGCAGACTCCCCACTGAGCAGGGAGCCCGATGTGGAGCTCGATCCCAGGACCCTGAGATCATGACCTGAGCCAAAATCAAGAGTGGGACACTTAAACAACTGAGCCACCCAGGCGCCCCAGAGAGATTTTTTTTTTTTTTAAAGATTTTACTTATTTATTTGACAGAGCACAACTAGAGCCGCAGGCAGAGGGAGAGGGAGAAGCAGGCTCTCCGCTGAGCAGGGAACCCGACGTGGGGCTCGATCCCAGGAGCCTGGGATCATGACCTGAGCTGAAGACAGACACTTAACGGACTGAGCCACCCAGGCACCCTGCCCCTAGAGAGATTTTAATGTGTTACCTGTATAGCATACAAAATGGCCTAGGTTATGGCTTTTATAAAAAATGTATTAGGGTTTTACCCTGGGAAAAATAAGTTAACCTCTCATGAGATTTCTTTAGAGCAAAGAGAAACACATACAGACTGTATGACAGATATCATCCCCCAATTGTATACATTTGCTTTTTGGCCCTTCTTTACTCTATCTGTGCATGGGACAGAAATTCCAAGTATAAAAATCTCTTTCAGATTTTATCCTATTAACTGAAGCCATGGACGAGAGTATAGTGGTAAAGCCATTCTATTCCACATCTTCTGTAGAGGGATGTTTGAATGTCGAGTAAAATTCCTGCACGTTACTTCCTGAATTAGGAGTTTACAAAGCTTCTAAGAGAATCAACGTGTTGACATCATTACTGCATTTTCATTTGCTTTTAAGAAGATAATTTAAGAGGAAAGAATATCTTTTATGTCAGAGCTGATTCTAAAGGCAGAACCAACTGCAATTACTCTGTTTACTTCAAGCAGCACACTAAAGGATTACTTGACTGTCAACAATTTAAAAGGATGGCTAATACTCCCAATATTTTAAAATATCATATTTTCTTGGGGTTTCCTTGGATCTTTAAAATTAAAATTGAGGTGTTATTTTCCTCTAGAAAAACAGCCCTGTCTCACAGGCTTTACAACCAGAATAGGAAACTTCCTTTTAAATACCCATTTACTTGCATTGAATTTATCCTAGAATTGCTTCTGTTTTTTGACATGCTGTTAAAATATGCAATGATCTAAATTGAAGATGGAGTGAAAAAGAGGGCTGAAGTTTTCTTTCTGCTTTTGCTAAGCCAGACCGAAACCAATCTTAACAGCATAATTTTATTTAAAACTATTTTATTGCTAGTAAATATTCATCTTGCTCGCCTGTATTGTTCATTATATGCAGATTCATGTTTTATTCTAACCTAATTTAGACTTTTCTGCCTTGCATTTGACAGTGTTACAGCCTTTCCGTTTTCTTTCATGAATAGGCTTTGTTATAGTCAGTCAGCTTAATTTTCTTTCATTTTGAGTGCCCTATTTGTATTATTTCTGAATGTTGGCTCACTTTTATCTACTGGTTTTCATTCAGTGAACATCTTTTAAAGAAGAGAAATCATTGTTACTTCTCATTTCTGAGCAAAAGTTGAAAGATTAATAAAAAATAACCAGTTTCAACTACATCTCTGGTCAAGTGCATTCAGTTTTCCTAGGCTAATGTGTATTATGGATTTTAAGTTCTTGGAGGACATAGTATTCATCATCCTGTGCTATGATTGACCTCTGTAGCATTTCACCTACTCTGCCTATTTTAAGCTACTTTATAAACCTCTTCTTGATACATAAAGAATACTTTTCCTTAAAATCTTCTTTGCTTTGAAATTGTCTTTTCTTGACACCTTTACTACTTGTCAGCATGTGATCTTGGTTGAATTTCTTACCTTCTTTCAGTTCCCTCCTCTGAAAACTGAGGATATTAATCAGCAGTCATCTCATTAGATTGTTGAGTTAAATGAGATAAGTTGTAGAGCCTGGCACATAATAAATGCTCCAAAAATATTATTCAAGCCATCCTTTTCTTTCCAGCCATCCTTATTGTATCTTTCCCCTTTACTTGTTTATACCTCACTTGATTAGGAAAAATGGTGTATGTATCTTTTTTTTTTTTAATATTTTATTTATTTATTTGACAGAGAGACAGTGAGAGAGGGAACACAAGCAGGGGGAGTGGGAGAGGGAGAAGCAGGCTTCCCCCTGAGCAGGGAGCCCAATGGGGGGCTCGATCCTAGGACCCTGGGATCATGACCTGAGCCGAAGGCAGATGCTTAACGACTGAACCACCCAGGCGCCCCTGGTGTATGTATCTTAAATAAGTGACCACCTTCACGTTTTCCTCAAACTTTTATTGTTTTCCTCAAACTTTTTTTTAAAAACGTCATTTTGAAATGATTACAGATTCATAGGGAATTGCAAAAATACAGAGAGGTCCCATATATCCTTCACCCAGTTTTCCCTCAGAGGTAGCTATAGTACAAGATCAAAACCAGAAAATTGACCCTGGTGCCATCCAGAGCTTACTCAGATTTCTCCAGTTCTTTATGCACTCATTTTTGTGTGTGTGTCATGTGTATAGTTCTGTGCAGTTTGATCACATGTGTATTTGTGTAACCACCATCGCAATCAAGGTACAGGAGACTGTATCCCTGACCCATCAACCCTAGCTTCCTCTTGCTCTCCTTTATAATTTCCCCAAGCCCTTGGTAACCACTAATCAGTTCTCTAGCTTTCTAATTTTGTTACTCAGAATAGTATACAAATGGAGTCATGCCGCGTGTGATCTTTAGAGATTGGCTTGTTTTACTCAGCATAATGCTTGTGAAATCATTCAAGTTGTTGCGTGTGTCAAATAGTCTGTTCCGTTTATTGCTGAGTTCTGTTCCATGGTGTGGATGCACCACAGTTTAACCGTCTGTCTAGTGGAAGGACATTTGGGTTGTTCACAGTTCTGGGTTATTACAAATAAAGCTGCTGTGAACATTTGTGTACAGGTGTTTTGTGTAGACCTAAGTTTCCATTTCACTGGGATAAATGCTTAGGAGCTTAGTTCCTGGATCAGAACTTTTTAAATGGACCGTTGTAAGCTTCTTTGAAAATACATGCTAATGCCATATGCAAAATATAAAAGCAGTTATTTCTTAATGCCAGCCATTATAAATAATATAGTATCCTTTGTTTTAAAATAATCTTTCTGTATAATTTGCAGCATCAGTGCAAAGTATTGAATCCTGTCTTTTTGTACTGTAACTTTTTAAATTTTTTAATTTAAATTCAATTAATTAACATACAGTGTATTACTAGTTTTAGATATTTTTGTACTGTAATATAATGTGTACTAAATAAATATTTCATTTTGTTAATGAATCCCCTTTCATACTGTATTGACATTTTTCTTGGGTATATTACTGTTCTCAGATACTAAATTCAAGTGGGGGACATATTTCAAGTAATGTTTTTTTCTTTTTATCGATTCTTCGCAATGTGATAGATGTTGAAATTTTAAAATACTCGTAAAGATAAGCATGAAAATTCAGGAAGTCCGTTAATTAATATCCAGCAATATTTCAAATAATCAGTAGACTAATGTTGGATTTTTGTTTTCCAACATAATGTTTGGGGTCCTAAGATGTTTCATAAGCTCACTGTCTCCAAGATTAGTAATAAATGATGTCATTATTAAGGCAAAGCTACAAATACTGTTGACATGTAAAGAGCTCCTAATGATAATACCCATAGATTTAAGTAATGTTATTGAAGTTGGGCATCAAAAGTCAGCAGTAGGACAATATCAATTACATGTGGTGGACAGGCATTAGCTGGTTGATCAGTTTGGCTTTCCCAAATATATCTAATAGCCTTAAAATAACTGATAAAGGGAAAGCTCTGTAAAAATTGGTAGAAGGGAAGGAAATGAAATGTAGAAAGCAGTGGTTCTTAACTCTGACTGCTCATTTGAATAGGTAACTTTTAAAGTGAAACAAACACCTTTCCCTGGGCCAGTTAAATTAGACTCTGGAAGTGGTGCCCAGGCGTTGGTATTTTTAAAATGTTTCCAGGCAGTTTTCATGTTTAGCTGGGGTTGAGAACCACTGACCCAACAGGAATGGCCTCTATGTGCTCCTATTTCTTCACCTTAGAATTTGATAGTGTTTGTGCTGTAAGCATCCATCTCTTATGTATTGGACTAATGTGGGTTCCACATACCTTTTATTTATGGCTCTGTGGAGATGCCTGTTTTCCTAAGGGGGGTGGGAGGCAAGCCACACTTGTAAATTGTGGACACATTGAAACTATAACACAGCTTTAATATGTGTAACAGAGGAGTGCCTATCTTTGGAATGAAATACCCCAAACAGTGAGAAACTCTAAATCACTGACAAGTCAAAAGGAAACTAGGTTTCATCTGGGGCATATTATGGGTGGGACACTTTTTGGGAAATTGGGCATTTAGAAAACCTGCATGGGGTGTTGGGGTGAGAGGCCTCAGTTTTTACTGATAGATCCTATTGTCAGCCTTACTTAGTTTTTCTTTTTTTATTTCAATTTTTCCTTGGCAAAAGTGTAACAAGTGAAAGTATGCAAAGATGAGTACAGACAAAAAGAATTAATATCCCACCAATGTTCACAGCCTGATGTGAATTCTTCCACACCTTTTTCTATATTCATAAAAGTATTTTTAACAACATAAAGTTTATGAGTTTTTTGTTTTTAAAATAGGATCATACTCTATACTTTATTATGAAGTGTTTCCTCCTTAATATATCATGGATATTTCTTTAGGTCAATATAGATCTAACTCTTATTTTCAAAAAATGAATAACATTTTCAATATGCCATAATGTATTGAGCCATTTGCCTGTGAATGGACATTCAGAGTGTTTCCTCTTTTTTTTTTTTTCAATTTCCCATAAACAATGGTGTATCTTTGTATATTTAAGCTTAGGTACTTTTGCTTTTGTTTGTAAAGTATTCTTATAATCCATGGTTTGGTTTTGGTCAGATTTCTTAGTTTCTGGATACTTTCTTTGATACTGAGAATTAGTGGGCTAATAATGTCAATTGATTTCCAGTTAATTGGCTCCTAGGTATTAAGTTGGGCATTAGATAGGAGAATCAGTTATTTTAGAAATGGATATTAATAAATCCTAGTGGCCAGAAATGTTTTTCGTAGGCCCTAGAATCCCTAAGGTAGAGTACCTTAATGGGACGCCATCAGATGGGCTTCATGGGGTCCACGAACCATCTGATATTGATTGAAAAGTTGTGTATAAATTGTACATTTAATGGCTTTAACTAATCTTTTCAAAGGGGTTTTTATTGCCCCTCAAAATGGTTAAAAATTGGTAATACAGGTATCAGAGAGTAGTACTTAGTCTACAGAACCTGTAAAGTACTGAGTTGCCATCGATAGCAACTGTTTAATCACAGTATCTTCTCTCTGTAAAGATCTGGATGGAAATACGTTTCTAATTTCCAGATGGCATAAGCCTAGGAGAGATGGCTAATGCCATAGCTAGCAGACTCCAGACTCAGAATAACCTGAATAGGTCATAATGATGTTCTAAAATCAGCAAGATGAAAGATACTAAGGATAAACATCTGCAGGAACTAAAGAATGCTTGGGCATGGAGGACAATCTCAGATGCACCTAAGATGAAAAAGAGCTAGGAGTTGATTTGCCCACAGGCTTGTGTGGGCTAACTCTGTGATGTGAGTGAGTTGGACCACATTGGATGAATTGTGTTTGCGTCTGAAAACCACATTTGAGATGAGACACAAGCAAAGAAGGAAGAAAAGGATAGCGATGGACTGAGATGTGAAGGCACATGAGCAACCACTGCAAAAGGAGTTTGGTTGTTGGATCTGAAGGAGAGGGTGTAAAAGAACAGTGGTGGCAACCATTGCAGGTTAAGGAATAGGAAGACCAGAAACTGTGCCCAGTAAATGTTTGAATGAATGACTATTACAAGGCTAAGGATTTTGACTTGACCTAAGCTCTTGTGAGAGTTCTCCAGTAATGGGGTGGGCTCTTCTAGAAAGCAGTGACTTCCCAGTGGAGCCCTTTAGTCATAGTGATGGGTGACCGGGATAGGGCTGTAGAAGGTGTCCTGTTCTCAGTGATAAACTGTTGAACAGGACTTCAGAACTCTGTTAACTGAATTTTATATTTCTCTCAAGTACTTTAATTCTAGAACAGGAGACAATTCCAGGATAATATTGTAGGCTCTTTAAAAGTACTTTTATAGAAGGAGTGTTTTTGACTCACAGACTACATGATTGTCTGTACAGATGCTGCAACACTGAACTCTAATAGGTTTTTATCTGAAACTGTGATGTATGCGTTTTCCTGAAGTTAACCTGAAGTAGCTAGTCTAGACTTGTAGAGTGAGTGTGGTTAAAGATTGTATTTTTGTGACTTTAGAGAAAAGAAAAACCACATTCTTTTCAAGCTACAAAAAGAGTAAGAAAGGAAATTTCACCACTTCCGTGGCCTCAGGAAACAGGCACACTATCTCCATTAGACTAATTGTCTGAATCCTGACTCAGATAATAGTAACACACCAGAGAACGGGTGTCCTGCTGTATCATTTACATAGGTGTGCCTCTCGGTGTGCATACTGCCCTGTGAAAATGGATCTTTAGTATTTGTTTAAGTTGGTTAACAGAGATATCTTTTTTTTTTATTCTTAGGTTAATCCCCATACATTACATCATTAGTTTTAGATGAAGTGTTCCATGATTCATTGCTTGTGCATAACACCCAGTGCTCCATGCAGAATGTGCCCTCCTCAATACCCACCACCAGGCTAACCCATCCTCCCACCCCCCTCCCCTCTAGAACCCTCAGTTTGTTTCTCAGAGTCCATCGTCTCTTTTATTACCCCTCAAATAGTCAAAACAATATAAAAGACCGTTAGGTTATAGAAATGGGTATTGTCCAAAGTATTTTCTATGAAGCTTTTTAAAAAACAAACCCCATGTCTCCCACTAGCAGTTTTCAAAGAGATTGGGGGCTGCTGCCTCTTAGGACCCCATGGTTTCACTCCTTTTTATAGGGCCCTAGAGGTTTAGGTCAGGGTTTAAGATGGGCTCCACCACTCACTGGCTTGGCGGCCCTGACGTTCCCAAGAAAGATAGTGCTGGTGCTTCTGGCATTGTGAGAAGGCATGGTGCTGGGGGGATTGGGAGAACTCAGTACCCGTTCTGTTCCTGTATCTTCTGCTCTCACCTCATGATCTCCTTTCTGTTTTTCCCGATTCAACAGATATTGTCATCTGTATGTCTTGTACTATCTTGAAAATAGCCCATCTAAAACTAATTTTTTTTATCCCCATCCCCACCCCTTCCTCTTCTCATCCTAAACCTGCTCCTGCTCTCTCCTCCTGTCTCCTCTTTTTCATTCATGGGTACCACTCACCAGAGGTAGCACTGGGAGAGGCTAACATTGCAAGCTCTGGAGTCCTCCCATCTTGGATTAAATTCCGGCTCTATCACTATTGCCACGTGGCATTGGACAAGTTACTTAATGTCTGTTTCTAAATTTCAGTTTCTTCAATTATAAAATCAGTATGGTAGCCATCTATCTTATAGAATCGGGAAAATTCAGGGAGATACATACATGTTAGCACTTGGTATGGTTACTGATGCCTAAGTGAGTGCACAGTATGCACTTATTATTTATAACTCAAGCTAGAAGTGATGATGTCATCCTTAATTCTTCTTTCCCCTCACCTAAGCATCCTCAGTGCTGTTGATTCTACCTCAGGAGTCTTTCCTCTTTCTCATCACTGCTTTTAGGTCAGGGTTTTTTAATTTGAATTTATCATACTCAAAGAGGTTCATAATCCCTTGAAATTATATGTACATCTTTTGACATATGTGTGTTTTTCCTAAGGAGAGGGCTTTTAGCCTTTGTCATTGACTTTCACACAGGTCAGTGACCCACAAAATGTTAATAACTACTGGCTTCGACACTTATCTCTAGCCTGTATCCAGTAGCATACACACTGACATTCTTCCTCTCGGTTCCATGCCTGTAATCTCTTCACACTGTTGCCCAGTTAACTTTTTTTTATTTTTTAACGTTTTTACACCACCGCCCTGCTAACACGGTTATGTTGACTCTGTTGCCTACAGTAGTGGTTTTCCCCCCAGACCACATACTAGAATCACATGGGAAGCTTTTAAAGAAATACCCAGGTCCAGTTAATTGATACTAACAAATAACAGGCATCAATATTTTGTTTTAAAGCTTCCCAGGAGATTTTTTTTTTAAGATTTTATTTATTTATTTGACAGAGAGAGAGAGCACAAGTAGGCAGAGTGGCAGGCAGAGGGAGAGGGAGAAGCAGACTCTCCGTTGAGCAGGGAGCCCGATGTGGGGCTCAATCCCAGGACCCCGGGATCATGACCTGAGCTGAAGGCAGCGGTTTAACCGACCGAGCCACCCAGACTCCCCTTCCTGGGAGATTTTAGTGTGTAGCCAGACTTGAGAGCCTCAGGGCTACAGGATACTGGCCGAACTTGTTAGCGTGGCACTTAAAGTCCTCAGCAACCCAGTGCTGATCTACCTCTTCAGCCTGATCTGCGTCCTCTCCCATTCATATCCCATCACTTGCTCTCTGGATTTATACTTTTACTATTCCCAGAACATTCTGTGTTGTTTCCTCCCTCTGAGCTTTTGCCTGTACTGCTCGCTCTGCCTAAAATGCCTTTCACACTTCTCTGCCTGGTCATTTGAATCATAAAACAAACCTTCCCCCAACCCCTGAGGAGAATTGCAATGCTACTTTTGTACAAACTTCTATTATAGGCCTTAAAGTGTATTATAATTACTTGTGTATCTTTCACATTACACTGAACTCCTAGAAGGTAGGATCCTTCTTTATTTCATTTCTCTAGTGTTGACACCAGATTTAAGAAGCTAATGAGAGTCTGTCTAATGAATGAGTAAATGACAGTGAACAAACAGCAGCCTACTCTGGGAATTCTGGAAATCCATGGGGTTGGGGAAAGTAAAATATGGTATACTAGTTGTGGTAAGGAATGCTCAGCAGAAGTTTTATCCTCTACTATTGCTCTTCCATACTTTTATAAGAATGAAAGATCAATATATGGAGTTTCTCATCTGAGACTAGGAAAGTCAAGACCAGCTTTGAAAACATCTCTAAACACTATTGAATATTATCAAACATAATAGCGTAAAGTTGTATCATGTTTGTCTCCTGAGACTCCAGAGATTTCTTTTTTTTTTTTTAAAGATTTTATTTATTTATTTACTTGAGAGGGAGAGAGAATGAGAGAGAGAGCATGAGGCGGAGAGGGTCAGAGGGAGAAGCAGACTCCCCGCCAAGCAGGGAGCCTGATGTGGGACTCGATCCCGGGACTCCAGGATCATGACCTGAGCCGAAGGCAGTCGCTTAACCAACTGAGCCACCCAGGCACCCCAACTCCAGAGATTTCTAAGTGAGAGATGGAGAATCAGCCATTACGATGATGGCAGCTTTATTTTCCTCAGTGGATTATCCTAACTTAGTTACTGATTTAAAGACACCCTTATATGGACAGTTCTTCAGACATTATATGTTTCTAATTTTGATCTCACCCCTGGCCTTTATGTTTAACTGCTGCCTAGTCCTTCTGTTGGCTATTTTTAATACTTTTTTTTCTCTGTGTGTCTCAGAATTGTCCAACACATTCTAAAGAACAGTAACTTCAATGTGATTTATTCTTCCTGTTTCTTCAGTGCCCAGGATTAATTTAATGGTGATTTCAGAAGAGATTACTTTAGTAAACGATCTGAGAGAGGCTCTTTTGGATATTGTTTGGGGGATGTCTTGGGTTGTTTATTTGCCTTTTATCTTAGTTATTTTTCCTGAAACCCCCCCCCCACACACACACTACACTCTGACAAGAAGAGATGGCTTATTTAACACTTATACAAAGGACAGTGAGTACTAGTCTGATGTCATGGGTTGGGTGTACATCGTTCTGATATGCTGTGTATGAACAACTAGAATACCCTTTGTCTAACTGGCTTCTGATTATTTTATAATCTTATAAGCTTGAATAATAAGGACAAGATTTTTCTTACATCAGAATGTTAGTTGGAATGTATTAATATGCTGTCCTTTTATGCTTCCATTCATCTTATTTAAAAAGTATTTTAAAAAGCCTTAAAGAAATCTGGATTTATCAAGAGCCCTTCCTTTAAATATGTTTATATAAAAGGATCTCAATCTGTGAAACTAAGAAGAGTAATTTTTAGTCATTTTTAAAGAGGATTTTTAGGAACAGATGTGAGTCAAAGAATTGGGAAATGCACCCTTTCCTGGCAACTGTAAAGACAGGAAAATATAATGTCAACCAACTCTTACAGTGACCACATTAAGGTCTAAAATGGATAATTGTCTATTATTTCACAGTCTACAATCAACCACAGATACCCCGGTACTGTCTGTCCACTCTTCTTTTGGTGAGCCAGGGCCTACAGAGAGGAACTGGTCCATGGTGTTTCTGAGAATGGCTTCTTGGATTATTATAATTACTGGGCTATTAGAATTCTTAGAACTGAGTTGTTAATCCTCTGGTTTTTTGCTGCTTTGAAAAGTTAGCACCCATCATTGGAGCACTGTTTTAAATGAACTATTTAGTGCTTAAGAGATACAATTATATATGTCTATCATCAAGAGATTAGGCTATGCCACCCCCACCCCTGGAAGAAACTAGCCACCTACTGGGTTCTTGTAGCAAGTGAAATTAGAATCTCTTATGAATATGTCAACAGACCACATCCATTGACAGCAGAGCTTTCAAAAGTTAGAGAATACATCTTGATTTCCCAAGTATCTGGGTAAATTGGTGCCAAGTATTGTATTCTGCCACACACTTAAGCATTTGCCCTTCACACAAACCTTACAAATGCTCAGGGACCCATAAGAACATATTTAAAATTATTAGTAATAAAACCGGTGGCTTTCAGCTGTTACTATGAGGATCCTTTCTTTCTTACCCTGCAAGTTCCCTCTTCATCCAAAATAAGATGGAGAGGGAACCTAAAAACCCAGAACCCCAAAGTAGATTCTCTACCACATACAGGTGGTTTAACCTGGAATTCCCCTTCATTGTTACTTTCTATAGCTAAAAATATATATATAACTAAAAAATATATAAATTTATTTTATATATAGAAATCTGTGCCAAGTACTGTTCTGAGTGCTATATGTACATTAACTCATTTTCTGAACAATCCTTGGAAGTGGGTTCTTATCCTCATGTTACAGGCGGGCGGAGAGAATTCTGAGTAACTCACCAATGGTCGCAAAGCTGGTAAACTTTGATTTGAATGATCTCAGCAGTATGACTCTGTTGCCCTCTTTTCCTTAGAAAGTCTTAAATCTCAAGTGAAAAAGTAGAGTAGCTCTTACCCTAAAAAGACTGTACATGCTCTTGAAGTAAGCTCGATTGCTGTGAAGCAGTGTGCATTGGAATAACAAAAATTAATACTTGGTGCTAATGTACCAAAAGCTTTTGGAGGTCAGTAGCCTGTTGCCTGGTTCTTAATAGTTTTCTTGTAATTGGATCAAATAAATGGAGAAGTGGGTGTTAATGATCCACAGCTCAGCCGGCGTGTTAACCCACGTGCTGGCCACCAGCACAGGAGTGGTAACAAAGTTTGATTTGTGGTGGGTGAAATTTGCCTTCGTATTATCTGTAAGAAAGAGGTTTCTAAACAAATAAATAGTATGAGATTGCAGGACATTTTTCCTTATTTCAACAGACTATTTTCAAGTACTTTTGCCTTAAAAATGGAGAGAACTCACTTTAACATTTTATTAATAGATTCAAGTAATGAGGCTGCATTTAAAAGTATTTTCAGTGTGGATTTATGACTACCTTGAAGCCAAATTAGAGTACAATGAGTAAGATTTTGTTACTGTTGAAATACTTTGAAATATCTTTTGAAGTACTGTGCCTTTAAATCTAATGTTTTCCTAAAATTTCAAATTATGGTACATTTGTTTGTTGTTTTGGGTTAGCTTGAATACTAATAAATTATAGCAGTTCCGATTGTACTTAATAAGCTTGTGCTTATTTTTTCATTTAAGGTGTATTTATTACATAAAGTACTAGTGCTCGTTTGTTCAAATCTGGCTGCTAGGCTGTGTCTGTGTAGCACTTTCAAGCAGAGCATCTTATATCAGCAAATGCAGAAGTGTTGCCCCAAGAGAAAGGAGGCAACTCCTAGTTTCCGAGTAGAGGAGGGACGGTCTGTGCTCTTCTGAGTGGAGGCTAATGTTGGGGCGCATGAAAACATGTCTGACCCTGTGCTCTAGTGTGATTCTCTATGAACTCCAGACAAAGGGAAAGCAATTAAAAGCATATTTAGCACCTACTACATACCAGGTACTCTCTTTAGCAGTATAGCTGTGTCTATATATTCATGCAAGTTTGTCTATCTACCTTGCTGTTATGCATAAACATGTGAATTTATTTAATAAAATGTTTATATATTAAGCACCAGTGTTTTACATGCTTTACAAACATAAACTCGTTAATCTTCATAATAACCATATGAAGTGTTTATATTACTATCCCCATTTTAAAGATGGTGAAACTAAGACACAGCAAGAGTAATTGCCTAAGGTCAGCAACTACTGATGATGAAGCTAGAATTTGAACCCAGACAGACAGAGATGAATTCTGCATCTAGTCCATTCCCCAGACATACATTATAGCTCTCCTTTTTCTTTACCTTTGCTTAGGCCATTGCTTCTCCATAATGTTCTTTCCATTCCTTTTGCTCTTGAAAGCTCACCAGCATGCAAAGTCTCAGTTCAACTGTCACTTCCTCCAAGATGCCTTTCCTGATGAACCCAACTGGAAGCCTCTAATTAGATTCCTAATTGAATGAAATTTTACCCTTTGAGATACTTATTGATTATTCTCTTCTATGTAGAAGGTTTATATTTACTATCATATCTCATACCAGATGATAAGCCTCTTGAAGGCAGAACTGTCATTCACACTATTTTGTGCTATAGTCATGGGCATCCTGCCATTTATACAAATGTTGCAGAGGCTTGGGAGTTTCATGATGGCAGGAACCAGCTGTTCAACAAATGTTTGTTAAACGGGTGACCATTAGGAATGTATGCAGAGGGTAAAATTTCCCAGCATTATTCTAAGATACTTTAAAAAATCAACTATGTTAATGGGGCGCCTGGGTGGCTCAGTCGTTAAGCGTCTGCCTTTGGCTCAGGTCATGATCCCAGGGTTCTGGGATCGAGCCCCTGCATCGGGCTCTCTGCTCAGTGGGAAGCCTGCTTCTCCCTCTTCTGCTCCCCCTGCTTGTGTTCCCTCTCTCGCTGTGTCTTTCTCTGTCAAATAAATAAATAAAATCTTTAAAAATAAATCAACTATGTTAAAATAAGTATTCAAACAACAGCAGTAATAATACTGCCTTTATATTCATAGTCCTGATATAAATTATGTTATAAATGAATAGGGGCACCTGGGTGGCTCAGTCGGTTGAGCGTCTGACTCGATTTCAGATCAGGTTATGATCTCGGGGTCTTGGGATCAAGCCCTGCTTCTGGGTTCTGCGCTCAGTGAGGAGTCTGGTTGAGGATTCTCTCCCTCTCCCTCTGTGCCTCCCACCCTTTCCCGCCCCCGCTCAGGCTTGTGGGCGTGTGCGCACTCTCTCAAATATAAATAAATCTTAAAAAAAATAATAAAGCATGCTGAATTAACTACTTACCAAGGTTTTTATTTTTATTTTATTTTTTTAAAAGATTTTATTTATTTATTTGACAGAGAGAGATAGCAAGAGCAGGAACACAAGCAGGGGGAGTAGGAGAGGGAGAAGCAGGCTTCCCGCTGAGCAGGGAGCGGGATGCGGGGCTCGATCCCAGGACCCTGGGATCATGACCTGAGCCGAAGGCAGACGTTTAATAACTGAGCCACCCAGGCGCTCCTTACCAAGGTTTCTAAAAAGAATTGTCTTTAAGAGTTTGCTACTATGTGTGTCTTTTACTTACTTATTTATTTACTTTTTTATTTTTAGCTTACAAAAAAAAGAATGCTCTTTTGGAGTTAGATTTTTCTGTTCATGTGTGGGTAAATTGGTACTCTAATCCATTTTTAAAGTATTTTGACAGATTGAATAGCTATGAACTGTGCCAATATAATCACTCTGAAGCCTAGGATGAAAGAATCATCTCCTTAGCATATATGTATAGTTGTAGCATTGAAGGCCCCATATATTTGTTTCAAATTATAGGATAGAATAAATAGAGAACTTCTGATTTTAGCAATTTTATAATCAGACCATATCACTGTTTCATTTTAGTTTGATTAACATAATAGTTGATTTGATGAAGTAAATACAGTAATCAGAATTGTGAATTTTAAGAATAACAGACATCAATTAGTCTTAAAAGGTTCAATTTGGAGATACAGGGATGGAATGTTACAGACTTTTTGAAGATATGTGTATCAGTGAGATTTTGCTGTGTAACGAATCACCTAATACTAGTGACTTAGAAAAATAAGCATATGTTATGTCTTACAATTCTGTAGGTCACCTGGGTGGTTCTTTTGGTTTGGGCTAGCCTGGCTGGTCTCTGCAGTCAGCAGGCAGCTTGGCTGGGGCCACGTGGTCTAGGATGGCCTCCCTCACATGTCCTGCGGTCGTCATGCTGGCCGGTGTGGGGGCCTCGGCAGCAGATGGTGCATCTTTGCTCCATGTAGTCTTCTCATCCTCAGTAGGCTAGCCAGGGCTTCTTCAGGTGGCATTCTTGGGGTTCCACAGTGCAGCAAGAGAGGGCAAGCAAGCCCCAGTGGGTCAGCACTTTTCAAGTTTGCCCTTGTCCTTCTGGCCAAATCAGAGTCAGTGTGGAAAGGGACTACCCAAGGGTAGATGCAGGGAAGCAGGAATAAATAGGGGGTCATTACTGCAATGGGCTGCCAAGATATGGAATTCATAGGTACTTATTTAGTCAGTGTTCCTAAATTCTGATGCAACCTTAGGCCAGCAACGTGAGGTGATAAAATAGAGAAAAAATGAGCAGGCTATCAAAGCTACAGAGTTTTCAGAGAGAGAGTTTATAGACCCTAGGTTCCCCTGAAATACTTCATAATCATCTGAAGCCCCTTTCGGCTTTTTATTTTTTGAAGCTTTGAGCTATAAAAGTGGGGAGCCTTTCTTCCTCCCTCAGTAAATATCCCAAATTGATCTTCAGTGAGGACCACACCGATGATAGAAGGGGTATGATCATAATGGCTACGGCCACTTAGTGAGAGCTCCCGTGTGCTGGTGTGGTGTGGCATCTCGGAGAGCTCGGACACTGGCCCTATCTGTTGGCATTATTATCCCTGTTTTATAGGAGAGAAAGCAGACTCACAGAGGTCATGTAGCTGGCCGGTGAGAGGCTACATTTTGAACCCAGGTCTTTCTGATTCCATAGCTACATCCGAAGAAGAGTTGCTTACTAGTGGGTTGATTGTGTTTTTTTCCAGCATGAAGCCTTTGAGTATTTTATGTCACCCTTGAAAAACTGGGAGCGATGGAAAAACAGGAGGGTTTTTTTTTCCCTTTCTACTCTCCCTACCCTACAACCTCACTAGTTGGACCAAACAACCATGTTTAACTTGAAGATGATAAAAGCTCAGAATAGAAATATTACTGCTGGTTCCAGATGTAATTTTTAAATCTTTTGGAATAACTGATCCCTCCATCATGTCACCATGACTCTTCTAAGGTTCCAAAGTAAAATTTAGAATCCTGAGATATTCTGGAACATATATTTAAAATGTCGTTAGAAGATAACCTTCATTTAAAAAATCAACTGCTCCTCTCCCCAACTCTTACCCCGATGTGCGCTCCCAGAGCACAGTGCACATAACTGTCTCTTCATACTCACCGGAACGTTGTGTTTGCCTGGGTGGGTCTGTCCTTCTCACCAGAGTGTGAGCTTCTAGAACATGGAGCCCTTGTCTCTCCTCTCTGTACCAGCAGCACCTAGCCCCACGTGGGAGCATTCCAGTATCTGCTATGTGATTTTATAACTGAATTCCATGCCTGGGGAGGAATTCTTTTCTTCTCCCTCCTTTTGGTCTATTTGTCCTCCTTTGGTCTTTTCTCCTTTCTAGATCATTTTTCTTCCCCTTTCAGGCTGTCTCTCGTCTTCACCTTTCCTCAACTTTCCTTTTCTCCCACTAGCTCATTAGTCATTTTTATATTCACTTCATGTTGAATATAAAATATTCATGAATATATCCAAGATACATTGAGTTCAATAAAATATGTTATTAAAATTAATTTTCCCTGTTATTTTCACTTTTTTAACCTTACTATGAGAAAATTTAAAATTATGTATGTGGCTACTCTAGAGGGTCGATATCCAGGTGAATTCATTAATGCAAGTTCGTAAAAACAGTTGTTTTTGTTTTTGTTTCAATTGCATGGATCTGTTGCACTGAAGATCCCATAGATCACCATCTTCCACTCACATAACGCTGCCTCCTCTCCTGCCTCCCCTACCACCAAAAATTCAGGAGAATGAATGGGGTGAATTTACCTTGCTTTTAATAATGCACACAGATTTTTCTCTACTGTCATAAGTATGCCTGGAACAAAAGTACAGTTGACTCTTAAATTATTTTCACTAATGAAAAGGAAGCAGCAGAGTGACTAATGTAAATTGGAGGATACACTATTTTCTTTGGAATGTTTGGGTTCTTCCATTTTGGAACAGGTGTGGCCACTGTTGAAAGAAACAGTGGAGTCACACTCAGCATATTTGATACATGAGAAACTGGAAAACTGCTCAGCGTTCTCTGCCTTCCATATAATGGATGTAGGATTCATCATATTGTTCCTTTGAGGTGCAAACTCCAGTGCCTAAGTAAACTTGGTGTATTTGCTTTTTCTTTCTGGGTTAGAGAAGAAATCATGTTTTAGCTCCGAACTGTGACATAATCAGGTAAGGATAATTGTGTCAAAAATAGCCTTACAACATCCTCTTTTGGCATCAAGGATTCCAGAATTGCTGTGGATCACTAAGAATTATATTGATCTGAGGTTAGTCATCTTTGATTAGTGCCAACTTGTTTCCCTTTAGCATGGAGTGGGAAATTGTGCACCTCCAGTGACTTTGGCTTGGATGGTGGTGAGTGCACATCAGCTACCATCTCATGGGGGTGGAGCAAGCACAGCCTACAGCTGGGCAGCAGGGCTGGAATCCCAGACTAGCAGCTAGCAGTTTCTGTGAACAGCCTGGAGAGGGGGTCTGTGCTGGTGGTTACCAGCTCATGCCGATGGGAATCAAACTGTTTACCACTTTGGGTGTTTGTG
Source organism: Mirounga leonina (assembly GCF_011800145.1). NCBI lineage: Eukaryota > Metazoa > Chordata > Mammalia > Carnivora > Phocidae > Mirounga > Mirounga leonina. The sequence continues at coordinate 2,105,663 of NW_023270320.1, forward strand.
CCATAGGTGGATAGTGCTTCATAAGGGCACAGTCAGGTCTTAAGGATCCATGTTATGGGATACCTGCCTGTGACAGAGAGTCAAGGAGTGAGCCAGCCCCTGGAGCACAGACCTGGGGTTTGGGAGTTGAGTAGGAAAAAAATCTTTTGAATTCTAAACTGACACACATTTTAAAATCAGGAAAACAAACAGCTCTGAAAAGACCTCTAGGATTATAGCTAAATGGTTAATATGGAAGACGTGTCCTAGAGAGGTTAGGAGGGGGATAGAATAATCCAGTGTTGATTCAGAGTGAAACTTTGGACAAGTCATTGAATTTCCCTGTTTTACCCATTTGTTTAAAAAAAGGAGGGGAGGGGGATAATATCTCTCAGAGGTGTTTGGAGATTTGATTGATGTTTGATTGTGTTTTGATATCTTTCATAAAGTGACCAGTCAGACCAAAGTATGTCATCAGAACTCAAATGTCTAAAACAAACTAATCTTAACCATCTTGAGTAGATGTTAAGCAGTTCTGTGGCTTTGATATAAACTGTACTTATTAAGGAAGTGTATATATTTTAAAGAAAGTTCTATGTTACTTCTAATTTTCTCTTGAATGTCAGATGTATGCTTGGGGTCTTTAGCTGTTAACCTGAGTTTCAACATGCCTTATAGATGGTCAGTCACCTAGAGGGGACCATTTACCAGTTCCAGCCACCCAGGCAGTTAAATGCATTTCAAAATGCTTCTTGCCAAGGACGATGGCCTTTTTTAAATATTTGAGATGTTTGTTCTCAGTTCTAATTTATCAGTGAACCTGTGTCCTCATAGCAACTCCTTGGGAGGTGCAGAAGACAAAGCAAGTAAGTGACATGAGCTCATTCTGTATCAGAAAAAAAAGCTTTCATTGAAGGGTACTTGTTGATAGACTTCTTAGTATGTATATTTGATGCCTATTTAATTTCACATCGTACTGCATCTAATCACACTGTTTAAGGAATCTGACAGCATGTCCTTTCACTCTGCTTTTCCTTGTGAGGAGCAAACAGCACTGCCACCTTGTTGTCAAAGTTCTGTCTGATTTGAATGTGCTTAAAACTCAAGTGAACGCCTGTCGTGAAAAAGAGCTTATGCTTTCTCTTTGTCAGTACTTGCGAAAACATCTTAAAAGAAGTTAGTATTATTGGACTGAATTCAGTAATTAGCATAATCATGATGCTATGTATTGTTCAGCAGAGCACGCCCCTTGGCCATATTTCCCATTAAGAGGACACCGATGTTGTCCTAGTGAATAAATCCCGGCACACATGATGCAAATCAGCGAGTTCCTGCCTGTGGCGCCGGTGCGGTTAATTTTAGCCAGGGTTTTTGTTCGATGAGTTGTAAAACTGTTCACCCAAGTAGAAGTTAGTAAGCTGAAATGTGACTTGTCGGCCTAATGTGATAGGATATCTATTTTAGACTTCAGATTGTGTTTATGGTCGGGAGAGCAGTCTTCTGAAGAATTGCGGCTCAGGTTTCCTTTGAAAGTGCTTGTAAGTAGTGAGTGGTTTTTTAGGATTTCTCTTTGTTCTTTTCTCCTTAAATCTTCCTATAGTAATTTTTTATCTCTTGGGAAAACTGGAAACTTTGGGGTGGGGATTTCAGAGGATTCTAAGAATGGTGGCAAACGTTTTCTTTACATGTATCCTACTGCAAGAAACCTGCCTTTTTTGGTTTTCCCGAGAGAGAGTATTTGATTCTTACTGTTTTGTCTTTGCAGAAACAGTCTGTAGATTATTTCTTATTTTATCTGTTAAAATATTTGACTAATGGAATGGTTGTCTCATTGAGCTTTATTTCTATGGTAACCTAACTCTTAGGAAAAAAAAAAGTTAAAAGTGGATTCCTGTTATACTTACTGTGAGCTACAAGTTTATATACAGAAATAATGGGAGTGTCATATGTAACTTTGTAAAATGTATAGATGGACGGTTTTTATTTTTTTAAAAAGATTTTGTGTTTAAAAATAGACCCATGTACTCCTAGAGAGAAGTACTTAAAAAAATAAATTCAGGAGGAAGGCTTTACAAAGTAATTGAAAGCATCCTCTGGAAGATGGAGTTAGTTATCAGAATTAACCAAAGGTCATGAAATTTTTAAATCTTAACTGCTCTTAATTTAACAAGTCATTGCCAACTTAAATTTAGACTAAAGAAAACTAAAGATCTTAATATCGAGTATTGTTAATAAAATCTGAAGCACCTTGCTTAGTTTGAGGTGTGTTTTAATTCAGAGTACACCTGACTTCATGCCAAACAACATGCTTATAACAGAGAACCAGGCAGGACATTTTTTAAATCAAGTAACACATACATTTTATCCCCTGTAGGAATATTGGTTTTACTGAAACAATTCTAATAGGTCATGTAGTTGCTGCTCCCCAGGCATCCCGTCCTTATCAACTCTGTGAGCAAGGAGGGAGGCATTCCCTCAAATGCCATTTGCAAGCTTTATTCAAAGACTTCTTTGTTATTATGTATTGTCTGATTTTAAATCCAAATGACCTAAGGTGTCAACAATGAAAGGAAATGTTTCAGTGGTACATTTAGTAGGAAAAGAATGTAAGAAGGGAAAAACAGAACTGAGTTCTTGACCTATTTTTAGAAAGCAACTCCTCTTAAAACTTAAGTTTTTTGTTGAGCAGAAGAGAAATTTACAGTCCAGATTCATTGTATTTATAACAGAAAAGTCTGTGATACATCTTGAGTGGTAAAAGGGACTTTGTTCCAGTATTTGCTTCATGATACACACTTCCATCGGAAGAAAGTAAACGGGGTCTTATTCTTACTTTTAATTGTCAACGAGGCGCCATGAGCATCTCAGTGGAGTGTTTGTAAAAGTGCACCGTAGTTGGTACTTGATGGTTTTCAAGCTGTTATTCATTGGCTCTGCTGTCGATTAGTCCTGTGGAGAAGAAAGTTTGTTCAAAATGTATCCATTTTTAAAATTTAACAGAAAGACGCTTCCATAGGTATTTTTACTAGAGGAAGCATGTGTTCTTCTAGGAGTTGCTAAAATGCTCATAAACACTTTCAGAGTGTCCCTTTTAGTGATTTATGTGCTGTGAGAGCCTGATATAGGTGAATGAAAGAGGAGATCATTTTAATGATGTGTCAGTGTGGGAATTCTTGCGTTTGCTGGGGCGGTGATTCTCTTCACTCCTTCTTATCTTGTGTGCCTGATGAAATGGTACTGGTTATGGTTCCCTCATTAGTAGAGTCTCTGTTGACTAGTTAGGACCTTGGGCATGACCCATCACAATGAGCTCAGTTCAGGGTCACAAGTGGGGGGGTCCAGATGCTGAGCAGCCCAGGCAACTGTGGGGCCTGCGGAAAGAGCCCAGCAGCCCACGGTTCCGCGTATGTGCTGTGCGCACCCGCACCTTCCATCATCGTCACCCTCCCTGCAGTTGGCTTTGTGCATTTCTGTCCTCCAGTCCTGTTTAAGCTGCTTTCCCCGGCGGCCTGCCCTCTCTTCCTAGCCCTCTGCCTCTTAAAATAGTTATAGACCCAGAGGCTCTGACAGAGTAGCTCCTGCTTGCAGTAGATTTATTTTAATGTTTCTCTATTCCTAGAGAATTAGCCTTCTGCTCTGAAGCTTTGAGAGATTTTTCAGGGAAGCAAGAATCTTTTTTGGGGGGGTCCTCTTCATTCACATGAAGTTTTTAATAGGTAACTGGACTGTGGGGTTATATGGGAACTTACATTATCTAACAGGTTGTCTTTTGGTTTGGAGCTGAATGCAGGTGCACGGTGATCACATCTCTAGAATGTTCTCTTTAAAAAGGAAATTTGGGGGGTTCCTGGGTGGCTCAGTCTTTTAAGTGGCTGCCTTCAGCTCGAGTCATGATCCCAGAGTCCTCGGATCAAGCCCTACATCGGGCTCCCTGCTCCATGTGCCGCCTGGTTCTCCCTCTCCACTGCTTGTGCTCTCTCATTCTCTCTCTCTCTCAAATAAATAAATAAAATCTTAAAAAAAAAAATAAAAAGGGAAAGGAAATTTTGTAGTAATAGGCTTTGTTATACTGAATTTCAACTCTTTTATCTAAAATGAAAGGAACAGTGCACAGAGGGATGCCTTGAGCTCTGCCTGTCTTGTATACAAATAGATGGTAATAGGATTGGACCCTCTGCTGGAATTCTGATTTCTCCTGGAAATACTGGCACTGCTGTTATTAATTAGCATGTGTTAAGCACCCCCAGAGCACATACAATGCACAAAGACAACATAGTTCCTACTTGCAAAGGACTCACATGCTGAAATTAGGCAGTACACAGAGACTGGGCCCCCGACATCACACACTAAGTAAACTGGCAGAAACCAGAATATGAAAGGGAAGAAAAGGAAAACAAAATGGAGTGGGAGGGTTGGAGGAAGCTTGTGGGGTAGTTTTCAGATTGTCTGGGCTTTTGCCAAACAGGACAAACTACATTGCCCCCCAGGGTGCTCCTTCCCTTTCTCTTCCAACAGCTGGGGAAGTGATGGAGATAGATGAGACTGACCCCAGCAACCAGATCCCCAACGCCAGTTCCCTGTTAGAATTCCCCACAAAAGGGAGGAGATTCACTAGTTTCTCTGCACCTGGAACGCTTATTATGTGGAGGAGGTAAACTTAGTGTCTTATAAAGTCCAATAAATGTAAGAAGCATCTTTCCCAATATCATGGTAATGGTATTTGGATAGAAATCTGAATATGTGTTCCAGATTTTCTCTCTCCTCCTGAACGGATAAGCACTTGTCAAAACTAGTTCCTTAACCCTGCACTGGGTTAGGATGTTGAGTCACCTGTTGAATTAGAGCAGTGCTTCGAGCTTCTCAGAAGAAGGGCATTATGAAGGTTACCTAAGCATTACTGCAGCTCATAAAGGAGTCAGAAGAACATGAATCAGAAGGGAGCTAGTAAGACAAGCTTCGGGTATTGGAGATTAATAAATAGGAATATACTATATGAATCTGTGAGTCATTTTCCCCTTTATAGGCAACCTCAGCCAGTCTCTGACTAAGGTTCTGGGTCTAGTTCATGGCTCTACAACTAAGAGACTTGGAGAAGACTCAACAAAGAACCTCACAAAATGGTTAAAGGGTTGAAAAATGATATCTATAATAAGATGTTGGGAAACTTCTATTATTTAGCCTGGAGGGAAAAAAATGACCAGGGGACTCTTAAATTGTTAGGGAAGTAAGTATATGCCTCAGAACCAAGGAATGATGACCCGCTAGTATCTATTTCCATTGAGAATATAAGGGTTCAGTCCAGCAAAGTTTAGGTTAGAACCGTGGTCCTCACAGGGCAGTGCTGGTTCTCTCAGCATCAGCACCACCTGGGATCTTGTGAGAAATGCACCTTCTCAGGCCTCACCCAAGATCTGTGGATTCAGCAACTGAGGAGATGGGGCCCAGCAATCTCTGTTTTGACAAGCCCCACAAGTGATTCTGATACACACTAATGTGGGACCACTAGATGACATATAAGGCAAGGTTTTAAAAAATGGAGAATTTGAATACTGGAAAATGTAAGCCTTTTTCTGGAAGTTATCTAAAATATGGGTCTGTATTTGTTTCTGATGTTTTCGATATTCTTTCTGAAGTCTAGAGATAAATGACCCCTCAAAGTCCCTTCTAGCCCTGACTTTGGTCTGGATTTCCTCTGTCACTTAGCGAAGATTAATAATTAACCAGGAAAATTTTGCAATTACTTTTCTGAACTCAGTAGTTAAGACAGTGCCCATTTCAAATGAGAATCAAATGAGAAAATGTGATGGTACTGTTGTATTATCAGATAATATCCCAGTGTTATTCAGTAGACTCCCTGCCCCCCATGGGACTTTTTTACAGCCACCTGAAGGGGAATTTGGGCAGAGGTCAAAACAAGGAACGTTAGCTGGTGATCCTTTTGTGTCACAGACTGCTGGCTGGATTGGTCACTTTCTTCATGAAGCCTGTGTCAGAAGATAGGTGGCTATCGGGGAACTTTGACTGTACCCCATTTTCCCAACTCTGTCCCTTCTGCAGCAGGAGAACTTTGTCAGTGAGCTCTTGTATCACCTGTGGGAATGCCATTTCTCGTCCCTGCCATGGGACGTTCCATCTGATGCCCTGGGTGTAGGGGTATGTTAGCAGTTTGGAGGGTCTCTGCTAGTGGTGAAGGATAGTAACCTGTTTCATCTTGACGTTTTTAGATCTGCAGCAGTCAGTGGTACACGTGCTAGACACTTAGTGCAATTGAATGGTTAGTTATGGAGTAGAAATGTTAAAGGCCACAGGCGCTCTGCCCTCCCCTGTGTAATAAATTAGCTCGAGTTAGGAAGGTGGCAGTTCTTTCTCTTCCCAATCAAAATAGTTACTCCTCCTCCAAGTCCCTCTACTCTTTGTGCTTTTGCCTGATGGAATTGTCTTGGGTTGAAAACACAAACTACTGAGAGTGTGTCTATTTGTTATACTTTGTATAGCATTCTGTACCATAAAAGCTTTTTGGGGTCACAACAAAGCATTCTCTGAGGACGTGTTTTGCCAGTGCTGCTTAAAAAGTGTCACCCAAGTGGCACAGGGCTGTCTCCAAAGAAAACATGGTCTGTCTTGGCGAGGATACTGTGCGCTCATATTTTAGCACTTAAAAACGGGTTAGGTAGAATGCTTGGCTCTTATGGCTATAGTTAATTACACATTTGCAGAGTATTAAAAGTTCCTTGAAGTGAGAAAATACAAGTGAGGGCATCCTGGCTCAAACTCCAGTTTGCCTTGTCATGGGAGACAGAGGGGTAAAGGTGGCAAGTGTATATAGCAATGTTGCCCAATCTGCGGACCGGCCTGTGTTTGAAAACACTGAACTCCCAGACGTGAAGCTGCACGCACTGTCATTTCTCCTTCTGTGTCGATTTACAGAGTGTATGAAATCCTGTGAATCCTGGTTGCGCACTGATAAGATAGCCATATTTCACAAATCCAGAGGACAAAGAAAGCTGATTCTTAACACCTTGAATTCATCTGAATATAAAATGTTCTCTTTAAAACCGGCGAACTCTCAATAACTATAAATCCAATAGAAAATTCAAAGGTTTGGTCGGTTTGGTTCCTACTGAGAGCAGGCAACAGGCTATTTTCATTTCTATACAAAGAAAAATTAAAGTCATCCCCTTTGGTATTTCAGCCTGGCAAAAATAATTTTGGTTTTAAAATCAAGCTTATATCTAGTCCACATATGTTTCATTCAAAATGAGAGTGGGTCGGAGGGCGCCTGGGTGGCTCAGTCATTAAGCGTCTGCCTTTGGCTTAAGCGTCTGCCTTTGGCTCAGGTCATGATCCCAGGGTCCTGGGATCAAGTCCCGCATCAGGTTCCCTGCTCAACGGGAAGCCTGCTTCTCCTGCTCCCACTCCCCCTGCTTGTGTTCCCTCTCTCGCTGTCTCTCTCTCTGTCAAATAAATAAATAAAAAATCTTAAAAATAAAAAAAAAATTTAAAAAATGAGAGTGGGTAAGTGGCTTGGGCTAAACCTTTTTTATTATAGTTGTTCAGTCCAAAAAAATTAAACTTGAAGAGAAAGGAGGGGGAAAAGCTCCTTTGCTTATTATTAGACTACTGAAGAATTACTGACCTAATGATTCAATAAAACATCCCCAGAAACAACCTAATAAGGTACTAGTTAAATAATTTATGTTGTTGCCACATAATGCAACTCTGTGCAGTGATTTAAATGATGATGTTCCATCTGTAATGAGTGAAACTTGCAGGTTACAAATACATAGGTATAACCATTTTCCAAATGGAAGGCATTTTTTTAATGGCCTAATGGCTTCATTTTCTTTTTTAAAAGGAAGGTACTTATATGTAAATGAAAAAAGAATGCTGTGCACCAAATTAAGCAATGGTTATCTCAAGGAGGTGAGCTGATGTATGATGTTTTCCCCCCTTCTTTTTGGCTACCTATATGTAAGATTTTTTTTTTCAATGAGCATGTATTATGTAATAATGAAAAACTTCCTTTTCAAAACACAGCTATTATAATTCATTTTGATTTTGACTTTTATATTTTATTTAATTTGGCAGTGGCCTCCCAGTGCCTTACGTAAGTAATGTGTCCTCGGGTGGATAAAACTAGTACACCAAAATGTACACAAAACAATGGTTATTTTTCAGTGGTGAGCTAGGAGCATTTTTCCTTGTTTTACTTTCTTGTGTTTTTACCATATTTTTATATGAGTGTGTATTATTTTTGTAATGGGAAAATTTTGACTTATTTTTAAGGCAGAGACTTGAGACCTTGGTTCTTAGGAAGAGGCCCACACAAACTGATGGGTGGCAGTTATTGACAAAGGGTAATTCTGTGAATTCTGTAGCATAAGAGGTATTCCCCAAGGGTCTGCTTTCACTACTTATAGCTGTGGATGTTCAGTGAACTCTATTATGACCTCAAATTGAATAGGATCTCAGGTTTAGTAGTATTATTTAAAGGAAGGGAGCTGGGGAATCCAGCATGTTTTTAAGTCATTAAAATAATGCTTTGTGTTAGGATTATCCATTTAAATTTTATAAGGGACCATCATTCTTGATCTTAGCTATAAAGTAGTGAATGGTGGACCCATATATTGTAGAGCTCAAGAGAATATTTTGAGTGACAGTGATGAGAGTTGATGGAAAGAACAAGTCACCTAGCTAGTATTTCCAAAGCACTTCTCTTTGCAGTATCAAAGTGTATCTCACCAGTGTTTATTAAAAGTGATAGCACTTTTAAGAGAGTACTGGCTCCCTCAATTATTTCTGCCAAATGCTGCTAGGATGTTCTTCTGGCCATAATCAGAAGGTTATTTGGGGTAACTATTTGGTACTGGTGGCAGTTGATTTAAGAAAATCGTGAGCAAAAACAGTAGCCCTCCCTTTTAGCCCGTTTTGTGTGGTTAACGTGTGAGAATAAGTACTTTTGATGGTTATTTAAAGGGTCTCTCTTTGAAGTGTCTTCCTAAGTCTGGTCCTAAATGAATAGAATCTGTCACCAGGTTTACTTGGGGACAGAGATTTAGATTGAGACTGTATTGAATCCACCGTCAACAGGACTGATACCCTAAACTGAAACCAGGTGCCTTGAGAAACCACAAGAAATCTAGTAGCATGTATGTACTATCATGTTTTGGCCTAGCCTTTGTTGCACGACCTTTGTTACTCATAGAAGAGTATTTCCTGCGATACTTGGAACTAAGAAAGCTGGTTTTTCAAGTTTCCTTCTTACCATTTTTGATCGTTATAAGGAGTGCCCCTCTTGTCATCCTCTCCTGTATTTCTTTATCATCTTGTGTCTCTCTCTCCTGCAGTTAGAAGATAGGAATAATCGAGTCATTCCTCTCTGCACTGTTGGCTCTTCGGGAAAGTAAAGACACATCCCACATGGGTTTATCTTCATTTCTTCTGGGGAGGGGAGGGGAGAAAGAGATGTTGGGGAACGATTTAACCCCAATAGTCAGACACGCAGTGGATTGAGTACTGCTGCCAGTGAGATTTGTGATCCCCACAGTGGCATGTCCAACAGCGGCTGGCACAGATGTGTGACACGCCACATGCATATCAAGGAGGAATGAAATAGGTGCTTACAGCCTGATCGATAGAATGCCTTGCAGGTTGAGTGGCCCAAAGGAAGAAAGAGAACAGCTTTTTTAAAAGTGATAGAACAGATAAAAATATTTCTAGACTATATTCTGAGAGTCTGAGACTCTAGACCAAGTTAGAAAAGGTAGAAAACCTCTCTGGTTGCTGTCAAGAGAAAGGGTGGCTTTTGGAAGAGCAAGAGGAGACTGGATCTCAGCTTAAAGATTTAGAGTGAGTTTACTTTCTTCCTTTTTATTTGTTCATTTGTTCATTCATTTCTTTGTTTTGTTTGTTTTTGCCTTTAAAAATTAAAGCCAAAGTAGGAGGATATGAGTGCACTCAGCATAGTGAGGTGGTTGGGAGTTACAGATGAGCTTATCTAATATTATAAAGGTTTTAAAAAGAAGTGATTGCTTAAGACTTGAAGTTAAATTGGCAGCTAGAGCAGGAAGAGAGAATTGCTGGGATATTCTGTCACTTTCTGCCTCAGCCTACTATGCAGAGTTCAGTATCCCTAGGAACCTAGAGGGTAGAGTGTCCAGCCAAGCACCTCTTTCTGTCAGACCTGATTTTTGCCATCTCTCCTTTTGTTTACATTTTTTTGGTTTTTCCTTGATCTTTAAATCACAGTGTCTTCAGGCTCTGCGAGACTTGTCAGTAACAATTAAATAATCCCGAATTTTTATTTGAAGAAAAATGACTTAAAGCTTAATCCAGAAGAAACTTCTGATCAGGGATAGAAACTTGACATTGTCATAAGAACTATTAAGTATTATAATGACACATTTTTTAAAGTTGAATTTTTATTTTATTGCATTCTGAGAGGAAATGACCCTCAATTGGCAGTAGTATAATGAGAAAGATTTTGTTTTCTATCTCCTCATTAAATATTAAGTAGTGAACTTCTAAGAACTCAAATGTCCTAATTGGATCCAACTATGTGAGAGCAATACAGGTTTAGAAGTATCTTTTTTTAAAGGCAAATCATGACCACTTCAACAAAAATTATATATAGTAAAATTTACTTTTTCTGGTGACACTGTAGTTCTGTGAGTTTTTACATACACTCAGGGTTTTGTGACCACCAGCACATACAGGATAAATAATAATTAGAACTCCCCAGAGGTTACCTTTGTGCTGCCCCTTTGCATTCAGACCTTCCCTCCTTCCTTTACTTCCTAAACTATGAAAGTAATCTCTAAGTTCCATATGCAACCATGGTAAAGGGTGAAAATCTAACTACTTAAGGGGGCTTATGCACAGTCTTTGACCAGTTAAGTGGCTTATGGGTGATTCTTAGGAAGCCAGACTAAAATGTGAAAACAAGGAGGAAAAAATATGAGCAGGGACATCAACAGCTGTATACTGTGTGGAAAGTAGACTTCACAGAATTAGATCAGCCAAATAAACAAATATCAACAGCAAAACCTCTGGGGGCTGGAAATATCAGTAACCAGAGTTGCTACAATACGTTATTTAAAATGTCCAATTTTCAACAAAAAATTATGAGAAAGTAAAGAAATTGGAGACTGTGACAGATACATAGGAGAAATAAACAATAAAGACTGCTTTTGAGGTGGCCCATCTATTGAACAAAGCAGACAAAGACTTAAAGCAGCTATTATAAATATGTTCAAAGATTAAAAGAAACCATTCTTAAAGAATTAAAGAAAGGTACGGTGGCAGTGAATCATCAGATAGAGACTATCAGTTAGAGATAGAAATGATAACGAACCAAATGCAGATATGATACCAAAAACACAAACAATAGAAGTGAACATAGATAAAATGGAGTACAGCAACATTAAAAGCTTCTGCACAACAAAGGACACAGTCACAGAATGAAAAGGCAACCTTTGGAATGGGAGAACATATTTATAAATCATTCATCTAATAAGGGCTTAGTATCAGAATGTATAAGAACTCTTTCCTACAACTCAACAGCCAAGAGCAATTCAATTTAAAAATGGGCAGAGGACTTGAACAGACATTTCTCCAGAGAAGACATACGGACAGCCAACAAGCCCATGAGAAGATTCTCCTCAACATCACTAATCATTATGGAAATGCAAATTAGAACCACTATGAGCTATCACCTTTGTGGGACTATAAAATGGTGTGGCTGCTGTGCGAAACAGTATAGTAGTTTCTCAAAAAATTAAAAACAAAATTACCACATGACCCAGCAATTCCACTTCTGCACATACACCCAAAAGAACTGAAAGCAGCAGAAACTTGGAAATATATTTGTATACCCATTTAATTTAATTTAATTTGTCTATTTATTTATTTATTTTTAGAGAGGGAGAGAAAGAGGAGGAGGGGCAGCGGAAGAGGATGAGAGAGAATTTTAAGCAGCTCCACACCCAGCACAGAGCTCCACATGGGTCTCAGTCTCACAACCCTGAGATCATGACCTGAGCCTAAATCAAGAGTTGGATGCTTAACTGACTGAGCCACCCAGGCGCCCCTGTATACCCATTTTAATAGCCTTATTCACAGTAGCCAAAAAGTAGAAGCAGCCCAAATGTCCATCGCTGGATGCGTAAACAAAATGTGGTATAAGCCATACAATGCAATATTTTTCAACCTGTAAAAGGAAGGAAATTTTGACACATGCTACAGCATGGATGAACTTTGAAGACATTATGCCAAGTGAAATAAGGCAGTCACAAAAACACACTGATCTCACTCACATGGATGTATTTAAAGTAGTCAAACTCATAGAGACAGAATGGTGGTTGCCAGGGATTGGGGTGAAGGGGAATGGAAATTACTCTTCAATGGGTACAGAGTTTCAGTTTTCTAAGGTGAAAAGAGTTTTGCTGATGGATAGTTGTGATGTTTGTGTAACAATGCAAATGTACTTAATGCTACTGTACACCTAAAAGTAGTTAAATGGTAAATTTTATGTTTATTTTATGTTTATTTTACCACAACTTATCTCAATCATTCGTAAGGAATTAAGTACCAGGAGCACTCTCATAATCAGGAAATAATATTCAAAGAAATCTTAAAAAATTTATCTCTCTAATATTTTTAAACTGCTATTTTCATCATTCTTTGAAGGTGATATCAAGCAAATGCTTATGGTTTCTTAAGTTAGTAAAAACATTTCAATTTCAGTTGTCTCAGTGAGAGATACGAAGTGCTAGATTTTCACCTGACTTCCTGACCCGATGAACAATTTTTTGGACTTACTGCCTTGTTTAGACTGTTTATACCACTAATTTGGGTGGAATTGAATCAAGTTTGCTGACTTCTGATGAAGCACTTGAACCAACTTTCCTACATTGCAAATGTAGGAAAAGTCTCACTGAATCAACTTAATCATTTGCTCCCTCTTGATTTTTTTTGCTGCCAAAGAACTATTGCTTAAGAACCTTTGGAATGAGAACAAGAACTATGGGGCTGTAAGTTGAGCATGGAAAATAGTTAAGATAATAATCTCCACCTATCAACTCTCCTATTTATATTAACGTTCTGTTAGTAGAAAGAATATGTAGTAGTATCAGGAATCAATCTTTTATAAGTATCATTCATATTTCTGTTGAGCTTCTACTGTTATCAGAACAAAATTAGCAAATAAACCTGTAAGAACCAAGATATCTATTTACATACATAGTTCCATTTTAAACTGTGGCTGAAGAGAAAGTATTTTCCTAATATAGCTCTTGGAGCTTAGCCAAACAGTCCAACACTCAGGGCACAGAATCGGAACAAGTGCTCCCAGGTTTGCCATGTGATAGAAATGATGCTAAGTGATTTGCTCATGAAAATGAATCTATTTTTGGTTATGACTGAAGAAAAAAAATTAGACTATCTGAGGGGAATGTTTAGAAGCCATTTCTCTGCTCGAATGGGAATACATATATAAAGGCCAGCTATCCTTGATCCATGCTTCCAAGCAGTATTGTACCTACAGCACTCCAGCAAGGTGGTCCTAATCCTGAAAAAGAAAAATCTCTATGCAGGTTAATTCCACATTTCTAATGGGAGTGCACTGTGTGCAGTAAGCCGTTCAGTTAGAAATTTTTTCTTCCTCTCCAAGTGCAGTCTTATTACAATGAAAGACTGTTTGCCATATCTCCAAATTTGATCAAGAATGGCCGATATGTATTTCCTTATACTAACTTTTTCATGAAATCATCAAATTATAAAATCGAAATAGAAGGAGCAGGGGCACCTGGCTGACTCGGTTGGTAGAGCATGTGACTCTTGATATTGGGGTTGTAGGTTCGAGCCCCACGTTGGGTGTAGAGAGTACTTAAAAATAAAATCTTTAGGGGCGCCCGGGTGGCTCAGTCGGGTAAGTGTCTGACTCTTGATTTTAGCTCAGGTCGTGATCTCAGGGTTGTGAGATTGAGCCCATGGTCAGGCTCTGTGTTCAGTGTGAGTTTGCTTGTCCCTCTCCCTCTGCCCCTTCCCCCCCCAAATAAATAAATAAAATCTTTAAAAAAAAACCAACAACAAAATAGAAACAACAAACTAAAGTTTCTGAAAATAATTGCTCAGTCATTAGATTCCATTTGAACATCTCTAAGGAAATGGCACTTCCATGTCCTGAGGCAGTCTTTCAGTTTTTAAAAACTATTTTTCACTTAGGTACTGTAGGGCCTTCTCCATCTTCTCTTCTTCAGGTCAGATTGTTGTGATTCTTTTAACTTTATCTCCTTTTTATTATTTTTGCTGTTTCTTTCTTTATCCTTTTAAAAACCTATTTACTTAATGGATTCATACAGTGCCTTCCCAGAGAGCAAAAGGCTACTGGAAGACATCTAAATAACACACATGCTTTATGAGCCAAAGAGAAACTTAAATGTCAGAATGACAAAAATGCAGGAGGGAGAGTTAATACAGCAGGAATGAGGCCCGGAAAAGAAACAGGGTCCAGAGGGGCTAAGCCCGCAGGGTCTGCAGTAGAAACTTTACGTAGAGGACCAAAATGAGTTTGTGCAACGTTCCATAAATTCATGAAGGCCATTGACTGCATTGTTTTAGAAAGGGTCAAGAATTTCCACTCCTCTCCCCACAGCACAGTCCTGTGGTCCACAGTTGCAGGCTGTACTGCCTCTTCTTAGTCCTGTGGTCTCTGGTTGATACAGAATAAGAGAGCTGGATGGGACCTTGAAAATCTCCAAGGATCGTGGCTCTGCGGCATTCTTTGTAACCCATTCTCTTTTTCACCGTTTTCTCCTTCCCTGTTGTCCCTGCCTCCCACTCCCCAAGTAGGAGCTAGTATCATTACGAAGGCCTGGTGAAGGCCGACCAGGGGCACCACTTACATTGCTCTCCTTTGAGTCCCCCCCGACCCCCCGCCGTGCAGTCAGTGGATAGCACCTCTAGGGAATAATCATCTTGCCTCTACTTTCAGTTATGGCAGTCACATCTTCAGGATGACCAAAATTGGACCAGATGCTTCTCAAGTCTTTTCAAACTCTAATGTTCTCTGATTCTCTAATTCTGTGAACCAAAATAAGGAATAAGAGACTAATTATAGGTTGTTTCTTGAAAGCATTAACCTCAAAACTGTTTCAGTCAGGCTTGCAGAGTACTTGGCACCAGCAGGACATTTTCTTACTCTCTGGGTACAGTTCGGTTCTGATGGCCAGTCCTCAAGAGAAGCACAGAAAAGATGAAGGGAGAATTCTAAAGGAGGACCAGGTGTGACTGAGGATGCGCTTTAGAATCCTGTAGATGGGAATATGATAGAAGGCTCTGAACTGTGCAGCGACCTTTCCATCCTATGCTCAGATGCCAGAACAATGGGATGTTCTTGAAAGTGAAAAACAAAGATAAGATCAACAAAAAGTATAGAAGATGTATTTACCTCTTAAGTTGTAGGTCGTAAGCTTGAAGGAAGAATTGTCGGGGAGGCCTGGGCTGAAAACAGACTCATGATAAATTCATTTTGTTTATTGTGAAAATGAAACATATTTTGGTAGACATTCCTAACTTCTCAAAAAAGTGTACATTCCTCGGTAGTGTTTTGAAGGGTTTATCCGATGCTAAAAGTAGTAATTGCTCATGGTAGGAAGTTTTGGGTAATATAGAAAAATGTCAAGAGCACCTAGAGGGAGCCACTCTGAACCTTGGGCATATTTCTTTAGTCTCATTGCTGGTGCATTCTCAAACACAGTCGAGATCATTTGGCACACACCATTTGTATGCTGATTTTTCCCTTAGCAGACTATGTTCCAATGCCGTGAAAAACTCAAGTTACATCATTTTATTTTATTTTATTTTTTATTTATTTGAGAGAGAGAGAGTGCGAGAGAGATAGCACGAGCAGGGGGAGGGGCAGAGGGAGAAGCAGACTCCCCACTGAGCAGGGAGCCCCACACGGGGCTCAATCCCAGGACCCTGGGATCATGACCTGAGCCGAAGGCAGATGCTTAACCCACTGAGCCACCCAGGCGACCCTCAAGTTACATCATTTTAGTTACTATATAATATTTCTTCTTTAGAAGTCATCAGTGTTTCCTTAGCCTTTCCTCCTGTCTGGGGTATAGTTACATGGTTTCCTTTTTTTAATGATCGTACTAAATAACATCTTTGTACATCAGTCTTTGTTCCCATTTAAAATTATTTGCTTATTTTCTTGGACGTGTGAGGTTAATGTCAGAAAGCCACCCATACCCTCCCTTGTTCAAGACAGAGCCCTGGGACTGCCATGCATCTGACCCAGCCTGGCACGTTTACAGGCACCATTTCCCATATGAAAAATAAGTGCTCCTACTTAGAACTGTTTAAATAACTTCCAGCTGTGCTTATGAGAGAGAACATTTCCGAACTGATTTTAGAGTCAGTATTGGAGTAGGTGACTCTTTTATTTATAGTTTGCTTATGCTCTTATTTTAATTGACCTCCTTGAAGCTTTTGGTGTATGAAGTGTCCACAAGTCCAGATTTAAACTGTCTTTAATCTGTGGGCCTCGTAGGAGTGATTTTCAGCTGAAGTATTTATATTTGCCCTAAACCTGAATGCTAATGAATGGGTTTCCACCTTTTAGATCCTTGAGAAGCGAGGTTGAAGACTTGTCTCCACAGGAACGCCCTGCTTTTCTTTCTCTGTGGAAACAGTACGTGCCTGGTTGGAAGAGAGTCACTAGTCTGTCCCCACAGCAAGCCTTCCTCTTTGATCTCTGGCCTCGAAAGAGTTGTGTCTGAGTCCCTTTCTGTGGAACTTTGAATTTGCAATTCTAAGTCAGCCACATCCTCTCATTGATCTGTTTGCTCTTTGCTTCTTGATGCCATTGTTTTAAACAAGGTGTGACACCTTGTCCCTGAGCCCTTGCTCAATTGGTCAAACTGGCTGCTTTTATGGAGTCTGAGTGGAATGTTCCTTCTTTCATTGAATAAGGAAGCTACTCTTTTCTCTTCTCTTCTCTTTTCCTTTTAACTATTTAACTTTTATAACTTACCCTAAGGGGGTTGGGGGGGGGGGTGGGGGAAGGCAATGCTAGCAATAAAGGAAGGGAAAAATAGCAGAAGTGAATATTACCTTTTATGACCAGTATTGTATTGGTTTTTTACCTCAGCTTTACTGAGGTATAATTGACAAAATTGTAAGATATTTGAAGTGTACACCATGATGATTTTATACACATATACATTGCAAAAGGTTTCCTCCCATCTAGTTAATGAATACATCCATCACCTCACGTATTTATATATGCCAGTGTTATTTATAGTCCGTTTTATTGAGGTATAATTTATGTACAATAAAGTTCGCCCATTACAAGTGTACAGTTTCGTGAGTTTTGACACACATGCTCATAGTGTAGCCACCACCGTACTCCAGATAAAGAATACAGAGTTCCCTGTGTAGACATAGGTTTTCATATCTCTTGGGTGACTGTGCCTCAGAATGGAACTGCTGACTTATGTGATAAGCATATGCTTTATAAGAAACTGCCATCCTGTTGTCCAAAATGGCTTTACCATTTTGCATGGTATTTTTTTCTTAGCACCTTTAGAGGTATCTTCATCTACCTCTTCACCCCCCTCCACCCCCTCAAAACTGTTCCTGTGCCTTACAGTGTATATCAGTCTTTAATCAAAGACAAGGCCAGAATTTGTACGTTGAGGAAGAAGAGCAGGACTAGAGGGAAGTGGGCTGGGTATATCCACATGACTACTGGGGGGGGCGGTGGGCATAAGAGTGAGAAAGATCCTTCTAGAAGGACTTTGGAGCTTCAAGTTGTTCTTCCTGTGTCTATAGTGATACTGATAACTTCAGGTTGCTTGAGGCTAACCACAACTACAAAACACTTATGCATACGTTAGGTTTGATCCTAACAATAATTCTGTCAAGGACATATGTTATTACTGTCCCCATTTTACAGATGATGAAACTGGATCAGAAAGTGGATGTGACTTACCCAAGGTCACACTGCTAGTTATTAACAAAGCCAGGATTAGGCCTCAGGTTTCCTAACCATGACCCCAGGGCTTTATCTGCTAATAATGGTAATAGTCACCATGTATTGATCCCTGGCTCTGAGCTAGGACCTTTACCTAGCCACCACATTTTGTATCATTATTCCCATTTTCCAGATGAGTCCTTTAAATGACTTTGCCCCAGTTGTGTAGCCAGCTAGATGAACAGGAATGGACCCAGAACCTCTGACTGCAGGTCCTGTGCTCTTTTCCTTTCTTCATGCAGGAGAAACAGTGTTCCTTTTTTAACAACAGAGAGGAAAGGAGAAGGTGAAGAACATGCAGTGCTGAGAATGGCCACAGTGTGTTAGTAAACTGTCCTTGCCATTTATTTCCAGTTTATGTTGGGTTTTAAATCTGCAGCTTGTTCACTTTGAATGTCTTTAATAAAGATTATCAGGCTTTATCCCTGTTGAGTAAACTTGCTTCTTCTTGCTTCTGTGTCCCCATGTTCCAAGCTGGGTCTAACATTTGGCTTGGTTGTCTTGCCTTCCCTTTGGACATTTTTCCCCTTTCTCCCTCCCTCTTTCTTTTCCCTTCCCCTCTTCTCTATCCCTCTCTTGCTTGCTTTCTTGCTTCTGCTTCAGTCACAATATCATCTGCCTTTCTCCAGGCTCCTGTGCTCCCATAGACTGCTTTGCATCTTTGTAAAATATGCCATTTAAAGGTACTTAAAGCAAGTTTCAGAGCCATTCTTGTCATGTTTCCATTTTTTATCATTATTATGAAAATATGAAACTCAATATGTTTTATCATAAATATACTATTACTTTTTAAATTAGTTTTTGAAATTTAAGAGTGAAAAGTAGATGTTTTCATGAGCTATTCAGGAATGTTGGTGTTGATAGAAGCTCCTTATGATAAGATCTACATCCCGAGTGTTGAAAAAAATGCTTCTGCTGTAATGTTCTGTAAGTAAGATTTCAAAAATGAATCTTCCATTTTATCTTTCCATATTATCAGGAAAGGCTAATATTTTTTATGGCAGAGTAGTCAGGTTTACTCACAGGTAGCAGTGAGTCGTTAGATTTTACATCATACCATTGAAGAGATTATCTGTGTTCAAATTTCTACCAAAGTGTCAGAATTCAAGATTCAACCCTAGCTTCTAGGAAAATAGGTTTTACATTTTTAGAGGGTAGGTGTGAGGCACTTTGGGTTTTAGGTGAGGTGTTGGAAAATTACTTCAAAGCACCGGGGTCCTCTGCATGGGGGGATCTGGCTCCTTCTCTTCACCTGTTGGAGGGAGAGCTTGGCCTGGGTGCAGTCCATGAAATCTCAGGGAAAAGCTTGGCATAGGCCAGAAGCAAACATGAGGAAGGGAGGCTATGGGCCAGGCCTTTAAAACCGCAAGGTCCCTGGGAAGGAGTCCTAACTAAGCCACAGTCCACTACAGACCTGATTGTCTGGGACGGGTTGTGCCAGCTGAGGAGCTGATGGGACTCCAAGGCTGAGAGAGAGAGGAAGGCGGATGGAGGGCTGTAACAGGCATCTCTCGGCATGTTTGCTTGGGAAGGCCAAGGGTCATCACCTTTAGCAACGTTTCAAAACAGGGAACCTCCCACCCAAGGTTTTTTTTTTGTATTAATGTCTATTAAGTGCTACAGCTCAGCCACATTCCTGCTTTTAAACTGTGTACAAATTCATCTAGAAATATTCTGAGAATGTTTGTTTTCACTTTTTCTTCAACATTCAGCTTTCTAGTGTAGATAAGAGGGTATGAGGTAGAGCTGAAGCAGATGCTCACAGAGGAAGTTCTAAATCCTGACTCTGGAGTCCCGCTACTGCTCTCACTGGGCCTGGTGAAGGAAGCAGGACTGGTTCAGAGATCAAGGCAGAGAAGGGATGGTGGGCAGGACTCAGAGTTGAGGAGCTTGCTCAGAAGAATTGAGGGCACTGAGAAAAGAGAGTGAGGATCTTGTTAACGTTACAAGTTTGGGTGGTAAAACTTACAAAACCCCTCAGGACCTCTTCCAATGATTCAAAACATTCTAAGGTCTCTGTTCCTCAAGCGTGAGAGGTTGGTGGCACTTGAAAATTGAAGAATATCTTGGAACGTTCAGTCCTGTGCGTCGAAGCCATCTAAGGGCTTTCATACTGGGTGAAGGAGAGAGAGAGAGGGAGGCTTGTTCTGACCCTTTTCAGAAAAGCCCTTGCAGGAGAGAGAGAAGAACCAAGGCATTAGCTGGAAGATCTAAATACTGTTGCACCCTCATTGAGAATCACTGCTGAGGAGGAGAGGAGGCATTTCCATGCGACGCCTCCACACATCAGGCCTCTCTGTCTCCCAGCGACATGATTTCTATGAACTCAAATGAGTCGATTCTTCAGTATCAGGTCCAGGCTCCCCCATTGCAATATTAAGTAAATATTTGCCTCTGTGTTTTCTTCTTTTCTTTAGGTTTCAGTTTTTACATTTAAATTTTCAGTTTATTTTGGATGGAGGTAGGGATCTAACTTTTTTCTTCCTTCCAGATAGTTAGCAAGTTGGCCCAACATCACTTGTTGAATAAGCCAACCTTTCTCCGCTGACTTGATTGCCCACCTCCGGAATCCTGCTTTCAAACAGCCCGCACTGTCCGGTGACACACCGGCCAAAGCTCAGCCGCTCTGGATTTGTGCTTCCATACTCCTGACAGATTCCCATCTTGGCCTTGTGCTTGGTGCTCCCTGGCCCCCCTGCCGGGGGAGCCGAGCTCTGTTTCGGCAGCAGATCATGCTGTTGTTGAAGTGCTTTATTTTGATAAAGATTAATGGGAGAGGGAGAAAATCAGGGTGTTGGTCCTTGCCATAAAAAAAAACAGGTCTTATAAATAGAATACAAAATAGAAGTCATTTGGTCTCAAAAAAGCCTTTCTCCTCATCCAGATGCTTATTGGATATAATGTGAAGGAGAAAAGCTGCATTAAAGAACACAGACATGGTTGTAGAAATAAGTTACCTAAGATTATCTGAGTAGGATAGGGGAACCCTGGTCTGAAATGGTGCCTAAGGTATCATAAAGACAATTAAAAGCCTCCCCAAGCCACCCCGGGCTGAGGACATACCTGCTTTGGTGCTCCTGGACTTGACCTCTGTGTGCATCCTGTCCCGGAGTGAACTTGTGGGCGAACCTTGCTTTAACATATAAAAACAAAACTAGAAACAGTGCAAAGGAGAAAACATAAAAACCCTCCTCGGCTGTTTCTCAGCCCAGTCCCGCGAGTCAGCAGCCATCTGTCTCTCTCAGTCCTTGTGTGCAGGCCACCACCACTTGAGCCCCTGAAACCTCCTTAAGTGTCCTTTCTCTTTGGTCAGTGCCATGGCCACACCGGGCCGGGGGCCTCTACAGAGGCCTGCCTGAACCATGCAGTAGCCCCAAATCAGTCTCAGCAGATTCCCTCTTCTGTCCAGCCCCTTCTGCACATGGCGGCCAGTGTGGCCTTCTCGAAATGAAAGTCTGATCACGTTGGCCTCCCTCTGGTTACAAGCGTTCAGCGGCACCCCACAGTCTTCAGCTTGCTGGACACTGCCTTACACCGGCCTGCCTGTCCCGCCCCCACCCCCTGCTGCTCCTTCCCACCCGGGCCATGCCTGGAATGCCTCCCCCAGCCCAGAGTTCGCTGCCTCATCCTTAGGTTGCCTTCCCTGTCCTCTTAGACTGGGTCCTGGCCCAGAACTGCGCTGTCACAACGCAGTGGGCCGCGGGCCTCCTGCCTCCATAGCACTGGCCCCAGCCAGTCATACATTTGTGTGTTTATGTGGTTAGCGTCTGCCGCCCTCACAGGTCAGTGAGCCCCACATCCATTTTCATTCATTGTCATAGTCCTAGTGACTGGCACAAGGGAGGTTCTCAATAAGTACTTGTTGAATATTATTCTTGTTTGCCCTGTTGGCAAGCTAACCTGACAAACAAGATTTCATCAAGAATTTAAGATTAGATCATACTGGTCCAAAATATTCCTATTTTGTATTTTCACATCTAGATTTAATGTGTCCATGATATTAATAAAATACTCTTTTAATAGGATATTGTCCTTTGCCTTTATAATGGTCTTTTCATTTGTCTCACATGGGATCTAAATCTCTAGAATTGCATAGGCTTCAAATCTTAGCAAATGATAAACTCTATCAGTATATATTTTCTATTTCATTATATGCCTATAACATTGCATACATAGATGACTCTATGACCAAATATGATTTATTATATACTATTTTAATTTGAAAAGCATGTGATCCAGTTTGCAGTTTTGGGTGGAAAGGAAAAATCATCTATTACGCTACCACTCACACTTAGCCACTGTTCTGGTTTTAGTATGTTACCTGCCCGTCTTCTTATATGGATTTGAACATCACCATGATCACAATATACATAAAATTTAGTGTCCTGTTTTTTCCCCCTAAGTAATCTTAATGTTAATTGATGATTATACTGTCTATGACATGACATATGAGCCTAATTTATCCAGTTCAGGTCAATAAGCATCTATGAAGAACCACACTGTGCTAATAAGTACCATTCTGCACACCTAATACCATTCAAAAAAATACAGATTTGGTACCTTGACTATATAATAATAGAATACCACAGTTCCAAAGCTTTTAGTGACATTTTTACTTCATGGATATATTAATTTTGTGACATCGCCTCTTTATCTTGGAAGACTTTTCTCCATGTTTAATAGCCTCTTTTTTCATGTATTCAACAAATTGATTAGGGCTTCCCACATGCCAGGCACTATTCTATGACCTGGAGATACAGCAGTGAATCCAATAAAGTCCCTGCGCCCTCCTGAAAGGAGACAGATAAGAATGAATGAATAAATGAATGAATGAATGCAGTGATAAGTAGAACAGACAAAAAGCAGGGTGAGAGGGATGGATAATGGCATGGGGGAGGAGCTGGTCTTTCACGAGGTCAGGGAAGGCCTCTCTGATGGTGACATTTGAGCAGAGACTTAAATAGCATGAGTAGGTACACAGCTGTCAGGGAGATTTTTTCTGGCATAGGAATCAGCAGGTGCAAAGGCCCAGAGGTGAGAGTGCTTGGTGTTTTCAAGGACTAGAAAGGAGCCTGTGAAGGAAGGGGCAATAGGAGCTGAGGACAGTGGGCTGGGGCGGGGCCCTCAGGAGACCTTGGAGGGCCTTCCAAGCCATGGTGAGGCCTCTGGCCTCTCCTCTGAGCGAGGTATAGGTAGGCATGGAATAGTGACATCTGAATCGTGTTTCAGTAGGATCATTTCATTCTGCAGCTTTCTCTCTTCCTCCTGAGGACTTCAGTTTCCACCTTTGACACCCTCTGGATGAGTCATTTTATACTAGAACCTATAAGCTTCCTTTCAGACACATGCATGGTATGCTGGTAAAGTGCTCATTCTTTGTGTGTAAATGTGCAGGCAGGTCATTAGCCATACCCTGTGGCGTCACAGAATCATATTTGGTCATCATCGGTGTAAGAAATTAGGCACATTCCACATATCTGAAAAACTCTGTAACTAAATTTCTCATTTCTTTACCTTTTTCCCATTTAAAGCAATTTTCTTTCTGAAAATAATGACCAAATGTATTTTTCAGATTGCAAAAAGTCATATCCTATTAAGGCTTATTGTCAGACTGTAATTATAAAGCATACTTCAACCTCTGATATTCTAGAGACCAGCTTTTTTTGGTGGGGGGGGGCGCCGTTAACCCATTATAATCTTCCTTGAGTTGCTTTATGGTTAGATCTGTCACATGCCGAAGTTAGATCCCATTAGTAGGCTTAAAACACTTATTTCTGAAAAGAACAAACCGTTACAGGTTGCTTAGGGTAATTGATTTCTTTTGTTTTCTTTTCTGTTACAGGAGGAGACATCACAGCTTTCCCAGATTGGGAGGAAAAATATGGAATGTGTTTTACCGCTGACTGAACACAACCAAATGAACTGTACTGACAGTAGTTTGAAAACCAGCAGTTAGCAGTTTGTTCAGGCTCTAACATTGTCCAGCACTTTCCAGAGCAAACTCACTGTTTACAAGAACTCTCGGCCTTACGACGTTTATAACCTCAAGCTTTGTTTATTTAAAATATTTCTGCAAAAGAAAAGTACCCGGAGCCCACTTTCCAAAATGGCCATGGATGAGTATTTGTGGATGGTCATTTTGGGTTTTATCATAGCTTTTATCTTGGCGTTTTCTGTTGGTGCAAACGATGTTGCCAATTCATTTGGTACTGCTGTGGGCTCTGGCGTGGTGACCTTGAGGCAGGCGTGCATTTTGGCTTCAATATTTGAAACAACCGGCTCAGTGTTACTGGGAGCCAAAGTGGGAGAGACCATTCGAAAAGGTATCATTGATGTGAACCTATACAACGAGACAGTAGAAACACTAATGGCTGGGGAAGTTAGTGCAATGGTTGGTAAGTAGCCTTATTCTTTACATCAGTGGGAACTGTGTCCGCTGGCCTATTTCCCTACAATGTTTCTGTCGTGTCCATAAGTGTGATTTTTGCTTTAACTTCAAAAACTGGTTTGATGTTCCATATTCACTACATCTTATTTTGCTTTCTGCATTTTAACTTGATTTTTTTTTTTTTTTTTAGTGTTCAAATATCAAGCAAACATTTCTCAGTTTTTTAGCAAAGTTGGTTGTTAAAATAGATTTGGCTAAAAGTACTTTTTATAAAGTACAGACAAAGATGTTTGTAGACTAGCTATCATTTTAAAGTGGTTTGAGAGTTCTTAAAGAAATAACGTGTCTCAGTGAATGTGTTTGTAAGGTTGACTTGTGAGATATCCTTGACAGTTGATGTCTGTTTTTCCATAGATTATTCATCAGTTAGGATGCAATGTTTTGAAAACGTGGATGCCAAAAACCAGTATTTATTAAGTTTTGTATTCTCAGCTTAAGGTTTTGAGTTGACTGAATCAATCTCAAGCGCTTGTGTTTCAGGAAATTCTAGTCTTCTACATTGTTTGTAATCCCTTTGTTGGCTTTTGTTTTGATTTTCTGATTCTACCTCTGGGAGCTCCATTTGGGATGATATTTGTTTTGTTTTCTGGCCAAATGACCATTTGTGTGTCACCTGTTTATATTGGTAGTTTCAAGTTGTCTAGATGAGAGGGAAGTGTTGAGGGCAGTGAAACATGTTAACAAGCAGACTGACCGGCCAGTCGGTGTAATTTCTCCATTGGCCAAGCTGACCATCAGCTTAAAGCACCGTGGGGGCGCTGCCCTTCCTGCCCTCGCTACCACCAGAAAGAAGACTCGGGCAGGAATGCTTAAGTGCAGCTGACAGGACTCTTGCTCTGCTTGCCTCTGGGTAGAGATGACGTCACAGCAGACAGTGGATCTATATGGGTAATTTGGTTAGGGAGAAGAGGGTTAGAGAGGAATCCTACCACCTTCTGCTTTCAACAGGACATACCCTTTTGTAGGAAGGGTCCTGCAGTAGGAGGTAAGATGCTAGCATACCAAGAACACAGCTACATTCCACAGGTCCCTAGTTCTTTACTGTCACTAGCATCCCTGAAGCTCCCAGAATGTGGACATTATTTGCCAAAAAAAGATGCACCACCATCTTTTTTGCGACAGCAAGTTAGTCTGAGAAGTTGTTGAGGCGTTTGATCCATATCCAATACCGATGTACTAAGGTATTAAATACTACTAAGCACAGGACGCTGATAATACATGCTAAGGAGTTCTGTTTTGTGTTTTAACAATGTAAGGTTCATGACTGCTTTCATTCCAACAGCTGTTGTAATGACTGAATCTTATTTACCTTCACTGGGTATCTATTTCCCATCATACTCAGATAAAAGTGAAATTCCCCTTAGAAAAATGACAGTTCTTTGTAAAAATCACCCTTGGTTATCATGATAGGTATCTAAGACATAATCATAGTGAGCTGAAATTAAGATTTCTCCAGTCAGGATGATATGGGCAAGAAATGTTGAAAGTAGGGGTGAAATAAAGAAAAGCATTTATAAAATTAAATCTTAACAGCAGCTTCTCCTTTCAGTGGATAAAACTTCTGAGGAATGGTTGTGTTTTTTTTTTTTTTTTTAAGATTTTATTTGTTTATTTGAAAGAGAGAGTGAGTGAGAGAGAACACAAGCAGGGGGAGTGGCAGGCAGAGGGAAAGGGAGAAGCAGACTCCCCCTGAGCAGGGAGACCAATTCAGGACTTGATCCCAGGACCCTGGGATCATGACCTGAGCCGTTGGCAGATGCTTAACTGACTGAGCCACCCAGGTGCCCCGGAATGGTTGTGTTTATTAAAGAGACTTGTTAGCGAGGCCACACAGAGGCCCCAGCTTAGACTGAAAGCCTTGTGAGCTCAAAGCTTCATTCACTGCTCACTTTTCTTTTCTTTTTTTTTTTTTAAAGATTTTTATTTATTTGACAGAGAAAGAGATAGCGAGAGCAGGAACACAAGCAGAGGGAGTCAGAGAGGGAGAAGCAGGCTTCCCACAGAGCAGGGAGCCCGATGCGGGGCTCGATCCCAGGACCCTGGGATCATGACCTGAGCCGAAGGCAGACGCTTAACGACTGAGCCACCCAGGCGCCCCCACTGCTCACTCTTCATGTGGGCAGTATGACTCGTCCAGTTTTTCAGTTCTCCCACCCCTGGCCTTTGGCTCTTCACTGAAAGAATGACGAATACTTACCTCAACTAGAATTTAGGTTAACCAAAGCAATTTGAGGTTTTGCTTGAATAACTTGATTTTGTTTGCTTTGGTTTCTTTCTTTTAGTCTTTCCTTTTTTCTTTCTTTCTCTTTTGGTGTATGGGTAGATGAATCTCAAAGCCTATTTTGTTGGGAAGTTGTGTGAGTTACCTAGATTTTTAGAATTGGGTTCCTTGCAAACGAGAGCTTTGTTAATTTAAGGTGGTGGTATAATTATTATTGGCCAAAACCAAAGCTGATTCTTTCCTGATGCCTGAATTTTCCCCTTCTCCCTCTTCTAAATTCAGTATCCATTTCTTCTCTCTTTTTCTCCCCCTGTCCTATTCTGTTCTTTTATTTTTTATTTTTTTCCTTTAGAAATGTCTCCCCAAGCCCTTGAGTCTCTGTGCTTTCTGATAGAGTGGTGGTAGGTTTGGGTTGGTTGGGTGGAAGAAACTATTGTGCCAGCTAAACTTCCAGAACAGGGTCCCTTTTTGAACATTAAGTTCAGCGCTAAAGCACTAGTCGGTCCACTTAGTGTGAAACCACCAATGGTTCCAAAAATCTGAGAATTCAGAACTCACCATCTGCTCATGGAAATACCCCCAATAGCATGAACAAGCTGTCTCCTTGAACCAAAGTAAGAAGTGCCCCATCCCCTTAAAGCTCCCTAACTGCTGAGCCTTCTCTGCACCAAGCACACTCACCCTGCCTGCCTGCTTCCAGCATAACCCCGCACCTTTGTGCGGTCACCCCCCAACCTTCCCAGGAATTGTTGCCTCAGAGATGCCCACCTTCCCCCCGACTTTCCCTAGGTTTTGTCTTACACTCTTATTCAGTACTTAATCCCTTCCTCTTTATAAGATATCATTATCTTAAGGTAAAATATCTCTGACTTTTTTCCCCACTGTTTTTCTTAACACTAATGTAATCCCATTGGCCTTCAGAAATTCCCAAGGCTTAGGAGGCCTTGCACTCTCGCTTTGCCAGGCGCCCTGCAAATACCTGCCTCTGCCTTCCCCTCCTTTCCGCTGCCCCTCCCCTTCTGCCCACTGGCCCCCATCCTGGCCAGGCAGCCCTGTCCCCCCGACCTTTCCTTACAAACCCTGCTGCCCCAGGACCTATGTTATAAAGTCAGCCAGAGAAGGGAAAGCAGCTTTCAGGAAAGAAAATCTCATGGTCTGAATTCATCTGGGTGAGTTTATACTCTTCTGTGAACATCACTAGATTATTTTCAGTTGGTAAGAATAGAAATCATAGAGTTTCTTTCTCAAGTTATAGTTCTGTGCCACGTAACATGCTCTCAACTCTGGCCCTGTTTTTAACACAAACGAGTCAGTCACTCGGGAGCTCAGGGCTTAGATGTGAAGGCTTAAGGAATTGTCCACAGGGAGGCCTGGCGGCCGCCATGCAACCTGTCACCAATTCGGCGGCACGAGGCCGGCCACTCCTCCTCCCGACACATGACACACGCTTCAGGGGTAGACGCGGACAGGGTCAGAGCCCAGTTTGGCTCACAGGTGGGCATGCCCAGCACTCACGAGCAGTCGTCAGCGTTGCTGCCCAAACTAGGGCCCGTACAGCTAGGAATGATCCTCTGTAACTCAGATATTTTTGAACAAAATGCCAGGGATCTGCTTAAAAGTGCTGCTGCCAAGCAACCAGATTTCCAGAATTAACATTTGGGATTAATAACGTGCCCTGCTTATCAGCCAAGCCCTTTGTTCCCTTACAGTTCTGTATGAGCTTTTCAACAGCTGTTTCTGAAAGTGATCTCACCCAGCTGATGCTTTTAATACGCGCTGCAAAATTTGATCTGCTTATGAAAATATCTGAAGTGAACTGTAGCCTAGAAAAACAGTAAGCCTGGAAAAGGAGGTGAAATTGAGGTAAAAGGACACAAAGCCAAAGCTAAGGATCCTCTTAACTGGTAAGAATTAGAAGACTTGAGGAAGCATACAAAGAAAATGCTTGGCATTCTGGGCAGGGGCTGAGAGCAGATGCCCACCTGTGGGTTAAATTTCACAGTGACTTCTCATATGAGAGGCACAAATACAAAAAGCAATGTGGAATTACTCTCTTTTTTTATTGAGGTGTCATTGACATGTAACACTATTACTAGTTTCAGGTGTACAATGTAATGAATCACTGTATATTACAGTTTTTCTTACAGACTAATTGATGTGAGTTCGCCAGTGTCCAGCCCTCCTCGTTACATGACCATAGGCTTAACTGCAGTGACATCTTTTCCAATGTGCAGCCTTTCCTACTTTGCTGTGCTCACTAGAATCTGTAATCTCTTGCTTGGTCTTGGCCACACTTCACATCAGAACAAATTCATCGTCAGCACCCGTACATAAATGTGACAAAGGCAGTTAATAATTGGCATCAAGAGACTTTCCTTTAAATATTTTCAATAAATCATGATTATCCCTTCAGTATTGAAGAATGTTCCCTTGACTAGAGTTAAGTGAGTGATTTTTGTCAGGACTTCAGCACTCCGTAAAGAAACAATCCCGGGTGCCTGGGTGGCTCAGTCATTAAGCGTCTGCCTTCGGCTCAGGTCATGATCCTGGGGTCCTGGGATTGAGCCCTGCATCAGGCTCCCTGCTCGGCGGGAAGCCTGCTTCTCCCTCCTTCACTCCCCCTGCTTGTGTTCCCTCTCTTGCTGTCTCTCTCTGTCAAATAAATAAATAAAATCTTTTAAAAAAAAAAGAATCCAGGGCGCCTGGGTGGCTCAGTTGGTTAAGCGACTGCCTTCGGCTCAGGTCATGATCCTGGAGTCCCTGGATCAAGTCCCGCATCGGGCTCCCTGCTCGGCAGGGAGTCTGCTTCTCCCTCTGACCCTCCCCCCTCTCACGTGCTTGCTCTCTCTCATTCTCTCTCTCTCAAATAAATAAATAAAATCTTAAAAAAAAAAAAAAAGAATCCATAAGAAAACAATCCTAGAGAGATACTGTTGCAGAGAACAATAATTTGGATTTCTTCCTTTTGTGGCTGTTTGAGATACTGTATTCTATATCTGACTTTTTTTTTTTTTAATCTTTCAACTGATAGGTTCAGCGGTTTGGCAGTTGATTGCATCCTTCCTGAGACTTCCCATCTCAGGAACTCATTGCATTGTTGGTTCTACTATAGGATTCTCACTTGTCGCAATTGGTACACAAGGTGTGCAGTGGATGGAGCTCGTCAAGATTGGTAATTGCCATTTTCTTTTACCTGTCAGAAGCAAAGTTGACATTCTCTAGAGTAAGTCTTATTAAAAGTCGCCATTATAATCTGTTTTTCCCTTTGAATGTTAAGGTTTAAAAAACAAGACCTATGTGGGTAATACATTTTCCCCTACGATGTCTGCTAACGGAGATTGTGAACTTTTATGTGTTAAATAGTTTTTTAATGCCACTCTTTTCAAATGTCATCTGGCTTGGAAAATCAGTATCTATCTGTTGTTTCCAGACAGAAAAGAAATTTATCTGATTGAAATCAGTCTGTAGTCAGAAAAACTAGGCCCTGGTGAAGAAAATACCTTCTGTGTCCAGGAGGCAGGGTTCGTGGTCATGGCAAAGCCTGGGAGCGAGGCCAGGCTATTTACTTCACTGCATTCAAGAGGTCTCCTAGTCTGCCCGCACACAGGAGACACTCTAGCGCTCCTTCTGGGTTGTAGGCTGCCCAGCAGGGATGGGTCTGACAGGTCTGATCGTCTGCCTCCTGGCTCTGGCTTTTAGCAAGAGGGAGGAAATCCATTCAGCCCCATAAGTACAGACCCACCCATTCTGAACAACATTCTCTCGCCCCATCTCCATCCACTGGGTTACTCATCCATATAAGAATCACAGTGGCCTCAGGAGCCACTGTGTCAAACAGATCCCTGACCTACCAAGCCAGGGACATGGATGGCCAGGAAAATCACCTTAGATCCCAGGAGGCTTCTAGAACAATGTCTCTCAACTCTGGCTGTACTTGAGAATTACCTGGAGAAGCAGTTAAAAAATACCAATGCCCAGAACCCCATTCCAAACCTTTGAAACCAAAATGCTTGGGGTGGAACCTGAGCATAACTAGTGTTTGAAAACTCCCCAGATGTTTCCAGTATGCAGCCAGAAATGAGAATTGCTGGGCCATAGTGTCAGGATGGCAGTACCAGGCTGACCTAGGAAAATGAAATGGAAGGTGGCTCACCTTTTAAATAACTTTACTGTTGGAGCAAGGACCAAGTCTCCATATGTGGATGGGTAAGAAGAACAGACAGAAGGAGCTCAGTGGGAATCAAAGGAGACTGTTTTTCTGAGGCCAGGCTCAGGGATCCCTTCCCGGATTGTGTGCTGGGAGTGCGCTCCCTTACTCGGGACTCTGTGTATGTGTGAGGATTAGCTGTGCACGTGTGAGGGTCAGCCCTGCCAGGGAAGTGGGGTTGGTTAGGTTCTGAGTTTAGGTGAATAATTCCAGGAATATTTATTGATGTATGTACTGTGTGTTGGTTATCATTCTATTGTATAAATATGACTTGAGTTACGTAGAATTTTAACATTCATTAGATTTTTTTTTTTTAATTATTCAGTTGCTTCTTGGTTTATATCTCCACTCTTGTCTGGTTTCATGTCTGGCGTGCTGTTCGTACTGATCAGAATTTTCATCCTAAAGAAGGTAAGTGAGGCTGTTATGTTTTTAAGTTTTAGAACTAATTTGGTTCTATTCAATAGAAATTAATAGTTAGGGAGTCAGAGGAATGGTTGTATTTTTACGTTGTTAAGGCACGTCACCCTGCAAGTTAGAATTAGACTTTATTTTAAAATAGGCAGAAAGGGGTGTCTGGCTGGCTCAGTCCATAGAGCATGTCACTCTTGATCTCAGGGTTGTGGGTTCGAGCCCCACATTGGGTGTAAAGATTACTCAAAAGTAAAATCTTTAAAAAAATAAGGTAGGCAGAATGAGTCGAGGTAGGGTCCCAAGGGGCCCCCCCCAGAAAGCAGCATTGTAAATAGGGTTCCGTGCCCTGTGATTTAGTTCGTGAGCCAGTGCTCCCAGGTATTGCACACAGACCTCAAAAAAGGAAAAGTAATTCTTTTCTGAATGTTAAGTAGAACGGAATGTGATAGTGTGAAGATTTTGAAGTAGACTATCACTAAACACAGCTGGAAAATTTCTTTCCCCAAATATAAAGTGTTTGCTATATTTTAATGGAGAAAGCAAGCTTGAGACACTGACTTTTTCCTCTCCCGGAGGAAAGGATAAAAAGAAGGAAATATACCTATTGGGGGTAGATTTTATAAAAAATGAAAGGAGATTGAAATTAGAACTTACTGAGATCCCTATTCTAGGGAAAAAAACTCGACTGTATTTTTTTGACCATCAAGGGGTTGTCGCAGTATTTTATACTCCCTAAAGCAGGCCCCGGGTCCCTGTGTCACAGCGCACGCTGAGCACGTCCGGGACAGGCCTTCCCTCAAGTGGATCCTCACTTGAAGACGCCGCTATTTCCCCTTGGCACTGCCTAGCAGTCTATTGGAGGGCTCCTTCTCTTGGATCCATACAAAGCTGCATTCCTTCTCTTGGGTTCTCTCCATACTAATATTTATTTACATCTTGGAAGGTGCCACCCTCTCTTGCCTGCTAGACTTCACTTTTCTGACTTCCTCTGCCTGGAACCCATCCTCGCCTGGCAAACTCCTGCTGCTACCCAGCCATCACATGCCACTTCCTTGAAAGCCTTTCTTCTCCCACCCAGTTCTGGTTGCTTCCCTCTCTCTCATGCTTCTGCAACGCTCCATGCTTTCTTATCATTGCACTGTGGTGCTGTGTGGTGTTGTATGTCTTGCGTGCTGGCCTGGTTGCCATCGACTACAAGATCCGTGAGAGTAGAACCACGACTGTCTTGCTTACTTTGGTATTCCAGTGTCCAGCGCTGTTCTTGGGAAGACACTGGTATTTAAGAGGGAATGATGGATGCTTACATAGGTGGCAGATGATGGATGGATGGATGGAAGGAAGGAAAGAAAGGAGAGAGGGAAAGAAGGAGGGAGGGAGGGAGCCAGGAGGGAGGAGAGAAGACAGGTCTCGAGACAATTGGCATTTGAGTTTTAAGAATAAGTTATTTGAGAAAACATAAGATGATTCAATTAAAAAAACCCATAAACTCAGCATTCAACACCTTCAGAAGTTTCGGGTGGGAGTCTTTCTTCAGCAACTCTTGTCCTAAGAAAACATTTTGGAAAGGAGGGCAGTAGGCATTCGAGCACCGGAGCATTTCATTTGTAGTGGGGCCTGGGTTCTTGTCACGTGGTATGTGACAGGTTAGAAGAGCACTGTACCTCATCCCTGGCTCCAGCCCTGGCTCCTGGCTGCTTCCTGTTCACTGGTCTGGCTATGAGTCTCATGCAGTTGAATCCCGTGCGACCCCTGCTCTTACTGGTCCTTCTGCCTCATTACCATTCAACTCAAGCCTCTTGACAAGTGCTGATGGCTACTTGAGACATTCCAGAATAGGTTCTTAATGGGTTGTACTGTTCTGCAGACACACTTGATTTCCATACATGGTTTGCATTTGATAGTAAGAATCTTAGTCTCTATTTCTCCTTACTCCCGTAACCCACAGCAGTTGTTAGATCTCATTTTCCTTTCATCACGGGTGGGTGGCAGAGTCATATAAATACCGGGGTCTTACACGGTTATTAGAAATTAGTCCTTTCTTGAATTAATTAAGTGACATCTAATGTGCCAGGGCTGTATTGAGTTCCCAGTCCATGGTTTTTTTTAAGATTTTATTTATTTATTTGTCAGAGAGAGAGTGCACAAGCAGGTGGAGCAGAGAGAGAGGGAGAAGCAAACTCCCGGATGAGCAGGGAGCCCGATGCAGGACTCGGTCCCAGGACTGTGGGATCATGACCTGAGCTGACGGCAGACGCTTAACCCACTGAGCCACCCAGGCATTCCCCCAGTCCATCTTTTTGCTTCAAAATCTTCTGTAGATCTGCTTAAAACCTTCCAATTCAGGGGCACCTGGGTGGCTCAATTGTTAAGTGTCTGCCTTCGACTCAAGTCATGATCCCAGGGTCCTGGGATCGAGCCCCGTATCGGGCTCCCTGCTCAGCGGGAAGCCTGCTTCTCCCTCTCCCACTCCCCCTGCTTGTGTTCCCTCTCTCGCTGTGTCTCTGTCAAATAAATAAATAAATAAATAATCTATAAAAAAAATTTTTTTTTAAAAATAACAAATTTATAAAAAAAAAAAACAACCTTCCATTCCAGATACTCTCTCAGATATTATTTAGTGTAAAACATATGCAGTACCATTCTTGTTAAATTATTAGATTTAGGGAATGTACCAGAAGCCTAAAGTTGCAGGTAAGTGTTTTATTAGACAAAGAACCCACAGTTCTTTTCAACTTTCAGTAGTTGAAGGTTAAATATTACGCTTTATGAAGAGATCTTAAAAGTCACAACACACGGTAATATATTTGCTTTATACATTTTAGTAGAGCTAAAATGTATTGTGTAATAGGGTGAAGTAAAATCTCACAGTCATGCAGTGGTGTTTAAGTCACTTGGCTCTCTTAGAGCGTCCTCCGAGGGCCAAGTCTCAAAATATTGGTTGCAAGTGGATTTTCAGGGCCAAACCTGAACTTAGCTGGAGTAGTGAGCACCACGGGTTTTGAAGTAGATGTTGCGCTCTGGATTTCAGTCCCCAAGAACTGGCCTAACCTCACAGTTCTTCTCTGTTTCTAAATCTGACATCAGCTCATGTGATTCCAGCACGCCAGCGTGTCTGCTGGCCACAATAGTGCTCTTTGAAACAGTATTTGTGTAGGAGACCTGGCCCAAGCTGATGTGCAGCAGATCACACAGCAGTGACACAGCCCGCTGTTTTGGCCACACCGCCATTTGGAAGACTTCCTCGTAACAGTGTTTTCTGTCATTTCGCCTGTGTTGGCTCCAGAGTCTTCCTGAATCCTGACCTTCCACTTTATCTCATTGTCGTACAGGAGGACCCTGTTCCCAATGGCCTGCGGGCACTCCCAGTGTTCTATGCTGCTACAATAGCAATAAATGTGTTCTCCATCATGTACACGGGAGCACCAGGTAAGAATTCCTTGGAAGCTTAAATCCAGCAGGCAAGGCGTATTATTACCGTTAGACCTCACAGTATTGGTTTATTTGGTGCCAGCACTGTTGTTGGCTGACAGTAAAAAAAGCATCATTCATGCTCATGATGGAGCAGGAAAAAGAGTAGTAAATGCATGTCCTTGTTTTAAATACTCAAGAGGTATGTAAAGGACAAGGGCAACAAACAGACTTTCAAGTGAAAAAAGAAATTTGAAATCCTCATTCTGCTGTTTGCGCTGCTGTGTACCCGAACTGGAGCAGCCTTCTTCTGCACAGGATCTAACACCGCACTCCCCCCCTGAGCCGCGGAGGAGTCTGGGGCGGGGGCCGGGGGGTGGGGGGCGCACCTGAACAGGAGCGGCCCATCATCGGTGACACGCAGGGAAGCTCTGACGTGGCCCATAGCGCAAATGCCAAACTCCCTGGCATTTGTCTGACCAAAGAATCCAGTGAGTAGAAGCTACCCCCCCTTTTTTTAAGATGCTGAAACCAGTGGGTGATTTAATTTTCAGAATTACTTCTTCCCATTCTGATGGCTTTTGTTCTTTTTACAAGGTCTTCGGGGCTTTGGGGTGGGGTGGGGCAGGGTTAAAAGGTGTTTTCTTTTGCATTTTGGATGGCTAAAGAAAAACATATATGGTATTCCTCTGGCAAACATTTCAGTATGGGTGAGCATCTAATTAAATACTCCTGTACATGTTTTGGTAGAGAGGATTCCTCCTGTTTCTCTTTGTGGTGGCCTCCTACTGTGAGATCCCAAATATACCTATTTCTGTGGGGATATCTGGAGTCAGCAGATATTAGTTTGTGTTATTTTTCTTCTTGTTAATGTTCTTTATGGATTAAGATTCAGTTATTGGCCGTATTTGACAAAAATCTCCCTCTTTCTGTTCAAAAAGATAAAATTTCCCCTAAATAGCATGTCATAACATAGTTGAGAAGTGCCCTCTTCCAAAGTGGGGGAATGTCCTTATTGATTCTTCAAACTCGGTGTCCTCAAGGCCATGTTTCTCAGATTTTATTTTATTAGACATATATAATTATGTTTGTGTACTTAAGTACTGCAAATAAGAAACTTTCTGAATGAATGTTAACATTATATAACTTTCTGCTTTGGCCTCCCTGCAGCATTCAAAATGTTGATCTTCAGGGTTTAAATGCTCATGATCAGGATTTCCAGACTTTGGGTGGGAGCCCAGAGGTAGAGCGTCACAGCTGCCTTAAGTAAAAAGCACAAAGCTGAAGGTCATGGGGATGAGGAGAGCCGGAGAGGGATGGAACCCTAGCCTCAGATATCAGCAGCCTGGTGGCCCTGGAGGTTTTGTAATTCATGGGCTGGGAAGGGTGTGTGTCACAGACTGTCTTCTCAATATATAAGAAAATTGGAGGCGGGGAGAACACAGCTCCACACACAAAGTTAATCCCACCACCAAGTTGAATCTCCCAAAGCATGCACATGGTGCTCGGCTGGCCCTGCAGCGCCAGGAAGGGAGAGAGCCGTCTCGGCGCTGCTGTGAGCCCCCCATCTCCTCGCTCCTCCGGAGTCTTGTTCTTAACTTTATATCGGTGCCCGGAGCACCAGGTAGCAGAAGGAAAAGCCCAGCGGGTGTCAGCCGCCACCTCTCGGCTTAATGATGTCCGGGACTAAGGGGGGGCTGCCAATGCCTTTGTAGTGTACCAAGTCCCGGAAATGTGAATTGGTATAAATCAGGATGATTTATTTTTATTTCTGCATTTTGTTTTTTTCTGTTCTCTATTCTTCTTGCTCCTGGTGGTTCTTCTGAATGTCAGAAGCCAACTGTGTGATTTTAATTAAAATTTGCCTTTTTCTATACTTGGCCTAATTTTTCCCATCACTTCTTTCTTGTTTCCTCATCGTTCACTGCAGTTTTGCTGAAAGAATCTTCTGGGTGGAGTAGTAAATACTGTAGAGAAAATGAAACTGTATGATGGATGAGACACTAAGGATAATATCAGTACTTCATAGGGAGGTTGTAAACAATAAAGAATATAAATGCGGAATTTTAGTGAGCCAAATTACACATGAGTTAATCCTTTTGGTCCCCTGAGCTCCTCTGGGACACTGGCAGTGCAGACAGGGAAGTGAAGCGCAACAGGGCTGAGTCTGCAAGGGCATAGAACTAGTGAGGTGGAGAATCCTAGTCCCGAGCCCTGGGTTCTGCGGGATGGCATTACACTGACACGTGACACAGCATGGGTTGGACACCTGCTCTACAGTTCCTGGTCCCGTCTGTCACCATTAATGACAGTCAGTGCTGGGCATGGAGCCTACTTAAAATACACCAACCTTTATACATTCTTTCCTTTCTTTTCACTCTCTTTACAAATGGCTTCTAATAGGGGCACCTGGGTGGCTCAGTTGGTTAAGCGTCCAACTCTTGATTTTGGCTCAGGTCGTGATCTCAGGGTTGTGAGATTGAGCCCCGCAGCAGCCTCGCTGGGCATGGAGCCTGCTTAGGATTCTTTCTCTCCCTCTGCCCCTGCCCCAGCTCACTCTCTTGCTCTCTCTTTCTCTCAAAAAAAAAAAAAAAAAGGCTTCTAATACTTAGAAACCTGGTTCTATGTCTTTCAGATATATTTAATAGACAGGGAGTATAAAGAGGGTAGCTACTTCTTTCATTAGGGACATTAAAACATCTGCACAAGAATCTCAAAGATCATTCCTCATTTGAGAGCACAGACAGTAGTCCCAGTGCTGGAGTTAACATTAAGGACTTTGGTTGGGCAGCCGGGCTATCAGGAACGTCACATCCTACCTCTCTGAGCCTCTGTGCGTCATGATAAAGTGAGGACAGCAGGAGGACTTCCGTGAAAGGGCCACCACACTCTGTGAGACAATGCAGGCGGGGTGCGGACGTGGTGCCTGGCCCATAGTGACTCATAATATGTGTTAGGGCTATTTTGTGACTGTCAATCATAAGTAGCCTCATCTTTTCCGCCTTAAGTTGCCAGCATATCCTGACTCATCCTATCTTTTTATTTTTTCCACACATGTTGGTTTGGAAAGCTTACTTGAAGTTTTCCGGGGGTGGGTAGGGGGGCGTTACCTAGAGGAGAAAGAAAGATAAGAAGGCCATTTTGTTTCCCCATTGAGTCAGAAAGGACTTTGCTAATATTTTGGTTCCTGGGGCATGTTTGTAGACTATCCAGTAGGTGCGTCCAGATCTTCTGTTTCTTTAAACAAAGGTTAACTTTTGCCCTTCAAAGTGGACTTTGTCTACTCCTCCCTCACGCGGGAACTCTGCTTCATAACAGTGGTGTCATATTTGGTGATAAGGCTCAGCTGAGAAGAGTCCCTTCGACGGTGACTCAGTCATCCTCCTTTCAAAATCTGTCTGCCTTCCTGCCGGTCTGGAATTTATTCCTCCTAGTTCCCTTCCTTCCTTAGAACATTTCCGTTCAACATGTAAGTGCCTCAGAGGTAAAAGGAAGGAACGAAATTCTCTAATAAATGAGTAGCGGCATTAATCTTACCCTGTTTCAGCTGTAAGAACTTTTGATAAATAGCATTTTTACGCATGGACATAACTTCAGTGGGGCTCGTTGGCTGTTGAGATCTAGTGCTGTGTTTTGATTTCCTCTGCTCCTCCATTCTAAATTATTTTGAACTTGTTTATATCTTAGGCTGAGTTTGATTTGTTTTACTTTGCATTTGACATGACTTCTCAAATAAAAGTCATTCTTCTACTTCAAAGCCTGAGCACTTTAAAAAACTGTCTCTGCATTTTTGTCCTTAAAAAAATAATTTGCAAGAAGCAAAAATAACTTTAGGAAATAAAGTGCTCACTTGGGTTGGATATAAGCCTGAGGTTTATTTGTAATGAAAAAGTCCTCAGTTGTGTGGGACCTGGTTTTGTGAGTGCTGAAATTCATTGCATGCTTCTTTGAGCTGTCAGAGCTGATAGGCTAAGTACGCCTCTGGCGGTTGTGTTTAACTTCAGAGTTGAAGCGTGTTCCCCCGCCCGGCAGCATCAGCATCTGCACAGGAGGTAGAGGGGTGTGTGTGTGTGTGTGTGTGTGTGCGCGCGTGTGTGTGTGTGTGTGACTGTGGAGAGATGTCCACAATGTATTGTATGTGGGAAATGAAATCACAGAACAATACATACAGTATGATCCTACATCTGTTCATTTTTTTTAAAAAGGAAGAAAGACATTCTCAAAAACATTCTACACTGTATGTTTATATTTAGAAAATACCTGGAAAGAGACACACAAAATAGTTAACAGTGTTTCTCTAGAAAGTAGGTTCAAGAAAGAAGAGTGATGAGGAATTTTCATATTTGTACATCATACAGTTTTGTACTGATATTTTCATAATAAGCATATGTTATTTATAAAATTAGAGAAGAAGAAGAAAGGCTTTAGAGCAATGCTGAGGAGTAGGGGTATAAGGGAAGTAATATAGTTAACATGCTATTGGTTTTATAGGAGTTGTATTTATTCTGTAGATTCTAATAATGGCCGTCATAGGTGAAAAATGAGAGGTGTAACAAAGTAATGAACCCAGAAGATAGTGTTTCTGAAGAGTCTCCTGCATATTCTGATCTTGGGGGGATTTGAGATGGAACTGTAAAGATGTTTGAGGTTAGAGCTGCATCCCTGTTCATCACGTCCCAGCTGTTGAGAAACTGGAAGGAGCTTGAGCTGCACGGCTGTTGAGTGCCTGGGCCGGAGGGCTGGGCCTCTCAGCCCCGGTGTCCATCTGGGCGTCCGTGTGGGCTCCTGAGGCCACTCCTGGCCCAGGGAAAGGAGCATTACACCGTGTCCACAGAGTGAAGAGGCGCCCCGTGTCTTACTGCTAGTTTAAGGTTCATGATTATTGGAAAACAGTTTGAGATCCTCACAGGCAAAGGAGTTTTGTCAAAAGTTTTGCCTTGGATGTGCATTGATTTAAGTGCCTTTCTACACTGAATTTTTTTTTTAATATTTTATTTATTTATTTGACAGAGAGAGACACAGCGAGAGAGGGAACACAAGCAGGGGGAGTGGGAGAGGGAGAAGCAGGCTCCCTGCAGAGCAAGGAGCTTGATGTGGGGCTTGATCCCAGGACCCTGGGATCATGACCTGAACCGAAGGCAGACACTTAACTGACTGAGCCATCCAGGCACCCCTACACTGAATTTTTGTACTTAACTGTTTGTTATCCATGAAACTCGATTTTATATATTCAGTACCAATCATAGCTGTGTGACGTAACTGTCCGTTTGCATGTGAATCTTCGTGTTCATTTGCTGCCCTGGTACATTAGTAAATTGCTGGAATAATTTGGTCAGATCCAAATTCTGTCTCCATTCTGCTCCTCTCTGCTCTCACTATCAGTGACTTTCCCCATCTTCCTGCATTCCGTCCATTTTTCTTTTCCTTGATTTTTCTTACTGTCTCTCCCCCACTTCCACCCTCAGTGATGTGTTTACCCCCGACTCTCCCTACCAGTTTCCCGTGACTTAGCAGGGGGATTGCAGAGCTTTCTGGCCACTTCGCAGGCCAAACTGATGGCAAAAGAGATTGTGGTGATAGAGCTACAAAGGCAGGTGGTGCTGTGGCTTATTGTCGACGCCAAGGATCAAAAGTCTTGTAGCCAGCCTCAGTTTCTCTTTTTTGGATGTTGCTCCTGACACCTCAGGATTCCCATGGAATGCCAGCAGAAAGCGTGGAGATGGGCTTGGAAGGAACACAGAAAGCAGCCCTTCTCTGCTTTTGTTGTGGGCTGTGCTCAGCATGGATGGAAAAAGATAGTGCCCAAGAGCAAATGTGCGTACTCATTTAGAATAGCTAGATAGATTATAGAGAGGTAGATAATACATAAAATCTATGAAGAGATTGTTTCTCTCTTCCCATAGCATCCGGGGCTTGCCTCTCTTACATCAGATTCACACAGTGAAGCTACAAGTGGCACAGTTAACAATTTTATCATCAACTAAACCAGAAGGCACAAAGGAAAGCTCTTCAAAAACCAAATACTTGGGGTGCCTGGGCAGCTCAGTTGGTTAAGCGTCTGCCAGGGTCCTGGGATCAAGCCCTATATCGGGCTCCCTGCTCAGCAGGGAGTTTGCTTCTCCCTCTACCCTTCCCCCCCTGCTCGTGATCTCTCTCTCTCAAATAAAAAAAAAATACTTTTAAGCTATAAGAGTGATTGGTACTGTTCTTAGTTGATTGGTTCGATGTTGGTAATTACCAGTTACTGCTCAGTTCGGCAAGAAGCAGCTTTGGCGTGATCTTTTATCACATGTATTAAGACACTGACGTGAAGTTGTAGAGCAGAAGGCAGGAAGCCAGGACCCACGGGCCCAGCACAGTAAGGGGAGCCCGAGTGGTTTTACAGGTGGCAGATTGAGGGGCAGAGCCTGAGCTGGAGCTGGGCTGCCAGCTAACAGGGCACAGCCCCACCTGAATCGACAGCTTTCTGACGTCGGAGTGAGCGTTAGGACTGGAATAGTCTAGCTCCTGAGTGTCTGTACTCCCACCAGTGACTCCTTAGCTATAATTAGGTTAGGTGATTCTGGGTTTTTGTTTTTCCTATTGATATATGCTAATCCTTGCTCTCACCTATAGTATTAACTACCCATTCTACCTCTTACAGTTACCGAAATGTTTAATAATACCTTAATTGAATAACTTTGAGTGGGTTTGTGTGTATGAAATGGTTAACAGTGTAACAAAGCCTGCATCATTAAATATTTATTTAATCCAAGAGCAAAGAGCACGGTTTTAAATAGTTTATTCCTTTAAAACTTTTAAAACATGTTTAACAATTTACAAAAGTGACATGCTTATCATTTGTTGTCCAAGCTAACATTACAAAAGTATATGTAGTGAGAAGTGAAAACCCCCTCCGATTTCCTGTCTCTACAGGAATAGCCATTGTATCATTCCAGAACTTTTTCTATACACTTGTGCGTATGGTAAGAGTATAAATATGGGGTTTTCTTTTTTAAACATGAATTGGATCATGGTATACATCCAGGCAGCCTTTCTTACTTATTAGATTGTGGGCCTCTTCCTTATAAGTATATAGAGATCTACCTCATTTTTATGACTCTGTCTTACAAGCATTTCACGTTTCCATAATGATGCAGGTATTTGTTGTCTCACATATTCTTACTGTTACAAATAATGCCACGGAAGTATTCTTGTACACATCTGCTCGTTCCTGTGCAAGCATGCTTTTTTAAGTTGAAAACCTGTGAATGTGGGTGAAATGTTGCCTGTTGCCACCAGTGACAGAAGATGTACAGAATGCAGAGTGATGAGTTCTGGAGACAGTACAGTGCCAGGAAAATGTGATGTTCCTAAGCCACGTGCACTTCTGCCTTTTTATTGGCTAATGTAATTGCAACTTAGTGCGCATTATTGAATTTTAATGAAAAGTTTTTTATGTTGTAATTCCATGAGTTGACACTTCAAAGAAGAGTTAAGTTCGAAGGTCAATGTCTTTTGAAAAAACTTTTGTTTCCAAGCTGACTTTAAAAAGGTTTGTGTATGTGGTCAGAGCGTCATGGCCATTTAAAGCAGAGCTGCTGACTCCTCAGAAACCCAAACAGGCAGCAGTCAGCAGCTGTGTGCAGTGAGGGTTCCAGACCTCAGCTTCTTGCTGCCCTGGAGGGGGCCAGTGACAGGGCGGAAGACAGCAGAGTCCTTCTTGGCCGTGCTTGTCCACTCCGGAACCTTGCTGTTGAGATAATGTGTAAATGGTTTTAGTCCAACTTAATACACTGTTTGAGCCACATTGGTAAAATGTTAATAGTTGGCTTACTACTCAGTTTAACCACATATTGACAAGGTGTAGTGTGTCTTAAACACACAGCTTCCTACCCCCAAAACGATAGCATTTTTTTTTTTTGGTTGAGAGTTTTATTAAATACGAAGTCCAGGTGATTCATTTTGGATTTAAGAAATGTAAAGTATGTTGATATGAGGCTTGACCTTTCAGAAAGTATCCACTGACAACACGACTGTCCTTCTTCCTTCCCAGTGCTTGGTCTGGTCCTTCCCATATGGGCAATAGCACTCATCTCCTTTGGTGTTGCGTTGCTGTTTGCCCTTTTTGTATGGCTCTTTGTGTGTCCATGGATGCGGAGGAAAATAGCAGGTAAGGGCTTTTTTATTCCTCTGATTTACAAAATCCCTGGTTCCTGGGGCTTCAGGTATAATCCATAATCACCCTTACTAACACAGGAAACTGAAAACATGGATGAGTCCAGAACATAGCACTGAGATACAGGCCCCATCCTTGTCTCTTGGCTCCTGACTGCTTTCCCGCTCAAGCTTTTTCTTGGTCACTTGTGACTTGAGTGAGCAGTAAGGTCCTGGTTGCCTCGGATAACTGGAAGTTGACTGTTTGGTCAGTTTCTACCAGCCTGATGAAAAACATTAGTCTTCAGGGAAATGCAGATTAACACTATAATAAGATATTAGTTCATACTCACAGGATTGGCTAAAACTAAATAAACTAGTATTTTGAACTGTTGATGAAGAAGTGAAATAATAGAATTTTCATGCATTTATGGTGAAAAATGGTACAACCACTTTGGAAATTAGAAGTTTCCTGTAAAGTTAAGCATACATTTACCACATGACCCAGTAATTCCACTCCTAGGAATTTATCCAAGAAAAATGAGTATACACATCCATAGAAAGACTTGTATGCAATCATTCTGTCCTAATAGCCAGAAACTAGAAACAGCCCTAGTGTTCCTAAATAGGTGAAAGGATAACCAAATTGTGGTATATTCATAGAGTAGAAGCCTGCTTAGCACTCAAGAGAATGAACTACCCACAACATAATGAATTTCACAGACGTTGTTTTGAGCAAAAGAAGCCAGCTACAAAAGAGTACGTACTGTATGATTCTAGGGAAAATTAATCTATAGCAATAGAAACCAGTGGGTGCTGGAGATGGTGGGGAGTTTCAGGAGACTGATGGCAAAGGGGCACATGGGCACATTCCAGGGACATGGAAATGTTCTCTCTCCCGGTTGGGGGAGTGTTTTTAGGGTGTACTCATTCATCACAGGTCATCTGCCTGTACACTTAAAATATATGAATTTTATTATGTATAAATTACACCT
Organism: Mirounga leonina; assembly: GCF_011800145.1. Lineage (NCBI taxonomy): Eukaryota > Metazoa > Chordata > Mammalia > Carnivora > Phocidae > Mirounga > Mirounga leonina. The sequence goes on from NW_023270320.1 coordinate 2,149,514, forward strand.
CGACATAAACAATTTTTTTAAAAAGAAGAATACGGGTCAGAAAGTTGCCAGAGTTGTTTTTCTGTCACTAGCAACATAATTCCAAGCCTTGAGGCCACATGCTTTTATAGGGTTCTAAAAGAAAAGAAGTATTTACTTTTGGCCTCAGAGTGTGCCTTACAATTGTGTTTTAGTGTGGACATATCTGACTTTGAAAACCCATATTTCAAAGAAGAGCAAAAGAAATGAGGAGACATACCATATTCATGAAGTGGAAGACCCAGTAGAGTTACAATGTCAGTTCTTGTCAAATTGCCCTCTAGATTTAATACATTTTAAATTAAAATCCCAGCAAGATATGTGGTAGATGTAGAGAAGTTACTTTTAAAATCTATGTGGAAAGGTAAAGGAACTAGAATAGCCAAAAACAATTTTAAAAAAGAACAAGTTGGAGGATTCATACTACTCAACTCAGACTTAATATAAAGCAACCAGACCATGTGGAATGAGTGAAAAGATAACCCACATTAATAGAACAGACTAGAGTCCAGAAATAGACCCACACAAATACAGCACATTATTTTTCAACAAAGTACAGAGGCACTGCAGTGGAGAAAGAGACATCTTTCAACAAATGGTATTAGAACATTTGGACATCTATATACAAAAAAAAGAACCTCAACTTAAGCCTCACACCTGTAAAAAAAAACAATTAACTCAAAGCGCATCATAGATTTAAATGAAAATAGAAAGTGATAAGACTTTTAGGGAAAAAAATAAAATGCATAGAATTTGTCCATATTTTTTTTGAGCCATTCAGATTGGTGTGTAGTGGTATCTCGTGATTTTAATTTGCACTTCCATGATGACTAACAATGTGGAGTGCCTTTCCATGGACTTATTTGCCATTTATATAGCTTTACTGATGAAGTGTGTGTTCAAATTTTTTGCTCATTTTGTAACTGCGCTATTTTCGAAGATTTCTCTGTGTTCTGAATACAAGTCCTTTGTCAGAGGATTTGCAAATACTTCCTCCCAATCTGTAGCTTGTCTTTTCATTCCCTTAATAGTGTTTCTCACAGAGCAATAGTTTTTAATCTTGATGAAGTGCGGTTTACCAAATTTTTTATAAATTGTGTTTTGGGTGTCCCATCTAAAAATTCTTTGTTTCACCCACTAACAAAAGTTTTTTTCCCCTTTTTAAAATTTTTATAAAAATCACAAATTCTGTGGTTTCATTTATGTGATAGTCTGAAACAGACAAAACTGTAGGGACAGTGGTTGCCAAGGAGCTGGGCAGGGGGTCTGACTACACGGGGAGCTTTGGGAGATGATAGAACCTCTCTGCATCCTGATTTTGGGGGGGGGTTACATGGATCTAGACACCTCTTAGAATCAGGACGGACACGCACATAGGCACATAGTCAACTTACTGCATATAAATTCAAACAAAAACTAAAAAGATGCACATTAATATACCTACAACTTCAGATTAAATGGTGTAAAGCCACGTCAGTAATGGGTTGATAACTAGCTGCTGCTGCTTCCCCCATGTAGCCCCGCTCCCTGCTCTCTGCTGAGAATAAATGTCACCTCCTCTATTCATACAGAGTACTCGCCTAAGATGAGCCTCTTAAAACATGCCACTGGCCTGATTTAACCCCATACTTAAATGCTTTGATGTTTAAAGACTTTTCCTACTATCTGAACATTCTTGTCAAATAGACTATAAAATCTTTGCTTTTCAGCTTAAGGCTATTAATATGACAGCAGGAAACTGATATTGCTCCCCGTTCTGGCTTCCCAGGAGTTTTTTTTTTTTTTTTTTTTTTTTTGCCAATGCCATATTTTGATATTTTCACTATATATTCTTGTTCGGTTGTTTTAAGTACACACTAGTGATTAAGGACATGGACCATAGAGCTAAACTACCTGCATTTTACCACCTGGGTGACTCTGGGCAAATGGCTTAATCTCTCTGTTCCTCGGTGTGCTCATTAATAAAAAGCAGAAAATAGTGAAACCTGTATCATGTAAGTGTTAACAATTTTTGCTTAATTATTATTGTAATCTTTACAAATATTATTTCTCCCATTTTGATTATAAGCACCTTGTGGTCGGAGATCTGTGTGTACCTTTCTTCGTTCCCCGTAGTACAGAACAGAAGTGTAGTTTTGGAAGATGTGTGTGTGTTTCTTCTGACTCTCTAGATAGAGAGAGAGAGGTGATGGAGATTCTGTGAGTGTATCCAGCAGAGGAACTGAGAAGAATACTTGCATTTTAGTCCTGTAGGTGAGAGCTTAGATATTTGCCCAGGGGAATTTACAAGTAGCGACATCATTAAATCAGCCGTACCACTTATCAGATCGGATTAAAAAGAATGCTACAGAGCTTTCAAGCAGCTCTTTAAAAAAATCCCTTCTCTCTTATGAAAGTAAAGAATTTTTAAAAGTAAGTAGGATCTCTCTGTTCCTTTTTGGAAGATGATTTACTTGTTTCCTAAGATTTGGTGACCTGAAGAAATTGGAGACCAATAATTTATTGAACAGAAGAAAACCAAACAGACTCTAACTAATATCTCTGAAGACAAAAAGGATAAACAATTCAGTGATTTTGAGGTTAGTTTAAGAAAACACAAGACCAGTCCAGATGGTTGTAGGATTACAGAATGCAAGCCCTGGAAGGGACCGTGGGGACCGGATCTAGCCCTCTCTATTTGTTGGTTTTGGAGGAGATGACTGAGGCTTGAGCCCCCCTCTTGTCCTCAGTAGCTGAATTTTTCTGGCTCAAGTTTCCCAGATAATTGAACTCTCCACTTTATTTTTTCTATCTAGCTATAACTATTTTTTTTTCATTTCCAAAGTAACTACTGAAGTATAAAGATAAATATTCATTTTTATATTCATTTTTTAATAACAAGAACTCTATTTCACCATTTTCAGTTATGACTATATTTTCTTTAGGCAAATTACAAAAAGAAGCCGCTTTATCACGAGTGTCCGATGAAAGCCTCGGGAAAATTCAGGAAGTGGATTCCCCGGTATTTAAAGAGCTACCAGGTGCCAAGGCCAATGACGACAGCACTGTCCCTCTCACGGGGCCTGCAGGGGAGCTGGCTGGGACCTCGGAAGGCACATCAGTGGGAAACCACCCCCGGGCCTCCTATGGTAAGACGTGTGCAGAGGATTGGGGTTTGCATGGTTGGCAGAAGGCAGTCTTAATGCACAGAAGTGCTCCCCAGTTTCATGTTTTGGGAGAACCCAGGCTAAAGATGTCTCAGGAGACCATGCAGTCACAGAGCAGGAGCAGGCTCACTCTGGGCCTGTGATTGTCTTCCAAGAGCATATTTCTGGTCTCATGAGGGGCCGCACACCATGCCCGCACTGCCTCCGTGCGGCTGGGCTCGGGCAGCTGTGCGCGCATCCTCCCAGCTGCCGGAGCTTGGCCCTTCCAGCTCGCTAAGTGTGCTTTCCTCCCGGAAGACACAGAGGAAAGCTGAAATTGGAACCAAGGAGGTCGTCCTACTGTAGAATCACAGGAACCTCAGAAAACATCGAGACTGTCCTGTGGCAGGGGGGTTCTTTTGTTTCCTAACATTTGTGGAGAACAATGGGCGAAGCACCAGCCTCTGCCAAGCCTGTCTGGGCAGCTCCCCGCCTCCCTGCAAGGTGGCGCCCTGGCACCTGCTTTCGCTTCCCGTAGGTGCGGTCTCCGACGTGGCCCAAAGAAAGCAAATGGATTTTGCCCCACTGATCTGACAGATAAGTGCCTCTAACAGTCATGATTGGCCTTTAAGGAGCACCTAAAATATCTGTCTCCCAGTGAACTGGATTTTGTCCCTCATGTATGAAGTTTCCCCAAGATAAGTTCCTTATAAGGATTCTCCCTTTATTGGTTACTAGAAACAGGAAAGAGTGCTGTGGTAATTTCTAGAAGACATTTTTTAAGAGAAAAATAGCATCATTTTCAAATGCCATATTATTAGTTTGTATGTTTCCAAATTTCCTTTTTTATTTTAACCATATTACATGTTCTTTATAGTTAATGTGGAAAAGAAAGCAGGTGGAAAAAATTGAGAATCCCCATAACCCTAATTTCCAGAGATAACCACCATGAGGAGTATTTCCTTCCAGAAACCAATTATATTCGAAAGGCTAGAAAATCAGACTCTCGTTAACCCTTTTCAGGAAGGGCACTTTCCATGACTCATGGCTCTGCAAAATCGCCCATCTCCAACGGTACCTTCGGCTTTGATGGCCACACGCGGAGCGACGGGCACGTGTACCACACGGTGCACAAAGACTCGGGGCTCTACAAGGACTTGCTGCACAGAATGCACACGGACAGGGGCCCCGAGGACAGGCCCGCCCCAGAGAACAACTACAGGCTGCTGCGCCGGAACAACAGCTACACCTGCTACACGGCCGCCATCTGTGGGATGCCCGTGCACTCGACCTTCAAAGCTGCCGACTCGTCCTCTGCCCCCGAGGACAGCGAGAAGCTGGTGGGTGACGCCGTATCCTACTCCAAGAAGAGACTTCGCTATGACAGCTACTCGAGCTACTGCAATGCGGTCGCAGAAGCTGAGATCGAGGCCGATGAGGGAGGTGTGGAAATGAAGCTGGCCTCTGAGCTGACCGATCCTGACCAGCCCCGAGAGGACCCTGCAGAAGAGGAGAAGGAGGAGAAGGACACAGCCGAGGTCCACCTCCTGTTCCATTTCCTGCAGGTCCTCACCGCCTGTTTTGGATCCTTCGCTCATGGTGGCAATGACGTGAGGTAAGTCATTCGTTCGTTCAGCGAGTATGTGCTGAGGGTCTGCCTGCGGGCCAGGTGCTGTGCGGACAGCCGACTAAGACCCCTGTCACTGGGAGTAGACATATGTGGTGTGCTAGGCCGTGTAAGTGCGCAGGGGAGAATAAGGTAGGAAGGGGGATGGCAGCGCCTGGGGGACTGCAGTGTTGGCTAGGCTGCTCAAGTTAGGGCTCGCTGGGTGAGATCTGAAGGGGCTGAGGGAGCCAGCCAAGTGAGCATCTGTGGGAGAGCAGTCCCAGGACAGCAGGTGCAAAGGCCTGAGGCAGGAGCGGGCCTTGGGTACCGTAGGAAGAGCAAGGAGGCCACGGAGGGAGAGAGTGTGGACTGTAAGGTCAGCAGGTCATGGAGGCCTGGAATATGTAAAGAGTCTCTGTTCTCTTCTTCCGAGCTGGGAAGCCCTAGATAAGCCGTGTAGTTTCCCAAAGCCTCAGTGTCCCAATCTGTAAAATGGGGGTGAAACTAGTACCAGCCTCATGGGGTTTCCAGGAGGATTAAGTGAGATGCTGAATTTAATGCGCTTAGGACGGTGCTCCTCACATAGTCAGTATCTGTGTATTTTCTTTATTACTATTACTATAATTATCATCAGGCCTAGTGTTTTTTTCCAAATCAGGAAAACATGCAGTTGTCGTAGTTCTTACTGCGCAGATATATGACTGGCATTCTATAGCTGTGGCTTTCCAGACTCTGCCTAACCAGGTGCGGTTCAGTGTCTGTTCTTTTTAAAAGAAGTCGTCCTCCCAGACGAGAGGCCTGGACATCTCAGGTTCCACTCACTGTTATATAGGTGTCACCGTGTTATTGCTTTTGAGGCATCATGTTCTGTCCTATCTTAGTTTCTTGACTGCGCCCCCCCCCCGCCCCCAGCACCACTCTGCTTCCTCCTCCTCCTGATCAAAAATTGTTCACTGAAGCCCTGGTACTGGTAAAGTGCTCTGAATTGGGTCCCTGTTCTTTGGGAGTTTAAATTCCAGCTCGGGAGATTAAAAGAACATACATGGAAAAGTACCGAATCACCCCAGAGCAGTATTGCAAGGCCTCAGGAAGAGTCCAGTGGGGACTGCTTCAGAAAGCTGGAGTCTCGGGCAATGGCTTGCAGTGCAGGGGCTGGTTTTGAGGCTTCTGAGTACAGACATGGTCGGATAAAAGCAAGATTCTGGAAGTAACGCGACAGTAGAGAGAGGCTTCTGTTCCTTTAACCATAGGTTATTACCTTTACCCCAGGCTTCAGTGCTGAACCATTTGTAACTTACTCTAATCCATCTCAAAACGGTCCTTTGAGGTCATAAGTGGTATCCTTCAAAGACAGGGAATCTGAAGCTCAGAAATGTGACGTTTCTGACCCAGGATCACACAGCTAATGAGAAGCAGACTCGAACGGCAGCTCTCTGTGACCCTCAGCCTCCACTCTGCCTGCACAGCGTCGAGCGGGCTGAGAAGGGGAGACTGGACCTGCAGACAGCCGCCGTCGAAGGCCTGCAGGGGGCTCCGCACGCGGGAGCTCAGAGGTTGTTGCTCCATCCTCACAACAAGTGAAAAAGTGGGCAGACTGAAAAATCAACAACCTGCCTTGGACCCATAGAAAGAGGAGGACCCAGGGCAGTTGGCTGTCCCCAAGTACAGGAGAGACAGAGAAGTACAGGGGGTCATGGAGGAGACTCGCGAGTGGAAAGTGCTGTGGGGACCAGTGCCGGGCAGGAGAGCCTGAACTGGAATGATGAATTCCTGGAGACTCCGTGGAGACAAGTGTGAGGGGTAAAGACCCCAGGGAGAGCCCCCCTCCCCCACCGCAGATTGTCAGTTTTACCTCTACTAGGAGCTCTATCAGCTCCTCATGGTGAAAATGAGAGAAAACAGTCCCCTCCTATTTCCATCACGGGGGAGAGGCAAAGTAACTATTTTGACATACCCAGAGCACTGTGCTCTTAAGCTGCCCTCAGGGGAAACTAGTTAACCAGAGCCTAGCCCTCTGGGGTTTTATCACAGCCTAACCTGGAGGAAGGGAAACCCTAGCCCACATGAACCATCCGTCCTACACGAAGCGGGAGAAACAAACAAATACTTGTGAAGTTCGCAGTCCAGAGGCAGAGCCTCACGGAAAGACCGAGATCTAACCACAGGACTAGCGAAGCCTTCCCCGCCCTGCTGTACCTCTCCACCACATCACTGCAGGCCTACTTACAGCAGCTCCTTTTACCTGGCACCTCGTGTCTGCCTATCAAGAAAGAATACAAGACATACCAAATGGCAGAATGCACAATCGGAAGAGAGCGCAAGCATCAGAACCAGTCATGGCAAGGGATATTAGAATGATCAGATTGGGAATTTAAAACAACTATGACCAATATGCTAAGGGTTCTAATGGATAAAGTAGGCATCATGCCAGAACAGATGGGCAATGTAAGCAGAGACATGGAAACCCTAAGAAAGAACCAGAAAGAAATACTAGAGATGACACTGTAACAGAAATGAAGAATGCCTTTGATGGGCTTACTAGTACACTGGACACGGCTGAATGAAGAATCTCTGAGCATGAGGATATGTCAACAGGAATCTCCAAAACCAAAAAGTAAAGAGAACAAAGACCGAAAGAAACAGAATAAAATATCCAAGGAGTGTGGGACAGTTACAGAGGTGTTAACATATGCATAATGGGATTACCAGAAGGAGAAGACAGAGAGAAAGGAACAGATGAAATATTTGAAACAATAATGACTGAGAATTTCCCTAAATCAGTGGTAGACACCAACCAACCCATAGGTCCAGGAAGCTCAGAGAGTAGCAAGTGGGATAAAGGCCCCCAAGAAACTATACCTAGGCATATCATTCTCAAACTATAGAAAATCAAAGATAAAAGAAAAATTCCTGAAAGAAGCCAGAAGAAAAAAACTTACAGAGGAACAAAGATAAGAATTACATCTATCTTCTCCTCAGAAACCATGCAATTGAGAGTGGAGTGAAATATTTAAAGTTGTGAGGGGGAAAAAATCCACCAACCTAGAATTATGTACCCTGTGAAATTATTCTTCAGAAGTGAAGGAGAAATAAAGACTTTCTCAGAAGAACAAAAAGTGAGGGAATTTGTTGCCAGAGAAATACCTTGCCTTGTAAGAAATGTTAAGAGAAATTCTTTAGAGAGAAGAAAAATCATATAGCTCAGAAACTCAGATCTACATAAAGAGAGGAAGAACAGCATGGAAGGATTAAGTAAAGGTAAAAATACTTATTTTTCTTATTCTTAATTGATCTAAAAGATAACAGTTTGTTCAAAATAATACTAACAGTGTATCAATTATTCAATCATGTATGCTGATATATATTATTATACGTATAGAGTTACCTGTAGTTTCATATATAGACATATCTCAACAAGTTAAAAAGAATATAAATAATTACAATGTCTGCTCTCAGACCACAATTGAATTAAAATATATATACACACACACACACCCGTATATGCATACACACAGCTGTATATATGTGTATGTATGTACATATATATAATTGACCTTTGAACAATATGGGTCTGAACTGTGCATCCACTTACATGCAGGTTTTTTTCAGTACTATAAATACATTTCTTTATAATTTTCTTTTTTTTAAGATTTTATTTATTTGGGGCGCCTGGGTGGCTCAGTCATTAAGCGTCTGCCTTCGGCTCAGGTCATGATTCCAGGTCCTGGGATCGAGCCCCGCATCGGCCTCCCTGCTCCGCAGGAGGCCTGCTTCTCCCTCTCCCACTCCCCCTGCTTGTGTTCCCTCTCTCGCTGTGTCTCTCTCTCTGTCAAATAAATAAATAAAATCTTAAAAAAAAAAAAAAGATTTTGTTTATTTATTTGTCAGAGAGAGAGCACAAGCAGGGGGAGTGGCAGGCAGAGGGAGAGGGAGAAGCAGGCTTCCCACCAAGCAGGGAGCCCGATGTGGGGCTCGATCCCAGGACCCTGGGATCATGACCTGAGCCAAAGGCAGACGCTTAACTGACTGAGCCACCCAGGTGTCCCTTCTTTATGATTTTCTTAACATTTTCTTTTCTCTAGCTTACTTTATTGTAAAAATATAATACATAATACATATAACATGCAAAATATGTGTTAATAGACTTCCAGTCAATAGTACTATTAGTAGTAAGGTTTTTGTGGAGTCAGAAATTATACACAGAGTTTTGACTGTGTGGGGGTCAGCGTCCTAACCCCCACAGTGTTGAAGAATCAACTATGTATGTATTTTATATATTTTACATTTATATGTTTTATATTTATATTACATATTTTGCATATATATATCATTATGTATGCCTGTATTAAGTGAAATGAATGATAGCAGTGATACAGGGGATGGGAGGGAGAAATGAGGATTTTTTTTATTTTAAGGACCCATGCTGTCTGTGAAATGGTATAGTCTTTTTTGAAAGCAGACATGGATTAGCTGTAGAAGCATATATTGCAAAGTCTAGGGCAACAACTAAAAACAGTTTTAAAAAAGTATAATCAATATGCTAAGAGAAGAGAGAAAATGAAATCATATAAAATGCTCAATTAAAAGGCAAAAAAAAGTGGAAGACAAAGTAGGAAAGAACAAGGCCAACAAATAGAAAAGAGTAACAAATATGGTAGATATTAATCCTCCTAATCAGTGATCACTTTGAATGTCAGTGGTCTAAATGCACCTATTAAAAGACAAAGACTGTCGGACTGGATCAAAAAACAAGACCCAAGTATATGTTGCCATAAGAAATCCACTTTAAATATAAAGACACATTCAGGTTAAAAGTAAATGGAAGGAGGAAAATATATCATGCTAATACTAATCAAACAAAAACAGGAGTCGCTATGTTAATTTTAGGCAGAATAAACACATTCAGCAAGCAGAAAATCAGTAAGGACATAGTTGAATTCACTAACCCCATCAAGTCAACTGGATATAACTGGCGTCTGTGGACTGCTTCCTCTAACAGCATAATTCACATCCTTTTCAAGCTCATATGGAACATTCAGCAGGATATGCTATATTTTGGACCATATAACACACCTAAACACATTTTAAAAAAATAAAGCTAATATAGTGTCTGCTCTCAGAGCATAATGGAATTAAACTAGAAATCCATAACAGAAAGATAATTAGAAGATCCCAGAATATAAGAAGATTAAACTTCTTTTTTTTTTTTTTTTTTTAAAGATTTTAGTTATTTAACAGAGAGAGACACAGCGAGAGAAGGAATACAAGCAGGGGGAGTGGGAGAGGGAGAAGCAGGCTTTCCGCTGAGCAGAGAGCCCGATGTGGGGCTCGATCTCAGCACCCTGAGATCATGACCTGAGCCGAAGGCAGACACTTAACAACTGAGCCACCCAGGTGTCCAGGAGATTAAACTTCTAAATAACACATGGATCAAAGGAGAAATTTTTTTTTTTTAAAGATTTATTTATTCATTTGAGAGAGCGAGAATGAGAGAGAGAGAGAGAGCATGAGAGGGGGAGGGTTAGAGGGAGAAGCAGGCTCCTTGCTGAGCAGGGAGCCCAATGCGGGACTCGATCCCAGGACTCCAGGATCATGACCTGAGCCGAAGGCAGTGGCTTAACCAACTGAGCCACCCAGGCGCCCCAAAGGAGAAATTTTTAAATATTTTAAACTAAATCAAAATGAAAACACATCAAAATTAGTGGGAAGCAGCAAAAGCAGTGCTTAGAAATTTATAGCACTGAAAGTATATATTAGAAAAGAATATATAAAATCAGTAATCTAAATTTCCACCCAAGGAAACTAGAAAAAGAGGAGAAAATTAAATCCAAAGTAAGCAGAGGAAATAATAAGAATTAGAAAAGAATCGGTGAAATTGAAATCAGGAAATCAAAAGAGAAAATCAGTGAAACCAAAGGCTAATTCTTTGAATAGATTAATAAAGGCGATAAGCCTCTAGCCAGGCTAACTAAGAAAAAGAGAGGATACAAATTACTAATATCAGAAATGAAAGAGCGGACTTCACTATAGATCCTATGAACATTAAAAAGATAATACTCTGAACCACTCTGGCCATAATTTTGACAACCTAGATGAAAAAGACTAATTCGTTGAATGACACAACTTGTCGGAACTCATGAAAGACGAAATAGACTATCTGAGTAGGCCTATCTCTATTTAAGAAATCAAATCAATAATTAATAACCTTCCAGAACAGAAAGCTCCACGCCCAGATGGGTTCACTGGTGAATTCTACCAAACATTTAAGGAAGAAATTATGCCAATTCTCTACAGGCTCTTTGAGAGGATAGAAGTAGAGGGCATACTCCCTAACTTATTCTACAAGGCCATTGACATAAAAGAAAACTACAGACCAATATCTGTCACAAGCGTGGATGTACACATCCTCAACAGAATATCAGCAAATTCAATCCAGCGATGTATAAAAAGAATGAAACACCATGACCAAGTGATATTTATCCCAGGTATGCAAGGCTGGTTCAACATTCAAAAATCAGTTAATGTAATCTATCACATCAATAGGCTAAAAAGGAAAAAATCACATGATCATATCAATTGAGGCAGAAAAATCTTGAACAAAATTTACCACTTAATTCATGATAAAAACTCTCAGTAAACTAGGAATAAAGGGGAACTTCCTCAACTCCTGAAATGAATAAGCAGTTATAGCAAGGTTGCAGGAATGAGGTTAATATACAGGTCAACTGCTTTCCTACACACCAGTAATGAACAGGTGGCGTTTGAAATTAAAAACAGGATATTGTTTACATAATGAAACAGGTATAAATCTAACAAAATATGTACAAGATCTAGATGCAGAAAACCACAAAACTGTTGAATAAAATCAAAGAATTAAATGGAGAGATTTTCCATGTTCAAGGATAGGAAGACTCAATATTGTCAAGATGTCAGTTCTTCCCATCTTGATTTATAAATTCCTTACAATCCCAGTCAAAATCCCAGCAACTTATTTTGCGGATATCAACAAACTGATTGTAAAATTTACAAGGAAAAGCAAAAGACCCTGAATAGCCAGCACCGTATTGAAGGAGTAGGACAAAACTGAAGGACTGACACTACCCAACATCAAGACTTACTATAATATAGCTACAGTAATCAAGACAGTGTGGTAATGGTAAAAGAATAGATAAATCAGTGAAATGGAGTAGAGCTCAGAAATAGACTCCTGTAGGGGCGCCTGGGTGGCTCAGTCATTAAGCGTCTGCCTTCAGCTCAGGTCATGATCCCAGGGTCCTGGGATCAAGCTCTGCGTCAGGATCCCTGCTCTACAGGGGGCCTGCTTCTCCCTCTGCCCCCCACTCATGCGTGCACTCTCTCTCTCTCAAATTAATAAATAAAATCTTAAAAGAAAAATAGACTCCCATAAATATAGTCAACTGATTTTTGACAAAGGAGCAAAGGAGATACAGAAGAGCAAAGAGAGTCTTCTCAATGAATGGTGCTGGAACAACTAGACATCCGTGTGCAAAAAAATGAATCTGGACACAGACCTTACACCCTTCAGAGAAAGTAACTCAAAATGGATCACAAACCTAAACGTAAAGAGAAAAACTATGAAACTCTAGTGGGATAACACAGGAGAAAACCTAGATGACCGTGAGTATGGAAATGATTCTTTAGATACAACACCAAGGGCACAGTCCATAAAGGAAATACTAGATAAACTGGACTTTATTAAAATTAGAAATTGCTGCATGGTGGAGGACAGTGTCACGAGAAAGAGAAGAGATGCCGGAAACAGAGAAAATATTTGCAAAAGACATATCTGCTAAAATAGTAATATACAAAGAATTCTTAAAACTGAACAATAAGAAAAGAACCCAGTTTTAAAAATGGGCCAAACACCTTACCAGACACCTCACCAAAGAATGGGGTGCGTGGGTGGCTCAGTCGGCTTAGCATCCAACCCTTGGTCCTAGCTCAGGTCTTGATCTCAGGGTCGTGAGTTCAAGCCCCGCGTTGAGCTCCACTCTGGGCATGGAGCCTATCTTAAAACCCAAACCAAACCTGTGGCATCCTCCAAAACAGTCCGCGTGTGCCTCCAAGGGCCTGAGTGACAGCAGCGGGTTGAGGGGAAGGGTGTAAGCACTAAGTCCTGCCGCCTGCTGGTGACAGGACTTTGGCATCCACTTCCTCATCAGTAAAATGGGAGCAGCAATAGCTGGGGGGCAGGGTGGGCGTGAGAACCAACGGTTAGAGACGGTGTCTGTGGCCCGTCGTGTGGGAGCTGACACAGCCACCCTGCTAGCTAGTAGTAGGAGCAATGCTAGTAGTGACAATGGAAATAGAGGAAAAATAGAAGAGAAAAAAGAACTGGGTGTTTGTGTCCACTTGTCATGACATTTCAGTACTCCTTTAAAAAATTAAGAAGGCACACACCCATTAAGGGGCCTCCTGTAAAAAAAACCCACAATGACAAGTGTCGGCAAGGGTGTGGAGAAATGGGAGGCTCGTGCGCTGTTGGTGGGCATGGAGACTGGCCCAGCTGCTGTGGAAAATGATCTGGAGGCTCCTCAGAATACGAAAAATAGGACCACCGTGTGACCCCGCAGTCTTCTTCCTTCCAAATGTGTACCCGGGAGAAGTGCAGGCGGGGTCCTGAAGGGGTATTTGTACACCTGTGTTCACTGCACATTACTCCCGGCGGCCAGGGGGCGGATGGAGATGTGGGCTGTGCATCCGGGGGGTGTCCAGCCTTGCAGAGGGAGGAAATTCCCACTCGTGCTCCCACGTGGATGAACCCCGAGGACATGATGCAGAGTGAAGTAAGCCCGTCACACAGACACGAATACTAAGTCATCCTGCTTCTACAAAGTACCTAGAGTAGTCAAATCCGTGGAAACAGAAAGTAGGGTGGCGATGAGCTGTGGCAGGGGTCGGGGCAGAGGGACTTACTGTTCCGTGGGTGTAAAGTTCCAGACTTGCAAGGTGAGAACGTCCTAGAGATCTGTTTCACAACAGCGTGAACTGCAGAACACTACTGAACTGCACACTTAGAAATGGTGAAGGTAGTACATTTGGTGGGGTTTTTCACCTCAATAAAACAAGTTAATCATTTTGATTATGTGGGCGATCCACAAATACAGGCAGCTGGGCTTTCCTCAAGCCCGGGAAGCCGCCACCCACTGTGCACGGGGCCTCGTGCACGTGCAGACCGTGTCTGTGTCACCATCTCTTTTTCCCCCCCAGTAATGCCATCGGTCCCCTGGTAGCCTTGTGGCTGATTTACGAGCAAGGCGCAGTCCTGCAAGAAGCAGCGACCCCTGTCTGGCTCTTGTTTTATGGAGGAGTCGGCATCTGCACCGGTCTCTGGGTCTGGGGGAGAAGAGTGATCCAGACCATGGGGAAGGACCTCACTCCCATCACGCCGTCGAGGTAAGCCGAAGCGCCAGCCTGAGGGGCAGGGCTGTCCTCCCAGGCCTGCCGCAGAACCCGGCCGCCCCTCCGCCCCCACGCCCTCAGCACAGCCTCCGGGCCGCTGGGGGCCCAGCGGGGACAGGGCTCGCCGCCCGTCGCCGCCCTCCAGCCCGTGCACCCGGCCCATCCGCAGTGGCACCGAGCGAGGGAAAGTGAGAGGCTGGAAGTTTAGGAGGAAGAGAAGCTGAAGCAGAGCAGGAGGGAAGAGGAAAAGAAACCCCGGTCCAGGCTCCCCGGGGGTCTTACCCCACGGGAGGCCCAGAGGGCAAGCGGGCCCAGGGTCTGCATTTCCTGAAAATTCTCTGCCACACAGCTTCACCTGCTGGATGGAAGCAGCTCTCGGCTGCCACCCTTCGAGGTTGCCTGTGCGAGCTTCCTGGGGCTCAGCAGATGGGGGACGGTGCCCCGCTGTCCTCCCACACGGTCTCTCCGTGGTCCTTCTGTTGTGTATTCTCCACATATATTTGGGGTTCAGTACAAACTGACAGGAGCACTTTGAGAACACAACTAAACTTGGAACCCCCAATATAGGAAGTCTTTTCCCCCCTTGAAACCCACTGTAATGAAAGATGCTTTTATAAGATGGATTTGAAGAAAAATGAGCAATCTGAGGGGAAAATTCACTTTTTTTGCAAGTACACATTTTAAAAATGGGAGTATGGTTTTTTTCTTCCTCTGCCACTTTAGAAATGACTAATTTAGCATTTTTTACACAGCAGGAATTTCTGACCCAGTTACAACAGTGTGTGCTTTTGGAAAATATATCAGAAAAAGAAGGCTATTTAGGGCTGTAAACAGTATCATGCACAGTCTTAGTGTGAATTGTTGTCATTATGCAGCAGTTTCTTTTCTGCTAATGTCATCTGGCCCCGTCAGCAGGCCAACAATCGACCCAAAGAATGTTCTGGTGAGACTCTGGCACCCCTGGGGTGCCAGTGAGGCTGATACAAAGAGCGCCTGTGATGTGTGTCTTGTGCCCCCTCCCGCAGCGGCTTCACCATTGAGCTGGCCTCCGCGTTCACAGTGGTGATCGCCTCCAACGTCGGGCTTCCCGTCAGCACCACGCACTGCAAGGTGGGTCCGGCCTCGGGCTGCTGGGTTCAGTCCACAGTTGCCGAGCGAGTGGAGAAAAGCCAGCGGCGCTTGGTGTATGCTTATTTGTGCAAACAGTCATCTCAAGGTTTGGCTGGGTCCGCTGGAGTGTTGCTGGATATGGGCTGTCCCTCTCGACCTTCCAGGCTCAGCAGCATGATGCCTTCTGTCGCGCACACTTGGCCTTCTCAGTGCATGCATGGCAAGAGCTCTCCCTCCTTCCATGTATGCTTCACACTTTCCATTTGTCCTGTTTCTCTCTCGTTTCCACAGTGGATTTTGCAGTGAAGTCATGTGTACGCTAACCATATTCGTTGGCTCACATGGGGGCATGGCACCCAGTTCCAGCCAGTGCAGGGGACTGGGCGTTGACAGTGGAAGTAGACTAAGCAGAAATCATCTCAATGGAAGTGTAAGACTTGGTTGTTTCAGTTCTTTGTCCTTATGTGACTGGTCAAAGTGACTCGATTGCCTTAGAGTCCATTCCAAAGGAGGGGTAATGCTGAATATCGATCAAGTGCTCTAAAACTCAGGCCTGGGCAGGAGGGAATTCCTTAGAACGGGGGAATGTTGGAGCTGCAAGGAACCTGAAAGATGAAGGAAGAGGAAATGGTCTCGGTGAGTTTCTGGGAGTCCTCCAGCGTCACCCAGGGAGGAGCCAGGACTAGAACCCAGGTCTGCCCCTAAAACATACTCAGTGGGCTTCCCATATACAAAAATATTCACTAACTTCAATGAAGCAAAAGACACTTCCAGATTTTTCCTAGGTTCTTTTGTTCGTGTCATTCAAGAAAAAACCATTTGTACCTGCTCTGTATGAGGCACCGTTCATTGTGGGCACCAGGGCCACCAAAGTGACCAAGGCAGAGACAGCCATCCACATTCACACACAGTTTAAAAACACCAACCGATGTGTTTATTATAAACAAATACCATTACGTGTGAATGGCTTAATGCTTCAAATATTAAAATGACAGGTGGCGTTTATGGGAGTATTTTAAGTAGGCCAGCTGACAAATCCGGAGCCTCGTGGCATGGAGAATCAGCCTCATTGGAAAGAGGCTTTTTGTTTCCTTGTTTTCTCCTTTTTTGCTACAGTATGTAGAAAACCCACAGTTTCCAGAAATTTTTATTATAAAAATCACTGCCACTTACTGAGTGCTTGGGAAATGCCAAGTGCTGTGTTTAGGGCTTCATACATGTGCAACAGATAAATCACTCAACCCCACAGCAACCCTATGAAATTGGTAGTTATTCCCAATTTACAGATGAGAAAACTGAGGACTCCCGAGTTAGATCACTCTCCCAAGATCATACATTCAGCATGTGCTAGAGCCAGCATTCAGACGTTGACCTCATGCTCTGTGCCTTCTACTTGTCACAGTGATCCTGGTAATGGTAACCAACCACAGCTAAGACATGCGGGGCAGGTGCTCTCTGCGGGTAGCGTGTTAAGTGCCCTGTGAATATGAACCCATTTAATCCTCCCAAGAACCTTTGGAGGTGAGTGCTAAGGTGACTTCAGTTTTAGCAATGAGGAAACTGAAGATAGCAAGGTTAAGTAACTCACCCAAGCTCACATGACCAGGGAGGGGCCCAACTGAGGTCCCGCACCAGCAGGGTGGCCCCGCCCTGCTTTCCGCACCCTGCCCCCCACACCTGGCAGGTGCAAAGAAGGAAGGCAGGAAAAATGCGCTGCGTTCTGCCATTCTGTCACTGTTACTGTTCTGATTCCAGTGATGTAAAAGTTACAAAAGAAGCACACATTCATTGAAATATTTCAAACAGTACAAAACTCTATGGAATGGAAAGTGATCCTCTTCCGCCTTACTCCACATCAACTTCAATTCACTGGTGTGTGGGAGCAGAGAGGAAATGCCTCTTACTAAATATATTTTTCTCCCAAAGAAATAGGCTTTGAACTTTACTGCAGGCACGAAGAGTCTTTGGGGCTGCTTTTAAATAAATGTTACTGTCTTCTTAATGATTAACCCTGCACGTAAGCAAGCCTAGTGAAGGCCACCTCTTTCCCACCAGTTGAAAGATCTCTTGAAAAACCGAGTTTGGTTTCCCTGGGCTGTTACCTAGCGTTATCAGCAGTCTGACCTATACAAATGTATGAAGTGTTATAACAGACAGTACTTTTGCTGATAACACTAAACTTTATTTTTTTTTTAAGATTTTATTTATTTATTTGACAGAGACACAGCGAGAGAGGGAACACAAGCAGGGGGAGTGGGAGAGGGAGAAGCAGGCTCCCCGCGGAGCATGGAACCAGACGTGGGGCTAGATCCCAGGACCCTGGGATCATGACCTGAGCCGAAGGCAGACGCTTAATGACTGAGCCACCCAGGTGCCCCAAGACTAAACTTTATAATACTACTTACAGAAATAGATGAAAAGTATTAAGTGCCCATAAAAACCTACACTCTTATGTCATTTCCCCAATATTTATATTTATACTATAATGAGGAGGTGTGCCTAAGGAATTTATATCCAGTTTGTACAGGACCTTAATGAATAAATGTGTATGTCATCATTATCCTAAAATATCCGTACAAATCATGTGATACGTTTTGTTTCCTTAGAGCTGATGATAAATAGAGTTAGGATAGCTCGTTGGGGACTTAAAATAAGTCTCCTTAACACGAGGCCACAGTCGATGTCGGCTGTCAAATAGACAGGAGCCAGACCTCCACTCAGATTCTGACCAGTCTGGCCAGTGTCACTGATGGTGGACTGATGGAAAAAGCCCAGAGCTACTCGCTGCAGTAGCTTAAGTCAGGGTCCTGGCTTTCCGGTCCTCACCGCAGGGTGCAAAGCCTGGGTGGTGAGGCGCTGGGACGAGCTTGCAGCTGCCCTCTGGCCGAGCGCCCCCCGCCCCCCGCTGTGCCAGTCCGTGTGCGGTAGCCCCGCGCAGCAGGTGCGGGCGGAAATACGAGAGACACGGCGTGGCGTTAGGAGCAAGGCCCCGTGTGGGTGACACCATGATTCTGGAAACATTCAAAGGGTGCTGACATCTGCATAAAGTCATAACTGAATGCCATTGTGTTTTTTCAGGAATAATCACACCACCTGTTCGATTTTTCCAGCTCTCTGCTTCCTGTCCTCTCTGCTTGTTAGGTTTCTTGCTTAGAGCCACCTTCTGCAGAAGGGGGGCAAAAGTTAGGAACTTGGCAGGAAAAGATGGAAAGTATTGCTGAAAATACACTTTTGAATGTATATGGGTACATTTTATTCATTCATGCTTTTTTTCTAAGTGTACATAACTAAGGGCATAGTTTAAATTTTATTGTACCCCATTTAAAACACAAACCTCCATTAAGTGATCCAGATGTTAGCTGAATATATAATTTAGAAAAGCATAATTAGAAAAATCATATTATCCAGAACAGTATACTGTATTAGTATAATCATGTATTTCAGAACGCATAGGCAAAACAAGTTTTGCTTTCTATAAATCTTTCGGTGTTATACATTTTTGTATTTTACATCAGAGAGTTCAATTCATTAGATATTCTCCTGGGACGCTACCTCTGGCTAAAGTTAAAAGCCTTCATTAAAAAAATAGAAACGACTCTTGAAAATAAAAGTATCAACAGTTGTATGTTTCAGTAACTTGAATTTCCCTTCCCTTCTGTGAGCCTTGATCAGCTGCGGTCTCCAGCCAAGGCTACTGCAGACAGGGGCCACTATGAACACATCTGTGAGCTTTTTCACAGTGATTCAGAGTGGTGGTACCCAAAACGGGCTGGTTTGGGATGATTCTTTTTTGGGAATTACCCACATCGTTCATCTCTATTGATGACATAAATGATTATGCAACCAGTTTTTGGATTTGGAAGTGCTTTTAGGAAACACTGCTGATTTTAAAAGTTAGTATTATAGGGCACCTGGGTGGCTCAGTTGGTTAAGCGACTGCCTTCGGCTCAGGTCATGATCCTGGAGTCCCTGGATCGAGTCCCGCATCGGGCTCCCTGCTCAGCAGGGAGTCTGCTTCTCCCTCTGGCCCTAACCCCTCTCGTGTGCTCCCTCTCAAATAAATAAATAAAATCTTAAAAAAAAAAAAAGTTTAAAAGTTAGTATTATAATTTCTAATTTAATTTTCTGATTCTTGCTCTTTGGTTCCCCGGCTCCTCAATAATTCTATTGCTCTTGGTGCCTATGATGGCCTTAATATGGAAACACATTTAGCTTACTAAGAGGGAGGTTACAACACAGCAATGAATGATACAAACAAAAGACAATTAGTAGTGAAGACATAGTACTCTGGGTCCCTTGTGATCCATATAACATAACAACTAAAAAGATAAGGCAAAAGCCACTAGAACTCAAAAATTAATATGTCTAAGTGTGTGACAGATGAAGAAGACAAAAAGTATTTAAGAATATAAAAGATTTGGGGCGCCTGGGTGGCTCAGTTGGTTGCGTCTGCCTTCGGCTCAGGTCATGATCCCAGGGTCTGGGATCGAGCCCCACATCAGGCTCTCTGCTCAGCAGGGACTCTGCCTCTCCCTCTGCCTGCCACTCCCCCTGCTTATGCTCTCTCTGTCAAATAAATAAAGTTTAAAAAAAAAATAATATAAAAGATTTGAGGGACGCCTGGGTGGCTCAGTCAGTTGAGTGCCTGACTCTTGATTTTGGCTCAGGTCATGATCTTGGGGTCCTGGGATCGAGCCCCACATCGGGCTCCCTGCTCTGCGGGAAGCCTGCTTCTCCCTCTCCTTCTGCTGCTCCCCTTGCTTGTGTGCTCTCCCTTTCTCTGTCAAATGAATAAATAAAATCTTTTAAAATAAATAATTTTAAAAGAATATAAAAGATTTGAATAATAGATTTTGAGCGGTATAATAAATATATATCAAAGTTTTACCCTGCTGATCATATACAACTTTTTGTCAAGTATCATCAAGCATTTATGAAAATAAATTCAGAAGGCCATGATAAAAATCACTTTAAAATTTATAAAATAAGAACAGAAGTTGTGCTGAACACGCTAATCACAATGAAATTAAAGTATAAATTTATTATGTGTTGAAAAAGGGAAGTATCCCCTTGGGTAGTTTTTTTTTGTTTTGTTTTAAAGATTTTATTTATTTATTTGAGAGAGAGAGAATGAGAGACAGAGAGCATGAGAGGGAGGAGGGTCAGAGGGAGAAGCAGACTCCCTGCTGAGCAGGGAGCCCGATGCGGGACTCGATCCCGGGACTCCAGGATCATGACCTGAGCCGAAGGCAGTCGCTTAACCAACTGAGCCACCCAGGCGCCCTCCCCTTGGGTAGTTTTAAGTGCTCTTTTTAAGTAACAGTTGAATCAGGCAGTTTTTAAAAAATTATAATGATAACTTCCTTTAAAAAAAAAAGTGTGTGTGTCTATGTGTGTGTGTGTGGAGATACATGGAAAAACCTTTGGCAGCCAGTTAGACTCAGTTGAAAAGTCCTATCTTTGAATGGTTTAATTGAGCAAAGAGAAAATAAAAGAGCTAGACATTCAAATTAGGATTTTTTAAAAGGTGCAGAACAATTAAAATTCTGAGCAAACTAAGAAAGGTGTAGTAATTATAAAAGCAAAATAAATTTTAAAAAAATACTAAAGGGGAGGGAGAGAGAAAAGTGGTTACTAATAAAATAACATCAATTCACATCAGGGAAAAAAGAAAGGGAATTAAGTTAGGAGAAAGACATAACAACAGATAGAGAAGGGCATTTTTAAGTTATACAAGAAACCACGAAGCTGTATGCTAAGGAATTTGAAAATTTATGTAAAATGAATTATTTTCTGCAAAAAGTATACATGACAAATAAATATTGACAAAGAAGTAGGGAAAAGTGGAAAGTCTGACCAGAACCAGAGGAAGAAATTAAGGACAATCTCCAAAAACAATTCTCATCTGAAAAAGCAAAAAGGAGGGGGCACAGCTGATTGCAGTTCTAGATGGATTCATTAGATAACCTCTTCCATTGTATTTTTTTTTAAAGATTTACTTATTTATCTTTAAAGATTTTATTTATTTGAGAGAGAGCACAAGTGGGGAGGGGCAGGGGGAGAGGGAGAAGCAGACTCCCTGCTGAGCAGGCAGCCCAGTGCGGGGCCGGATCCCAGGATCCCAGCATCCCAGGATCTCGACCTGAGCCAAAGGCAACCGCTTAACCGACTGAGCCACCCAAGTCCGCCCGAAGATTGATTTATTCATTTGAGAGAGTGCGCATACACACGAGACAACAGAGGGGCAGAGGAAGAGAGAGAACCTCAAGCAGACTCCCTGCTTGGTGCAGAGCCCAACTCAGGGCTTGATCTCACAACCCCAAGATCATGACCTGAGCCGAAACCTAGAGTTGGACGCTCAACCAGCTGAGCCATTCAGGCCCCCCATAACCTCTTCCATTTTAAAAGAATAATTTTCATGTTATGTAAACTTTCTACAGTGTAGAAAAAAAACAAAATAGAACAGGAAACTCTTCATTTTGTTCTATAAAGCATATACTGAATAAGCCTAATACCAAAACCTGATTTAAAACATGACAACGAAAGCTATATTTACTTATGAATATTGGTATAAAACTTAAGGAGCTAATAAATGACATGAACGATTTTAGAACATTTCAGCAGGATCAAATTGATTTTCCAGATTACTAGAAAACAGGCTCTGAACAGGGCAGGGTTTATCCACCACCTGCACCTACACAGGGCTGGCCCTTCGTAAGTGCTCAACAGACAGGTGTTGAGTGAATCCCAAGAAGGGTGTTCTGACATCTTCAAAATAATGCGGTTCATCAGTCTATTAAAAAACAACATGTGATCATCTACTGACATATATGCCAAAAAGACATTTGATAAAATTCAGCATGTGTCTCTAAAACACTGCTAGAGGGCGCCTGGGGGGCTCAGTCGTTAAGCGTCTGCCTTCGGCTCAGGTCATGATCCCAGGGTCCTGGGATCGAGTCCCACATCGGGCTCCCTGCTCGGCAGGAAGCCTGCTTCTCCCTCTCCCACTCCCCCTGCTTGTGTTCCTGCTCTCGCTATCTCTCTCTCTGTCAAATAAATAAATAAAAATCTTTGAAAAATAAAATAAAATAAAACACTGCTAGAATTCAGTAAAAATGACCCAGCCCACCATAAAAATACAGAACTCTAGAGCTTCTCTGTCAGCAATAGCCAGTACGAAAATGTACTAAAAACAAGAACACCTCCAGAATTATAGCAAAAAGCTATTTCAGAATAATCCTGATAAATGCAAGTGGTATATATGAAAAAGGCACAAAACTTTGCACAGACGTGAAAGAAGACCGGCAGATGAGACAGACTGTGTTATTGGATGGGAAAACTAAATTTTATAAAGATATCAGTTCCCTGCGGAGCACTTGCCTGGCTCAATTGATGGAGCACACGACTCTTGATCTCTGTGTCGTGAGTTCAAGCCCCACGTTGGGTGTAGAGATTACTTAAAAAAAAAAAAAAAAATCTTAAAAAAAAAAAAAAGATACTATGTTCCCCGCAAATACAACCCCAACCAAATTTTTCTTCTAACTTTACAAAAGGAGACTAAAGTGAATTTGGTAGGTTAAGTTAGAATATAAAATCTAAAAAGAAAAGTGATGAGGAGAGACTAGTCTTACCCGAGAGAAAGTTGAAAATACATGGAGGCGGGGCAGCAGTGTGGATGGGGACAGTTTCAGTTGGGGAAGATACAAAGTTCTGGAGATGAATGGTGTTCATGGTTGCAAAACAATGTGAAAATACTTTATGCCACTCAATTGTACACTTAAAAATGGCTAAAATGATCAATGTTATATGTATTTAAATACATATTTATACAATGAAAAAAATCTGATATTTCTATGAAACTGTAGATAGGCCAGAGATAGAACCTACGATATACGAGCAATATAGTTTGAAGATGTTGGGTAAGTGACGTTGGATAGCTGGCTGTCAATCGAGAAAAACAAAATTGGACACACAACTCTCAAAAAATATATCTGATGGCCTAACTAGCATTTTGAAAACTTTTTTTTACAATCTATTGCCATCTTTTATTTAATTTGATAATTATGTAGTTTAGCACAACCCACAAGTAAGATGAGACATGGTGCTTGTTGGGCCTTTTTGGATTTTGAAGGCAGTATTTGCCACATTTGGGTGTGATGCTATGGCCCATTTACCTGGCTACCCATTATGAGTAAGATTCAGAGTATAAACTACTTGGCAGCAGTTCCCAAGCTCAGAAGCAATTTTAAAATTTAGAATAGAATAGAATCTTATTTTAGAAAATGTATAGTAAAATAGAATTAAATATCAAATATTCAAGGACAAATCACAGGAGAAGAGCACAGCATATTTTATTGTATGGAATTAGAAACTTGAAACAAAGCAAAATAGTGAATTGAGAAAATATTTGCATTAAATAAGAGTTAATATCATTCAATGAAGACCACACATAAATAAATAAAGGGACACATTTAGATTCCAATTGGGCAAAGTACATGGAGAGACAATTTTATATAGAGTAAAGACTAGAGGGGTGCCTGGGTGGCTCAGTCGTTAAGCTTATCTGCCTTCGGCTCAGGTCATGATCCCAGGGTCCTGGGATCGAGCCCCACATCGAAACCTGCTTTTCCCTCTCCCACTACCTCTGCTTCTGTTCCCTCTCTCTCTGTCTCTGTCGAATAAATAAATAAAATCTTTTTAAAAAAAGACTGAGAGAATACAATTGGATAAATAAAAGTAAGTTCAGCCTTAGGAGTAATTAAAGATACGCAAATTAAAGCAACAGTAAGACATGTTTTTGTTGATTGGTTAACAAAAAAGAAAAATTTGCAGGATTATTACAGTGTACCAAAATTCACAGATTATGGATGATCTTGTACATTTACAACTGTTTATAAAACTATTTGGCAGTATGTATTAAGATCCTGTTCTTCCTCCAAGCAGCATTCCATCTGATACATGCAAGGGAGTTGGTAAATTGCCATGTTGCAACCACTGGAGTAAAGAAGGGGTGGCTGAGTCTTTAGCCCAAGGGGAGAGGGAGGTGGATGAGGGGCAGGATATTTTAATAGTATGAAAATGTTTCTTCATAGATTGTGGCAAAAGGTTAAAAACTGGTGAATTTGGGTAAAGGGTGTGTGGAGTTCTTACAACTTTTCTCTGTTTCAAATTATTTCAAGATGTTTTTTAAATGCTCCCTTTAAGTTGTTGAATCACTATTGTTCACCTGAAATTAATATAACCCTGTATGTTAACTATACTGGAATTAAAATAAAATAACAAAACTAAATAAATGCCCCCTTTAATAATCCATTTCAGGGAATATTATTTTGTAAAGCCCAAATATAAGCTATATGAATACATTAATCATGGAACTATTTTTTTTAAGATTTTATTTATGTTTGCAAGAGAAAGAGAGCACAAGCATGGGGTAGGGGCAGAGGGAGAAGCAGGCTCCCCACTGAGCAGGGAGCCCAATGTGGGGCTCAATCCCAGGACCCTGAGATCACAACCTGAGCTGAAGGCAGACGCTTAACTGACTGAGCCCCCCAGGTGTCCTGGAAATATTTTTAATAGGGAAAAATTGGAAGCAAACTGGAAGTGGTTAAATTAAGGTGCATCCATCCACCTAAAGGGTGTGCCATTTTTCATGATAATCATAAAGGCTGTGAGCACTATGGGAATATGCCTGTGATATAATGTTAATTTTTTTAACAAAAGGAAATAGTGTGCCCTATTATTTACAAAAAAAGTATACTGATAAAAAAAATACAAGAAAGGAATATAAAATAGGACGGTAATGGGGGTCTGGGTAATTGTCCATCCCTCCTAGTATATAAACTTGCTATAATATTATTCTAACTTTATGCTTTTTTTAAAAAATTTTATTTATTTGAGAGAGAGAGAGCACAAGTGGGTGGTTGCAGAGGGGAGGAGCAGAAGGAGAGGGAGAAGCAGACTCCGCAGTGAGCAGGGAGCCCAATTCAGGACCCTGACATCATGACCTGAGCTGAAGGCAGACACTTAACCAGCTGAGCCACCCGGGCGCCCCTACCTTTATGCTTTTTGAAAAAGTTTTCTAAGAAAGGAAGAGGGCATGATAAAATGGAAACTTGAACGTGTCCTCCTTCAGGGAATCCAGGACAACCAAAGGGACACTAAAGAGGACATGCTCTGGAGAGACAGTGTTTAACAGGAGCTAGAGTTTGTGAACTTGACCATATTTGAGGACCAACAGAAACTAGCTGATCCTTAGGCAGTAGAAAAATCTCGATTGTCATGTTTTAGGAACTGCTAAACAGGATTATCAGGTTCATACAGGGTACTGGTTACAGCCAAAGACTTTAAATACAATAATCACTTTGAAGGCCTCCCCTAAGGGTTAGTTAGTTGCTGTCCTAGAGATGTTGGTCAGTCACGGCTTGGGTTGACAGAATGTCAGATTAACTGCCTTTCAACATACTGCTGTTTTGGGCGTTCCAGTTTGTGTCCATAAACAATCTGATGTGTTGGATTTTTTGTGTGTGTGGTTAGACCCTGGTTGTTATTTGAACCTCATTGGCCCCTGATGATTCTGGAGTATTTGAGGGTTAGTAGAAACAGAGCCTATTTAATGGAGATCCTAAAAATCCAGCTCACAGATGGGCATTCTGTTGAACTCTGAGCCCCACCAGAGTGAGGCATGAGATGTTACAGGAGTTGTACTTTCTTAGGGTTTTCATTTTTAGGGTACTTGAAGCTGAGTCTTTTTTCCTTTTTATTAAAACTTTCAACAAACCATAAAATGAATGGTGAGTGTTTAGAAAAAGATTTGAATCCATGTTAACATTGTGATTTTCAAGTATCTGTACCTGTCATTTTGTGAGGCGTGAGTGAGAGTTCCGATCCAATGATATTTATGCTCCATTTTATCTTATTTAGTGTACTTTGCTGTTTGCTTTTTTACTTCCCTTCATACTAGCTAAAGTACAAAGATGGCCAGGCAGCTTGAGATAGAGGAGAAAACCAGTTTAAAATCAAGAGGCCTGAGTTCTAGTCTGCAGGGGCTGTGATGAACGGTACCTCCTCGTGCCCCCGGATCCTCTCGGGACCTGTTTCATCCTCTGCAAACGAATGATGTGGATTGGATATCCTCAGAGGTCTTCTCCAGCTCCAACATTTATGATGCTGTTTTTCTAAGAGAAGGGCACATTAAAGCAGGTTCATACGTTGTGTTAAACAGTAGCCTACCTGCGGAATATTTAAGACAGGTTATAGTTTATAAGGTGCAGAGAGAAGACAAGACATGTAATTGGCTAACGTTCCACTCAAATAGAGCAGAATATACGTGGAAAAGTATATCGGAACTATATGCTGAGTAGAATAATCCTAAAGTAATTATACCTAAAATCTAAATTATTTTAAGAACTTTTAACAAATTGAGGGGAAAGAATTGGTCATTTCATAATGCAGTTTACTTCTGAGATTAGCCAGTTTCCATCGGCTGAATGTAGAGTCTGTGTCTCAGCTTCATATTTGCGGGCCTCCATTTTCACTGTGAAATGTCTGTGCTCCCACAGGTGGGCTCGGTGGTGGCCGTGGGCTGGATCCGCTCCCGGAAGGCCGTGGACTGGCGCCTCTTCCGGAACATCTTTGTGGCCTGGTTTGTGACTGTCCCCGTGGCTGGGTTGTTCAGTGCTGCTGTCATGGCTCTCCTCATGTACGGGATCCTTCCATATGTGTGATTTGTCTTCTTCCACCCAGCGCACAAGGCGTAGTCTGGTGTGGGGACATGGGGGGGCGTGCGGCACGCGTCCTGCCCATGCACGGGCTGTCCCCCCACCAGCTTCTCCAGGTCCCTTTCCTATGGTTCCGAACCACACTGCTCACCTACACTGTAGAGAGTCATCCTCCAGAGCTAACTTAACTACTGTACATAATCATGTGCATTAAACTGGTATCGTGGTGACAACATGGTGCGGTTACTTATCTGTTAAATATATATTGTATACATAGAATACATAGCATTATTTCAGACATATTCAAAATGGGAGTGGAGATATATTGCCTAGAGTTCAATATTCAACAAATCTTTGTATGTCATGATTTCAGTGGCAAATTTTAAGAACCTTTTAAAAGTAAAGTGTAGATTGGAAAGTGATGTTTTCCCCATTGAATATACTGTAAGATAAGCGAGAATCGGGATGGATGATGCCCATTTGGGCAAGTGTAGGTCCGTGGGTGTGCTCTTGAATAATACCGGGGTAGGAGTTCACAAGTGCTTTCACTGAGGAATCTGTTCATATACTGTGTATTGATTCTGTAATATATCATAATTGCTTCTGTAAATACTTAAGACTGTAATTTTTTAATGGTGTGCTTCCCTATACTTTTTTGATCAGAGAATTTTGGAAAGTACCAAAGAAGCAGGGGAATAGTTTGCCAGTATTATATTTTCATGTTGTCTGTCTCCCCTTCTCATTAATCCTACGTTAGCCCGTGTCGTAGGGGGACCGCCGGGCTCCGGCTGCCCCCGGCAGCGCACATACTGAAGCCCGAGCCCCCTCCGGCCCCCAGCACGCACGGGGCCCGCTTTGGGTCCCCTACCCCACCCCACCCCCACTGCCGCCACATGCCAGATACTGGTGAAGCCCGCAGTGGCCCTTCGTCGTCGTCGTGTAGAGAATGTACGTACGGAAGGATGCGTGATCAAGCACCACATGTCAAGTCCAGTTTAAATTTTCACCCCTCTTCTCCCCCCGCAGCCTGAAGAACAGAATTCTTGTCTCAAACACTAAGGCGAGTGATTTGACATTCTAGAAATTCAGGAGCAGGGAGAGTTGAAATATTAGACAATACACTGGATTTGAGGATTTCCTTGAGGCCTTTACTAAGCTGAACATCTTGATGCTCTACTGTAGTCCCATTGGATTCTTTTTTGATAGCGGGAGGGAGGAAGTATGACTAATGTTAGAGCCTGAAACTATGGAAATGCTGCTAAAATTTTTATATTGACAAACGTTTTCTTGGTACTTCATTGTGATTTTTCCATTAATCAACCACATTAAATTTATAATAAAAAATGCCCCTCAAAGTTTGCCTCTGAAGTCTTTTTCTAAATATCTATGTTTTTTGTTCAGTTGCCACAAAAATAAGCGCTACATAATTGGTTTACTTCTATTTTTCAAATAACTTTCTTATTTACGACTGTTATATGTTGGTACACAAACTCCACATGAGCAAGAGAAGGAAGAAATGACGGCCACAGCCCAGCACCCTGAAATCCCCACTGTTAGCATTCACACGTTGATTCTTCAGCAGAGAACTGCTAACGGGGCGTGTTAGCAGTGTGTGAACTTAGCCAGCCTCTTGAGGGGGAGTGGGGCGGGGGGGCAGTCGGGTCACGTGTCCAGGGCTAAGGGCCTAGCGGAAAAAGGCACGTCCTCTTTCTTCTCGGTTCAAGCAGCCCCCCACACCCCTGCTTGGAGCTTCGGAAGCCAACTCCTGCAGCCTGTGCCTCAGGGCTCTCAAGCTCCGTTTCCTTCTGGAACGAGGAAGGGGACAGAGATGAGGGACACTGACCAGGTGTGACAAGTTCTTCATCTCCACAAAGAAATTTGCTTTCTCTGATTTTTAAAATGGCATTCTAGGCCTTTCATGCCCCCACTTATGATAAAACTATAGATTCAAGAACAAGTTGGATTTCTTCCTAAATTCATACGAAGAGTAAAAGCAAAACAGCGCCAGCTTGCAAGCGGCGTCCTGGGAGAAGGGCTGCAGGAGCAAAGACCCAGGGACCCGAGTGGGACGAAGGTCGCACGTACACCGAGCCTCGGGATGACGAAGCACCGTCACCGGCAATACTGAAGAGAGAAGCCGGCCCGGTGCACCCCTCCCCGGCCCCAGCCCCTCTCCACGAGGGCAGGGAGGTGAACTCTGGCAGAGGATGGGTCACCCAGGACGGGGACGCGGACACTGGGAAGGGGCTCCCCTGCCCTGGCCGCCTGAGAGTCTTCATCGGAGTCCACGCACTCCTCGGACCGCGGTACCTCCGACGGCCCTGGCATCTTAGCTGGGGTTTGGTCGCCAGATCACCGTCCACAGAAGGGAGCTGTGCGGGGCTAAGACGGGCGCCCTGGAGACCCTGCCTTCCCCGTGTCCGGGGCCCTTGCAGAGGGACAACGTCTGCACGGAGGACGGGCGACAGCTCCCAAAGCAGCCTGAGCTCCCAAGACAGTGTTCCTTCACTTCATTTTCTGCCTTTCCAAGAGGACTGAGCTTCTGAGCAAATATGTAAACACATTTACTCATTTTTCACAAGATAATTTTTTAAAATAAGTCCTCTCGTCTCCTCAGAATAAGCTGCAGAATAAACAAACCCCATCATTCAGAGAATGGCGTCATGTCAAGTTCTAGGGCGTCGGTGAGTTCATCCAGTTACACCATGAGGCGGAAGAGGGCGCTGGAAGGTCAGGCGGTGTGTTCCGTGCAGCCCTCGGGTGGGGCGGGGCGGAGACCACGTCCCCCCAACGCCTTGAAGTGCCCCTGCCGGAGCGGGTCCTGGAGTCTGGGAGCGCTGGGCGCCGATGTCGACAACCACCCCTACCCTGTTAGCATGTTTCCTCGCGGGGGCCCCGAGGCCTCGCGTGGGGCTGAGACGAGTTCTGGGGGGGAAGGTGTGGTGAAAACGGCCACTCCGGGCCTGGCTCAGAATAGGGCTAAACTAGCGGGTGTGCCTTCCCTTGTTATTATGGGAACTTTTTGTGGACGATTCCCCTCAGGTGGACTGCTTGGAGGAAAACTTTTAAGTTGAGATGATGGAGAGAATGAATAGAAAATAAGCCACAGTTCATTGAACAAAACAACCAGAGACTAAAAGAAACTGGAGAATGGGTTCTCTGCATGCTAGGTGGAGGAAGAAGATTGATGAGACCTGTAGAATATGGTTAAATTCTCATGGAGGTGGGGCAATGTAGCCCTGACCTTGGATTGTCACCCTCTTAAATATTTTCCTAGCACATCATCCTTTATTACTGAAAAGACAATGAAACAACCCTGAAGCATATTATGAAAAAAAGGGAAAAGTCACCTGCACTCCATCATCCCTCCCACATTGAGACACCCGTCTTTGGAACACGCGGAGCTGGCCAGGCACTGGGGAAACAAAGGCACAGAGTGAGAAAAAGTGTAGGCAGCCAAATGGTAAGATGACCAGAGTAAGCCCCAGGCTTCCCGACGTCCTCTCAGCCTCTCCCTCTGAGGGGCTGTCAGACCGTGTCCACGACTGTGGTCTCCAGAGGAAGGAGGGGGCTGTGCCGGAGGCTGGGAGGAGGGTCCCAGAAGGAACACTGGCAGGGGATTAAGAACCTGGAAGCCCAGGAGGAAAGGGTGAGAGGTTTCTCTGGCCTGTTCTTATAAAGGAAACATGAGGAATTCAGTCTGATTTAAATTAAGGACTTTCAGACTCAACAAAGGTGATCAGCTGTTCTCTAATCTCTACTGGCTAGAACAAATTGAGAACTTGAGAGCAAGAAAGATTTGGGCTACAGTAGGATGGACCGTTCCCTTGCCTCTCCCCCAAGGCTTGACATTTGGAGGTTCAAACAAACCCCGAATGTAGACGTTCCAAACTAGGCGTCGGGTAGGGTGCTGGGGAAGGGAGTGAGGTCAAAAGGAAGGAGACAGACTGACCTGCAGGCCAGAAGGCACTGGACTCCACAGTGGGACCATCACCTTCTCTTGGCAGTGACAACAGCGACACCAAGTGGGGTCAAGTGCAATTGCAATCGTGACCATCTTCTCAGCACCTTTTTAAATTGCAGCAGTGAAATCACCTCCCAGGATAATAATTATAATTCAAAGAGTTGCTAGAAATGTCAATATCTGTTTCTTTGATGGCCACAGGAAAATACGAGTACTTGCTGAAGGAGAACTTCAGTCCGTATGCAGAAATCCCCATGACTTGGAAGCCAAGCCACCTGCCTGCTGGCTCATTCCCATCCATTCAGTAAACACCCATTGGGTGCCTATCGTGCCAGGAGTTGGCCTGGCCACTGGAGGTAGGGAGACAAAAAGGCGTCTG
Organism: Mirounga leonina; assembly: GCF_011800145.1. Taxonomy (NCBI): domain Eukaryota; kingdom Metazoa; phylum Chordata; class Mammalia; order Carnivora; family Phocidae; genus Mirounga; species Mirounga leonina. The sequence continues at coordinate 2,180,856 of NW_023270320.1, forward strand.
GGAGTTCACAGGCAGGAGGGGAGGTGGGTAAGCAAAAATGCAATACAATGTGATTGCTGCCCCCTGAGGATGGGGAAGCTTTCACGGAAGAGGCAGAAATGGGGCGGGAACGCCAAGTGCAGGGTGGACCGTGAGAGCACTGGGTCAGTTTGGGGATCGGTGTTAGATGCCGGCGGACTCTCCGAGAAGAGGGTCTGACAGGCAGCTTGCCCGGAAGGTTGGAAGGTCCCGAGGGCCGTCTTACATGGCGCGAGGCTTTGGGAACACCTGTCGGAGGCAGCTCTCAGGAAGATAGGACGGGTCATACTCAAGGGCCGAATGCAGTGGGTACGTAGGGATCCCCAGGAGCTGTGCCGAAGCACAGCCTCTACGGCTCCCGCCACCGCGAGGTCTGCATCCATTTCCGCAGCGGACAAGCCCCAGCTCTGGGCGTGCACACGCTGAATGCGGTGTTCTGTTCTCAGCGTCTCCTTCCCCGGGACGGCCCACCGTCAGCACCACACTCGGGCCTCTGCTACCCTCATACCGCCTCCCCCGGGGGCAAGGCGCGCGTGTGAATGGCACACTGGGGAAGAATGAACTGGGCGTGTTGGAGTTAGTTCCTTCCTCCAGGAAGCACTAGAATCCCCCTCCTCCACTGCCCCCCACCCGGGCCTGGGGGAGGCCTGCCCTGGCCCGACGCCACGGTCACTCTTCACCCTCAGCAAGTGTCAAGCAGCCTTCATCAAAAGATGCAGCTTTTGGCTTCTGTCCACTGACACCATGTCCTAGTTTACCATTTGTTTAAAACCTGAGGAAGAATGGTGCTATTATCTGACATCCTTTATTCTGAGAAGGCCCGTGAGGCTGTTAGAATCTCTGAGGACAGGCAGATGTCATCTGAAAAAGCCACTCAACACAAACGTAACGCCAAGGTATAGAATTAGAGAAGGCTGAGGATAGAAGCCGAATGTCGACATTTAAGTGAGGGCAAAAGAGGGACTTGATTCTAAAGGGCAACAGGCAGGGTACACAGAGCATGCGCCGTCAGAGGCTGTCGCTTTTTAAAGATTTTATTTATTTGACAGAGAGCGAGACAGCGAGAGAGGGAACACAAGCAGGGGGAGTGGGAGAGGGAGAAGCAGGCTTCCCATGGAGCCCGATGCGGGGCTCGATCCCAGGATCCTGGGATCATGACCTGAGCCGAAGGCAGACGCTAACGACTGAGCCACCCAGGCGCCCCCAGAGCCTGTCATCTTAAAGGGAGGATGGTCTTCATGCGCAGAAAACACGGCAACCCTCCTGTGTGTGCAGGGCGGTAACACTGTGGGCAGCCCACAAACGGCTTCAGCTGTCTTAGAGCTCCTCCTGTCCAAGGTTCTAGAACCCGAGGCTGGGCCACGTTACTGGTGAGCTTCCAAGGACGGATATTTAGTAACGAAACTTTGGGACATCATCATCCTCCGCTGTTTTTTTTTTTTTTTTTTGAAAGATTGATTGATTGACAGAGAGAGGGAACACAAGCAGGCTTCCTGCTGAGCAGGGAGGCTGATGCGGGGCTCGATCCCAATCATGACCTGAGCCAAAGGCAGACGCTTAACTAACGACTGAGCCACCCAGGCGCCCCCCTCCTCTGTTCCTTAAGCAGTGATTCTCAGAGTATGAACATGGATTAGCAATGCATTGTGTTGTCTTCTTATCTCTTGGAGAACTAATATTTAAAATGTGATGTGTATCAAACATCTGCCTTCGCCTCAGGTCATGATCCTAGACTCCCAGAGAGAATGCTCTGCGGGGAGTCTGCTTCTCCCTCTGCCTTTACCCCTCCCCCCTGCTCGTGCTCTCTCAAATAAAATCTTGTAAAAAAATAAGTTTAAAAAATGTGATGTGTAAACTTCAATCTCTTAAAATTTAATAAAAACCTCATGCCTATTTCTTATCACAAGAAACACTAGTACTTTGATCTATTTGGGTAACTCTCCTAAGGGTGGTAGGAGCCCCTGGTGTTTTTTTTTTATTATGTTAGTCCCCATACATTACATCAGTAGTTTTAGATGTAGTGTTCCGTGATTCATTGTTTGCGTATAACACCCAGTGCTCCATGCAGAACGTGCCCTCTTCAGTGCCCATCACCGGGCTAACCCATGCCCCCACCCCTGCCCCGCCCCTGGTGTTTCTTGCCTCGGCCGGTGCCTTGGGGCTCCCTGTCCCCTGAGACCAGGACGCACACCATCTGCTGAGCTGCACACACACTGACCACCCATTAGACGTGCCACCCGCTGTGCTGCTACAGGGGGGCTGCCTGCCTTTTCAAACAATGTGAATTAGAAGAGCATTTCCCTAATTACAGAAATAAATTCACTTTAGAAAACCAGAAAAATATAGTAAAGGATAAAATCAATAAAAATTATTCATGATTCCAACTTCCTGAAATAATAAATATTAGTATTTTGGACTTTTTTCTATTTCCACATATACTTTTCTTTAAAGATTTATTTGAGAGCATGAGTGGGGGCGGGGGGGACAGGGGGAGAGAGAATCTCAAGTAGACTCCGCACGAAGTACAGAGCCCCACATGGGGCTCTATCTCCCCACCCTGAGATCACTACCTGAGCCAAAACCAAGAGTCAGACACTTAACCAACTGAGCCACCCAGGCGCCCCAACATCTACTTTTCAAAAAAAATAAAATTGAGATTAATTCTTTGCTTTTTCTATTTAACATATTGTGAACAATTCTCAATGGTTATTCTTCAAAAACATGATTTTTAATGGCTGAATAATGTGCCATTTGATGAATCCACATACCATCATGTAGCCAGTTATGCCCATTACACACGTGGTACTGTGACACATTTTCTCTGATTAAGAACACCGCAACGAGCATGTCTGATGATTTCCTTAAGGCGAGTTCCTAAGAGCAGAGTCACTGAATCCAAGAACCCACTGACATTAAATACATATAACTGGAATGTCAGTTCTCTGTTCCCGGTGCAAAGCTTACAGGCTATATGGTTGAGGCCAAAATAAGTTACCTTGAGAGTAAGGCTCAAAAGGCAACATTGACGATCCTGGCAGTGTCCTGAATGAGTCCATTTAAAATGTAAATAAAATCAAATGATTACCCTAGGAGCTGTAGGCTAATTGGGGGGGAGGGGAAGGAGAGGGTGAAGAGGGAAAATGAGGAGAAAGCTGGGGGGTGGGGGGAGAGAGGTGCTTGTGTGCATTTTACGGTGGAGAGAGGGAGCTACTGAGAATTCCCACTATGAGCAAGCACCACGCACTGCTCTATCCTAGAACACCCCGCATGGCTTTCCTTCCTGGACTACCGGACTCCAAGATGTCTGCAGTTACTGCTACGAGGATGAAGATTACGTCCTGCATGGTGACCGCTCCAGAAGCTCCAGAAGCGTGCCCGTCTCTCTGCTCCAAGTTGCACACCACAGAAGCGCGCGCATGTGCAGCACTGACCCGCCCGCCCCAGCGCCCCACCAGCGCTCGGGCTGCAGACGAGCTTCTGCCGGTAACGGGCAACTAGCCACAGAGGTCAGCAGGACAGAAGGAACTTGTGTACTCCTCGCACTCCCTGTTCCTTTCCTGTGGTACTTTAGCTCCCATAATGGTGGTTCAACCCACAAAGATAATGAGAAAATCAAATTACATCGTGTGGTTGATATCACAGATCTTTTCCAACATAAAGAGTGGTGGTTGGAATCTGGGTGCTAGTAAAGATAATCTTTGGTGGGGGGGGGGAGTATCTTGCAGCACTAACATCTTTCAAACAGCAACCATCGTTTCTAGTTGTTTTTAAGATGACTCATTTGGAAACTGAGCAAGAATCTGGACAGGCAAATCAGAGAATTATAAATGATAAGTAAATACATGAAAACAGCTCCATCTCACCGGCAATTAGGAAAATACAAATTAAAATAAGATACCGTTTTTCATTTCTAAGACTGGTAAGAATTTTGAAGTTTGAGGACATTCAAAGCTATTGAGGATGTAGAAAATGGGCACTCTTGACCACCAATGGCAGAAATATAACTTGGTATAAAATTTCTGAAGGACAATTTTGTACTAATCAAATGCACATTCCTTATGATTTAGCAACCTCTTAAATTAAAATGAAATAGAATTAAAAATTGAGTTCTTCCAGAGCTCCCAGCTGGCTTGGTTGGTAGAGCATATGACTCTCGATCTTGGGGTTGTGAGTTCAAGCCCCTTGTTGGGTGTAGAGATTACTTTAAAAAAAATTTTTTTTTTGAGTTCTTCCATTGCCCTAGTTACATTTCAAGTGCTCACTGGCCACATGTGTCTAGTGGCTACCGGACGAGGCAATGCAGACAGATCAATTTCATCATCAGAGAAAGATCTACTGGGCAACACTGCTCTGGAAATATTTACAGAAGTGGACAAAGATATTCAATGCAGCGTTGTTTATAAAGCAAAAAACGCAATACAGTAAAAAGAACAGTTAATATCACCTTTATAAGTCAGGTAGAATAAAAAAATGTGAGGCAGATCTATATGAACAAACAGAAAGAAGACTGCGACATGTCAAATTTAAACATGTATAGCAGGGCACCTGGCTGGCTCAGTTGGTTGGAGCATGTGACTCTTGATCTCAGGGTTGTAAGTTCAAGCCCCATGTTGGGTATAGAAGTGACTTAAAAATCTTTAAAAAAATAAAATAAAAATAAAAGTATATTGCATCCCACTGAATCTGATGGACCCTCCTTGATGACCTGAATGACAGAAGCAAAAAAAAAGTATATTGCAAAACAAGATGCGATTTTCACATTTTATAAAGATATTTATGTAATCTCTAAAGACACTGAAAAATATTTGCAAGGATATACATCAAACTGCTAGAGATAGTAGGAAGAGGGACTGGAGAAAGGAATGGGAATTTGCACTCTTTTTGTGTCTGAATTTGTTGCAACCAGCATATATTGTTCTTAGAAAAACATTTCAAAAAGAGTTCTATTTTTAAAAAGGAAGATATTTACAAGTAAGCCCTGAAGGTATCACAGCCTACTCATTTCTTTTCTAAGCCGAGATCTCCATTCTTTGGTTATAATTTCTCTAAATCCAGTACTCGAAAGCACTTTCCTGAGGCCCTGAGGGGAGCCACAGATGGGCCTCCTCCAGCGCTGGCCTCCTCCTACCAATCTCTTCCCCACAGCATTTCCCCAAACGTACTCTTCCACTCCCCCCGCCCCCACTCTTTCCCAGCCACTCACACAACTACCAGTATGATCCTGCTCTACCAGTGCAACAGGAAGCAAGCACCCCAAAAGATGCACCTCTGCCCAGTGGGACACAACTCACGGTTTCACTCCTTGACCTGAGTGCAGAAGAGCAGTCAGAGTGATAAACAAGAGTGGAAGGGACAAGCAAGAGCACAGGTATGTCAGACCTACCACTTCAGATACAAATCCCGCCCACCACTGAGGAGAGTATTTTTCAAAACAAAACCAATCACACCAAATATAAGAAAACCACCACTAGCAAGTCAGATGAACGATTATGTTCCAAATGTGATGGGTTTATTTTATTTTACTCTGATGCAAAACCAAAGATTCCACTACAGCACAGAGACCAATATATTAAAAGGTCATGAAAAAGTGGTGTGGGACATGCAGGACGTGATGTACAAACTGGAGGATCGGGTCATTTCCTTTGTAACGTGACACTACATTGTCGCTGAGGAACACATTTAAAATAACACTGCGGAACTCAACTGAAATGTGGCACAAACATGACAACTTCCAGGCATGCCTTCAAGTACCTCCCTTAGGATGGACTTGCAATCTCTAGACCTCAGTGTGGGGAGGATTACAATTCTTTGGAAGAATAAAAAGTTCACACTTTTGAAATGTCACAGAATTTTAAGGCCAAAACATAGTGGGTTCTCTTCACCTCCAGGGACAAATCGGATGCTTTACTCAAAACCACATTAAGCTTCTAGTTCAAATCCCAACCCAACCTTGTGACCTCCTGCATTGAAGTTCTTTCCGTCGATTAAAGCTGATAGGGTCAGTTTGACACCTAGGAAGAAGAAAACACCACAATCACTCATAACAAGTATTATAATCAGATCTTCATTCTATAGAAACAATGGATGGAGTCAAGGGCACAGATTACAGCTGGGTGTAAGAGTTACAAGCATTCAGGTATGACTAAGTCAACACAGGGTTATCTATAATCATCTGATCTGCAATGAGCAAAGCATAATCACAGCAAACTTCATCTGGAGTTCAGGGTTAAGAATAATAAGTGATCAACCAAACTCACAAGCCAGAGTGACCAAATTCTAGTAAGAAATATATAAATACTTTTTAAGCAAAAGCACTTGATCTGTTTTACTTTGTATGAACAACTGTGACAAAATGGTCTGAATTGACCTGCAGTTGGTTGTAGGTTTTTTGTTTATTTTTTTTTTAAAGATTTTGTTTATTTATTTGACAGAGACACAGCGAGAGAGGGAACACAAGCAGAGGGAGTGGGAGAGGGAGAAGCAGGCTTCCCGCGGAGCAGGGACCCCGATGTGGGGCTCGATCCCAGGACCCCGGGATCATGACCTGAGCCGAAGGCAGACGTTCAACAACTGAGCCACCCAGGCGCCACCTGGTTGTAGGTTTTATAGGTTATTTTCATTATTCCTCCATTACCTCCTACCCACGCCCATTGTTATTAATTCCTTTACTCACCAGGTCGAAGGGTCTGAGTATAACCCAGTCCAATCAGGCTGGCATTATTTACTTTAGCCTAAGGTTAGGAGATGAAATAGAAACAGTTAGAAAACAATCAACTTCATAATATGTAAGTCCAGTACAACCACAATTTCATGCATCAGATTTCCAAAACTAAAGCAACTTCAGGCCAATCTAGAACTACCAAAACTGAAAATTTAATTGGTATGGATAGGAGGGTCCTCGAGAATGCATGCTTAAAGGGCTCAAGCAAAAATTTTAAAACACTGTGCATCCAAATACCCCTGGTGTACTGAATTTTTTGAGATGTCAGTTTACAACCTCTGACAGTGGTTAAAACATGAACTCTGGTGAGAGAAGATCTGGATTCCAAGACTTTGGGCAAGTTACCTGACCTCTCCAAGTCTCAGTTCCCTCATCTATAAAATGGGCATGAGGATACTACTCACCACATGGAGTAGTTGGGAGGATTAAATGAGATACTACACATTAAGCCCTTAGCACAGTACCTGAAATTTAAGAGCTCAATTAGTGTCATTATTAATAAGAATTATTAATAGCAACAGGAATAGTAATCAAATCCCATGAATTTACAGATAAGAAAATTTTGAGGCCAAAGGGATAAAATGACTCCAGAAGGTCAGACAACAGCCTATATTTAAATATAGGAGGAACTCGGACTAGAATCCAGGTTCCAGGACTTGAAGTACAATACTCTTTTCACTACACAATGACCACCTCACTAAAGTTAATAAAGAACATGCACACAACAACCAAATCACAACATTCATTTACAACTTAGCTGAAACCCAATCTTGTAGCACATTCTTACAGACAGAGAAGTTCTACAATCCAGCTTGTATTTAGCAGCGATGCCAAAACGGGTATTGTTACTGCCAGCCGTCCAAGCAAGGTTTATTGACGTTTCAATCTTCTCGTTAACCTTCTGGTAGATAGACCCTCCAAATTCAGTGCCATCATTCCTATTTTCATGGTACAAGAAAAGTCATAAATACCTAGTTTGTACCACTCATGGAAACAAATTCTAAGACTCTTTAAACAAGGATCTCATTTTGCAACTATCTATTTCAGCAAACTTCTAGTATAAATGACTACCAAACAAAACAAGGAACTAAATCCAGTTACGTAATTTATAACTGGCTAATTAAAGTGTAATTAACATTTGATTCATTTACTTAGCTCCCCACAATGTAAATTTCTTAGACATAATTCAGTTATGCACAAAGGCAGATACCTCAGGTAAATATGAACTATGTCTTTGAGATGTTCAAAGAATTTAGAACCCTAAAAGTAGAGTTCAATAAAGATTCCTGCAAAACAAAAAATACAGCAGTACAAGAAAAAAGCCAATCCTGGACTTCATTTGAAACGACCCTAGAGTCAGAAAGCACCACCCCCACAATACCTAGGGTGTACTGCTCTAGAGAAGTGCCTAAATTATTGCTTCAAAGCATCCCAGAACTTAAGAGTCCCTGAGTTTTCATGGTTTTCCTGATCATACTGTTTCATCGATTTTAATGCCACTGTCTAGGCCACTGCTTGACTTTATTTCAGGCATTACATTGAACTGGAATGTCTAGTGGAGAGCAATCTACAACACTTCGAAAACACAGAGTTCTTCCTTTGCCTTTTTTTTTCCGGTATACTAACAGTGCCCAGTAGGCCAAGACATAAACTATAATTTAAAAGTTCAAATTCATTTAACCAATAAGATGCAGCCTTCAGAACTGAATCCAGGATTGCTTTGAGGACTTCTGCTTCTTCTGAATGCAATAAGGGTGGCTGGGTTGTGACCAAGGGTACCCGAAAACCTCCGCAGAATCACTGGGGATGGTCCAGGATGCTCAGATCAATTAGGTGGTTGCTCTTCATGATCCAGACTGGCTTCCAGATACTGCTAAGCTGAGTAAGGCACCAGAGGAAGCAGAAATATTTCCAAAGAATTCCTTTTATCAGGAGGTAACCTATGCCCGGGCTCTCTCCATCCCAATGGTTCTTGTACAGATTCTAGACCTTCCTAAAGTTTGGGGTACAGACTGAGAGGCCAGTAACTACCAGTAGCCCAGCACAATGCACCAAGTGCATTTACCTCTGGCAATGTTTTGCTGACTCAGAAAATAGTACAGTGAGGCTGGATGTCCACCAAAGCATATTAAATGCAAGTACGATCATTTCTAACCTTCTCAACATGCTAATGGCTACCATCTTTTTGGGCGACTGCACCAGTGCTAAAGGCGGAATAAATTATAAACACTCACACATGAGTGTGCAGCTGGAAGTCTGCAGCCTTATAACCCAGGGCAAAATTATTCTGTGACAGTTTGGATTTGGCTGTGTCAAAACTCATCTGATAGCCAGCAAGCCAACCCTCAAAGGCTAACACAGCCCAGCCATAGATGGTTGGTCCAGAAAAATCTATATCAACATTACTGCCAAGACTGAAACAATCCCGTTTATAAGAGGCCTTCAATTTTCCACTCTTCTTTCTGTTAGAAATAAAAACAACACAACGAAAACAACATGAGTTTCTACTACTGTCCAGAAATCTTTATAGAGTAAGATATCCTCTCTCCCCCAATGTAAATACGATTTTGGTAGATGGCATACATATAGTAAAGTTTCAAATGACTTAACTCTACAAATATACTTTTGTTAGGATTAGAAATGCATATACTGGGGTGCCTGGGTGGCTCAGTCATTAAGCGTCTGCCTTCGGCTCAGGTCATGATCCTGGGGTCCCGGGATCGAGTGCCGCATCAGGCTCCCTGCTCAGCGGGGAGTCTGCTTTCCCTGCCACTGTACTCTCTCTCGTGCACTCTCTCTCTCAAATAAATTCTTTAAAAAAAAAAAGAAAAAAAGAAATGCATATACTATTTTTACCTTTTCTTCACTGTAAGTTCAAATGACAGGATATTTCATGATTAATATCATGGAGGGATGAACAAAAGTATAAAAAGGAATAAGCTATTTCAGTACCAAATTAATAACCTGAATATGTATTTATTCATGAGAACCCAAATTTCTTTAAATGTTTTTATAAATGCCCAAATGCTACAAAATGTTAACACCTGACACACTTCACTTCTAAGTTATAACCTATCATGAAGAGAAGTGGTTTTTTTTTTTTTTTTTTAAAGGATACAGTCCTTTGGTAAACATATTTATTTTCCTTAGGGTCACTATTTTCTCCCTGGACAACATTAGATGGATGGAAGAGAAGTGTACACTTTTGAAAGACAGTACTGAAAACATGAAATTGGTCTTAATCATCCTTGTCCTATTTAATCAGGCTTCTGAGAATATTTGTCTGGAAGATAACTGTGTGGCAGGAATGACACACGTTGTTACAGCTAAGGAAAAATGACACTTTGACTTTTTCTAGCACCGACCCATGTGAGGCGGAATAGGAAACAACATGATCCCCATTTTTTAGACAAAGAAACTGAAGCAGATAGGTTAGCAGATTTCTAAAGGCTAAGAAAGCACATCAGTAGCAGAACTACTGCTTATAGTGTTCCCCAGCCAGATTACACTGTTTTCTTAAGAAATTAACTTCTCAGGGGCACCTGGGTGGCTCAGAGTTGAGCATCCGACTCTTGATTTCAGCTCAGGTCAGGATTCAGAGTCCTGGGATAAAGCCCCACTCCTGGCTCCGCACTTAGAGGGGAGTCTGCTTCTCCCTCTCCCTCTGTCCCTCCCCCTGCTCTCTCTCTCTCTCAAATAAATCTTAAAAAAAAAAAAAAGAAATTAACTTCTCAGCAAAATACCACATCCATGAATCTTTAGAATAGCTTAAGAATTATCTAGTCTTGGAATGCCTGGCTGGCTCAGTTGGTAGAGCGTGCAATTCTTGATCACTCGGTTGTGAGTCTGAGCCCTACACTGGGTGTGGAGATTACTTAAAAATAAAATCTTTAAAAAAAAAAAAGAGGGCGCCTGGGTGGCTCAGTTGGTTAAGCGACTGCCTTCGGCTCAGGTCATGATCCTGGAGTCCCGGGATCGAGTCCTGCATCAGGCTCCCTGCTCGGCGGGGAGTCTGCTTCTCCCTCTGACCCTCCTCCCTCTCATGCTCTCTGTCTCTCATTCTCTCTGTCTCAAATAAATAAATAAAATCTTTTAAAAAAAAAGAAAGAAGAAAAAGAAATATCTGCCCTTCTAGCTCCTGAACTTTTCCTACACATGCCTCTTTGGACTAGCTTTGTATTTTTGTTCATCTGTTCAATTTTCAAATCAAAACTTTACCCTGCTTCAAAGGAATCCTCCTTTCTCTTTACTAGACATACAAGGTCTCTCTGGTGTTCCTAACAGCAACCTCCTAAGTTCTCCCTGCATCTAAACTTTTCATTGCAATTCCCTAGTCTAAAGCGCTCTCTCCCTACAGTCTACAAAAACATTTCAGAAAATAGGGTTTGGATAATTACCCTGTGTTTGGTACAAATATGGTATCAAGAGTCAGTTTCAACCCTTCAGCCAACTGAAAAACAAAGATTTAAAATAAACAATTAGTAATTTTCTATTTTTTCGACCCAAGAAACCAATTTAAAGTTTTCTCTAACTTCCTAACAACAACAAAAAGGAGTCATTAAAGTAAGCCAAATATTAAGTTACTTACTAAATTACATCTTTATCCTTCCCCTCCCTCCTTACCCCAGGTTTCATCAGATTCTCTCACCAAAAACCAGGTTTAAATATGTGGGCCAAATTCTATCACAGCCAATAACATTAATTACAGTAAAAAAACAACAAAATTCCAATACAACCAGGTAATCTTGATACTCTCTTGAAATTACTGTAATGAGATAACCTGACATTTAACAAACCAACCTAAGGAATTTATTCAGCTACATATATATGTTAACTATCTATGGTAGTATGCATGTAGACAGACCTCAAAAAACAGTGCCCTGTACATAGCAAATACTTAATAAATATCTGCTGATTAATTTTTCTCTTTGAAGACATTACAGAATTTAAAAACATTTTTCTATGGAGCAATTTTGCAACGATTACAAAATAAAATCAAACTACCTCACTGTGAATAGTTTGGTTTACCCAGAGGAGGCTCAGTTACAATCAGAACTGGTCAGAACAAAGATGTAATGTCATAATTATGGACTCACAGTTTTACTTTCTAGAAATCTAAGACATATCAAAGAAGGCCACATGCACAGAAAAAATATGGCTACTATCTAGGTTATGGATAATAACATTTTATCTGCAAGATAAATTTAACCTACAAATAACTTCTAATGCCTTCTCTTACCTTATTCTCTAAAGAGATTTCTGTTCCGAGAGTATTGTCTGTGTTCCATTTCTGGGTGAAGGTAAGTCCATAGTTACAGACCTTATATTTGGTCTCTAGGTTGCCTGACGCTTTCCCTGTATCAGTGTAAGCATGACCAGAAGTAGAAAATTCCTGATAAGCAAGAAAAATAATTACTTTAAAATCAACTCATCAAACAGAAAATACTCATCTCAGAAAGTAGTGTTCAATGCATCAGAAACCAATAGTTTGTTACAATGTATTTCCTGCTTTCTCATTTCTAAAGTTTAACCAGTTTCAGATCTTTCCATTATTCCACCTCTCTTACTAATACTTCTTGTTCCATATACTCTCTTACTAAAATGGGAATCTTAAATTCTCTCCTTTAAAAGAGAAATTACTGAAAATAAATGCCTTTACTAAAAAGACAAAAATATTGAATCATAAACATTTTACTTTCATGACCTGAAAAAAGATTATTCATTCTCTATCATATCTTTCAAGCCATTAATTAATTTTAAAATCCTTAAAAATCCCCAAACACTAGAAAGGACTACCCTACCCTCTTTTTTGTTGTTGTTGTGTTTTTTAAAGATTTTATTTATTTATTTGAGAGGGGAGAGAATACATGAGCATGCAAGAGCAGGGGGAGGGAGAAGCAGACTCCCCACTGAGCAGGGAGCCCCACATGGGGCTCAATCCAAGGACCCGGGGATCATGACCTGAGGCGAAGGCAGACGCTTAACCAACTGAGCCACCCCGATGCCCCATCCCTACCCTCTTTAAATAGAACTTCAGTGCATTAAAAAAAATTTTTTTTTAATTTTTATTATGGTAAAATACACCTAACATAAAATTTACCATTTTTAAGTGTGCAGTTCAGTGGCATTAAGTACAGTACACGATCACGAAAACTTTATTGCTTTGGTCCACAAAACTATCGGTAAAATTTTTGATATAAACAATCTCAATATTTGAAAGTATGTACCCATTTTTCAAAACAAAATGGAAGGGTATAAATTATCTCTCTTTCTCCCTTCTCCCCATCTACCTTTTAAAGTGCTTTCTATCAAATAGTTACTATGAACACCTTAAAATATATCCTCCTCCCTAGGTAGGTGTCCTTTCAGTCATATGACAATGAGCAACAGGAAACAGATCTCCCTCCAAAAGGAAGCAAACAGTCAACACCTGTCACTGACAATCTATGAACTGTCAAGAAAAAAAACCCTTCTGATTGGCCCTGTTTTTAGAGAACATTTCTGAACTACTGCCAACAGTCATGAAATGCTGCCAGCCCTGAGCAGTTCTGTTTCCCTGCCCACAGTATGAATCCTCCCTTTACCAAACAGCCTGCTCCTTACCTCTAGCTCTACATGCTGATGAAACTGGGAAACTATGATCTGTTTATCAACACCATGCAGGAAGTTTTCCAAGAGAGTATCATGCTGCACATTTTAGGGTAAGGCCTCAGTACAAAATGACAAACGCTAATCATGTTTAATAGTCCACACAATTATTTAATGCGAGCACTGCTTTCTTTTAGTAGATCCAACTATCCAGTGTTTTATTTTTTACATATACCTCTCATAAACTTGAAAGTATAGCACAGATAAACCTCATTTTTAGTGTTAGGAATACTTCACACACAAAACTAAAGTAAAAGTGTATTTAGTCTACATTTTTTCCTTGTTACCATCATTTCTTACTTTGAAGCTCTCTCAAAAGTCTAAAATATCAGAAGTACAAATCTTAAAGGCCAGAATTTTTCTAAGTTAAAAAGTTTAACTGGCTCACAATTGCTTTAGTTGTTCTCTAACTTCTTCATTAGATCAAACAGTGCAAAATACATTTATGACGTGCATATAACATCTGTAGCTCTACAGTAAAGGCTAGTAAGCAACAAAACCACCATAAAAATGTTACTGTTAAAAAGATGGCATATGATAAAAATATTAAGTGCAATCTAAGAACTGATTGAAGCAATGGATGAAATTTATCTTAAATCAATACCAGAGACCAAAAGCAGCCATAAAAACAAGCACACAAATATGCTCTATTTTTCTTACCATCTGAATGAATAGTCAGTTCCACACCACAGCAGCATGGAAGGGAGATAAAATTTTAGCCGATGATTTTTATAACATAAACCTAATTTGACCAAATTCTGAAACCCTATTCAAAGTTAGTATAATTTTCTATTTTAACAGAACCATATAACAATATGCCCAACCTAGTAGTAGCTGCATATATATTTATTTACCACTAGAAAAACCTAGGGAAAAAATGATAATGACAAACCAGGAGTATGAGACAAAGTATCATACAAATTCCACATTCTTTTAGCTCCTCTAATTAAATTATTATATCTGGAAATAAAATTAGCACTGGTTTAAATAGGTAAGTACCAAAAAGGTATGCTATCAATGAGCAGAAATCAGACAATGAGGTGAATGTAAAGTTCATCTATTTACCAGATTTACTGAATAAAAGTTCTGGTTAATGACACTTTGAAAATATGTCTATAGCCTTTACTATATTCTTAACTTCCAGTAAAAAAAGACTTCATGAACATCCAATAAAAACTGTAGATTAATCCTTTACATGCATTTTTAGTTCTACATTTGTTTTGATCAATCAGGAAGGGATAGACTAAAATTAATTTGTTTTTGTAAGAAGGCAATAAAACTTACATGAACCCAGTATAATGGAAGTAAAGTTTTTAGGACCCATATACATACTCATGAAAGTATAAACATATGATATGGGTCAAAAAAATACAGATATTTTATATCTCCTGAGAGTAAGACTAAGCATATTCTTATTATGAGGGGGGAGAATTCTTCTTCTTATTATTATTATGAGAACCTTTGTTCTCCCCCAAAATTCAACCTGATTGTCTAGGGCTAAGGGGAAGATACTCACTGAAATCTGAGAGTATGACAAAACTGTAAGGAAGACAGCACAGTGCCAAATGTACAGACTCACGGAACTAGACTAAACAACTTTTTAATAGCCTTTAAGTTAATTATGCTACATCTATTAAAATTATATTAGGTACTTACCACTCCACTACAGGACTTGGTTCTCAGATCTATTTTAACCATGCCAAATCCTAGACAAACAGAAAAACACAGTAATGTACAAAATGTGTTTTCACTCCAGTTTTTACAACTTAGAGATTATGAAAACAGTCCATGTACCTTCCATATGGAAAATACACAGTATCCTCGTTAGGTGAGAGTTCCATTAAAAACTGACGTATAATGAAATAAGTATAATTTTTAAGCTCTCAAAAAACAAAAATTAGCAGAAAATATTATGCTTATGTAAGTATAAACTTAAATAATTACACTAGTTAATAAGAAAAATCAAATGTAGGGGCGCCTGGGTGGCTCAGTTGTTAAGCATCTGCCTTCGGCTCAGGTCATGATCGCAGGGTCCTGGGATAGAGCCCCGCATCGGGCTCCCTGCTCCGTGGGAAGCATGCTACTCCCTCTCCCACTCCCCCTGCTTGTGTTCCCTCCCTCTCTCTGTGTCTCTGTCAAATAAAATCTTAAAAAAAAAAAAAGAAAAATCAAATGTACATAGCACAAAAATTAAAAGATTAAGTTTTAAAAATCAAAAATAAATATCCATTGGGGATCAAGAATATGTTACTCCAAAGAAGTCAAAAGTTGTGTCTTCACGCATTGCCATTATTTGGAGGAGGAAAAGTGCACCCCCCACTTTAACTGTCGCTAGGGCTAGCCAGAGGAGACAGAAGTATTACAGATTTCTATTACTTCATCTTACAGATAACATTAAATATGCAAATGTATATGCATGCATATATGTATATAATTGCTTTTAATGCTTGTAAGGCAGGCACTCTACCTCTAAAGAGTCAAGTCTAATAATCTGTTGACAGTTATCCCCTTAAATCTTGTGAAGTAGATTAATGTTAACCTCATTTTACTAGCACTGCATCTTGCATATAGTAATAAGCATTCAACACTAACCCTTACCCCAAATTGGAAATGTACAGTAGCATACTTACCATATCCTTTATTGAAGACATCCTTGGCGGCCTTTCCTAGGTCACAGTAAGTCGGTGTGTTACACATATCTTATAAAGAAAAATAAGGACAAAGGAATAAAAACAGCCATTTAGTATTTATTCACCCACAGTCCTCGTATTTTTTCCTGTGAGAAGAGGTATACAGTTTTCTCTTCCTTTGCATCATTAATGCTTATACCCTAATGCAAGCAAAGTTAGGAGAAGGCATTCTGCTTCTTTACAAAGAACTTTCCAGAATACTGGATAATAAAAGGGTTGTTTTCATGAGATTCACAGAGATCATCTTTCTGACTGCATTTCAAAGAAAAGAAATTTCTCACAGGCTGAAGGAGATGCTTTGTTAAACTGGGACTTTTTACTTAAAAAAAAAATATATATATATATATATATGCAAACTTTACATTGGAAAAACATTTCTTGGGCTGTTATAAAGCCAAGGGCTACTAAAGTGATAAGGTAAAACTGTTTTTGAAGAACTGTAAGAATAGATGCATTAAAAATCTTCAGGGTTAACATTTTTGCCACTGTGAAATTCAGCTCTTAAAATAAGAATTACCATACTAATTGGAATGCATTCATTCAGAATATGTCCTCTCTCAAAGCTCTTTTAAAAATAAAATTATATAATCTTACCCATTAGCCACAAACAGGATAAATTCTACCTGCAGTAATTCTGTTTATCAAAAATTGGTGTATACTCTGAAGTTAAAGCCTTCAAAAACCAAAGGTGCCTTCACTTTTCACCTTACCTACTTGGTATTCACACAGCTTTTCTACTGCCGATATGGCTCTCACATTAAAGTTCTCAGAAGCTCTATCTACACAGATAAACATACCACCCTTCTGCCCTCTTTGTATAATGGGAAATCTCTTCCTGCAGCAGCCTCAACAGCCATGGCTAACCAATTGTAGAACCATCTCAAGCAGTCCCATTCGCCCAATACCAGAAAAATCCAGAGCACCAGCTATCCCATGCAATTACTATGCCTGAACTACCCACACAATCAAACTAATATTTACTTATATTTAGCCTGGCTCTTAATCTGCCCTTCTGCTAAGTTTCTGCCTATACCATCACACCTGAACACAACACACCTTACGATGCACTTTTTAATTGTGAATCCATTAAAAATTTGTTCCTTAACCTAAACCTGTCAAATATGACAGACATTATATATATATGTATATATATATATATATATAGACTATATATATATATTAAGAGAGCAGGGTATAACATAAAATACATATCTAAAGAGGAAAGAATATAGTAAAGGTGAAAGAGTGAGTATAAATGTACTGACTCATACGATAATAAAACTTTGTCCTAAGCCAGGGTTTCAGAGTTCACTTCCAGGGCAATTCTTTTACAATTCAATT
This sequence comes from Mirounga leonina, assembly GCF_011800145.1. Classification (NCBI taxonomy): domain Eukaryota; kingdom Metazoa; phylum Chordata; class Mammalia; order Carnivora; family Phocidae; genus Mirounga; species Mirounga leonina. The sequence continues at coordinate 2,198,274 of NW_023270320.1, forward strand.
CCCTGCATTCAAATGATCCATTCTAGAATTGCCAACTGCAATTTGATATTACTCTTTATTATTTCAACCGATGCTGGTATCTGATGAAATCTGCCAGAAGTCTAAATTTGAGGAGGTCGGTACAGAAAGGCAGGCACTATATATTCAAATAAAAGTGTTAAGCCTTTACAGTCTGGATTTTCATCTACTGACAGGAGAAAAGATACACTTAACTCTTTAGAAACATCCATCTAATGACAGTCTTTTAGCATTTTGCTTTATTTTTTCAAAACCACTGCTAGACACTATGCAAAAGTGTAGCCCGTTTAGTTTACTAACTGATCTCAATTCTGCCTACTTCAAGCTTACTTTTTCAGGCCCACGATTCTGATGGGTAATGCACTGCTGGTATGATCAAGCAAAAAACAGAGAAGACACACAGACTTCATGTCACTCAGGAGTAAAGCTATCATCACATATTTCTATCAGCTCTACAAAATGCACTTGTTCGTTGGCATGCACAACGTACGAGGTTGCTTTAGATGCAGACAGAGGGGGAAGGGTTAATTAGGTAATACTGCTTTACACAATTACTAACTTGTCCGTAAAGAGCCCCTTTTGTTCCTCGTCTCGCCTTTTTCAGTTGCACGTACAGCATCCTCCCCTTGGCGATAAGGAGTGCTACAGAGCTCCCCTGATACTGGACAATTCCAGAGAGGAAGCTGGGGGCAGAGGGGTGGGGGTGGGTTTGGGGTTCGAGGATCCAACTTCCCTAGAAACCAACCTCCTTTCTGGCCTGACGCCTAGAAAGAAAGTCCTGTGGGCCCACCAGGAAGGGAGAGGGTCAGGCTCGGCGCTCCGAGCGCCGCTCCCCACGCCGGCGTTGCGGCTCCATCACTTGAGGCGGCCAGGGGAGCAAGGTCCCTTCTGCCCTCTGCGGCCCGGCCGGGCCCGCGCCCCGTTAGGCTCCTCTCTCCCTTCCAAGCCCTACGTTAGGCCGGCCTCCCGTTGGGTCCCCTGCTCGGCGGCGTACCGCCACCCACTCCAGCCCGCCCGGGCCGCCAGCCGCCCGGCTCACGGTCTCGGGCCCCCTCACCTCCAGCCAGAAGGCCTGTCTCGGTTCCGCTAGGGCAACGCTGAAGGTCTTCTTCAAACCAACGCCGTCCGCGCCTGCGCGGCCTCACTCTCCCCGCGGCGCCTGCGCGCCCCTACCCGCCCCTCCTGGGCACGGCGTTTGCGCCGTAGTGTCGCGCCGGAGTCGCGCGCCGCGGGTCTGAGTCCCGAGAGGAACAGCTGGAGCGAACCCAACTGTCTGGCTCCGTGTGCGCGCGTGCGCGAGAGGGCCCGGCGAGCAGGTGTCAGGAGCGGGAGTTGATGTAGGCAAAGAGGCCTGAGGGATCACACCTCTGTCCCTGAAGGGGCTCGCTCTCGCGAGAACGCCCGGAGGTTACTAGTTACTGTTGCTATGGGAGGGGCTGCGGGCGAGGCGGGCGAGGCGGGCGGAGAGGATCTGGGACGCAGCTGATGGATGCTGTGGACTGGCACGTTTCGTTCAGATGCCGAGCAGATCTTTATGGGAATTTCGTCTCCGACTGACTAAAATTCAAGAATGTGACCCTTAGGTTATCTCATCTTAAGGATGAGTAAACGGGGCCCCCAGGGGTAAGTGACGTGACTTATTCAAGATCACACGGGTAGCGATTGATTATAATTCAAAGGAGAGAGGAGATGGAGGAGAGAAAGCTCTTCTTTAGAGAATACCAACTAATAAATATAGAAGAAATTATAGAAAGAGGAAATCACCACTCTGGATCCACCAGTTTCAGGCAAAAACTATCAATAGATGCTAGACATTTGAAGATAGTCATACAGTTCCAAAGTATCAGCCTACAGATTACTAAAGAGAAAAAGAGTACCTTCACATCAGAGAAGTCACCCTTAACCAAGTAATCAAACTTAACATCACCAGGGATGGTACAGAGGACACAAAGGTATTATTCTTGCTAAAGGTGTGTCTCTCTTCATGAGAAAACAATCAGACAAATCCAAATTGAGGGACATTCTGCAAAACAACCGCTGGGTCTCTTCTAAAATGTAAATTTCATGAAAAAGGCTAATGAACTGTTCCAGATTAAAGGAGACAAAAGAAAGGTACGGCACTGCAAGCAATGTGATCCTAAATTGAAACCTGGATCAAAAAAACAAGAAACAGCTATTGAGAAACATATTGGCATAATTGAGAAAATTTGACTTTATTATGTTAGTATTGCAACAATGTATGGTTTTCTGATGTTTATATTCGTATCTTGGTTATGCAGAAATGGCCTTGTTTTTAGGAGATGTATGCTAAAATATTTAGGAGTGAGATAGCATGTATCTGCAACTAACTCAAATGGTTAAAAAAAAAAGACAAAAACATAATGTATAAAACATTAACAATTGGTGATTCTAGGTGGAGGATATATGGGTGTTCATTGCATTATTCTTGAAACTTTCCGTAAGTTTTATAGTTCTCAAAATAAAAAGTTGGGGAGAAAAACCCCACAAAGTTATTGATGTTCAGTCTGCAAGTTGCTGCTTGAGTCAGTAGGCAGATATCATGATTTGCCTGGTGTGTGTAAGGCATTTCAGGCTAATAGACAAGTAAGATAAATGCTTCCAGAGGACTCATAATGTAGGACTTGGACAGGCAGAATATGATCAATATAATAAGCAAAGCAGTATAACTTAGTAGGCTAAGTAAAATGAGCTGTGGAGTCCAAAGAGGCTGAATTTGTATCCTAGATGGGCCAAGTCTTTGGTCTTAGGCAAGCAACATAACTTCTCTATGCCTCAGTCTCTACCTTTGTGAAATAGAAATAAATAATATTTACTTCAAAGGATTGAGTGGATAGTAAATAAAGTATCTATAGCATGTAACAATCTACCTGGCATATGGAAAATGTTCATTAGTTAATAACAGATGAAAATGAATATGCTGTAAGAGTTTAAAAGTTATACAGAATTTTATGCACACACACACACATATACACATATATGCACACATACATATATTAGAGCCACACTTCAGCCTCTACTTTGGCACAGACCTGGCCTTTGTCAGATACAGCAGGCCATTCAAGGCTATTATAAAGAGCACTTGAATGGGAATTTGGCAACATTCCTTCCCTCAGCTTCTGTTATCCAAAGATCTCTCTTCTGAAAGGACCTGACAACACCAGTCCTAGGCCATGTGGAGAGACTTCCTCAGGAAGGTGATGAAAGAAAGTGTTAAGGAAAACACCTGCCACCGAGGAGATCCTTCCTTTGCTTCATATCCCTCTGGCCCTGTCAACTTAGCCGGATCCAGGTTCATGCTCGATGTCCATAGCAAGACCCTGGCCTTGACCACCTTGGAACTACAGCCAGTTCTCATTACCCCACTCATACTGGGATCTAAACCCTTGGGACCTCCCCAGTCCAAATCCTAGTAACATGGCATTCTTCTCCTATAAAGTCTCTAGAACCAGGATTTTAGAGCAGGGAAGGGATTTTAGACTCCTTCATGGGTGCGACATTTGTTAAGTACTTTCTATGGGTAGGGCACCATGTTCGGAGCTGATGTAGGAGGAAAGAGCACTATGTGTCAGTGCTGTCTGGGTCCAGAGGCCCGTGTCACCTTGAGGGTGAGCAGTTTCCCAGTACAAGTCACCTGCTATAGTCAAGACAGCCTGCTGATCTGCCTCCATTACCTTTTTGAGAGAAAAATCTCAGAAGGTTAATACAGTTTTACCCTCAGAAATGAAAAACAACTGAAGAGCAGAGGCCCCACTATGAAGATTTGGTAGTTCAATTACACTAACTATAAAAAATAAGATTCTGAAGCCAGGGGTATTATTTAATTCCGTTTCTTTTCATTAAAGCAAAAGGGCTCACTTGTTTGTTTTCAAGGACTCCAAAATTCTGATGAGGGGTGAGGATCCCCTAGTTACTGAGCAGCTGAAGGCATCTTTGAAGAGGAGGAGGTACAAACCATGTCTTTTGGCCATCTACAGGGAGGCTGCAGGGCACAGAGGGACCCAGCGGTGAAAGCCCATCTGTGTACTGGGGGAAGGGACTGAAGGCTGCTCCCGAGGAAGTGATGTCTCAGAATGACTCAGGTGGACAACAGGGGAACAGCTTCCAGTGCAGGGGGGCAGAGTGATCAAAGATGTCAATACACCATACCCCAAAATTCCATCTCTAGGGGCTTGTCTCAAGGAAACAGTCATGGATGTGTGCAACGATTTCTCTTAAATAGCTTGAATGATTTAGAATAGCAAAATTTTAAAAGCAATCTAAATGGACAACATTTACAAGATTCACTAAATAAACTATAACATACCCATATTCGGGGTTATAGTACAGCCAAATGTTCTGATTAATATTTGATGATCTGAGGGAAGGTTCAGTGAAAAACAAAGAGGAGGAAGCAAAAGTAAATACGGTGTAACCTCAAGTTGTGTGTGTGTGTGTTGTAATTTTACTTTAAGAAGAAGCAGTGGAGGGGCACCTGGATAACAGTTAAGCGTCTGCTTTCGGCTCAGGTCATGATCCCGGGATGGAGCCCCACATCTGGCTCCCTGCTCAGCAGGGGAGTCTGCCTCTCCCTCTCTCTCTCTGCCCCTCCCCCTGTCAAATAAATATTTTTTATTTTTTTTAATATTTTATTTATTTATTTGTCAAAGAGAGCACAAGCAGAGGGAGCGGCAGTCTCCCCGCTGAGCAAGGAGCCCAATGCGGGACTCGATCCTAGGACCCAGTAAATAAAATCTTTAAAAGAAGAAACAGCGAAATGATAACCCAAAACATCAGTGCTGGAGAGACAGACAGGGCAACGGGTTAGAGGAGGTTCACATGGGGAGGTGTAGGCATTAGTAATGGCTAGTTCTGGAGCTGGTGAAAGATTAATTATATTGTACATTAAATAAATAAATGCTATATGTATATGTGTATATGTACCTGCATAGAAAGAAATTGGGAGAATTTACCAAAATTTGACAGTGACTGTCTCTGCTGAGTCAGAGTATATGTGACTTTTATTTTCTTCTTTGCACTTTTCTGTACTTCACAGAATTTTTAAATTTGGAGATACGTTTTTCAGTTATAATTAGAAAAGTTAAGGTCACTCTCATAAGGTGGGGAAGTACTGAGGTTTATGAGAAGGGAAGTACCGTTCCATGGGGAATTTCCACCAAAAATTGGGAACTGCCCCTGGAATGGAGTACCTGGAATTTCCATTGGGCCTTCTGAGTGCCCACTTCACTTGACCACAAGAGGGCGCAAGGAATCAAAGTAAAAGCAAAGCTAAACCTGTTAGCGCGCACTGGGCTTGGGTTTGTGCGTCAGGGTGAGGAGCCCTGCCCTCCTCTTGCTCCCTGGGGGCTTCATCCAAATTCTTCACAAGGTTTGAACACAGTTATGAATCCTACAGGATTGGATGGTGTGTCTAGGGGCTGCCCTACCAGAGTCAGGGTCTACGTTGAATGTCAAAAGGGCACCCTTCAATCTTTGCAAGTTGTCTTTATGAGGAAACCAGTTTCGTCAATGTACCACATATAGATTAGGGGACAGCCTGGTTGACACAACCTTCAAGTTATTTAATCGTAACCACTATAATCACATTTCCAGAAAGGAGAATTTGGGGGAAAGATGACATAGTCCTACGGTTGTATGTAACCCAAATATGGCAACAGGCAGTGTTCCCTGTGATTTTATTTCTCAGTGGATATATAGCTATGTTTCAAGTGATTTGACGTTTGGGGACTTCAGGTAGCAAGCAGTGTAGTGTGGCGTAGAGGAAAAAATAAACTTTGGAACCAGAAAACTGATGTTCAAATTCTACATCTACCTGCAACTCACTAGCTGTGTGCCTGGGGCAAATTACTTGACCTCTCTGAACCTCGGTGTCTCCATTTTTAAAATGGGGACCTCCAGAAGTAAGCTCCTGGTCAAATGGGGCCCACCCAGAGGGCTCCAGGCACAGATAGCTGTCTTTGACGGAAGTTGTGAGGAGGCTTGGACCACCTCCAGGGTACATCCAGGGTAGGAGCCTGGCCAGAGGAGACTAGATCACGCCCTGTGAGTCAGATACATCACAACACCTGGGGACATGGAGTAACCACATGAAGACTTTCCCTGGAAGGGTGACTCTCATGGGGAGGGATACTAGAACTAGGCGGGCCCCCTGGAGAACACCCCAGGGAAATTCAAAGCAAGCAGCTTCCCCCCTCCACAAGGGGATTCCAGAGCGCATGTGTGCAGAGCTCATGGGGGGGCATTCTTTTTTTTTTTTTTTTTCTAGTGTCACTAAGATATAATTGACATATGACACTGTGTAAGTTTAAGGAGTACAATGTGATGATTTGATACACGTATATATGGCAAATGTTTACCACAGTCAGGTTAGTTAACACATCCTTTATCTCACAGAATTACCATCTTGCTGTTGTTACGGTGAGGACATTAAAGCTCTCCAAGTACACAGCACAGCATTGTCAGCTACAGTCACGACAGCCACCCATTTTTAAAAATGTGCTTCTTCGGAATTGGGACTCCAGGCAGGTTTGGGGTCTCCTATTGCCGGGGAGTCACCCCTACTTTTGAGGGAGAAGAATCCGACCCAGTTTGGTCTGCATCTTAGGGTCTCAAGCAAAAGACGGCGGAACAGGAAGAGGCCGCAGGCAACCAAAAGGCTGAAAGGGCCTCAAGAAGTCAGCTGTAAACTCCTCTAGAAACGTAAATATCAAAAATGTTTACGCATGCTCAGTAGACTGCCGCTGGGGCACGCAGGGGCATGGATGGAAGGACACGCGCCACAGGGCGGGAGCAGCCCCGCCACAGGTCACCCAAGTACGCACACGTCCTCTTAGCTCACTGACTCCTTCACTGACCCAGGAAGGGCGCCGTTACCTTTTCCGACTAATATGTATTGAGACATGGTCAGCTTTTTCATTTTTCCTTGCCTTTTCGTAGTAGCGTCTGCAGTCACACTCCCCTGCCCCCTCCCCCACCCCCATTTTGTGCAACATGATATGTCAGCGATGACAGGGCACAGAGGAAGAAGAGTATTGCTATGGTCTGACTGTGTCCTCTCCAAATTCCTCCGTAGAAATCCTAATGCCTGATGGGGTAGGTTTAGGAGGTGGGGCCTTGGGGAGGTGCTGGGTCGTGCGGGTGAAGCCCTCATGAATGGGATTTGTGTCCTCTCTTTTGAGACCCCAGAGAGCTTTCTCTCTCCTTCTACCTCATGAGACAGCCACTTAGGAGCCAGGAACCAGGCCTGAACCTGCCCATTTGGGCACCCTGATTTTGGACCTCCAGCCTCCAGGCCTGTGAGAAATCAATTTCTGTTGCTTATCAGCCCCCTAGTCTGTGGCGTTTTTGTTGTAGCCGCCCGAACAGACTAAGACAAGTATGGAAAGTGCCTGGGGAACAAGGTAGGGTGGAGAGGCATTTGGCTTCATGAAGTCACACACAACCTCCTCTAATTTTTTTAAGTAAAGGGAAGGCAGAGCCTATCCTTGAAGAGGGAAGCTTGTGGACGCCTGGAGCTGCTCCTGGCTAGACGCCTGGAGCCGAGTCAGAGCTCTGAGGCTGTTGCCCTCTGGAAAAAGGGAGGTCCGAGCACCATGTGTGGGGCGCCTCCAAAGGGGGCAATTCACAGAGACTAGCGTCTGGACGGTGTCTCCTGGGGCTGAGCCACATGGTGGCCAGGGACCCCCCCACACTCCCACGACACTGGCCTACAAGAGGCCCTCGAGAAGATGAGGACCTAAGCTGAGCGGCCACACCGTCAGGGACGAGGCCAGAACCGTCTCCCCGGCCTCCACCCCGCGGCCTCCGGGTGCTGCCCCCCACGCTTAGGTGCAAGACATCTGCCAGACTCCTCCTCGGCAGTTGCAAGCGGTTTGCTTTACCTCCTGACCTCACCTCACTAAGCCCTAACGTTGACAGCCACTCTGTGATTATATCCTGCGATCTTTGTCTCCTCTAGACATGCCCCTCTCATCTTTTATTTTATCGAGCATTTCCTGTGAGATTCTGCCAAAGGCCTGCTTGTTTCAGCCACTTTGATTTTCTTTTAAGGAAAGCAAAATTTATGGAAATCAAACTGGTTTTGACACAGGAGCCCTAACAAATAGAAATTTCCATTCCTAAGTGCATATAAATCATGGGTTCTGACACTCTGCCTTCGACTTGACCCAGAGCACTGTCCCTCGGGAGGATGCAGGTGTTGGCTCTCACATAGCAGCCTGCGGGTGCTGCAGGGGTACTCGCAGGGGGCGGGGCAGCAGACCCACAGAGCTGAGGCGGGGGCCCGCCGGAATCGCGCTGGGAATTTTCACTTCTTCTGAGCTCAGTCCATATTGCTCCATCGGAATGGTCCTTTGGCCCGGATGCTCAGTGTGGAACTAAGAGGATCAGCCTGAGACTTTCAGTTAACCCCTAATCCCTGCCAGGGGGCGTCCAGATGGCAGCATCTGGGCCAAAACTGCAGGGGAGGGTTGCTTTGTTCTGCGGCGGACAGAGCTCCTAGGGTCTCCTGGAGAGGCAACCACGGCGACCCGGGAGGCCCCGGGGGGCGCACGGGGTGCCATCTGCAAGAACTCTGCCGACGCAAGCCGCCTTTGTGAGCTTTGGTGCCCTGACGTAGGAGCAGAGGGAACGCCTTTGAAACAGACACGTTTGTAAAGCTGTCCCCTCCCTGCCATCCTCTTCTACTGCCCCATGATCTCTAATCCCCAAATAATTGAGATGCAGCTTCACGGTAAATGCTGCCAAAGGGGCATCTCAGTTCTCATTTCGGTTGCTGGCATCCCAGCTGAGGAACGCCATGATTATTAATGAGCCAGCAGCCTTGGCAGATTTGAAAATGTACCAAAAGCCATTTTCCAAGGAGACCTCACATTCTTTTTTTTTTAAATTTATTTTATTTAAATTCAATTAACATGTAGTGTATTCATCAGGTCAGTGTTTCATCAGTTGCATATAACACCCGGTGCTCATCACATCACCTGCCCTCCTTAATGCCCATCCCCCAGTGACCCCTTCCCCCACCCCCCGCCCCTCCAACAGCCCTGTTTTTTCCCTAGAGTTAAGAGTCTCTTTTGGGGGGCGCCTGGGTGGCTCAGTCATTAAGTGTCTGCCTTCAGCTCAGGTCATGATCCCAGGGTCCTAGGATCAAGCCCCGCATCGGGCTCCCTGCTCAGCCAGGAGCCTGCTTCTCCCTCTCCCACTCCCCCTGCTTGTGTTCCCTCTCTCGCTGTGTCTCTCTCTGTCAAATAAATAAATAAAATCTAAAAAAAAAAAAAAAAAAAAGAGTCTCTCGTGGTTTGTCTCCCTCTCTGATTTCATCTTATTTTATTTTTCCCTCCCTTCCCCCTATGATCTTCTGTTTTGTTTCTTAAAATTCCACATAAGAATTCACATTCTTACTTTCCTCAAAACTGCTCCGGCTTTTTCGGAGACCTAGAAATAGTGGCCCTGTTGCCAAATAAGGCCTCAGGTTAGGGGAGAGTTATCCTTGGTGAGCTGGCTCGAACAAAGACCTGTGGAGAGCCTGCCATGGAAGGGCCATGTGTTATGCTGGTACTGAAGTTTATGTGACAATGGAAAGTTCTGGCCTAGAAAAGAGGTTAAAGACACTTGTTTAGAGTGTTACCAGTGCCAGCCACTGTACCAGGCCCTACACATGTATTCCCACGTTGAACCCTCAAGACGTGGTCATTATGGAGGAGGTAGTGCCCGCTTCTGGTTGGGGGGGTTGCAGCTCCAAAAGCTGAAGTAACTTGCCCAACGCCCCGAAGTTACTATACATTTATTTGTGTATCCATCGATCACATAAAAATTGTATGGAGCTTCTACTGAGCCAGGCACTCGACGCATGAGGTTATCAAGATGAATCAGCTATGGCCCTGCCCTCACAGAGTTTGTCATCTAGCGGGAGAGACAAATAAGCAGACAATCACAATAGAGCTTTGCAAGTACCGTGACTGGTAGGTGGACGGAATGCACGGGGGCGGTGGGTGTTGTGGGGACACAGGAGAAGTCAGTCTTGTGATCAAACCAGGCCAGCCCGACCCCAAATCCTATACTCTCCCAGCACAGAGAGAGACAGAGACAGAGACGTCTGCTTTTCCGTCTCATTCCGCGCCCTATTTGTGACCCCCTGGGGTCTAATGTCTGCATCCTCTCGTCCCCTCTGTCTGCGGGAGGCAAGATGGAGAGTCTTGCTCACGGAAAATATCTCAGTATTAGAGATCCAGCCCAAACTTGATGATCTGGACAGCTTTCCTCATGGCCACCTGTCACCCTGCCTCCCCTAACCTGCTCTTCATCCTGAATTCTCAGCTTTTGCGCCACGACAGTCCACCCAGGGTGTGAAATTAGAAACGGCCACGTTCCCTCAGCCCCTCCGCCCCACTCACTCCCCACCTCCCACATCAACTGATTGGGGTTCCACTTCGAAATCCCACCCTTTGGTGGGTTCTCGTGGCCATTGCGCCCCTGCCTGAAGTTGGACCTCCTCCTCCTCATCTGGGCAGTTACGTCTGAGTGACGGCCCAGCATCCACTTTCACCCACCACAACCCCAGTTCCACACTGCCACTGGCACCGCTTTCTGAAGAAGCAGTCTAGATCATGCCATTTTCAAGCTTCAATGTCCCTGATGACTTTATGCTGCACGTAGAATAAAATCTGGTTTTCTTGGCATGGTGTATCCGGTTCTTCATCATCTAGCCTCATCTCATCTCTCCACCACCTGCCCCAGCCACACAGAATCTCTCCCTAGAGCTGAAGTGCATCTCTCTGCCCCTCCACATGCTTCACCCTCTGAGCCTGGGGTGAGACCATTCCCTACTTCTCAACCCAGGAAACTCCTACTCATCCCACAAAACCCAGCTCAAATAGTACCTCCTCTGTAGATGCACTTCTTCACTTCTCCAGAAGGTCTAGTCACGCCCTCCTCTGTGATCCTCCAGCCCTGCATTTACGCCTTTATCTTAGCACTTGTTATAATATATTGGAATCATCCCTAGATATATTATGGTCCTCAGGGCCAAGGACTGTGTTTTATTTGTTATTCCCAACATCTAACCAGAGGTTCTGCTACATACGAAGTGTTCAGTGAATGCTTCTGCTGTGTCACGGGATTTCCCATCAGTCCTTTTGTCTGTGTTTATTGCCAGAGGCTTTTGGTGCCCTGATATTCTCTCTTCAGTTAGGTAACAGGAAGCAAAGATCCCCAGCAGAGAGGGAAACCTGGGGCTCTCTCCTTTATCCTTGGTCATAATTGTCCAACTTCAAAATAAATCCTGTAACACACCTAGTCGCCAGGCTTATCATACTCTCAAAGGGTGTTTAATGTTTTCAGTTGTAGGACAAAAAAAAGAGTACTTGCAGAAGAAGTAGCTCCCATGCACCATTTGAGCGGTGGACAAGCAGCCCCAATCCAAGGGAAGGAAGCCTCGGCTCACCCACTATTAAATGGCACCAGCCATTACTCAGGACAGGGAATGTTCCTGTTGCACAGACTGCTGAGATACATTTCAGTGGGCTGATGTTCTGGAGGAAGACCCAGCAATATCAAGAGTGCCATTTATGGCTTAGAAACTATGCATTTTTAGATTTTGTTGTTGTTAAAGATTTTATTTTTAAGTAATCTCTACATCCAACGTAGGACTCAAACCCACAGCTCCCAGATCAAGAGTCACATGCTCCACCAACTGAGCCAGCCAGGCATCCTTGCATTTTTAGATATTTATTTATTTATTATTTAAGTAATCTCTACACCCAACATGTGGCTTAACTCATTACCCCGAGATCAAGAGTCGCACACGCTTCCAGTTGAGCCAGCCAGACATGCTGCCCACCACCGAGTATTACAGCAGCTCACACCTGAGATACCAGGATGAGTCTACGCTGAGAACAATGAAACCAAGAAGTGAGGGGAAAAAAATGTTTTGACCCAGATCTAGATTGTTCTCCCACTAAAACACTTAGGCAGTGATAAGCACGGGTCTAAATGATTTGACTTTTCTAACAGTCTGGCTGAAAATCAAGGAGACAAAACGGGATAAAGCAGAAGCAGATGTTTTTCAAAATTCAAATTAGGAAAATTGAAAATGAATGAAATCCCACCTGAAATCAGCTAGAGACTTGGAGACCTCTTCCGCTCAAGCCCATTTAACACAATGCAATACAAATTAAATACACCTCACATAAAATGCATCTGACCCTTCCTATCGAATTGTATGAATCTGCATAAAATGGGCTTTCGGCCCGGTTGTCCCCACCATCAAGAAAAGGAGGGGGAGGATTGTTATAAATCTCATTATTTTCCTAATTAAATAACCCGGGCTTCAAATGGTTCAATTTGCATTTTAGGAAGGATTATTTGCTAATTGACACTGAATCAGATCAGGTGCTATTGTGTTCACAGCTTTTAAGCTGTTGGGATTTTTACATCTGGATGTCAGAGCTAATCAGAAGGCATTTTCTCTCTTTTCTATCTGTCTTCACTATCTGAAGCAGAGTTTAAAGCTTCTCAGGATATTTTGTAACTCATTAGTTTTTGGCATCCTCTATAACCATATTGACCAATATGATTCATTCTTTCTTTGAGCACAATTAGCTGTGAAAACAGATCTTAGAACAGACTCCCTCCACCCGCAGAGGATTACCGAAGGTAGGAAATGCAGGTGATTATCAGAGTTTGCCTTTGATACAGACATCCTGCTCTTCTGCTAACCCTTTGAACTAACTTTGATATGCAATAATTAAGAGGGATTCAACCCCTGGAGGAGAAGCCGCTGTGGCCCTGCCCCTTCTCTCCTTCTATTGAATCCTTGTTTTGAACTATTGATCAAACAGATTTAAAGGGATTTGTTGAAGCCTGTGTGCGGTAAGGAGGAAGGAAATGAAGGAGGAGGGGGGTGGAGAGAGATGAGGGGGCACATCTGGTATAAATAGTTTCACACACCTTACTGGGACGAAGATTTACTTCTCCTTCAGGAAAAGCAGTTCCAGACGACCTTGAAGGGTTTCTGTTTTGCTCTCTTGGGGGTGTAGAGCAGCCCAGTTTGGAGAACGCAGAGAGGCGATTAAAGGATGGCAGTGGTGGTCTTGCTGGGGCTCAGCTGGTTCTGCGCCCCCCTGGGAGCTCTGGTTCTGGACTTCAACAACATCAAGAGCTCTGCCGACGTGCACGGGGCTCGGAAGGTAAAGTCCCACTAAGGGAGCAGGGGGCAGTTCACGGGGGTAAGGCTCACCGACGGGCAAGTTGGCAAATGGACGCAGGGTTGATGTGACCCACTAGAGGAAAAACATCAAATAGGAATGGCACAAACACCAGCACTACACGTGGCTCAGCTTCTGGAGGTAGTAGATAGACATCAAAAATCTCACCATCATCTGTAAGACACACATGGGAAGGCATTTTCTTCCATTTTCACAAAGAGTACAAGAAAATGAAACCCTGAGTTTTAAAAGTAGGACAAGTAGCATCTCGAACACAACCTTTGCAGCACATAGGTTTCGTCAGTGGAGATTTGATCTCCCCTTTGTGGGAGAAAACCAATTATACTGAAAAATTAAGGTGCCACCGAGGGTCTTCCGCTGCATGCCAAGTGCCGCTATGACTCGGCTTCCTCCACCTTCTACTTTGGATTAGAAGTCCTCTTACATCTTGTTGGGTTCCCCAGCCCCGAGACAAGTTTTTCCTTGCAGGGTTCACAGTGCCTGTCTGACAAGGACTGCAGTTCCAGAAAATTCTGCCTCAAACCCCAAGATGAGAAGCCATTCTGCGCTATGTGTCGTGGGTTACGAAGGAGGTGCCAACGTCAGGCCATGTGCTGCCCTGGGACGCTCTGCGTGAACGGTAAGCTGTCGTAAACGCTTGCAGCGCAGCCGGCTCCAAGAACAGTGGTTTTCCACTGAAAACAGCCTGAGTCTCATAGGCTAGGATATTCCAAGATAGGCACTCTCTGAAGGTCCCTTGGATTCATGCTTGAAGACATTTATGCAGCTGCCTTTTCTTAATGCAGAAAAATAGTTTACTTCCTGGCAATAATTTTTGTCAACTTAGAGATAATGATTTTAAAGGAAGGGCTCAAGATGGAACCTTTCAAATTCTTTCATTTTCACTTGGATTCCACTAATTACTTAACTACTTTCCTTGCCATATGTGCATGTAAATATTGAGTGCATATGTCCCAGAAATCATGAAAGTTATATATAAACTGAAGGCAGGGGTACTGCCAAACTACGTAACAGTGTAATAATTAGCATGTCTGTGGTCGTAATCCTTGAAGTTAATAACTCTAACCACACCTGCTTGTCTCTCAGATGTTTGTACAACAATGGAAGATGCAGCGCCAATGTCGGAGAGGCAGATCAATGACCAAGATGATGTGCACACAAAAGGAACAACTGAGCATCCAATTCAGGAAAACAAACCCAAAAGGAAGCCAAATATTAAGAAATCACAAGGCAGTAAGGGTAAGAGAAGCATTATGAGCACTTTTGTTTTTTTTTTAAGGAAGACTTTTCTTGGGGCGCCTGGATGGCTCAGTGAGTTAAGTATCTGCCTACAGTTCAGGTCATGATCTCATGGGTCCTGGGATCGAGCCCCTGCTCATTGGGAAGCCTGCTTCTCCCTCTCCCTCTGACCCTCCCCCTGCTCGTGCTCTCTCTCAAATAAATAAAACCCTAAAAAAAAAAAAAAAAAAAAAAAAGAAGAAGAAAAACATGTCCTCCTCCTAGGCTATTAAGGATAGGCTGAACCTGACTTGATTCCTCCCCACTTCAGAAACACAGAGGGATTCTGTCCTGTTTCTAATCTCTCTCCATCCACAGCTAGAAAGATCATGTAGGGAGTAGCATAAGGCAGTCAGCCAGTCAAGAGGACAGGGGACTAGCCATAATTATGAACTGGTTAGCAAAAAAATCTTTAAGTGAATTTTACACATACATGTTTGTAATTTAACAAATGGAGGTTTCCCCTTCTTGGTCTTCAGGACACAAAATAAAAGAGAAATGAAAGTAGATGCATTAGCTTCTTATTCTCAGACAAAATACAAACTTTCACTAAGATGAAGCTTTTTACAAAATTGTAGTCTCAAATTCCAATCTTGGACATAAAATAATTGGAATGTCTGAAGGCAGTGAATTGGCCAGTTTGTGTCTCCAGGTTAAGCAGCCCCTTTATAAGTCATGGTCTGTGTCAGTATAAATCCCATTTAATAAAACACTGATAAGGGATACTGATTTCATTCCTCAAGACTGGAAATCTCATCTTTCTTTGAAAATGTTTTAACTTTATAAAACAAATTCTATTAGGTAGGGCTAAAATTTCCATTTCATCTACTCTTGGCATAAGATCTAGCTCTGGGAGACCTGCATGCTGCTTTTATTTTTACTTTGTGGCCCTCAGTTCACCTTCACCCCAGCTTATAAGCCCCCTACATGCCACTTTCCCCTTTTATTGCAACAGCACATATGAATCTTGTTACAGGACAAGAGGGAGAAAGATGTCTTAGAACTTTTGACTGCGGAGCTGGACTTTGCTGTGCTCGTCATTTCTGGACTAAAATTTGTAAGCCAGTCCTCCTGGAGGGACAGGTGTGCTCTAGGAGAGGGCAGAAAGATACTGCTCAAGCTCCAGAAATCTTCCAGCGCTGTGACTGTGGTCCTGGACTATTATGTCGAAATCAAGTGACTGGCAACCGACAGCACGCGCGGTTAAGAGTATGCCAAAAAATCTAAAAAGCTGTTAAGATTTCAAAATAAAGACAACTCCTTATTGTATTCAAACAGAAATCTCAGACATTAATTTAAAAATCTTTCCATAATATCTCTGTAAATAAAATCTTGTAGCAACTGGGATAGAGTGACCTAGAGCACTGTGAGGTGCTGCCTTGTGATGAATGAAAACTGGCTTTGGCTTTTTGTCTATTTCTGCAAAGTAGTGTGATTCCACAGAAAAGTTTAATTTGATCTAGTGACTCAATTAGTTCAAATAAATCTTTACATAATTTCTGGTGAAATTCTGGTAACTGACAGTAGCTTGGGGGAAAAAAGTGATGGTCTGCAGTTAATTCTTATCTTACCAGTGAAAATTATCACAGTAAATTAAAGAAAAAAAATTTTCCTTAAAATCCCTCTTGTTTATTTTCTTTCATTTCTTATAGGGGAAATATCTCTTCACTACAAAATAATTTGGTTAATAAAGAAATAAAATTCAAAAGGTAGTATTTTACGTGCATTATTGTCCTCTGCAAGTTATAAAGCATTTGCACGTATTTTGTTTTCAACAGCTTTAATCATTTGATAACTTTTTACATTTTACATTTATATAATTAAAATTATATAAATATATTACATTTTATATTTTAAATTACATATAATTTACACAATATATAATTATGTATAATTTATATATTAAATATATTAATCTAGTTACGTTAATTATATAGATTATATAATTTCAAAGCTAGGCCTTCAAGGAGTGTTTTTACTTTCAATAGCTTTACTTAACCATTTGGTAACTTTTTATATTTTACATTTATATAATGTTAAAATTTATATTAAATACATAAATTTATATAAAATTTATATATAAAACAAATTATATAGAATATATTAAGATATATTAATTATGTTAATTTAATTATATACATTATATAATTTCAGAGCTAGGGCTTTTTACCTTGGAGGAAAACTAGGGCAAATAAGTGAAATTTTTGTTTGAAGTTGAAGAGGCCATATTTTGTACATATGGGCGCATATTATAAGTGGTTTTGCTTAGGGAAGCTCTTTCTCATGAATTACAACCACTTTTCAGATATTTCAGAGATAAGCCACACACCTAATTCTTAGGTTTTAAGTATGTATGACAAAATTGAATATGGGGGCCAAGCCACCCAAAGAAAAAAATTAAATTTATGAAGGTCCCTAATTTCTAAAGAATATTGAATCATCCTCCAGTTCCCAGTCTCTGACTAATCTGTAATTAATAAATGGGAGGAAAGGTAGTAGGGTAATGTGGTTTACAGCAGAAGGGCAGAAAGTGAGAAAATAAATATTCCCATTGAACATTGCTAACATCTCATCTCTTCTCTCTACTAAACCCTTAGTAAAGTGTGATCATGAACATACATGATATGTTATTTGCTAATAAAATAAGAACAAGAACATCTGATAGTAGTATGAGAGGCTTTATTGACTACAATGCAAGCTAAAGCATGAAGAAGAAACAATCATTTAAAAACACCAAAGACCCTTACATAGCAAAGGTTAAGAAATAAATTAAGACTCCTGCTGAGCTAAGCTGGCCTGAAAAGAACGGGCCTTATTCACTCCGATCCTTGGGTTCTCGGTATTTCCACTGGATGTAGTCAAAGATGTCTTTCTCACTATCCACCGGCAGAGGTTCTCCAGCGACTCCTTCAAGTACAGAGAAAAAAGAAACTCACTTATAAACCACTTTTGGAATTTAGTTATGAGGATTTAGGGATGACAGTTGTATGGGACTCACTTTCAGAAGGAAAAGACAATGGTAACCAAGTCACTAAAACATGATATTGACCTCCCCCTCGCCCATCCTCCCACATGAACTTGTGTTTGAGCTTTGCACATATATTACCAGTGCTACAAAAGGAACCTGAGCATCCCAACTAGGGCCATTGAAGTGATCCTAATCCATGATTTTCCTCTCTGCTGGACCTCCACTGTAGCCACCGTGGATCATATGAAATACTCTAGTTACTTTCCTTTACAACTCAAAATGTGGCCCCTGGACTAGCAGTATGGGCATCACCTGGAAACTCACTAGACATGCAGAATCTTGGGCACCCCTCCAATTAGAATCTGCATTTAATGAGGTCCCCATGTGGCACGTACACACATTTACATGTGAGAACCACTGCCCTCATCTACCAGGGAAGAAAGCCCTATTTTATCCTTTCTGGACAAAATTTTCATTTTCCTGGTAGAGAATAATAAACCACACAGTACACTGTGAAATGTTAACAAGCACAGATTAAGCAATTCTTACTCTTTAAACGTTTTTTATTTTTAAAAATTTTTTTAAGTAAGCTCTATGCTCATCGGGCTCCCTGCTCGGCGGGAAGCCTGCTTCTCCCTCCTTCACTCCCCCTGCTTGTGTTCCCTCTCTCGCTGTCTCTCTGTCAAATAAATAAAATCTTAAAAAAAAAAAAAAAAAAAAGTAAGCTCTATGCTCAAAGTGGGGCTTGAATTCACGACTCCGAGATCAAGAGTCACATGCTCTACCAACTGAGCCATCCAGGCGCACCAACTCTTTAAACTTTAGAAGGCATGTAGCCAAAGCTACCAGGTTTGTCCTGCACTAAAAGCAATGTTACCGAGATTCTTCAGATGTCTTGGAGATACATGAAAAACAGACAAAAAAACCACTTTAGACCAATAAGATTTTTTTACTGACCATCATTAATTCGGTCTAATAGAGCTAGAAATAACTCTTGCTATCAAGGCCTCCAATTGAGGGCTTGAGAGCACATATGGATTTAAAGACCCTTTTGTTGCCTGAGGGACTCACAATACAAAGAAACTACAATTAACTGGTATAATCACTTAAACGCTTTTGAGAGAAACCAAAGCTGCTAACCCAAAGTAGCTTTGAAAATAACTTTCTCTCCAGATGACCACGATTATCTCTAATGCAGACACAAATACCCACCAGTGACTCCCAAGGGACGGATTGTGTACTCATTGATTGTGAAGCCCTTTTCTAGGGCATGAGCTCTCATATTCTTATTGAAAATATCACTCCCAGTGAAATAGAGAACACCACAGTAATACTGATCCTTGGGTATCAACCTAAAATAAATAGATAAATAAATAAATCTTTCACCACACATTTCAAATTTGGCAAAAATAGGACTCTTATAATCAATAAGGCACAAAACACCTAACATAAGTCTATGTGGTCTAATAACCTAAGGAGGAGACTATCATTAGGTAGACTGTTGAAATTACTCCCAGCTTGCAGTTAGTCTAGGTTTCAGTAAACTATGCTCTGCAAGAAGTGTGGAGAAACGAAAAGCAGTATCACGTATTACAGCTAATTTTCCCCAGGCAGGAAACTATTTTTGAGCTGTGGAAGGCATCATGATGAGATGCAAATCTAGAGAAAACTGATGAGATTCTGTAGACAGTCATTATTATTTGCATATTTTCAGGCTAAGCAGTGTCCATACCACGAACACATAGCATTTCAGAATGAAAGGGAGTTCTAGACATTTATGTGAATTCCAAGATACACAGAGGACAAAGGAAGGAGAAAAGGGAAAAATTAATAGGTCAGCAACAAATTTTGAGTAATACCTTATATCAATTCTCCTGTGTGGATACTCCTTTTCATCATTTTTACTTGGAAGCTGGCAAACACCCTAAAATGGATATTTCAAAGAATGCTTAAAGACGTTTTAAACTTCAAGCTTAACTTTAATCGAATATTGTTAAATGTGAGGTTTTTGCTTTAAATGCAAGCAGTTTTAGAATCCCGGGCACTTTTAATTTAGTGGCTTTCCTATGCACTATATATTTTCGCCACCTTTCTCTTATACTTTGTGGTAATTAAAGAACTACAGGAAATAGCAGACAAGGATTCTAGGTATGAGGATTGGCCTTTGTGTGATTCTAAACAAGAGCTAATCAGGGAAAGCATCAAACATAAAAGACACAGACCAAAACAAACAGAAAAGCAATCTGCAAGAAACAATTATGATTGAGGGAGAACATCAGAAGAGCTATCGGTAATAGTTTAAGATATCAGAAAATATTCCATACATGAAGAAAGGGCAGAATACTACAGAAAAAGAACACTTAAGGAAAAGGCTTAAATCAAAATTAAAAGTGCAATAGCAGAAGTAGAAGAGTTTAAAATTGAGGAAATCTCCCAGAAATTAGAAAAGAGAGATGAAAAATAAGAAAAATTTAAAAGATAAAAAAATTAGAGGATCATTTTCTTTCTTTTCTACAGGTGAGTTTTCATTATACTTCTACAGTTTTCAAACAAAAGTTATCAAGGTCTATTTAGTAATCTTTTCCTTTTCTAGAAAAATGGGTTAAAATTCTGGACTGGGGAGCAACCCATAAATACATTAAAAAGAGCCACAAACATCAAAAGTTTCAAATTAAAAGTTTCAAATGCAACATTCAAAGAAAAGTACACATGTGACAGGCTTCTGGTCCTAAAGAAAGTTGACTGAGTACACATGTCACTAAAAGCTATACTTTTTCACTTAGCAACATAGAAAAATTAAAATCTAGAATCTAAAATGGGTATTTTCTTTATCTGTTGCTATGGCTGAAAGATTAAGTGAAACCTGTTTATCTTCAAAATATGAAACCTACCTTCTTAGGCATTAACAAGTTCCAACTCAACCTTCAAATGGATCAGAAATGCTTTCCATCTGGAATTACCATGAGGTATTACCTTGCGGATATGGATGTTTGAGTGCCACAGGCAATGATCTTGCCGTTTGTCACATTAGTAATAGGATTTTGTCTAATGGCTTTGTTCCTTTCCTAAAGGCTCATTTTATTTCCTGCACTTTTTCTGAAGTGTTAATATTAAAGAATTTCTCCGTATTATTGTAAATTCTTTATTAGATTGAGTGGATTAGTTTTGTTTGGCATTTCAATTGGGTAGCTTCATGCTGAGCGTCTGAAATTAAAGCCTCTTTTATTGCCTCAGGGTAGTCAAGGGATCTTCTATTGTCCCTTGAATCCTTACTGTAGATAGTTCACAGAAAATCATCCTGGACCAAACTTGCACAAAATGCTAAAATCTGCATATATAAGGCAAACAGGCATCTAAATGCAGAGGAAATTTTTTTTTTCCTTCCAAATGCTATTTTATTCACAGGAAGATAACTCAGTTACCTAAAAATCGTGGCTTTACAAGAAGATCTGGAACATTAACCCTGGCTTTCCTAAGGTTTGGTGACTATCAGTCTAAAGGAATTTATGTTTTGAAGAGTACTTGAAAAACACATGAACGGTCATATGTTTTAAACTACAGTCAGTGGTTACAGCAAGAAGAGGTTTTGAAATCAAGTGGATATGGAATCAGAATGGTTTATTCCACTCTGATGTTTTTGTTTTTTGTAATCTCTACACCCAACATGGGATTCGAACTCACAACCCCAAGATCAAGAGTCCCATGCTCCACAGACTGAGCCAGCCAGATGCCCAGGTTTAATCTACTTTTGTAAGCTGAATTCATTTTGCAGCCAATTTCCTTTCAGAAACAGAGATCCCAACTTTTTTGGCTATCTCTGCTAAGGTCACACCCCATCACTGCTCCAACTCCTGCCATGCTCTCGGACTGGCTAACTCCCTGACCTCAAGTCCCTCCCCAAGGCTCCTCCCTTCAAACAGGCTGCTTCCTACCATCCTATTCAATGGGTTTCCTGCACGTCCATCTCCCCATACCCTGCTCTTCCTTTTTTAAAAATAGTACTTATTATCCTGATGCCTGGGTGGCTCAGTCGGCTAAGCATCTGCCTTGGGCTCTGGTCACGATTCCAGGTCCTAGGATAGAGTCCCATGTCAGGCTCCTTGCTCAGCGGGGAGCCTACTTTTCCCTCTGCCTGCCACTCCCCCTGCTTGTGCTCTCTCTCTCTCTGACAAATAAAATCTTTAAAAAAATAAAAATAAAAATAGTACTTGTTATCTTAACCTAACACGCAATTTACCTATTTATTATGGTCATTTTTTTTTAAAGGTTTATTTATTCATTCGAGATACAGAGAGAGAGAGAGAATATGAGCAGGGGGAGAAGCAGAGGGAGGGGGAGAAGCAGGCCTCCCGCCGAGCAGGGAGCCTGATGCGAGGCTCGATCCCAGGACCTTGGGATCATGACCCGAGCCGAAGGCAGACGTTTAACCAACTGAGCCACCCACGCGCCCCTATTATGGTCATTGTTAACTATCAGTCCCTTCTCACACCCCCCAAATATAAATTTGACTGAAATTCGCTGGTACATCCCAAGGTCCTAGAACAGTGCTGAGGACTTAAGAGATGCTTAATACACAGTTCTTGAACTGGCCGAACACACCTTCTCATCCTACTCGTGCTCATTCTCCCTGTCTTGTTCTTCCACATCACACTTCTCCTTCACTTTCTGTCCCTCTTTTGGTTTCCCAACTTACACCTTACCAGGTCACTTTCACAGATCTGTTTCCAAACAAATATTATATCTACATTATATCATATTAGTAGAGCACTGTGTAATTCTTTGAAGATCCAGTCATATGAAGATACATGTACAAACTCTTCAAAGTTTCCATGTATATTACTTAATTTGATCTGCACAATAGTCCTTTGACACAGGAGAAGTATATCATTTTATAGATGAAGATATTAAGGCCTTACAGAAGTAAAGCAACTTGCCTAATGTCATACGATGAATTAGTAATGGAGCCAGAATAAGATTTGATAGCTTCCGTATCCAAGTCTACTCCTCCACAATGCAACATAGCAACACACACCCTTTCCTTTGCAACTAGACATAAATCACCTCTTACTGCCTCTACAATAAATTGATTTGAGAGCTAATTTGGACTGTTCCTCATCCTAACATATACTAATTATAAATGCCAAAATAGCAGGCTCAAACATGGCATTTTTTTAAGCTTCAGAGAATATATGAGCCACATGTACAGTATCTGAACTTTATACACAAACCATCCATCCACTAAGATGGATTCCTACATCACAACATAGAGGCCTGAGTTTCTTGCTCTAATTGTCAACTGGGTCTTCTCTACTTTAAAAACAAACAAAAACCTGCTTTCTTATTTTTTTAACCTGTTTTCTTCTGGAAATTGATGTGAGGGATTCTCTTTCTGGCAATAGCTGTCTATGTGCTGCTAGGAATAGACTGAGAGATTGGGAAGGTCAGATAGAGCAAAGGTTTCCACAAGTCCAGCCCTGTCCTAGGACTGATGAGTGGCCTTAGCCTTTCAAATATCACATACACAAGAAGGTCTGAACCAGCCTGGTTTGCAGCAGTCACTGGAATTTGGCTGCGAGACAAAGGTCTTCTCTGCTACAACTAAGCAGCTACTGGGTTAACCCAATTCCACCACTGCTAGCTATTCTCTATGTTCACATTCATGTGGCTACCCACCTCTCCTTTTCAGCTTATACCCAGCCCACCAGCTTATAATGTGTCTTTGTATTTTTGCTAGCTGGATTACTAGCTTCTGCTGGTGCTTCCTCTGGATCTCTCTTTGAGCACAGCACAATACTACTCAAACTGCAAAAAAAAGTTTCTGCTACTACATCGCATAAATACCTTCCTGGTTGCTGACTCTGAAAAGAGATAGTGGGCTTCCCCAGTAGGAAGTCCTAGGGCCTTTCACAGAGATGACTGTTGGAAGTAGGCCAGAAGGGGTCCCCAGAATATGTCCAGACATACCAGGACACTCTCCTAACAATGAAAAAAAAATTTTTTTTTCAACTTGTCTAGCACATGTTATTTTTAGGATTTCATCTGACTGAGTGTTCTTTAAATGTAAGATTTGCGCACATTCATTTTGAGTGCATTAAAATCAATCTCAATTTAAAAGGGATATTCCTATAACATATTTAAACCCTATTTTGAATAACATCTCATGTGTCTAGGGGTGCCTGGGTGACTCAGTCAGTTAAGCGTCTGCCTTCGGCTCAGGTCATGATCCCAGGGTCCTGGGATCAAGCCTGGCATGGCGCTCCCTGCTCAGCAAGCCTGCTTCTCCCTCTCCCTCTGCCCGCCGCTCCCCCTGCTGTGCTCTCTCTCTCTCTCTGTCAAATAAATAAATAAATAAATAAATAAAATCTTATAATTAAAAAACAACAACAACAAAAAACATCTCATATGTCTATATTTCTGGGCATAGAGTAAAAGCTCCAAATCTGATAGATTTGGGAGAACAACTCATAGATTTGATTCCCAAAGACTGACTAGAATTTTTATTTTTACCTTTCCCATAGTTCTTTTGAAAACATTATAAAATGTGGCCAACTTTGGCAATCAATACAGTTTCATAGCCCATTAAAATCACCACATTGAAATTAATGACCTGATTTTTTTGGGTGTCTGATTAAATATACACAACATAAAGTTTGGCCATTTTAACCATTTTTAAGTGTGCAGTTCTACAGTATTAAGTATATTCACATCATTGTGCAACTACCACCACCATCCACTTCCAGAACTTTTTCATCTTCCCCAACTGAAACTCTGTATCTGTTACACAGTAACTCCCTCTTCCCCTTCCCCATAGGACCCTGGCAGGCACCATTCTACTTTCTGAATGACACGATACTTCAATTAGCTCTATCTACCACCTTCTACTTTTAGCTAAAACCACTGTCAAATTTATACAGTAAGACTCTCGCTAATATTAGCATGTCCATTCCCCAAAAGCACAGTCTCTTTCCATTTCAGGCATATAACTTGGGAAAAAGGGAATTCAAAGTACAAATTTAAGTGAGCAGTAGAATAAAGGTAACTATTACCTTAGTCCTAGATTTCTATTTGCCTTCCTGTCAGTTTTTATGCAGGGACGTTTATTAATCTCTTTTTAATTCATCTGACATTTGTTTTGAATCTTCAAAGTTTAATTCCCTAGGAATATTACAGGATTTTAACAGATCATCATACGGGTGTCACCCTGAAAATCTCTGCAAGCGTCCCCCTCTATTAACTCCTCTGCTTATCATGTCACAAAACTTGTTTGTATCACATACCCCAATTTCTTTTCTTTCTTTGGTGCTGTAACAGATTAATATTCTTCAGATAATTCTAATCTCACATACTGAAGAATTCTGAGTCAGAGAATATGAGAACATTTCCTATGTTAAGGAAAAACTTATGATGTGTCAAAGTCATTTACAGAAATTTTAAAAAAGAGTAGATTATGCATAATTATGTGTTCCAATGGCACAGATTATTTACAAGCGGGGGAATTTAAAACAAAATTCTTTACTAAAATATTCTGAGATTAGCATCCTGTTAATTCTTCTATATATTCTCATGGATATCCTATTTATTGACTGTAATACTGAGATGCAGTGAGGTCACATACTCAGAATGGGCACTGAACAGTTTCCAAGGTTTTTTTTCAGCAGTGTTAACTCAAACGAGTACTTACCATGAACTTTGTTTCACCTTTTGACAGAGTATCTGTAATAAAATGGACCTTCTGTAACTGCTCCACAACACGATGTAACAGTTTTGGCTGTGGAAACATAAATAGGAAGTAAGAAAAAGAACAATTACTCTTTTATAGCAAGAATAAGAGTTTATGTTTTGCATAACCTATGTTTCCTGCAACATTTTTAACATGAGTTTTTTGATTATCTATGGACAAATGCCTAGTTTTCCTCTAAGTACTTTTTTCTTCAACACAAAATTCATTTATCAAATGAAACCTATTTTTAGGAACCACCATTCTTCACCAGTATCAAGATACCCCCAAACAGACATCATCTGTTTATCTGTTTCATTAAATCAAAAAGTTAGCTGCTTTATCTTTAAAAGGTATATATTCCAAAGTCAAAAATGTTTTGCCTTCATGGGTTTTCTAATAGGAATAAAGTTTAATATAATATTGTTTAATAGAAAAATATACCCTTAATAAAACCCTGAATATTATACTGGATATTTCTAAAATACCCATGAAAGGCAATAAATAATTCTGAAAGTGTTTTACTAAATTTCATTTTTTTTCCAAAAATCAGACTATCCCCTCCATTCCTTGTAGAAGAACACACTGTGTATCCCTTTCAACCACTTACTTTGCCTTTCACAGAATTCAGTCAGTACAAAGCACTTAAACTGACTTTTCAGAAAGATTTAAAAAAAAAATTCATTCTGAAATATCCAAGTATCATTTAGAAAATGATATTCACTGTTGTGTAACACTTAACACATTTGATTATAAATTCTGTGGTACCTGTTTGGTTGATTCAGAGGTAAAGCTTGGATGGGTCAGAAGAACATCCATGTCACCACTGGACTCTGCACCTATGAAAATAAAAAATATGTATGGAATCCTACATATAAATCTATCAATTAGGCAAACAGAACCAAAGCGATGTCACATGGAGGAGCCTTATTTCTTATAGCCTAACTCTCTTTTTCACTGCACTTCATACTCAGAATTAGTTACAAGATTTCAATTTTCTGTCCAACTATTCAGGTATACTGATGTAAACAGAAGAATCTGGGATAACAACAGTAATTGGCATTAGATATGCATTATACACAATTGGCTAAATGTATTAAAAATGCACCTAATTACTCAATAATGAATAAAAACATTTAAAAACAACATTCTTGCAAAGAAGATATTCAGATGGCCAAAAGATACATGAAAAGATGCTCATCGTCATGGAAATGCAAAGCAAAACCACAATGAGATACCACCTCACACCTGTCAGAATAGCTAACCTCAACAACACTAGAAACAACAGGTGTTGGCAACAAGGATATGGAGAAAGGGGAACCCTCTTGCCCTGTTGGTGGGAATGCAAACTGGTGCAGCCACTCTGTAAAACAGTATGGAGGTTCCCCCCAAAATTAAAAACAGAACTACCATATGATCCAGGAATTCCACTATTAGGTATTTACCCAAAGAAAATAAAAACACTAATTCAAAAATATACATGCACTCCTATGTTTACTGCAACATTATTTATAATAGCCAAGATGACCAAGTGTCCACTGATAGATGAATGGATAAAGAAGATGTGGTGTGTGTATATGTACACACACACACACACACACACACAATGGAATATTACTCAGCCATAAAAAAGAATGAATCTTGCCATTTGCAACAACATGGATGGATGAAGAGTGTATTATGCTAGGTGAAATAATTTGTCACAGAAGGACAAATACCATTTGATTTCCCTCTTTTTTTTTAAAAAAAAGATTTTATTTATTTATTTGAGAGAGAGAGAATGAGAGACAGAGAGCATGAGAGGGAAGAGGGTCAGAGGGAGAAGCAGACCCCCCGCCGAGCAGGGAGCCCGATGCGGGACTCGATCCAGGGACTCCAGGATCATGACCTGAGCCGAAGGCAGTCGCTTAACCAACTGAGCCACCCAGGCGCCCTCCATTTGATTTCACTCTTATGTGGAATTTAAGAAACAAAACAGACAGAAAAAAACAGACTCTTAAATATAGAGAACAAACTGGTGGTTGCCAGAGAGGACATGGGTAGGCAGGGATAGGTGAAATAAGTGAAGGGAATTAAGAGTACACTCATCATGATAAGCGCTGAGTAGTGTACAGAACTGCTGAATCATTATATTGTACACCTGAAAATAACTATATGTTAATTATACTTGAATTTTTTAAAAAGCTAAAAATATGAATTTAAAACAATTAAAAAGGGTAAACCCCCATCTAAAAAAAAGCTTTAAAATACACCTATGAACACTATATATCTGAAAACCTCAAATTAAACAGTATGTCCTAACCCTGTAAAGATTAATCAGAAAATCCATTTCAATTCTTATGACTGAATTCATTTAATGAATATTGGTAAAAATTACTATTATGGTATCATGGATAAGAATATAGCATTTGAGGGGTGCCTGGGTGGCTCAGTCAGTTAAGCATCTTTCGGCTCAGGTCATGATCTCAGGGTCCTGGAATGGAGCCCCACATCAGGCTCCCTGCTCAGCAGGAGTCTGCTCCTCCCTCTCCCTCTGCCCCTCCCCCCGCTCTTGCTCTCTCTATCTCAAATAAATAAATACAATCTTAAAAAAAATATATAGCATTTCATAATGACTTAGATTTTTGTTTTGATCCCCACTCTACAACCACATAACTTTAGGAAGATTACATACAATTGTTTATACTTCCTTTTATTATAATACTATGAAGTTTTGTTTCCATTTAATTGGATTTTTTTCACTTAAAAATTTTTTTTCAATATTGCAAATAAGGACTGTATATTCCTTTAGACCTCAGTTTCTCTGTCTATAAACTACTAAAAACTACTCTATAGGCCATTGTGCAACTAAGAACATATGTAAAAGCATCTAGAATAGGGCCTGCCACACAGTTGGCATAAAATAATACTATTTCCTTTCTTTGTACTTTTATTAAGGACAATATATGTAAAACATATTTTTTTCTTCCAAGATTTTATTTAAATTCAAGTTAGTTAACATATAGTGTAGTTTTAGTTTCAGGAATAGAACTTAGCAATTTGTCACTTACATATACATAAAACATATTCTTGGGAACCAAAGATATGGTAGTGTCTCTGGACCACCATTTTATACATCAATAATGTTTAACCAGATATTTAAACATAAAGAAGACTAGATTCAATGTGTGCTGATCCCAGGACATTCATGGAAGCTATTTTAAGAAAGAAAATTTTGTCTTCTTTTCATTTTTCTCTTAAAAGTTAAGTGTCTTTTATCACCTACCTACTACCAAAAATGTATTACTCTATTCATTTAATTAGACTCTTGAGTCACAGACCTATACCTCTGAAACAAATAATACATTATATGTTAAAAGAAAAAAAAAGAGAGAGAGAGAGTAGGAAGGGAAAAATGAAGCGGGGGAAATTGGAGGGGGAGATGAACCATGAGACTACGGACTCTGAAAAACAAACTGAGGGTTCTAGAGGGGAGGGGGGTGGGGGGATGGATTAGCCTGGTGATGGGTATTAAAGAGGGCACGTTCTGCATGGAGCACTGGGTGTTATACGCAAACAATGAATCATGGAACACTATAACAAAAACTAATGATGATTAACATAATAAAATAAAATTTAAAAAATTTTTAAAAATAAAAAGCAAAACAATTTACTTTAGCAAAAAAAGGAAAACAATCCAAGAATCTGTTAACAAAGGGACAGATAAAGTATGGAATATCCACATAACCAAATGTTATACAGCTATAAAAAAGAATAAGGATGCTCTCTATATACTGATGTGGAAAGATCTCCAAGATGTATTTTTAAGTGAAAGAAGTAAGGTACAGTACTGTGTATATATTATGTTATTTTTGTGAAAGAAAGGGGGAAGAGGACACCAAGAATGTATACTCACTGAATAAAGAAGATGTGTACAAATATACAATGGAAAATTACTCAGTCATAAAAAAGAATGAGATCTTGTCATTTGTGACAACATGGGGGGACCTAGAGGGTATTATGCTAAGTGAAATAAGTCTGACTGAGAAACACAAATACCACATGATTCACTTATCTGTGGAACCTAAAAAACAAAATAAATACACGCAAAACAGAAACAGGCTTCCAAGTACAGAGAACTAGTAGTTGTCGGAGGTGGGGGGTAGGTGGGGAATGGATAAAATAGGTGAAGGGGATTAAGAAATGCAAACTTCCAATCATAAAATAAGTAAGTCATGGGGATGAAAAGTACATCATAGTTAACACAGTCAATATCGTATGAACATTGTATGGTGATGGATGGTAACCACACTTATCATGGTGAGCACCGTGCAGTGCACAGAACTGTTATCCCTATGGTGTACACCTGAAACTAACATAACACTGTATGTCAACTATACTTCAATAAAAACATTTTTAAATAAATAAAAATAAAAAATAAAATGGGAAAAAACAATGTATATTCACATTTATTTATTTATATTTACATGCAAAACCACTGAAAGAACACACAAGAAAGTGGTCATTAATGGGACAGTGGTGGGATGTAGTGGAGAGGGTGAACTAGGACGGGGCAGAAGGCAGACTTCTTAGTGTATACTTTTTTTATATTAAAGCATGCAACCATATAACCTACTCAATAATAAAAGTAAAATAAAACAGAAATATTGAAATCCAGAAAGGTTGTCATCTTCAGCTGAGCCTGCATTTGGCTTGCTGTGTACCCAAGTCTGTGTTTTGAAAAATTTAGATTCCAAGACCCCACCCTAAGAACATTCTCATTTAGTAGGTTTGTAGCAGGGTACAACAATGTTTTTTGTTGTTGTTGTTGTTTTGTTTGTTTGTTTTAACTTTTTTAGGTATTTTCTGATGCACAGAAAGACTTGACAACTGGTTAACTTTAATCCTCTGATTTTGCAAATATGGAAAATAGGATGTGGAGAGATAGACAGACTTCAAACTACAGTGACAGTAGATTTGGTCTCAGGATCCAGTTCTTTAGGCCCCAACCCAATGTTCTTTCTACTTATCAGCAATTATGGATTTAGCACTTTCCTCTCCCTAACTCCTGATTCTTACAGCAGCTACCCCGAGAATTTGGGACAGCTCATCACCTACTGCCTAAGCAAAACTCCAAAGGTGGCCAGAGATTCAGTCAGATATCTATTCCAAAAGTTTTAAATCAAGTTTTTGTATTCCAATTTTTAAAGTTAATATTTTAAAATTTATGTTACCCTTCCAAACTTTGAGCCAGTAAGAAACCAGGATTCTCTTGGTTCTCACTTAGCTCGCATTCACATAGGAGAAGGAGATCTTCTGAAGGACCTGGTTGTTGTGAGAATTGGTTTGGAACTAGTGCTTCAGCGACATTATTTTTAGATTCATTATAGAAAACTTAGAAAATAAAAAAAGTTAAAAAAACAAAACACCCCACCACCTACCCATAGCTTCACTTCCATCTAGCCAAACAATCACTCTTAGGATTTTAATACACATAAAATTATTCTATAAAATTTATTAAAACTAGTCATTAAAACATCATCCTATAATAAAATCAGGATGAATTTCCTCTCATTTTTAATACATATTCCTATCTATAAACAAATAAACTTAGCTAATACTCTACTGGATCTTAGTAAATCTATTAAGTAACACAAATTACACCTCTTTAACCCACTTTTTTGGTATACATTAGGCAATTTTAACATCAAGGCATGAATAACCTAAGATTAAGAAGTATGTTACCTCTTCTGAAACTGCCACAGACTGTAGCAATGTACTCAGAATCCACTTTTTTAACTTCATTTAGTACAATATCCTAATAGAAAAAAAATTAAGTCAGTATTCTAAAATGGCTTTTCACCAAGTGACATTCTCAATTCTAATCAAAGAATACAATTCAGCACACTCTTACTTGCATTTGTAACATCTCTTCACGAGGAATTCTTTTCTCAAAGTCCTCAAAATATCTATAAAGACAGAATAAGTAGACAAAAGATTTTTGTGAAATTTAAATCTTCTTAAAAAGTTAACTGCCTACTATATCAAGTGTCCTTAAACCAGCAGATCATTCAAAAATCAAGACTAAAGTTCAGTAAGAAGATAACAGTAAAGCTGGGGGTGGGGATAGGTTTATTTCTTAACTGAGACCA